>NC_071400.1:18270440-18935561 GCF_022682495.2 Desmodus rotundus | reverse complement strand
TCATTATGATAGAATTTCAGGTGATTTCTTTTATGAGTCTCTGTCCTAAGATTGTCTTACAATTACTTTGTGTGTGTGAACAACATATCCGCTGCCTGAGTTTTCCATGAAATATAATTATAGCATTTTCCCAAAAATCAAGGGAGAAAGAAGCTAGGAGTCTCAGGATGGACCTCTCTTAACAACTATATCAGAGTCTTTGATATCAAGCCAGAAACATGAACATTAGCTTAACAAAATGATACTTCTCAAAGTTAATACCAAAGCCTACATGGATTGTCTTACATTAGTGCCATACTTTAAATATTTTCCAGAACACTTTTACATAAATACATCAAATTCAGAGAAAGAGACAACGACAAAGTTTCAAATATAAAGGTGTGTCTGGATCCCTGGGGTCACATAGGCCTCATTAGGGTAGATATGACACCAGTGACCAGTGACTAAAAAGGAGAAATGACCACAGAGGTAAGGCTTCAGATGACTAGGTTTGTCCTTCAGATCCCTGCTATTTCCTAACAAATTTTGATCTGCTCTTCATTTATTCTCCTAGGTGTGTAATCCAGAGACAAGCAAGTTAAGACTCATATATTTTTTTCACTGCGTATAATAAAAGCAACCATTTTTCAGGTGTTTTTCATCATGCCTGCTACTTTTCACATTTTGAACCAAAAATTTTAAATTCCTCTCACTTCTCAGGACTTCTGTAGATTTTCTCCTTTCTACCTGTAGAACATTTGAGGATGATTTCACTTCCCCCTCCATGTTTTCCATTAGCAAAAGCCATTAGAAAGAGCCTGAACCTTGTCTTTATGAGGCCTCCCTCAAAGTGGGCTGTCACTGGGGTTGATGGTCCAGTTATAAAATTGACGACTTGGGCTCTGTAAAGAACTACTCTTCAAATGTCATTAGTCACAACAGCAGGCCCAAGTTTTTACACCCAATGCAGAAATTCCCAGGGAATTTTATCCCACTCCTACTACAAAAACATAAATTCCATTAATTTGCATTTAATTTCCTACCACTGTGCATGGAAATGGTTACATATGCAGAATACAAGAGAAGTTAGTGGGGGTCAAGATGGGGGACATTGAGGGTTACTTTGTTTTATTTTAAAGATTTCAAAAAGATCCAGTATCAAGTAACCATTTCATGACTTTAATTTTTCTGAAATTTTTCTTTCTTTTAGGTCTCTGAAACCTAACTCTAAACCTAGTGACCAATCTATAATTTCAATACACTGGATTAAGGCCCTAGTCATGAACAGGAGGAGAAAGAGCTTTTCCAGAAACCTGACAAAAAGGGGCCAGGAAACAACTCTGAAATACTGTGATGTTACTATACACACAGACAAAATGCCACTAACTGACTTTGTTAAAAGCAAAACATTTAATTAATGCAGACATCAATCTCCTCTAATAAAATGAAGGGTTCCAACCAAAGAGCTTTTTCATTTCCAGGTTCTCAGGTGCAAAATGGGAGCTTAAGAGTAGATTCAAGTGAAAGTCTCTATTTCTGAGACAAGGAAGAGTAATAATACACAGGCTTCTCCTCAGTAAGGACTAGCCACTTACAGACATTCCATAGCATACAGGCCTGATCCAACTACATTCTGGACACTGTCCCTCAGTTCTCAGAATGGAGATGCTTCGGAAATGGTTCTTATCTATTAAAATGTACTCACCAGCTGTACTTAATGAAGACTTAGAGGAACGTACACATTCTGTTCCAGGGGCAAACAAAGGGGTCAGGCCTGTCTTAGGCAGAAGCCACCCAAAGCAACAATGCTTCTCTTCACAGTGAGATTTCCCACCTGTCAACAGATGCTTAAAGCAACAGGATGAATATGAAACAGCTGAGTTGGACACCAAAGTAGAGCAACGCAGCTGTTCCTTGCCTTTCAGTATAAAAAGCATGACAATAATGTTGAAAAGGGTCTGCTGGTGTACAAATATGATCACTTTGCACATTCTCTATTCTCTGCAGGTTTTAGGACTTTAAGTTATTTAACTGAAGAAATTATAGAACTGAAGTTTTATGTATGGTAAACAGAAGACAAAATAACGGGAGAGAAAGGATAATAATAACTGTTACTATAGGAAGGAAAGGAATAGGTAGAGAATCACCAAGCTTCAGAATTAAACTTCAGTGAAAAGACTAGATTTTTATCAAATGGTTCACTTGACAAAGTTCATCTTCTCACCAGTATTTAAGTCTAATCATTTGAAGATCACTTATCTGAATATTTTAATATAGGCTAATATAATTCCTGCTCAATTTATAAAATGGATTTAAAATCAAGACATGTAAATGGGGATATGTTACAATTATGAAGGGGATCAGAATATGCCACCCCAAAATATGCCACTTTGGCATAAAGATTATACTGAGTGGCAGAAAATTGAGAAACACTAGATAGAGAAAGAACTCTCTCCCCTTACCCTCTCTGCTTAAAAAAGCAGGGCAACAGTTTCTTGTTGTGAAGGTATCCTCCTTCCACTCCCCCATACTAGGAAGAGAAGACAAGCATTATCACTAGAGACAGAACATCAGCACCAAGATGGGCCTTCACAAACAAACCTTATCAATATAACCTTTGACTTCCATTAGTTTCCCCCATATATTTACCTACCCACTATTTTCCACCCCTAAAGCCCAAGCCCCTTTTCCTGTGTCTTGTCACTTCCCCACAAGTGTGAGATCTGTCCAGAAAAAGTCCAGCCATTGTTAATATAATGACGATAGTTTGCAAGACATGTAAGCTGGAAGCCAAGGAAAGCTGACTGGAATGCACATGCATGAACAATGACAACCTCACTGTACTACTCAGTGGGGGCAGTAGATGCTATTGAGTGAGCATGTGCACTGGGTGACCGGCACATTCAAAATGACTGAGCTGGCAGGAGCAACAAATCTGCATCAAATTTTGTGTGACACTTGAACATTCTTCCATGAAAACTATTTGGATGATTCAGAAGGCTACAGCTATGGACAACTGCTGATTGGCAGCTTCATCACAAAAATGCACCTACTCATGCATCATGTCTCTTGCAGAGTTCTTTGGCCAAACATCACATCACCCAAGTGACTTGGCCCCTCTACAGCCCATATTCTGGTTTTTCCCAAAACTAAAATCACATTTGAAAGGGAAGAGATTTCAAACCATTGATGAGATTCAGGAAAATACAATGGGGCAAGTGATGGAGACTGGGAGAACTATGTGAGATCATAACGTGCCTACTTTGAAGGGGACTGAGGTATCATTGTCGTATGTACAATGTCTCTTGTATCTTGTATCTTCTTCAATAAATGTCTCTATTTTCCATGTTACATGGCTGGACATCTTGTGGACAGACCTCATATATTACCCTTTGCTTAAAACGATATGTAAGCTCCAGGTTTAACCAACACTTTGAGTTTTTTTATCTTTTCTATGAAGGCCTCCTTTATATAAAAAGTAAAATTTTAAACATCAAATAAAATTTGTAAGCCTCTGTTCCCATTAATCTGTCTTTTGTCATTCTAATTTTCAGGTGCCAGCTGCACAGGACCTAAGTAAAAGAAAAAAAAAAAATTTTTCTTCCCTTAAAGCTACAAAAATGTTAATTTCACATTCCGAAACTTTTAAAAGCTCTAATTTTAAACCACGATAAACATAAATTTTAAGAAAACATTGGTAAGATTGTGATATTTCTCACTTCCTGACATTCATGTCTTTTATTTACCATGTTTGACAATTTTATTAAAAGCTAAAATATTAATGAAAACTTTGAGTATTGATATCCAACACAGAGTACACAGAGCCATATACTTTATGCTAAATTTCTGTTTAATGCATTGGCAGGAAAATCTCAGACATTCCACGCAGCAACATCCTCACAGACACATCCCCTAAAGCAAGGGACATAAAGGAAAGAATAAACAAATGGGACCTCATCAAAATAAAAAGCTTCTGCATGGCTAAAGAAAACAGCACCAAATTACAAAGAGTACCAACAGTATGGGAAAACATATTTGCCAACGATACCTCAGACAAGGGCCTGATCTCCAAAATATATAAAGAACTCACTCGACTCCACTCCAGGAAGACAAACAACCCAATTAAAAAATGGGCAAAGGACTTGAACAGACACTTCTCCAAGGAAGACATACAGAGGGCCCAGAGACATATGAAAAGATGCTCAGCATCACTAGCCATCAGAGAGATGCAAATTAAAACCACAATGAGGTATCATCTCACACCAGTCAGAATGGCCAACATAAACAAATCCACAAACAAATGTTGGAGAGGATGTGGAGAAAAGGGAACCCTTGTGCACTGTTGGTGGGAATGCAGACTGGTGAGGCCACTGTGGAAAACAATATGGAATTTCCTCAGAAAACTAAAAATGGAACTGCCCTTTGACCCAGTAATTCCGCTGCTGGGATTATACCCTAAGAACACTGAAACACCAATCCAAAAGAATCTGTGCACCCCAATGTTCATAGCAGCACAATTTACAATAGCCAAGTACTGGAAGCAACCGAAGTGCCCATCAGCAAACGAGTGGATCCAAAAACTATGGTATATTTACACAATGGAATTCTACGCAGCAGAGAGAAAGAAGGAGCTTATACCCTTTGCAACAGCATGGATGAAACTGGAGAGCATTATGCTAAGTGAAATAAGCCAGGAAGTGAGGGACAAATACCATATGATCTCACCTTTAACTGGAACATAAGCAATAGAAGAAAAAAGCAAACAAAATATAACCAGAGACATTGAAGTTAAGAACAATCTAACAATAGCCAGGGCGGGGGTGGGGGGTGGGGGCGGGGATAGTGGGAAGAGGGTATTACAGGAACTACTATAAAGGACACATGGACAAAACCAAGGGGGAGGGTGGAGAGGGGGGAGGGAGGTGGGTTCACCTGGGGTGGGGTAGAGGGATGGGGAGAAAAGGCATACAACTGTAATTGCATAACAATAAAAAAAAAAAAAATTTCTGTTTAATGCAAAACTAATTTTTATCCCATATACTTTATTATTTACATTTTAAATTCTATGGGCTGAAAAATTGATGTTAATTCACTTTTATGAATTTGCTTCTTAAATACCATTTCATTATAAAATATTAAGTACATACATGATCACTGTGGAAAACATAAGAAAATAGAGAAAAAATAGACAGAAAAAAGACAGTCAAAATTAACCACCAAAGTATATCCACTGGCCAGCTTTCTGGCAAATTTCTTTGCATTCTCCTTTTTAACATATAAAGTTTTTGTTGTTGTATATGGTAACAGCTTTATTAACATGTAATTCATATAATATTCAACTCACCTGTTCAAATGTACCATTTGATATCCTTTACTATATTCACAAATATGCGCAACCTTTACCACAATCAATTTTAGAACATTTTCATCACTCTCAAAAGAAATCCCACAACCATTTACCATCGCCTCCCAATGGTGATGGCAACCACCAGTCTACTGTTTTTTTCTATAATTTGCTTATTGCTGCTGTTTTAAGTTTCCAAGTATACTATGCATTTTTGTCAATTTTCAGCATAAAATATAAAATAAGCATCATCTAATGTTAATTATCAAGTTTGCATTAAAAATAATAATTACATAATAGTCCATCAAGTAGATTAATGATAATATATTTAAGTAGTTGTTATTGGAAATTTAGATACTTTCCAAGTCTATTTTATTCTGATCAGTTTAAGTTGCACTATTCCCAATACAAAAATAATTGATGAGAGATTCATTTATATGAATGGGAAGTCCAAGCTTGTGACCTTAGGGCAACACCAGCCTTCCTGCCAGCCTATATTTATCCCTCTCTGTCAGGGTTTAGTTCTCAGCTAGAATTATGCCCATAGAACCTTTGGCATGAGTAGCTAACCTTGTAAAGGGGAAACTTGGGCTCAAAAGTGACCCGTATGACAAACTGTCAGATGCCGGATGCCTGGTGTTCTGTTATCTTCTTGATCTGATCGCTATTACACAGAGAACACCTTCCTCCACTTCCCACTGCAATCTGATGCCCTGAGGTTTCAACCAGAAGCACATAGAAATCAGGAAACCTGAAAGAATCTAGTCCTCACTCAGGAAGTCTCCAGAGTCTTCCAGGGGCATTCATAGGAAGAGAAGTTTTACATTCCTTCCTCCCTGTTAGAACATCAAAAATGATGGACAAAAGGTAGCTAATCTGGAAGGACTATGAGTTTGGAGATGGCTATTTTCAGTAACCCAAAACTGATAATGACTGATGTTAAGGACATAATAATACTGACTACAGGAAACATTCATCCAGCATTTTCATGCTTTTATATGTACTATCTCATTTAATCCTCACAACACAAACTTGGAGGTATGTCTTTGTATTATCTGTCTATCCCCATTTGACACATAAAGAAACTGAGGTTGCCATGCTAAGTAACCTGCCCAAGATCACACAGACTTCTTGGTCCATCCTAAGTCCTCCACCCAAAAATGATGGCAGAGACAGAATTCAATCCAGGCCTTCCCCTCAAGCCCTCTGATTCATTTAAATTCCACCTAATTGCTACACGAGAGAAGAAAAAAGGCAGTATCACATCTTTATTAGAATACCTATCACATACCAAGACCTGGGTAACATACTTCCTTATGCAGGAGCACCCCAAACCACTGTGAGTTAAAGATACCCCCATTTTACAGTAACAAACTGAGACTTTGAGAGGTTAAAAGATTTGTCTGAGACCTCACAGCTAACACATGGCCCAGCTGTGATGAAATTTCTGGTTTCCACTAAAAGAATCTTATTGTTAAACTAAAGCTTAAAGAAAAATGTCTCTTCTTTCAGTTAGTAATAAAGTCAGGGCCCATGGCAACAATATTGTTTGAAGACCCAAGGATTAGGAAATTGCTCTTTGGCCAGTTAAAAGAAAGCAGATTAAACCCAGCTCAGGGCGCAGTAAGTTTTGAATACTTGGTTTCCAAATGTAAGGTAAACTCAATGGAAATAGCATATCCTCATGATTTGAAAATTGCACATCACAAATCAATGTGCACTTTATCAAAGCTTTGTAGTTCACCTTTACACTTAACAGACCTCTTGGGAAGTAGAAAAATATGACAATTATGCAAATAGCAGCGTTGAGCCAATTACATGGAAAAGTGGTTGTACTTAATGGGGGAAAAAAGGTTTTGCTAAACTTAAGCTTCCGTCCTTAAGTTTAAATTCAAAAGACATTTTTGGCAAACATGAGGGCATACAAAGGTGGCTCTTGTTTCCTCTCTAGATGTTATTAGTGCCAGAGGGCTCCTTGTCCTTTGTTTTCAGCTTTTAATAACCCAAGTGCTTTCTAATAGTATTTTAAATGAGTCACTAAAGTGTTCAGGATTCATTTGCCTGTGTTGAACTGCACAGAGATAATTTTCAGTGAGCAAATAAAAATAAGTATTTAAAAGATTTTTTTCTTTCATCAAATGGTGAGGAAATCCATTGCTTTTAGCTTGTTCCACGCTTGAAAAGGTTAGTGTGGCCTTTGGAAAATACCAGACTGTGCATTTCGTACACTGTTAATGATACCTGGGATGCACTGACACTTTCAAGTACATCTTAACCTTTTTAAAATGGGGCCTCCATTGTCTTACCTTAATAAGCAGTTTGTTCACCTTATGTGTTACAAAGGCCATCACAGTGGAAAATACATATCAGATGTAAAGCTGTGTGGATGAGAAGTGTAACAGGAGGAGGATAACGAGAGCACCGATTACATCAAACACAACCTGCAGAGAGCCCTCCATCCCCATCTCTGAGGGCAACCCAATAATGACAGCTGCTAGCTTAAACAATAGCCAGTGATTACTCCTCATCTCAGCATCTTCCTGGAAGTTCTTATCTAATTGTTGCTGTATAAATTTAATTCTCATACATTTATGTTTCTGCTGGTAGCCACCAAAATCCAGGCTCACAAGTGTCCCCTGTGGTTTACAGAACCAAACTGATAAGAAATCTGTCATATTCATTTCACTCTCCTGTTTCAGTTCCTCACATATTCTGGTAGCAAAGGCCACACTTGGCCTGTCCCAAACACTCTTTAAAATTTAGATCTTATTGATCCTAACACATTCTTCAGCACAGCTCCAGAGTCCCCTCTGTGGGGTAAGCTGTTCTCTCCTCCAGACTCCCATGGCACCTTTTCTCTCTTCTTCTTTTTTTTGGCAGCTGGGAACTTACTGAGCATTAGCCATTTGTAACACTTAGTGTTAGGCTCTGAGGCTGTCACACAGTCCCTGCCCTCCATGTGCTCAAGACCAAGTCAGTCACACTTCTGTGGAGTTTCTGTGATGTTAAAACAGTTAATGTAGAGATCTTTTTCATGTGTAACTTGCAATTTGTCCCTAACCATGACTGACTCTCAAGGGTCCAGCCAACACAGTACTGAGGGTGCTGGCTTAGGGGGCATGAGTCTACAAGGAGAAGGGTGGAAAGACAATTTATGAAGACAGAAAAGGCCATGTTGAAGCCTCTCAGGTCTCTTCACCTCTCAAGCCAAGATATTCTCCTTTCCAGCCTCCATCAAGGTCCCATTTGCTGTGACAGACAAGACCCACTCCCCCATGCACACACACAAAGCAGTTTGTACATATTTCAAAACAGGCTAGACATACTTTATGTATCCATTTGCATCCCTGTCCTGCCCAGTTGCTAGTGAGTTGCTTGAAGGAAGCAGCTGAGCTTACTCATTTTTCTATCTCCTCCAGCACATTACATGGCACATCCTACATTCTCCCAAATGCTTGTTACATGAACAAATAAGTAAAGGCAAGAGAGTATATGATTGGTTAATGGCAAGTCTCAATTATAAAGCTAAGGAATTTCAACTTGATCGTATATAGCTTTATTTATGAAGTTAGTCAGGAGAAATAAAGCCTGTAAAAGGAAATGTATATTCACTTGTGTTTCCTATAGAATTAAAAATTCTAGCTCCTACACTCTAAAATGAGATCTTAAAACTCTATTGGACAATCTGTTTGTGGGAAATGAGGAGCCATTTAGGATTCATCAGAGCATAGAGGTTTACTTGAGCCTTGAGGTAGAGAGAAATGGTATTATAAATCCATTTTAAAAAGAAAAGCCAAAACCGCCTAGAAAGCATTTTGCAGTACAAGAGAAAAGCAATTTACTTGTTACTGCTTCAATTTCTTAAATCATCTAGCTTCATAGAGCAACACTAACTCTGTTTAAATCTACCAAATGAAATTCCATCCAATGACTCATTACCCAGGGCAAGGCACAAATTGTGATTTGTGATCCCAGTAGTTCCTCCAGGAAATGAGAAAATGATTGTCTAGGACAACAACAAAGACCTGCATGTGCATAAATAGATGCCATTCATACGACTACCTGATTTAATTCTACTATGTCCAGAATTGCGAAGACTAATCAAAAATAGCCCCATGACTTCTTGGACAGGTTTTTCTAACTGAATATTGACTCCTCACCACAGTGGGGCAGATCAGCTGCCCCACTGGTCACAGACTGGAGTAAAGCTAAAGTTAACAGGATGTCGGAAGCTTGGCTTCACTGTAATTGAGTTCCAGTCAGTATCACTAAATCCCTAACTCAAACAAGAATCCTTTATAGCAGGCTCACCTGGAGCATCCCTTGTTGTTTCTATTCATTAGCACTTCTCTCACATATCCAGGCAAACCATCCTGTATAGAGTAACATTTGGGAAAAGAAAACCCATAAACTCAGATATAATCTCTCACTTAATCAGGTCTCTAGTCTTCTAGAACTGTGACTGCAGGTGCCCAATGGAGAGTTCAGAGAGCTTTTGGTTTGACCCTCTTTCCCGGAATCATCCTCTTATCTCACAAACTGTTTTGCCATACTCTGCATTATTTGATCTAGTCCTATTTTGTAAGAACTCACTGTTTACTTAATGGCTTTCTGTAAATAATTAACATAAGTATGCAAATAGACATAATACCCATGTTTTCCTCCTCAGGAAAGAACGGATTTGTTTATGGCACAGGCAGAGTTGTAGTCATCAAATGGCTATCTGTTCTATGCATCATATTTTACAGTAATTATGTTTTTATGGCTATATGCTATACTTACACAAGAACATCATTTTAATTATTTTAAATTCTTTAACTATTTTACTTTTCTGTAAACACTAACTTCCTCCCACTGCCATCCCCTGCACTTCATCAGATTCTGACAATCCTGCAGCAAAGCTTCACAACACACTCTTTCCCTCTCTTCCTCCATACAAATATCCCCTGCCCTCCCCACCCTTTTGCTGCCAGGAAGAGTCATCAGTTCTGTTCTCTAAGATGTCACTCATCCAATGAGATCCTAACAACTGTCCTGATTCCTGTGTATCCAAAAGCATGTAGGTCATTACCAGTGTATCTCAGTTTCACCATCTAGTACCAGATGGTGTTTATAGACAAGGGTGTTAAGAGAAATCTAAATGATAGGCTTGGATTTAAAGTGTTGTCTAAGGAGGGTTTGGCTCCTAGGACCCTGGACTATAAATTACTGTATAAGATGTGAATTGAAATTAGACTCGGCAACACTGAGTTTAATATTTTATCATTTCAACTTGGATTTTTATATTTTCCCACTATGAAAGGACTTAAACAGAAATTCTGAATTCACATGTATTACTACCAAAAGAATACAAGAAACTTTTCTTTTTTCTGAATCACACTTGAATGTGGAAAAACTGATTCTGCATTTCTACACTATTACCCTGAAAAATGCAGTTACAGATGACAAGAGAACATCCTACCTACCTCCCACCACCATTAAATTCGTTGCCTATATGCAGAAACAATTGTTCAAAATAATAATGTTCTAGAACCAGAATTGGAGGGCAATAGATTAACATGGAAGTGTGGTATGCTCTGTAGAAGAGAGCCTCTGCAAGACTAAAAGGAGCAGCTGAAGACCTGAGAAGTAGGCTTAATACTTTTATTCCTGATGGTGAAACAAGTCTCTTTGTTCTCACCCCCTTATACCCACAAAAATCCAATTACTTTCACAACTGGATTTAGTTGGGTGGGGCAGAGGGGCCTCAGAATAATGAGATAAATAATGCAGGCTCCCAAAATTTCAAATATTTTGAAATGAGGCAGGCTTTGTGTCTCCCTTCTCCCCCATCTTCCTCCATTCCTTCTTTTTCTCTTACTCTCTCCCTTCCTCCACCTCCTTTCTCTCCCTCTATTTGTCTCTCTGAAAAAAGTACCTGACACATTTTAAATTGATATGATTGAAATTTTTAAAGTATGTCCATTGCAAGGATATTGTGAAAATTCAGTGCAACTGTGTGCATGTGAAAACACCTAGCACAATGCTTGACACACTGGGGATGCTCATGAAATATTAATACTCTCTTTTTGTCCTTCCTTTCCCTTCCCTCCCCCTTTCTTTCTACTTCACTTTTTCTATAACCATTGTGCCCTTATCTGGCCATGACTGAGAACTGAAGCCAATTCTAATATATACATTCAGGTTAAAAATGCATAAATATAAGGACTTATTCCTTAAATAAAGCTTTATGTTCCCTGTTCTTAATAATAAAAATGGTTATATTGAACATTTTACATTTCTCTGTCATATATAATATAAACCATGTTTGTTTTTTATTAACTTCACAGTGATAGTTCATAAAAATCCCAAAGCAATTTTAAAACTGCAGCAGGTCAGTAGAAAACATTTTTACAGAGCGTCATTTCTTTTTAAGTGCAACAAAGTTGCTCTTAGGTTCTAGTTATAAATGGGGAGAAAGGCCTACTGGGGGAAATAAAATCACATGATCTCACGAACTCACCAAATTCCATACTTGAAAGTAATTCAACCTCTAAGTTATTTTTATGAGAAATAATGAGCTGGTGCTCTTATGTGGAAGGATGGTAGAAACTCGTGACTTACTAGCTTTTGGAGAGTTCCAAAGAAGACAGTTAGATGTATTGCTCATTTCTCCAAAGATCTCCAGTGAGACTACTCCTCTTATCTGCAGTTTGTCTTTTTCCCAAATCAGGAAAGTATCTTATAATCAGCATATAAGTATCGCTTACTTGTTTCATCTTTGGGCCTTCAGACTGTTTGCATCTTGTAAATATGCTTAATTATATCAAACTGGGCAGGAGAGAGACCCCTAATAGTTCTCTATAGGGAGCAACCACAGGCATAATACTGATTATGGAGTTCAAGGGCATGGGGGCATTGCTGCCAATGAAACTCATTATCAGACATTGACAAGAAGCCTTTTTGCTGACAATGAGGCTCTCAATAAAATTAACAGCAACCTGAAGGCTCACAAACTGCAACAATTTGGTGATCAAAAAAAGAGGAGCCCCTATAGTGATGATTCTCAGAAGTGGCCTTTAATTTAACTTGATGTTCAAATAGCCAATTGAAAAGTTAAAAAGGCAAGTAACCATGTGTTATGTTTCATTAAACCAAAAAAAAAAACTTTACTGATTTTTACAAAATTTTTTCAAACTAAATCAGTCTATTGTCTTTATAATCTATAAGCCTATAATAATAGGTTAAACATATTATCTAGTGTTTCCAGCTCTGACAGAGATGACACATTCATCAGGTGAAGACCAAATGAAAGATAAAGTATATTTTTGAAAATCTAAGAAGTTTGCCCTGGCTGGGTAGCTCAGTTGGTTAGAGCGTTGTTCTGATACACCAAGGATGCAAATTTGGCTCCTGGTCAGGGCACATACAAGAAGCAACCAACAAATGCATAAATAAGGGTAACCAACAAATCAATGTTTCTCCCTCTATCCCTTCCTCTCTCTCTTAAAAAAAAAGTCTAAGATTGAAGACAAAAGAAATTAAGTAAGTAACCAGCTATGAAGACATGATACCAAACACAAATGATTAAAGGGTTATAAAAACTCAATCCAGTGAATTTAGAGGTTTTGTCTACATGAAAGGGAAAAAAAAAAAAAAACAAATTAAAAACACTTAAGAAATTTGGTCGATATATCAACCAGTTTTGCCTGAAAAAATCAACTCACCCTGGTGCTTGCTAGAGGTCAGACTCTGCTCTGAGCCATTCTACGCAAAGCCACAAACAATAGCTCCAGGTGGCAAATGCTCCCTGGCAAGGATTATTGCCTCTGTGGGGGTCATATGTGCTCAATTTTGGTTTTGTAGCAGGTCTATGCAGCCTAACTTCAGCACATTCATTTTTCATGCAGTAGTTTCTTATGTTTGTTTATTTATTTACTTACTTACCATGTTCAGTAGATTGGTCCCTAATCACCAAACAGCTTGTGAGCGAGTACCCTTAAATATGTTAAGTAAAACTCATAATATGGATGCATTGTGCTGCTGTGATGACATTTCATTACCAGCTCTAATTAAATGTTTTGTCAAACTACCAGAAAAAATATTTTCATTTTTATTCCCAGCAAATCCAATGAGAGGGACAGAGAGGAAACAGTGCTTACGGGCTGCCCTGCTCTCTTCCTCCCTCCTCCCCACCATCATGTAGGTTATGACAGCTCTGCTAATGAAGATGATAGCCTCTCTGTTATTTTTATTTTTTCAATACTTATTTTTTAATATATTTTATGGATTGTGCTATTACAGTTGTCCCAATTTTTCCCCCTTAACCCACCCCCCTTACTTCATGTCCATGGGTTGGGCATGTAAGTTCTTTGGCTTCTCCATTTCCTGTACTATTCTTAACCTCCCCCTGTCTATTTTCTACCTACCATTTATGCTTCTTATTCCCTGTACCTTCTCCCCCTCTCTCCCCACTCTCCCTCCCCACTGAAAATCCTCCAAATTATCTCCATATCTATGACCCTATTCCTGTTCTGCTTGTTTGCTTACTTTGTTGTTTAGATTCAATTATTGGTAGTTGTGAATTTATTGCCATTTTAAGGTTCATAGTTTTGATCTTCTTTTTCCTAAATAATTCCCTTTAACATCTCATGTAATAAGGGCTTGGTGATGATGAACTCCTTGAGGTTTACCTTGTCTGGGAAGCACTTTATCTGCCCTTCCATTTTAAATGACAGCTTTGCTGGATAGAGTAATCTAGGTTGTAGGTCCTTGCCTTTCATCATTTTGAATACTTCTTGCCAGTCCCTTCTAGCCTGCAAAGTTTCTTTTGAGAAATCAGCCTTATGGCAACTCCCCTGTATAACAGCTTTTCTCTTGATGTTTTTAAGATTCTCTCTTTACATTTAACCTCTGGCATTTTAATTTTGATGTGTCTTGCTGTTGCCCTCTTTGGGTCCAACTTGTTTACAACTCTCTGAGCTTCCTGGACTTGCATGTCTATTTCTTCCACCCAGTTAAGGAAGTTTTCATTATTTTTTCAAATAAGTTTTCAATTTCTTGCTCTTATTCTTCTACTGCCGGCAGCCCTATTATTTGGATGCTGGTACATTTAGAGATGACCGAGAAGCTCCTTAGCCTATCCTCAGTTATTTATTTATTTATTTATTATTTATTTATTTATTTATTTGCTGTGTGTGTATTTAAGATTTTTTTCACTTTTTTATTGTTGTTCAAGTTCAGTTGTCTCCCCTTTCACCACACCATGCCCCTCCCCACCCTACCCACCACCACCTGCCACCCTCGAACCTACCACTTTTGGCTTTGTCCATGTGTCCTTTATACATGTTTTTTGAATTCTTTTTTCCTTCTTGCTGTTCTGATTGAATTCATTTTTCTACCTTATGTTCCAAACTTAATTTGATTCTTGGGTTCATCCCTTCTACTGCTGTTTCCCTGTAGATTTTTCTTTATTTCACTTAATGTAACCTTCCTTTCTGTCTGGATCTTTCTTATGCTGTTGAAGTACCAGTGAGTTCCTGGGACATCCTGATAACCAGTGTTTTGAATTCTGCATGTGATAGGTTGCTTATCTCCATTTTATTTAGTTCTTTTTCTAGAGTTTTGTTCTGTTCTTTCATTTGGGCCATATTTCTTCACCTCCTCAATTTGGCAGCCTCCCTGTATTTATTTCTGTGTAGTAGGTAGAGCTGCTTTGACTCCGACTCCATCTCAGTAGCATGGCCTATTGTAGAAAAAACGTACTTTTAAGTTGTATGCTGGAGTCTTAGGTGACTGCCTGTGACAGCTCTGTAGCTCTGTGTGGGGTAGGGCTCAGAGAGGGGGCAGTGCCACTGTTTGGTCTCTGGAGTTTTGCCTGGGAGGAAGCTCTCTCCCAGCACTTGTTCTGTTGCCAGTCATTTCACTTTCTCCCCGTATGCCACGGGTGCCCTTCCAGCTGTTGTCCTGGTGCTGAATTCCAGAGGAGGTGGGTCTCCATGAGTCCTAACTCCATTGCGGGCCCTTTAACAGGGGTCTCTTGAGAATCCCGCAGTTTCTTCTACCACCCAAACCCCAAGGGTTTTTACAGCCAGAAGTTATGGGGATTATCTTCCTGGTGCTGGAACTCTGGTCTGGGTGGTCTGGTCTCTGCCCCAGACCAGACCCCTCCCTCCCAAGGTATCCGTCCTGATTTTTATCCACCACACTTGGGACCACCCATTCTTCATCTTTGTACCTCAGTGCTTCTCCACGCTACTCTGCATCTCTGTGCCTCTCCACCTCTCCACACCTCTCTGTGCGTCTCTGAATCTCTGTCCCTCCTACCTGCCTGGATGAATGTGGCTTCTTTGAATCCTTGGTTGTCAGACTTCCATACAGCTTGATTTTCAGACAATTCTAGGTGATATTTGTTTTGTAATGTAGCTGTAATTTTTGCTGTAGTTATACGAGGAGACAAGGTGGGTTTACTTATACCTCCATCTTGAACAGCAGTCAGCCTCTCTGTTCTTAACAGAATGATAGAATACCCACATTGGTCACTGGTGTATGTAACAGAATCAGCCTCTGCAGGATTCAGATCTCAGTGACTCCATTCTCATGTGAGGGTCCTGTCACACCTGGTGTGATTAAACCTGCCGGTCATTACCTGAAATTTATTATGTACCTTCAACCAGAAGGAGATCTCTGGCTCCATTACAAGTATCTAGATCTACAGCTAGTGATTTAACAGCAATGCACTTATGAAAAAATGACTTTAGGAAACCATTCTATTTCTCTAAGGAGCAGCTCCACCACACACTGACACAAGGATACCCTTGCTTTGTACTTACACCTAGTTGTATACACATGCCACACAGTGGGCTTCTTGGCTTAGATCCATTCCAGGCAATCCCTACTGGGAGTCACTTTTTTTTTTTTACCTGTGTACACAGGAGGTATCTCCACTTCCTACTTGGCTAATCTATCTTCTTCATCTTATAAATGACAAGAAACCATTTTCAACTGCAAATATATTCTTTATAATCCTTATATTCACTAAAATTCCTGAATGATAAAAAAAAGCTGCAAAGAATATTTATGAAACAAAATAATAGAATATTTTTTTAAAGTCCTGAATGCTACCTAAACCGATGTTTAGTACTATATGTCCTGGCCTTTCAAATAAAAGTCAAAAATTCTTTCAAAAATAAATAATTTATCTTAAAGTAAATAAATCACTTATGTACTTTAATTTCTGACTTTCTTACTAAATATTGTACCACACACATTATCTTTGGTGTTTTCTCTGAAAATATCAGGAATTCTTTAGTGTTTTCTGAAGAAACAAGAATAATAATGGTAAAGTGAGTATTTTTTTAAATTCTTGAACGTAAACTTACTCAACTGCATATATATGTGTACATCTGCCCCAATTTGTGCATCAATGTAATGCCTTTTTTAAAGACAGTGGGTATCAATAAATCCGTAAGCCAAACCTATAAACTGGTTGAAGGACATGGGACAAATCAACAATCAGCTCATCATGAATCAGCCCTGTGGAGAGGCTATCACAAAAGCTAATTAATTAGGCATTAATAGAAATATATTACCTAGAACAGTGGAATGATGATAGTGTTCTAATTTGTGCTGGTCTGAGCATTCCTGGAATGCTATCTTTAGTTCTAGCTATCGTGACCTTATGAGGACAATGACAAACTAAACAAAAAGAACCAACATGGGGAAGACTCTAGAAGCCACAGATACATGAGCAAAGTTTGGAAGGTTCTTTTGCTTGGGAAAGTCACCTTGAGGAAGGCATGCAAACTGTTCTTATATTCAAAGGACTATATCATGAAAGAGGAGTGGAACTTATTTTCAGTTATTTTAAAGGGCAGAAACCAAACTAATAACATGAATTTGGGTAAAGTTGCATAAATTGTTATTTGATGTGAGAAAAAACTCTATCAATTCCAGCTGTGCAGGCACATGAAGTCATACATTCATCATTACTGAAAGATTTAAAAAGACAATTTAACCACTGCTTATCAGAATCCTTGTGGAGAGTTCACACACATCCTAGAGAGGTGTTTTTTTAACCTTTTATTTTGGGAGGGGGCGTGTCCTGGAATCCTAGAAAATAATGAAAGCTCTGAATCCTCTCTCCAGAAAAAATGTAGCACACATAGCTTTTTCAGGGATCCCATGGATTAACCCGGACTAAGAATGCCCCCTCTATAGGGCTAAAAAATAGGGTTTCTAAGGTTTCTCCCATCCTGGACATTCCATGATCCTCCTGTAGACTGGGACTTGATCTGCAAGTATAAGTAGAAACATTTTTCATCTGATTGGGTATGTAAGTTTTGAACTCAGGCTCTGGACCTAAATTTTATAAAGAGTCTGCCCTCTTTAGCTAATTATTTCATTTCTCTTCTTCCTCTTTTTTCTCTTAGCACCTCTAATGTCTCTATCTTCCACTCCATTTCCAAATGAGGTACTCAGCCAGGGTAGCTGTCAGCAAGATGAGCACTGACTCCCAGCCAACCACTCTTTACTTCTCTGTTCTCCTCCCAACACCACAAGGACTCCAAAATGAAATCAACACCCACTTACCTAATACTGATGTAGCATAAACATGCCCTTGACAATACTGGTGAAATTACGGAGAGGTATTTGTAAGATGTCTCAATCACTGATTAATTCTGAGTATAAAAATTACATAGATAAAGAAATCTCAATGATATTCCTTCAATTAAAGTTAACTTACTTCAATTCAATAAGCATTTAAACAGACATCTACCGTATGCTGAGCACTATACTTGAATACTTGGCATACAAAGGAGGATAAGCTATAGTTCTGGCATCCTAAACGAACTGCTAAAATATAATGTTCTGAGTGCTATAATATTCTCTATAAGGTATAAACTCAAGGTTCTGTGGAAAAATAAGCATATATTATATAGGAATAATACTTAGTTATAATATATATAATTTTATATTTACTACATAATTGTGTTAGAGGGATTTATAGGATGAGCCGTAATCACTGATTATTATTATCCTAAGGATAAAAATTATATAGATAAAGAAATCTCAAGGATATATTCCTAATTACATCAACTTTGTTCATTTCAAATATATATAACAAGTGGATGAAATTTTAAAGTTAGCTTTCTAAGACCTATATGTATGTGAGGGAGACATCTGGCCATATGCCTAAAAAAAAACACACACATAACATCAGGTTAACTGCAAAGAAAGTAAAGAACAAACTCCCTAAAATTCCACATGTTAAAAAGGAATCTGGGAAAGGTCTCCTCACTTACTGTCATATAGGAAGTGTTCAAGAATTCTATTGAATAATTGTGACTAATTAAACAACCCTTAGATCTATGCAGAAGGAGGAGGAGGCAATCCTCTAAAATGCCCAAGGGCATTAGGATTTCCTATACAATGCTAGGCTGAGAGGATATTAAGTCTGCGTTTAAAGAAACACCAAGCCCAGCAACTTTAGTGAGCTTCTTGAAATATTCCTTCCGGGTCCAAGACTGTGATTTTATATATAGAAATAGATGCTTTATTAGTAGTCCCCAAACTCTCCACAATTCCTTCTTTGAGTCCACTTTCAGATACCAAAAAACTCCTATTAAATGTATTATTCATTAAAAGTTTGTGTTCTCATTCCCCCCAAAATTAGAAGTCCCAGAATGAAGAGACCTTTACAAAAATTATGCTGTAGACCAGGGGTTGGAAAGCTTTACTTGTAAAGGGCCAGACAGTAAATATTCTAGGCTTTGTGGGCTAGTCCATATTTGACCTATTCAAGTCTGCTCTTATTTCAAGAAAACAAGATAGGCCACATGTAAACAAGTAAATATAAACAAATAAGTGTTCTAATAATCCTTTATTTATGGACACCAAAATTTAAATTTCATTTAGTTTTTACCTTGTACAAAATATTCTTCTTTTGAATTTTTCAATCATATAAAAATGTAGAACCCATTCTTATTTTGTGTGTCATAGAAACATGAGAAACAGGACGGATGTGACTTGCCAGCTGTAGTTTGCTGACTTCTGCTCTTTAACTTAGTATGAAAAATTACACATTTGGCCCTTGGAAGAAAAACATTTCCGTTATCTATTAATTTCACTCAAGTGGAAGATCTTGTTTTCTAACAATGCCCAATAAATAAGACATCAGAACTGCCTTAGTAAGGTTCTTATACTAAGCTCATCTCATGAGATTGTTTGTGGGATATAATATAATTGAAATCTGAAATTAGAGTCTGATGATCTTGATGAGCAACGAAGACAATTTTGTCATTAAGCTAGCAATTGGAGCATTACTCAGCTTGATGCAGAAATCAGGATAGAGACAACAATTTTCCTTAAAACAGATCAAAATAGAGACAGCAGGATCTGCCCATGGTTAGCAGTGAGTCTCCATCCCTGTCTAGGCATGTGGAACTAAAAGCACGGGAATAGTACTTGGAGTGAATGAATTTTGTCAAGCAATAATCTAGTCATCCTTGCCACTGCACCTCCCCCCACCCCATGCTCTATGGAGGTCAATACTTTTCCTTCTGCTGATGTGGCATTTAGAGATTCCATTTGCAGAGCAGTGGTGCTTAGCTAAACTCTCTCTCTTACTAATCTGATTGGACAGGGATAGGCATGAATACAAATGCCATTCTAGATTATACCAGTTCTCTATTACAGAAGTCTGAAGTACCAAAAAAGTAAAAAAAGCAAAAGAGACTAAGCACAGCATTTCCTAATAATGTTCACCAGCTCACCTGACACACAAGCCATGTCAGTCCAGGAAAACAATTTGCCTTTTGTAAGAGGAAATGCCCCTACATTTGGTAATAACTATCCATCAGAAGCAACAGAGGCTCATGCATGAAGATGGAAGTATTAAAGATTTGCTGGCTGATGGTGTACGTCAAACTGGCCACTACAGAAAGATCTCAACATGCAATAGTGATGTGACTTCTAACCAGATGAAACTAAATAAGTATAAATGTAAGGTCCAGGCTCAGGTCAACAAAACTACCTTCACAATTACAGTAAAGGAAATTGGAAGGAATATGGACACACATGGCTTAGAGGAATGTCAAGTATGATGAGACCATCAATAGAATGAACGGGATCTTGGATTGCATTGTTGAATCAGAATATAAAGAGAAAGGAGATAATCAGAACAAGTGAGACCATATCTGAATATTGTTAAGAAGAATATGGAAGAATTGCAGCCTATTTCTATCTGAGGGATAAAAATGGAGGGAGGAAATCAAAATCACAATATCAAAGGAATGGTTGTGCAACAACTCATCCTACCCTCTCCCTTCTCTTACTCAGGAGAACCAACCATAGTAGGACTGGGAGAGAAAGGAAAATCCTTCTGTTCTCTCAGAGGCACCTTTTCTTTCATTCTTCTTTACTTAATCTCCGTTGCATTAGACGACAATTGAAAAAACCCAAACCAGACCAGGAAGAGTGGCAGTGGGATGTTACATAAAACTTTGAAAGGCTGGAATACTGCAAAACAATTACACATCTTCTATGTGATTCCAAGAAGCCCAGCTAGCATAGATGAATGGAAGCAATTGGGAAGAAAATTTCAACTCAACGCATGGAATGGGTTCAAATACTCCTGTCTCTGAAAGCATGATATATAGGCAAGGATGACATCTTGGTTGTAGAAGCAGCTGGTGCATCAGATGTGAGTGGGTGGGTGGAGTAGATGACTTTTAAGAGTTCTTCCAGCCCTGAGATTCTAACAAATATGCAGACAGAATGCTGCCAACACCGTGCTCTTTTCAGAGCAGCCTAAGAAGGCAGTATATATACTACAGCATATACACTGAAGGTGCCTACCTTACCCAGTACCATATTTAACATGGAATCAAAAGATCACTTATTTTCATTGTACCTTTGGAAGGAATATGGTTTGTCTGATAATCAAAAAAAAAATAGAGCACATATGAGCAGGGCCTCGAATCTGCCTCCCACCACACTACCTCAGTGCCTGGAGATGTGCCCCTCCAGGGCAGCTGGAAAGGTGGTGAGGTAGTTTGGCATCACCAATGCCCAACACATACTCAAATGGAAACACAAAGAAAACCTTTTGCCAGATCCTGTTGTTCAAAGGAATAGTGTCGTTTAGCATTCCTGGCCCTCTTTCACAGGGTAGTACCTTCCAGTTTCTTGGCACACAGTCTCGGAGGCGCTCAGCATATATTTATGCCACTGGGCCATTTTCATAGATGTGTGCCATGGACTCTTGGGGACTACAAACAGGAGGTCTCTTTACTCCCAAAATATAGGTAAGAGGTCCTGGATATACAGCTTGCAAATACACAACAGGGATTGTCAAGAAAGTTTTATGCAGACATCACAAGCATCCTTACTGAAACTTATAACTAAAATCCAAGAGTATTCCAGCACAAAACCCTAAAGTAGTGGGAGCACAGAGGTTTTCAACTCTGGAAACAGCACCCTCATAAAATACCAACATTCCAGCAACTGCAAAAGTCAGTCACAAGCAAACTGGTAGAAGGGCCAACTGTGATTAAAAAGGTACATGCTGAGAACCAAGATGGTGGTATAGGTAGACACAGTGCGCCTCCTCGCACAACCAGAACTGACAGAGAATCGAAAGGCAAGGGGGACCAACACCAAGGAAATAGAAAATAAACATTCATCCAGACCAGTAGGAGGGGCAGAGACGGGCACCAGGGTGGAGAGGACTCGCCTGGCTGTGGTGGGACTGAATCTGGCAGAGTGTGGGACAAACGGCGCAGGCAGTCCGAGCACTAGCAGACCCTGTGGCCCCACATTCACACAGATAAACCCAGAGGGCCAGACTCAGAGTGGCGGAGAACAGGGCAGGCGCACAGATAAATCTGACAAACAGCGGGGAGCAAAGCAGACTGCGCAACCCAGGGCTCCAGCATGGGGGAAATAAAGCCTCAAAGCTCTGATTGAAAACGCCCCTGGGGGTTGGGGCGGCAGCAGCAGAGACTCCCAGCCTCACAGGAGAAGTTGTTGGAGACACCCACAGGGGCCTAGGGCATGCACAGGCCCACCCACTCGGGAACCAGCACCAGAGGGGCCCAGTTTGATTGTGGGTAGCAGAGTGAAAGATTGAAAGCCAGAGGAGAGTGAGGCCGGCGCCATTGCTCCCTCTCAGCCCCTCCCCCACGTACAGCGCAGCAACCAGCCTTACCCCTCCCCGGTGAACACCTCAGGCTCCGCCCCTTAAAGTAAAAGACGCGCCAAGACAAAAAAAAAAAAAATGGCCCGAGTGACAGAACACTTCAAAGCTCCAGAAAAAATACAACTAAGCAACGAAGAGATAGCCAACCTATCAGATGCACAGTTCAAAACACTGGTTATCAAGATGCTCACAGAATTGGTTGAATCTGTTTGAAAAACAGATGAAAAAATGAAGCCTATGCTAAGAGAAACAAAGGAAAATGTACAGGGAACCAATAGTGATGAGAAGGAAACTGGGACTCAAATCAATGGTGTGGACCAGAAGGAAGAAAGGAACATCCAACCAGAAAAGAATGAAGAAACAAGAACTTGGAAAAATGAGGAGAGGCTTAGGAACCTCCAGGACACCTTGAAACATTCCAACATCCGAATTATAGGGGTGCCAGAAAGAGAAGAGGAAGAGCAAGAAATCAAAAACTTATTTGAAAACATAATAAAGGAAAACTTCCCTAATATGGCAAAAGAAATAGATTTCCAGGAAGTCCAAGAAACTCAGAGAGTCCCAAAGAAGCTGGACCCAAGGAGGAACACACCAAGGCACATCCTAATTACATTACCCAAGATTAAAGGCAAGGACCTACATCCAAGATTACTGTATCCAGCAAAGCTATCACTTAGAATGGAAGGGAAGATAAAGTGCTTTTCAGATAAGGTCAAGTTAAAGAAGTTCATCATCACCAAGCCCTTATTATAGGAAATGTTAAAGGGAGTTACCTAAGAAAAAGAAGATCAAAAATAGGAACAGTAAAAATGACAGCAAACTCACAGTTATTAACGACCACACCTAAAACAAAAATGAGAGCAAACTAGGCAAACAACTAGAACAGGAACAGAACCATAGAGATGGAGATCACATGAGGGTGGTCAATAGGGGAGTGGGAGGGGGAGAGGCGGGTAAAGGTACAGAGAATAAGTAGCATAGATGTTAGGTGGAAAATAGACAGGGGGAGGGTAAGAATAGTGTAGGAAATGTAGAAGCCAAAGAACTTATAAGTATGACCCATGGACATGAACTATAGGGGGGGAATGTGGGAGGGAGGGAGTGGGCAGGATGGAGTGGAGTGGGGGGGGGGAATGGGACAACTGTAATAGCATAATCAATAAATATATTTAAAAAGAAAAAAAAAGGTACATGCTTACAGGGTCCTCTCTCCTTTCTAAATAATGAAGATAAATGTAGTTGCATTTCACACTCTCAAATGTGCACACGTTCCTTACAGCATATCTTGAAAGGGGAAACAGGAATCTCATTGCTCTTGAGGTAAAAAAAAAAAAAAAAAAAAGTAGGAGAATTTTGGTAACTAGATAAAATTCATACACATTGATTTGGAGGTCTTCTTTTTCCCTCTTTAACAAATAATGATAAAAACAGAGCAAGCCATTGAAACTAAAAGCAAAGATAAAAAATTTCCTTTTAATGTCTGCTTTTCTCTTTGTTATAATTTTTAACAGGTTCCTTCTGGTGATTTTTGATTACAGAAATAATTTGTACTTTTCTTTCTTTAGGCAACACAGCATATTAACTCTGCAGTCCTCCACCCACTGACAATGCAAAGACACAGTCAAAAACCTGGATGCAAAGAGCAGAAGGTATTCTAGCTACACATACTGTATATACTTCATGGCTTCCAAGGAGACAGACAACGAACTGCATATGGAAAAAAATGAAGTGGGAAGGTTGTCAGAAAAACACAACTCTCTTTTTGAAACAAAATCATTATAATCATAAAAGTCTACATTAGATTATAAGGGTTATGCTAACAATATCAGACAATCATTCCTAACTATGGGAACCTCATCAGAATGCAAATATTAGCACTAAAGAAACAACAGTTTTCAGAATTCACCCTCAGCAGGATCCAAATATTCAATAAAGTAAAATATCTGGAAAAGGAAGATATGTTTCAATAGGGTAAACTGACCGCATAAATTACTCACTTGGTGACATTACAAATGTCAGACCTGCTTTATCTAATACACAAATAATAATGTTTGATAAATATTTATTGTATCTACCTCCTATCAACTAGGGATATTTTAGTATCTAGCAAATGCACTTTGTAAACAAACTACCTATTACAAATCAGAAAACTTTTATAGGTACACAGTAGATAGGAAATAGCACTGCTAAACATCTAAATGTTCTAAGACTGCAAACCATTTGTCTTCCCAGTGCTGAGATTTATACAACTGGGGCATGCTTTAGAAATCATTTACTTCAACCCTTTTATTTTACAGAAAAAGATACTCAGAGAAGTTATTTGACTTGACTAAGGTCACCCAGCATGTCTACGAAAAAACAAGTTAGAACCCAGGTCAACCACCTCCTAGCAGAAGGTTCTCTCCACACTCTAACCATGACTCTTTACTCTCTCTCTGGGTGAGTAGAGTTTTGTTATCTCAAAAACCAAATGGCTTCTTTCCATGGGATTTTATGGTTGCCAAAAGGGGTGGTGTATGATTTTATAATGTCCTCTAAAATTGTTATTTTATTTTTTGCTTTTAATATTTTACTTATGTAGTTTTGGATAGAGGGGAAGGGAAGGAGAAAGAGAGAGAGAGAAACACTAATGTGTAGTTGCCTCTCCCACACCCCCTATTGGGGGTATGGCTTGGCTCGCAACCCAGGCAAAAGACCTGACTGGGAATCGTACTGGCGACGCTTTGGTTTCACAGGCCAGCTCTCAATCCAGTGTGCCACATCAGCCAAGGGCTGTTATTTTAAAAATATTTTGCAAGAAAGATCTTAATTTTCTTTGTCTATTTTCCAACTATTATTATGTAAAAATAGTGACATGCTGGTAAGCCAACTTCCCCCAGTTTATATTCTCTTTAAAGTTTACCTTTGGCCCAGAATTGTTTCTGGCCACCAGATGAAGCTGCCAACATATTTTTGCATTCTCTCTTTTTGTAAGAAGCAAAGAGTCAGTAACAATGATGGCAGACAGACAATGCAGTATGTCAGGTAGTATGAGTTCCAGTTTTTGTGGCTTCTGAGGACTTCAATATCTTCATCTCTAAAATGAAAGGAGCACCTATACATCAGTTACTAACTATTCTGGGAGCTACTATTACTAATTTTGTTTACTTATACCACTGCCAAGTGGAGAGAAAACAGGGATAGGGTGGATGGGTTTGTTAAAGAGAAAACGTCTGTGAGAGCACAGGTGGAAAATCTACACACACACACACACACACACACACACGGGCATAATTTACATTAATTGTAAAGGCTGAAGTCCAAATTGAGAAATAGCTATGTTTCTACATTTACACACACACACTTCCACATCATAAATATCAGCATGGAATACAACTTGACATACACCAGGTCCTTGAAAAACTTCATTTTGTTCAAGTCCTTTCATTATAACCTTGAAAGGGATGTGGTAGGAACTTAGCTCTTGTTTAAATTAATTAGTCCATGGTAAAAGTGGTAAAATATGTACTTTGGCTTAAAGTCGCAGAAAGTATAAACAAAGTTAAGTGAGGACTTCCTGTATTCTCTCCCCAGTAGTAGGTCAAAGTATGCTGGCTTCGTTTTATATGCCATAGCTACTTCTCAGGCACTGCATGTTTAAAATCAGTTTATTTTTCCCTATCTTTACCAATCCTGTGCAAATGACCATTGCTTTCTACTCGCCTAACATTCTCTGCCATTTATTGTCCTCTTTAAGCTCCATAATTGGAAGTCTATTCTGCGTAAAATTAAGAATCATTAATCTGTGTAAAGATTAATATAAGATCTATAAAATCTGGGTTAAGAATATATTATTAATCATACTCAATGTGTGCAATTCACGAGTTCCTAGGGTCTCAGCAAATATAAAGAAGCTATGGTTAAATTTTCCATATGATACAAGGAACATATTTCAAACCATGGAAGGGGGGGGGTGAAAGACAAAATTTAGTTCTAGTCATGTTTCTCTCTTTTATTTTACCCAAAAGTATCCAAGATGCAATCCAGAGACTCCAAAATCAACTTTAGAAATAAACACTCGCCTTTATGTCCTTTCTATATTGACACACCTTGCTATGCCCCCTTTTGAAAAAGTGTTACAAAGATCATAGTCTGTAGCATCAGAAAGACCTAGATTCAAACAGCTATGTGAGTTTGGGAAAGTAGTTTAACCTCTCAACTTCAGGGTTGTTGTGAGAATTAAATTAAACAATGCATGGAAAATATCTAACACATACATATGTATGGATATAAATAAGTACTTACTAAGAACTTAGCTAATGTTAGTGCTCTCCTGTTGGAGTTTCCAATGCGGGCGATGTAGACAACATTCACAACCAGACACAATTAAATATCACTTCATAAATTGTCTGGTTGCACACATGTGTATCATGCATTTTCAACAAAGACAACATAGCCCACAAGGGGAAGAAAACTGTTTCTGAGGAAGGGTGAAAAACAATTTAAGTCTTGCAGTGGTTTGTGGTCTTTCACAGTCAAAACCTACCCTTCTCATGCCAAAAATCTAATTCCTTACTATTTAATTTCTATTGTTACAGGTAAGTTAAATTGAATTTAACTTCCTCCTTACAGGGATGATCATGAAAAAAAAAAAAAAAGGTTGAGAAGCAATGGATTCTTTGCATTATTGAAATCCTATCCTGTTTCCCTACACTAGCACCCCACCAACTGAACTGCAGGGATGTGTCAGCAGCAAGGGATAGATAGGATAACCAGAGAGGGGCTTTAACATTATGTATAATAATATATGTTATAAATACATGACAGTGTCTGTTTTTAATATAATAATAGTAAATTCCATTTGTTATATTCTACCTTTATAAAGCTTTGTGCATCCCTCTTTTCACCTTCTGATTTCTGGCCTTATTTGTACTTCATGACAGGAAAACAGTATCAATGTGTTACTAGCTTTCCTTTTCAATCAGGATTTGGGAAAAGCAGTACTATATCTAAACAATTTTGGAGCAGATGCAGATTCAATCTAAAGCTCCACGCTTGCCTATTTGCATCACTATCCACCCATAGAAACTCATCAAGTTTCCAAGTGTGATCTCTTTGATATAAATCCATCCAGCTATCTCTAATGAATCTGTAGGTGTCAGTCTTCTCATATTCTGTCATCAATGAATGGGCCTGGGGACCCATCCCAGTATAGAATTCAGATTATGACCCTGTAGTTTCCTAGAGCCATTCTATAAAACGAATAAATGGATGCCACAGCCTGTTTAGTCCCTTGAGTGTCAGGATTCTGATTAAAGTGGGAGAGGGGTTCCAAATGGAAGACTACCCGCAGCTAGTCTGCGGTAGCCCTAGGCTCTGCTGCCTGTCTGAGATCTTTCCTGCAGTCCTGGAGACATTAAGTAACTTCAACTCAAGATTTATTTAGTCTTTCATTTATAGCCAGCTGCCCATAATTTGTAGTCTGGGAGACAGCATGAGCATGGATAATTGAAATCCACAATCTCCCAATACACCATAGCTGAGAATGTCAGCCCCATCCTCTTTTAACTATTTATTTCACTTGCAAGAGCTTTAAGATGAAAAGTAAAACTATTTCCATCTACCCCTTCCAATCTTACAGACATTGAATCTAGAGTTTACAATGGTAAAAGGTAAGCATGAAGATAGCAAGAAGCAAAATGAGACAGAATAGTCTCCAATAATTATTAGCAGACTAAATAATCAAGGAGTTGGGCTCACCAAGTTTTCTAAAATGTTACATTGTGATTTTGAGTGAATTGTGTCCTGTGGAGTAAAGTACTGTGAGCCTTGGGCTGGGACTGTAGGAAGAGAGGAAACAGGAGCCACTCAAGATATACTTACGGACTTGTGAACCTCAAAAGGGCAAACAAATACCCACAAACCATACAACTGTATTCACCATTTGGAAAGAGGACCAGAAGTCCAGTTTAACAGTATTCTGGAACCTGTGCAATTGTCACAGCTGGGATTCCATCATTAGTCACAACACTATTGTATGCTGAGATTTTGATTAAGACTGCCATCTTCAGGGTCCTATAGCATCCATCTTTTTATAAATGAATGTCTTGTTTGAGGATACACAGCTGTAATTACTTCTCATATGCCGTAAAAGATTTTGGTACTAACCTATTCATGTCAGTATAAGTGAAACAATGAAAAGTACTGGCTATGGCTGAATGCTGTGGGAAAAGAACTGCTTCTAGTGCTGGTTTCCATCTCTAACACACAGTGCAATCTTTAACTAGTCTCTGCATCTTGATCTCTTTACCTATGAAATCTAGATAATGATCCTAGCTCCTTACGGCAGAATAAGTGCAAAAGTATTTTAGAGAGGATAAACCATTACATATGTGTAACTTATTTCCAGACCCATGAACCTTGGAAGTAAAACTGTCATAGATAGAATGTATGTGTCCCCCCTCCAAAAAATTTCATACGGTGAAACCTAATACCCAAAGCATGGGATTGGGGGTTGGGCCTCAGGAGACAATTAGGTCATGAGGGTGGACCGCTCATGAATGGGATCAGTGCCCTTATAAAAGAGACCACAGAGAGCTCTCTTTCCCCTTCCACCATGTGAGGATACAGTGAGATGACAATTTTCTATGGACCAAAAATTGAGCTCTCACAAAACACTGAATCTGCCTGTGTCTTGACCTTGGACTTCTGAGCCTCTACAACTATGAAAAATAAATATCTTTTGTTTTTAAGCCATCCAGTTCATGGTATTTCTGTTAAAGCTGCCTGAATGGACTAGGACAAATGCATAATATTTTTGGCCCCTTCTAGTTATGATGATAAGATAATAAATTAAAAATTATAATACACAAAATAAATTAAAAATTATAATGGACACAGGGAAACTTCCATTTTTAAAAATGATAGCATGCCCTCGCCTGTGGCTCAGTTAATTGGAACATCGTCTCATACACAAAAAGGTGGCAGGTTTGATTCCTAGTCAGGGCACATACCTGGGTTGCAGGTTCAATTCCTGGACAGGGAATGTGTGGGAAGCAACTAGTTGGTGTTTCTCTCTCACATCAATGTCTCTCTCACCACCTTTATTCTCTCCATATATAAAATCAGTAAGCATGAGCTTGGGTGGGGATTTAAAAAACCTGTAGCAAAACTTTTTTTTACATTACAGAAACTCTTCAAAAAGTTCTACCTAAAAGTGCTCATTATAGAAAAAAAATACCACTGTTTTGTTACGCCCTTTACAAAACTTTACCATTTATTCTGGACTGAACTTATTAAAATTTACAGCCAGAATTATTTTGACATGTAATACAAACAGATTTTCAAATCACTCAAAATCACCTATGCTCTCCCCAACTATTGGCAGCTGTGAAGTAAATTGCTCATTCTGTCTGGCCTTTTGATACTTTCTGAAATGCTAGAGGAAATCCTCATCTTTGCATTTTCCATGGTTAGCTCAAGAAATGCCATGGTTAATGTGCTTTGCACTCTCATTCAAATGTATTTGAACTGAGTTTTAAAACACCCATGTGGGGGATTCTACGCAGCAGAGAGAAAGAAGGAGCTTATACCCTTTGCAACAGCATGGATGGAACTGGAGAGCATTATGCTAAGTGAAATAAGCCAGGCGGTGAGGGAAAATACTATATGATCTCACCTTTAACTGGAACATAATAAATAGAAGAAAAAAGGAAACAAAATATAACCAGAGACATTGAAGTTAAGAACAATCTAACAATAGCCAGAGGGGAGTGGGGAGGGGACAGTGAGGAAAGGGGATTACAGGAACTACTATAAAGGACACATGGACAAAATCAAGGGGGAGAGTGGAGGTGGGGGAGGGAGGGGGGTTCAACTGGGGTGGGGTGGAGGGATGGGGAGAAAAGGCACACAACTGTAATTGAATAACAATAAAAATTAAAATTATAAATAAATAAATAAATAAATAAATAAATAAAAATAAAACACCCATGTGGGAAAAGTTCAAACCTGGTAGCCTGCCACCTTCAATTCTCCCCACCCAATGGATTGACTAAAGATACTCCATGGGATGAATCTTCACTCAGATGATCTGCAATAGCATCTCAATCCACTTACCAGGGGTGGGATTCTCCAGGAATCCACAATGATTTACAAGACGTACCACTTATTGCGGTTCCACAGTTTCCCAAACATCATGGTGGTGTTTTATACACACTGTCTCCTTTAATTCTCACAACAATCCTTCAAGATAGATATTATGCCTATTTTAAGATGATGACATTAAGACTCAGAAAAGAAATGACTTCGGATGTAATTTCCTTCGTTGCTTAAGGAAACCACCTGGTAAGTTTTATGAGAGAAGGGACCATGTCTGGTTGATTTACCAACATATTCCTGGTGCCGAATATAGTATCTGGCAAATAGTAGACATGCTATAAGTATTTGTTTACTGGTGGAATGAAATGACACTATGAACAAATGGCTATGTCAACACACAAAACCTAACAAGACAGGATTTGGAAAAGAGATGATATATTGAAGTACAGCAAAAAATGTTTTTCTCTTTTTTATTTTATTTTTTAATTTAATATTTATTGTATTTTTTCCCATTACCGTTTAGTCCCCTTACACACACCCCCAGCAATAACCACGCTATTGTTCATGAGTCCATTTTCCTTTTTGTTGAATCTCTCCACCCCCTAAATTCACCCTCGACTAGCTGTCATCGGCTCTCCATCTATCAGTCTCTGTTTCACTGGTTAGTTCAGTTTGTTCATTAGATTCCACACATCAGTGAAATCATATGGTAGTTGTTTTTCTCTGATCAGCTTATTTCACTTAGCATAATGTTCTTCAGGTCCGTCCATATAGTTGTAAAGGATAAAATTTTCTTCTTTTTGATGGCTGAGTAGAATTCCACTGTGTAAATATCCCATAGTTGTTTTATCCATTCATCTTTTGAGGAAAACTTGGGCTGCCTCCATATCTTGACAGTTGTAAATAATGCTGCAATGAACATAAGGGTGCTTATGTTCTTTTGAATTAGTGTTTTGGGGTCCTTCGGATACAGTCCCAGAAGTGGGATCACTGAGTCAAAAGGCAGATCCATTTTTAATTTTGTGAGGTATCTCCATACTGCTTTCCAGAGTGGCTGCACCAGTTTGAATTCCCCAACAGTGCAAAAGGGTTCCCCTTTCTGCACATCCTCGACAGCACTTGTTGCTTGTTAATTTATTAATGATAGCCATCCTGACAGGTGTGAGATGGTATCTCATTGTATTTTAATTTGCATTTCTCTGACCATTAGTGGCATTGAGCATCTTTTCATATGTCTACTGGCCATCTGTATGTCCTCTTTGGGTAAATGTCTATTCAGATCCTTTTCCCATTTTTTAATTGGGTTGTTTTTTTGATGCTGAGTGTTGTAAGTACTTTATAAATTTTGGATATTAAGTCCTCATCAGATGTATCGGCAAATATGTTCTCCCATTTTATGGGTAGTCTTTTTATTTTGTTGATGATTTCTTTTGCTGTGCAAAACCTTTTTACTTTAATATAGTTCCACTTGTTTATTTTTTCTTTTGTTTCCCTTGCCTGAAGAGATATGTCTGATAAAACATTGTTATGAGCAATATCTGAGATTTTGCTGCCTATGTTTTCTTCTAGGATTTTTATGGTTTTAGGTCTGACATTTAAGTCTTTGATTCATTTTGGATTTATTCTTGTGTGTGGTGTAACTTGGTGGTCTAGTTTCATTTTTTGCATGTACTTGTTCAGATCTCTCAACACCATTTATTGAAGAGGTTATTTTTACTCCATTTTATGTTTCTGCCCCCTTTGCCAAATATTAACTGACCATATTGACATGAGTTGATTTCTCCTTCACTTTTAAATGATAGCCTTGCTGAGTAAAGCAGCGTTGGTTGTAGGTCTTTGTATTTCATCACCTTGAATATTTCACCCCACTCCCTTCTGGCCTGAAATGTTTCTGTTAAGTAATCAGATACTAGTCCAATTGGAGCTCCCTTGTAGGTAACTCCTTGCTTTTCTTTTGAGATTTTTAGGATTCTCTCCCTGTCTTTAAGCCTTGCCATTTTAATCACGATGTGTTTCGCTGTAGGCCTCTTTGGGTCCCAACTTGTTTGGGTGTCTCTGAGCTTCCTGGATTTGTGTGACTTTCTCTTTCACCAGATTAAGGAAGTTTCTGGTCATTATTTCTTCTAATAATTTCTTGATCTTGTCTCCTTCTGGTATTCACATGATATGGATGTTGTTATGCTTCATGTTGTCCAAAATGCTTCTTAGGCTCTCCTCATTTTTTAAAATTATTTTTTTCTTTTGCTGCTCTGCCTGGGCATTTTTTAATACCTTTTCTTCCAAATCACTAGTTCAATCCTCTGCTTCATCTAACCTACTGTTTATTCCCTCCAGTATATTACTTATCCGAGATATTGTATTCTTCATTTCAGATTGGTCCTTTTCTATGGTTTCTATGTCTTTTTTCATGCTGTTGAGTATCCTTATAATCATTGCTATAAACTATCTGATAAGTTGCTTGCCTCCATGTTATCTACTTCTTCTAGAAAATTCACTTGTTCTTTCATTTGGGGTCTGTTTGTCTTCCCATTTTGGCTGCTTTGTATTTTTTGCCTTATTGTTAAACTAATCAGTTGTCAAGCCTATCAGTTGTTAATCTAATCAATATGTGATCAGCAGTGAGGCTTAAGCACCATGGGGTGGGGAAGAGTAATTCCTGCATGTTGGGGCTATTGCTTCCCCTCAGGATGATGTCATTCAGAGAGCAGTGCTCTGCCTGTGAAAGATGGCTTCTGCTGTATGGGAGATGACTCAGCACAGGGATCCTGGTGGCTGTTCCTTGAGTTTTCTCCTCAGAGCCACCAACCCTACACTCTCCTCAAGCTTCTCTAGTGCACTCTGCCCTCCATCTGCTGGAGCCCAGGGGAACTGGCTGCAAATGAAATTTTGCACTTTGGCCCTTTACAGGCTCTCTGCATCTCCAGCCATCTCTCCCTGCAGACAGAAACTCTGCTGCTCTTCACAGCTGTATGTTATCTGGGTTCCTTTCTGGCTCTGGTGCTGTAGGCTGGGGATACCAGCTTGGGATTTAGACCCCACACTTCTCAGGGGAATCACCGGATCCCTGCAATATTCCTCCAGCACTTCAGCTGACACCCATGGTAGCCCAGCCAGCCCTCTTGCACCTCCTCCACACTACCTACCAGTCACATTGTGCTGAAGTGTTTTCTTCTGTCTGTGGTTGTAAGGCTTCTCTCCAGCTAGTGTTCAGTTGGTTATTCTGGATGATTTCCCTACAATTTAGTTATAATTCCAGTTTTGTCTTGGGAGGAGGTTAGTGTAGCTTCTACTTACTCCTCTGCCACCTTGGATTCCCCAAAACTCTTAAAATAATAGAAATAGAAGAGAATTCCCTTCACCAGGAATTGGAGCATGATCTCACCACAGAGGGTACAAATGGTAGTAGAAGCTCAGTGGGCTGTTCCTATCCTGCTTCCACCAGTGCCTGCAAATAATTTTTTAAAATAATAATGATAAGTAGTTCCCAGTTATTTACTAAATACAAATTTGTGAAGTTGTCAGACTGACTTCAACTCTCTTCTACTAGGTGCTACAAGTTGGCATGACCTAAATCTTGAGACCCATCCCACTTGCCATATGGAATTTGTATGAAACAGTTTGAAACAACTTTTTACTATTCCTTGTTTATAGACAGAACTGACTTTCTGAATTAAGCATTTCCTTTTCATGCCAGGCAACGTAGTATGTGATACCCTGAATTGGTTAGTGCTTTCCTTATTGCTATTGATAATGCTCACAGCATCTCAAAAACAACAATCAAAGACAGGCCATTATTAGAGTTCTCATGTAAATTCAAACTTGACATGTGTGAAATTATGCATCAAAAATAAAACCTTCATCTCCTTAGACCAACCCCATTTAACAATTAAACCTAAATTAGTATGCACTCCAAAAGAACATTTTGTTGCCTTATTTAAACAACACATTAATATCAATCTTAGCTTATGACCTTGAAACTAAAATTTAAATAATATGAAAATGATCACTGTACTGGAAACATTATAAAAATCATACCAGAATAAATTTAGCATATTTCCTTAAGATTTTAAAAAATTAATCGCATTTTTTTAGAAGTTATATTTTTTTCAATAGAGACCAAATGCTACTGACAACAAAGAAGTTTCTTGAGATCTAATTACTATTAGTAAACTTATATTACTCCAGTAAATCTAACCACAATCCTTCTGGTAGCCAGGCAAAAAAAGGATGTAACAACATTAAACAAAGCTATTGTGGGAAACTCATTACAAAAGAAAAATAATATTCCCCAAATCCCTAAAACACTCAAGCTGCATCATATCAGATACCAAATTATTTGAAAATTAAATTATCTTTGAGAGGGTATTTACTATAAGCAATCAAGATTTAAATAAATAAAATTATAGGAGAAAAAAAGACTCAATCTCTCCTGAGGATTTATCTTGGTTAAACAGGCCATCTCCTGCATGCAGCTCAAGAATCCAAAGCTGTAACTTTGGGAGCTTCTTTTAAGACAGTGAACCAAAAAAATAAACCAAAGAATGTTGATGCTGTAATTAGAGAAAATCTAAATCAAAAAACTTGAAAAACTGGGGGTGGGGGGAAGCTCATTGTGAGCTGGGTACTCAAGGTGGAAATAAAACCACCACTGTCTCTGGGCTAAACAAATCTATAATAAGAAAAAAAGGATAAGGCACAAACAGCTATGAAATACCCAAAGATGAGTCAATAAAAAAGGGCATCCTTGCTTTCTGTACAATACTCAATATTTTGAATGTGGGACAGTAAAAGCCTAAGAAAAAAGCAACTAATGATGGAGAAGATGGTTGAAGAAGTAATAATAGGAAAGAAAGATGGAAACGTTTGTAAAATGTTCTGTGTACACAAGAGGACACTTTCAGTCCCAGAGAGAAAAGTGATTTTGGTTGAAGCCACATATAGCTAATAAAAGGCAGATTTGGGCAAGAATAGAAAGCTCCATGAAGGCAGACACTTTTTTTCTGTTTTGCTGATTAGAACAAAGACTGACACATAATAGATGCTCAAAAATATTTGTTGTGCCCTGGGTGGTGTGGTTCAGTGGATTTAGTGATAGCCTGTGAACCAAAAGGTTGCCTATTCAATTCCTAGTTAGGGAAAATGCCTGGATTATGGGCCAGGTCCCCCATTGGGGGCATGCGAGAGGCAACCACACGTTGATGTTTCTCTCCCTCTCTCTCTCTCCCCTCCCCTCTCTAAAAAAATAAATAATCTTTAAAAAATATTTGTAGAAGGGAGCGAGAGTTTAGAAGAAAGAATCATTTCAGTTCAATTTAAAAAGTATATATTATATGATGTCCTACAGGAAATTCCAAGAGAATACAGGGCATGGTGTCCAGCTCCAGGAGTTTGCAGCCTATCTGGGGGGAAAGGGTGACTAAACTATCAAAATGTCATACTCAGAGAGCCAAAATGAGTGTTGTATATGTCAGCCCTTCAAGGAGGTTGATAAACTGCAGTGGTCAGGGAATTCTTGATGTTGAAAAAAGAAGCACTAGTCACCACCAAAGCCTTAATATGACTGGAATTCCAAGCTTGTTGAAAACAGGATTTAACCTAATAATTTTATTAATGACACCTCTTCACATTTTTCAAAGTGCATTCAGTTTATATTATCTCCTGTGGTCATCACAAAGCACTACCTAGGTGGTGGGCAGGAATGTGGTGTTGATCTCCACTGAAAAAAAGAGAAGATATATTCTCTGAAATGAGAATTCAACCAAGCACTGTATGTAGAGGTACCTATCCAACTGTGGGATGTTGGGAGCCTTAATGCGGATGTTGTTAGCATTTGTGAGAGGACAACATGCAAATTGGCCACAGACATGTTAAAAAAAAGGGATTATTCAGTAGTCCAATAGATTAACGGACACCTGGGAGACATGGACATCATGGAGTAAATGTAAGCATTTTCTTTTGTGCACAAGTTGAGCCATTCCCTCCCTTGTTGTAACAATTGATCTAGAGAGAAATCACTCCCCTCCTGAGATAGCTTGGGCTATCCCTAGCACATATGTAGAAGACTAAAAAATGTCCTCTCCACACACCCCTCATTCCACGCTGACATGGCCCCATTCCAAACCACAGGGCTTGGTGAGCAAAGCAGAGCTGCATTTCAGCTATCACTCATTTCCTTGGCCAGGTGCCTTTGTACAATACACAAACTATACACCCACATACATTGGCCTTGGAAATAGTTTATGCTGTCTTTGACCTGCTGTATTAGAAAGTGCTTCTTTTCACAGAGTCTAAATCCACTTCTTTTTTTTTTTTTTGAAAGGTATTTTATTTTTTAAAAGATTTTATTTGGAAAACCAAGATGGTGGTGTAGGTAGACACACTGCGCCTACTCGCACAACCAGAACTGACAGAATATCAAACAGCAAGGAAGTCCGACACCAAGTAGACAAAAAAGAAACATACATCCAACCGGTAGGTGGGGCAGAGATGGGCACGGGGCAGAAAGGACTCGCGTGGCCGTGGCAGGACCGAGACTGGCAGAGTGTGGGACGAACAGGGCAGGCAGTCTGACCAGTAGCAGACCCTGCGACCCCACATTCGCGCACAGATAAACCGAGAGGACCGGACTCAGAGTGGTGGAGAATGGAGCAGGCAGAGCGGCAGGTAGCACTCCGCGGCCCCACACTCGCACACAGATAAACCAGGACAAACGACGGGGAGCAAAGCAGACTGTGTAACACAGGGCTCCAGTGCGGGGGGGGGGGGGGGGGGGGGGGGGCCGGAAATAAAGCCTCAGACCTCTGATTGAAAGAGCCCATGCGGGTTGGGGAAGCAGCAGGAGAGACTCCAGCCTCACGGAAGAGGTCCTTGGAGAGACCCACAGGGGCCTAGGGAGTGCACAAGCCCACCCACTCGGGAACCAGCACCAGAGGGGCCCAATTTGATTGTGGGTAGCGGAGTGAAAGACTGAAATCTGGCGGAGTGGGCGCCATTGCTCCCTCTCTGCCCCTCCCCCAGAGTCACAGTGCAGAAACCAGCTTTACCCTGCCCCGCCCTAGGAACACCTAAGGCTCCGCCCCTTTAAGTAACAGACTTGCCAAGACAAAAAAAAAAAAATGGCCCAAATGACAGAACACTTCAAAGCTCCAGAAAAAATACAACTAAGTGAGGATGAGATAGCCAACCAATCGGATGCACAGTTCAAAGCACTGGTTATCAATATGCTCACAGACTTGGTTGAATCTATTCGAAAAACAGATGAAAAAATGAAGCCTATGCTAAGAGAAACAAAGGAAAATGTACAGGGAACCAATAGTGATGCGAAGGAAACTGGGACTCAAATCAACAGTGTGGACCAGAAGGAAGAAAGAAACATCCAACCAGAAAAGAATGAAGAAACAAGAATTCGGAAAAATGAGGAGAGGCTTAGGAACCTCCAGGACATCTTGAAACGTTCCAACATCCGAATTATAGGGGTGCCAGAAGGAGAAGAGGAAGAACAAAAAATTGAAAATTTATTTGAACAAATAATGAGAGAACTTCCCCAATTTGGCAAAGGAAATAGACTTCCAGGAAGTCCAGGAAGCTCAGAGAGTCCCAAAGAAGCTGGACCCAAGGAGGAACACCCCAAGGCACATCATAATTACATTACCCAAGATTAAAAAGAAGGAGAGAATCTTAGAAGCAGCAAGAGGACACAGTTACCTACAAAGGACTTCCCATAAGACTGTCAGCTGATTTCTCCAAAGAGACCTTAGAGGCAAGAAGGGGCTGGCAAGAAGTATTCCAAGTCATGAAAGGCAAGGGCCTACATCCAAGATTACTGTATCCAGCAAAACTATCATTTAGAATGGAAGGGAAGATAAAGTGCTTCTCAGATAAGGTCAAGTTAAAGGAGTTCATCATCACCAAGCCATTATTATATGAAATGTTAAAGGGACTTATCTAAGAAAAAGAAGATTAAAAAATATGAACAGTAAAAATGACAGCAAACTCATGTTAACAGTTATTAACAACCACACCTAAAACAAAAACAAAAGCAAACTAAGCAAACAACTAGAACAGGAACAGAACCACAGAAATGGAGATCACATGGAGGGTTATCAACAGGGCAGCGGGAGGGGGAGAGTGGAGGGAAAGGTACAGAGAATAAGTAGCATAGATGATAGGTGGAAAATAGACAGGGGGAGGGTAAGAATAGTGTAGGAAATGTAGAAGCCAAAGAACTTATAAGTATGACCCATGGACATGAACTATAGGAGGGGAATGTGGGAGGGAGGGGGTGGGCAGGATGGAGTGGAGTGTGAGGGGGGAAATGGGACAACTGTAATAGCATAATCAATAAATATATCAAAAAAAAAGAGAAATATCTAAGCCCCTCTTCCTAGTGACAACCTTTCACTTAAAACACATGTACTGCTTTTGTAACCCTACTGAATCTACTCATTATAAGTAGCTATTTCCTTGGAAAGAAAACCAAACCAGCCACAATAGAACTCTGGTTAAATCGAAAGCACACTTACAACATAAATGAGGTTGAAATAACAGTTAACAACTCTATACTGACAAAGATCATGACAAATTTATCAATATTTAATGGAAGTAGTCAAAGTATGAAAGGTGTGGAAAAGCAGAAGTCGCTGAATATGCAAGATACATGCACTTGAAGGAACCCCAGAGTAAGAATAAAAAGGAAATGGAGAAGAATTGGAAGAAACACTGACAATAAATAAGAGGAAAGTGTAGTAAAATTATAAAGAATTCCAGATATGTGGGCTAAAGTCACTAGAACTGCTTAAAAAAAGAAAGAAAAGTTTGGAGGTGGGAGAAAAGAAAGGAAAGAAGTATAGAAGGAAGGGAAGAGAAGAGGAAGAGTGGGAAGGAGACAGAGAAGAAGGAAAACATAGCTTATACCCATATGTATATCTGGTTGTCTAGTTTGGGTGTTAGAGTTCAACAACGAGGGTGACTGTAGAGAAATCAAGCCCAACACTTTCCTATTCATTCTGCATTTATGATATTCATTTCAACAGTAGCTCTGTCTGAGGCATCTCTGTGTGAAGGTGTGTGGTTTTCCCTAAGGGAAATCCACATAGAACGTGGTCTGCAAAATTTGGCTTGAAGGATGTTCTCCTTAGTAATGGGCACATCTGAGCTCATGAGTGGCATATTGTCAGTCTGTAGTTGATTTGTTGTATGGTGTTTCAGCTGGGCTTTTCCAAGTCCACTGCATTTGGATTTTCTTCTGGTATTTCATAATCATAATACACAGTTTAATTTGTCACAGCATATTCTACCAGATGGTCTTCTCTTTCACTCCTACTATCTCTGCTGAATCTATCCACACAGAGACTTTGTATACACAATACTTTCTCTTGCTAATCATCACAGATATGTTCCACTGAAGGCTGGACAATGCTAATCACTTGCTGCTCAACTAAACTAGGAGAAAGTGGCAGACAAAGGGAGAAAACCTGGCAGCTTCCAATAAGCAACAATGATTTATGGATATAATTCATTTCTGTGACTTCCATTTTTTTATTTTTATAAAACAGGACATAGGTAAATAAAACTAAAAATACATTGCCCATAATCCCATAACTGTCATATAGCAACTGTTTTCATTTTCCCAAGCTTCCTTGCAGTGTGGTTCCATAGCCATGTGTTTCTTTGGACATGGTTGAAATTTTAGCCCAGATACAAAACTGCACCTTGCTGTTTTTCATTTAAGATTATGGACAGTTCCCATGTTGCTACATAGAAGTCACAATAATCATTTTAAGGGATGTATAATATTCCACATTGTGTATGTAATATGATTTACTTAACCGTTCCCACCAATGACTGGATATTTTATGTTGCTTTCCTCTGCTTATTAGGGGCTTTTTCTTCCAAAAATTTTCAGAAGATGATTAGTAAATCAGAGGGAATAAACATTTTTATGGTCTTGACGCATCATATCTGCTTTCTAAATCAGAGTAATTTCAGCTGCCACAACCAACATATGAATACAGCAGTTTTACTAGCTTCATTCTAACAGCAATTTTCAACTGATGTGCCACAAGAATTTTTAAAACATACAATACCCGATTATTTAGTCAGGGACACTGACCTCTTTTCCCTTAGATTGTCAAATAAAAAAATAACAACAGCCAACACAACAATAGCCATCTGGTTTGAATTCCCTGACTTGAACCATAAATATATAGAGCATATAATGGAGTTCCATCTTATTGGTCATAACTCATAATAAGGTTGCATCTGATTGGTTCATTCTTGGTACCAAAAATCCTTAAATATAAGTATAGGCACCTGATTTTTTTTTTTTTAAATTCACTTTGGAGCAAAAGGGTAGGTACTTACGATTATTTTTTGGTAAATCAATCAAAATTATACCTACTTGTCAGATCAGCAAATAATATATTTTTTGGTGTGCTGCAGAATTTTAGTAATTAGTTATGTGTGCTATGAGATGAAAAAGGTTAAAAATTGCTGCTCTAATGCAAATAATTGTTATTTTTTTAAAGTTTTACTAATTCAAAAAGAACAAGATGCTGTCTTATCATTACTTAAATGCTGTCTTATCATTACTTAATTTGTACTCTTTGAAAAGCTCCATTTCAACTATTCCCCATATGTTTTATACACTAGTTGTATCCCTGTTATATAAACTGTCTATTCACAAATTGTCTATTCACAATTGTCTATTTCCATTAAGTTTACCTAGGTGTCTTAAGGTTTTTCTTATGGATAATGTAGTTATCACCCTTTTTTGCCTTATTTGTTGAAAAAATTTCCTAAATCTGTTTTCCTTTATATTCTAAGTATATTTTTATTTTTCCTAAGTCTTTATTTCTTAAGTAGTCAAATCAATAAGCGTTTTCCTTCATCATTTTTTCAGCACTTACCATATAACAGATGGTTTCTCAAATAAATTTTCAGCTGGGTTATTCCTGTGATTTAATATTTTTAAAAATGATTATATTTTATTTCTTTTTAGAGAGATGGTGAAGGAGGAAGAAAGAAAGGGAGAGAATCATCAATGTGTGAGAGACACATCGATCGGTTGCCTCTCATACACCCCCCACTGGGGACCTGGCCTGCAACCCAGGCATGTGCCCTAGAATGGGAATCAAACCAGCAACCCTTTAGTTTGTAGGCTGGCACTCAAATGACTAAGCCACACCAGCCAGGGCATGCAACTTAATTTTTTAATAGGCATATTCTTTAGTATCTGAATCATATAATTTGAAATCTATTCTCATATAATATATCAGGTTAGGGACTTTTGTCCATTTATTTGATAATCAGTTCTCTCCAAGCTATTAGTTAAATAACTTTTCCCTTCCTTATTCTTTTGTGATAACCAGTTAGTCACATATTTATAGATTCAACTTATATAAAATATAAATGTAAATATAACAAACATTATTTTTTATATTTTCAGCTTTATTAAGGTATAACTGACAAATAAAATTGTAAGATATTTAAAGTGCACATTATGATGTTTCGATATATGTACACAGGGTGAAAGGGTTTCCCTATCAGGTTAATTACCACATCCATCACAGACTTATCTCTTCTTTGGGGGGGCTGGTGAGAACATTTAAGTTCTACTCACTTAATAAATTTCAGTTACACTATACAATGTTATCTATTTTCATATACATAGACCTTTTATTCTATTTCATTAGCCAAAAATACTATTTTGGAATGAGGACCATACTATTTTAATGACTGTTGTCCATTACTGTGTTATTTGTCAGCTTTATTTCTCTATATAGTTCTTTCTCTATAGGTGTACAAAAAGTGTTTCTTTATAAATCTGGACACAACAGGAACAATCGCAGTCTAAGTGGTGGCCACAGAGTAAAAACACAAGGACACTGGATTCAGAATCAAATCTCAGCCCTGTTATTTACTAGTTCCATGACCTTTGCTAAAATTATTTTACCTTTTTGATCCACAGCTTCTTTACATGTAAAGTAGGAATAATAGAGGTATTTACACCTAATAACTGTGTCATCCAATACTGAAGTCACTGGCCACGCAGGCTGTTTACATTTTAATTAACCATAATCAATCTGAATTAAAACATCAGCTTCTTGGTTACACTAGAAATATTCCAAGTGCTCAATATTCACATGTACTAGAGGCTACCAAACTTGGATAGCACTGGTATTACAGAAAATTTCCCTCATTGCAGAAATTTCTATTGAACACGTGATGATTAAATAGCATACTTTATGCAAAGTACCTAGCATACAAACTGGCACATAGTAAGCACTTTAGGGTAACTCTAGTCATACTAGTAAAAGTGTGATCCATGAGTTTTTGTAAATAAGTACCAACGTACCCACTAGTCAAAAGTAAAAGGGTCTTCATCAAGAAGTGATATTTGTCCCTCACATTACGACACTATTTAGAAATCAGCGGTTGAAGAAGCAGAAAACACACAACAGTCCAATTAAAGCGGACAGACATGGCCTCAGCCCTGGAAAACAACATGGCCTCTGCTCTGATTCTTCAGGATTAAGATTTGGCATCTCAGCAAAACAATATCTACTGGAAAAGAGGTCATATACATGCAAATGTTTCAACTCTGTTGTCCATGGAGCATTAAGTAGTGTAAAACTGGTGTTCTGACTGGAATACCCAGTAAACAGTGTATCTTAATGATCTGAGCAATCAGTGTCACTTGACAATTATAAGTAAATAAATGAAATGACACTTTATAGGTACAGGTCAGTGTCATGAATTTGGTTAAAATTTCTTCAAACATTCTTCCAAAGTTTGATAAACTTTTGGTAATCCTAATATTCCTTAAGTTATCAGCAGCATAAAGAAGCCCCCATTAGCAACAAACGTGTTAAACCCTGGCCACTATAATTTCTTGCCTCCCAGCTCTTTTCTAGGGATACTTCACAGCACAATTAGTAGGTATACGCTAAAGACATGAACACATTCTAATATTACTCTGGGGAACAAAATCTACAACTTCTGGAGGTGGAAAAAAATCTTCAAATAACCCACATGAGCTGTCCTTCATTGATGCAAAGAGCTGAGAGTGATCGGTATAAATCAAGAATTAAGTTTAAAAGCCTGTATAGACTCCTGGTCAAGATGGAGGCCTAGGTAAGCATGGCTCACCTCCTCACACAACCTCAGTAAAAATTACAACAAAAATACAAAACAACTACCACCCAGAATCACCAGAAAATCAAACTGTATGGAAGTCCAACAACCAAGGAATTAAAGAAGTCACATTCACCCAATCAGGTAGGAGGGGAAGAGATGCAGAGATGCATGAAGATGTGAGATGCAGGATGGGTGGTCCCATACCCAGGTGTGGTGGATAAAAATTGGGAGGGATACCTAGAGAGCAAGGGATCTGAGACCCACACCAGACAAAACAGTCCAGGGTTTTAGTGCTAGGAAGATTAAGTCCCCATAACTTCTGGGTGTAGAAACCAGTGCAGCGGGGTGGTGGAAGAAACTAGGGGATTCTCAGGATTCTCCTCTTAAAGGGCCTGAAACAGACTTAGGACTAAAACAGACTCACTCCCTCTGGGCTCCAGCACTGGAGCAGCAGCTTAAAAGGGCACCAGTGGCATATGGGGAGAATCTGAAGTGTCTGGCATCAGGGCGAGTACCAAAGGGCAGCTTCCTCTTGGACAAAACTCCAGAGGCCAGGCAGCAGCACTGTCCCCTTTCTGAGCCCTCTCCCACACAGAGCTACAGAGTGGCAACACAATATCAGATAGTACATCATCCTGGTTCACACAGGCTGCCCCGCCTTGTTGATTACTTAAGGCTCCACCCCCTCCAACATATCAGTGCACTTTTTGACAATAGACCATGCTACTAAGACAAGTGTCAAAGCAGCTCTACCTAATACACAGAAACAAACACAGAGAGGCTGCCAAAATGAGAAGGCAAAGAAATATGGCCCAAATGAAAGAACGGAACACAACTCCAAAAAACGAACTAAATGAAATGGAGATAACCAACTTATCAGATGCAGAGTTTAAAACACTGGTGATCAGGATGCCCTAAGAAGTGATTGAGAATGGCAATAGCATAAAAAGACCCAGGCAGAAATGAAGGTTACATTACACAAAATAAAGAAAAATCTAGAGGGAACCAACAGTGGAAGGGATGAAGCCAAGAATCACATCAATGATCTGGAACGTGAGGAAGAAAAAAGTAGTCAATCAGAACAGCAAGAAGAAAAAAATTCAAAAAAAAATGAAGATACACAAAGGAGCCTCTGGGACAACTGCAAACGTACCAACATCCAAATCATATGGGGATTGGAAGGAGAAGATAAAGAGCAAGAAATTGAAAACTTATTTGAAAAAATAATTAAAGACAACTTCCCTATTTGGTGAAGGATATAAAGGATATAGGCATGCAAGTCCAGGAAGCACAGAGAGTCCCAAATAAGATGGACCCAAAGAGGACCACAACAAGACACAACATAATTAAAATGCCAAAGGTTAAAGATAAAGAGAGAATCTTAAAAGCAGCAAGAGAAAGGCAGAGAGTTACCTACAGAAGAGTTCCCATAAGACTGTAAGCTGACTTCTCAAAAGACACTTTGCAAACAACAAGGCACTGGTAAGAAATATTCAAAGTGACGAAAAGCAAGGACCTACAACTTAGATTACTCCATTCAGCAAAGCTATCGTTTAGAATGGAAGGGCAGATAAAGTGCTTCTCAAAGAAGGTAAACTAAGAAAAGTTCATCATCACCAAGCCCTTCCTATGTGAAATGTAAAGGGCCTTATTTAAGAAAATGAAGATCAAAACTATGAACATTAAAATGACAATAAATTTACAACTATCAATAATCGAATCTAAATATAAACTAAGCAAACAAGCAGAACAGGAACAGAATCATGTATGTGGAGATCATTTGGAGGGTTATCAGTTAGGAAGGGGGAGAATGGGAGAAAGGGTACAGGGATGAAGAAGTAAAAATTGGCAGGTACAGAATGGACAGGGGTATGTTAAGAACAGTATAAGAAATGGAGAAACCAAAGAACTTATATGCATGACCCATGGACATGAACTAAGGGAAGGGGAAGCTGGAGGGAATGGGGGGTACTGGGCAGAGGGGGCAAAGGAGGAATATTTGGGACAACTGCAATAGCATAATCAATAAAATATATTTAAAAATAAATAAAAGTCCATATAAATAAGGTCATTGTACTAGAATTTGAAAGGCAGTCCCTCAACAAACTCTCCATATGTTTAAACAACCTATGTGGAAAGATTCCAAATAATAGGCTATTTTCTGTGAGCTTTTTAAAACCATAGAATGTTAATGCTGCTGAGAAACTTGGAGGTGACTATGCGACCTTTAATTTTTACAGATCAGGGCACAGAGTGAGAAGATAGGAGAAGTGACTTACTCAAGGTCTCAGCTTATTAGTGGCAGAGTCACTAGAACCCACGTGCACTCATTCCCAGTGTAGTATTTCTGAAACAAATCAGGGGCCACGGTAGAATTTTTTTTTTAAAGATTTTATTTATTTATTTCTAGAGAGATGGGAAGAAAGGGAGAAAGAGAGGGAGAGAAACAGCAATGTGGTTGAGATACATTGACTGGTTGCCTCTCATGTGCCCCCAACCAAGGAGCCAGCTGACAACCCAAAGCATGTGCCCTGACTGAGAATCGAACCAATGACCCTTTGGTTTGCAAGCCAGCACTCAATCCACTGAGCCACACCAGCCAGGGCTACAGTGGAACTTTGAGCACATAACAGTAAGTCTTGCACTTGAACAGATTCCCTTAATATGATCATATCAACTCAGTATGTTTGCTGATTAATATATTTAATGCTCACAACCAAAAATATTTCATTGAGAAGCTGCTATAAACTGAATCCTAACCCTCAATGTGATGGTATTTGGAGGTTGGGCTTTTGGTGGGTGATTTGATCATTAATAGGATTAGTAATCTTACCAAAGATAGCTCCCTCACACTTTCTGCCACATGAGGACACAGCAAGAAAATGGCTGTCTATGAAACAGGAAGCAAGTTCTAATCAAGATACCTAATTTCCTGGTGCCTTGACCTCACATGCCCCAGTCTCCAGGACTATGAGAAGTCAATATCTGTTGTTTATATGCCACCCAGTCTCCAGTATTCTGTTATAGCAGCCTGAACAGACTAAGACAGAAACTGACTCACTGAACAATTGGGATATTAAGAAACTACCAAGATTGCTATTTTTTGAAAGTATGAAAAAACAAATCAATGTGAAATTGTTTCAGAATTATATTACACAAAGAGGCCTTACAGCAGAGATACTGTTTTTTCCTTATCATTTAAAAAAAATATTGTTGTTCAATTACAGTTGTCCCCATTTTTTCCCCCACTACTCTCCCTTGCCCTACCCACTCCCACCTCCCACATTCAGTCCTCCTCCCCCTCATTGTCTTTGTCCATGGGTCCTTTATACATATTCCTTGACTTGACCCTTCCCCTTCTTTCTCCGGTTATCCCCCTCTCCCCTCCCCTCTGGTCACTGTCAGTTTCTTTCTTTCTTTTTATCAATAAAAAAAGATAGCCATGAAACAATAAAATGCTTTGTTTCTGGACAAGCTGATCAAAGTTCTGCAGAGGCCCAGAACGTCTTTCTGTGAGTCCTTAGAAGTGAAGCAATATATTGCTGAGTCCTATGAAAGTCAAGCCATTTCCCATCCCAGGCTATATCACCTTCTGCAATCTCCCAAAACTTCAGTAAGGCATATTAAACATTTCAGGGATTAAAAAAAAAAACCTGGAAAGAAGCGGGAAGCTTTGACACTGAAACATGTAACCTGGACATTCTGTGACGGAGTATTCAGTGACAAGTCTACATAAGGTACCAATTCCTCTGTTTTGTTGTCTTGATGCTACCATATGATTAAGGCAAGATAATCCAGACCACTCTTCCTACTGTATTGGTGATATAAGCTTGCTGCCATCTCTTCCGCCACTCATCCTCTTAATTTTCTCCCAGGGAAGACAGGAAACTAAGTTATTTATGTGTAACAATGACAGGCTTTGGGTCCTTGCTCATGTATCCAAATATTATGTTATTCCAAAGCTCTCATTTCCAGCAATTTTCTCTTGCCATGAGACCTCTGGTTATGAAAAGATATTACAATAATTGAGAACTAGAAGCTTCAGTGCAAAATTCATTAAACTGCATTTGCCTGAAGCATCCATTCATATTGATGCTCAACATAGACTTAATTTCAAAACACATTTGTTGATTGAACAAGAGAGTGAGAGAATGAATGAATGACTTTAATGATATGAGCAACCATCAGTAAAACAAACATATGAACTGGTTAAGAATAGAAGTGTCAATCTACTTAATGATCAACAACAAGAATTTGGTATGGGAACTGAAGAAGAGAGAGTTGACTTGGATTGAGAGTGAAACTGGAACTCACAATTCAGGATCCTACAAGATGAAGCCAAAGCTTCACTCTTCTAGCAACAGACAAATTGACCCCCTGAGTGATGAGACATCCTCTTTATGTATTTGACAACTTCCTTCTACTTGCTGAGAGTAGCCCTGCACATCAGATATCTGCTGAAGAAGCCAGAGGTTTTCTGCACTGCCTTCTGTCAGGTTTATCAATAACCCTGAAGCTGCATACTCTACATAGGTCCAAGAGGGCACTCCACCAGCATTCTTGCTCTGGCCTTGGGAATTCTCTGTGTATACTTTTAGACAAACAAGTGATCCCTAAAAACTGTCAAGAAGAGTTTATCCTTGCAAAAGGGAAGAATTTTAGTAGATAAGCAGAACCATCAATGCAACTTTATTTTAATTTTGTTCTTTTAAAAATGTTTTACTAAAGTATAGTTGGCATTCAATATTATATTAGCTTCATGTGTAAAATATAGTAATTCAATATTTATATACCTTATGATGTGATCACCACAATAAATCTAGTACCTATCATTGTGCAAAGTTATTCTAATATTATTGACTTCACAAAAAATGTTAGAACTAATAAATGAACAAAATAATGGTACAGGATATAAAATTTATTTCAATTTTTAAATACCTTCCTTAGGGCAAGAGAAGCCGAAGAGGTTGGTAATGGTAAAACTCTCCACAAAAACACCCCAGCTAAACTCAAAAGTGATAATGGGAACTCTTTCAAGGTCAAAACCAAACACTTCTTTTTCTCCTAGTGCTACTGAAGAGAGGACAACTGCTCTACTCAAGAGTCCTCAGAACCCCACCTGTGCTTCCACCCCCTCACACTAGCTGTTTAAGAATGGAAAACCCAAAACCCAGCTTAGTCATTGGTCCAGCACAATATCCGGGCCAAGGTGGCTGCCAAAGGCCTCCCTGGACTTGGCTGAGTATTGTACCATGTTGTATATGTCACACCCCTTCTTTCCATGAAGGAAAATTCATGGCAGAATATGGGCAGCAGGGAGTCAGGGATGTGCCTCAAAGTAGAAGTCCAAGAGTAAAGGAAACAAAATCCACTTCCTTGTGACAAGAAGGCTGCTGACTCTTCTCTAATGAGAAGCATTTTTCACAAATAAAGTAATGAAACAGCAGAGACTGCCAAAGCCTGGGGCAGGGGACAGATAGCTGCAGTAGGAGTTAAGGTTGGAGAATGTGGTCACAGCAGGTAGAATGTATTACCAACTTAACAGGAATCGAAGGGAATACAAGGTGCTAAGTGTCCCTGGGAAAAGTTGACACTGGAGGAAAAGTAAAATGGATTTTAAATATAGAGTTTACATTTGATGCTTCCTTCAGTTCAAGGTTCAAATTCAGGATTTAAAGTGTTTGAGGACCCTGAATTGTAGGTCAACTTCCTGGACATTGAGCCCTGGTATGTGCAAGCCCAGCCTGTTTGAAAGATAAAGTCCCACATCTGCAAAGGTTAACAGGCTGAAATTGTGAAAAAGGTCAGGAAACCAACTAGCTGCTTCCTTTATCTCTCTTCATCTGGTCAGCAGCACCCAAGATATCTGAGTAGTTTGCTATGGGCTAAGAAACTGGTTAGCTTGCAAATAACACAGGCCTTACTGTAAAAGGTCCTCTTAGGGTCCCTTGATGAATGGCAGAGGAAACCTTGAATGAATTCATTCTCTTTAGCTGATAGAAACGGGATTATAACACATCTGTAGAAAAACGCACTTAAGGCCAAAGTCTACAGTGGAAGGCTTGGATGAAAAGTGAATGTTCTATTTTAAAATCCAGCACACTTTCTACACCACAAAACTTTGTGGGTGGAGTGGGGGTAGTGAGGGGACACTTGGTTGTACACCAACATTTTGTTGTCTGTTAGCCCACAAAAATACTGCCTCAGGGTATCCAAAAGGATGTGACATGAAAATCAAAAGAAAGAGTCATTAAAAGAAAAACTTAACTTCACTGGGAAAGCTATAACTGAAAGCTTTTACCAGTTGGTCATTCTAATGTAGGGGATTTTAAAAAACAACCACAGTCCTTCAATGAGGGTTTCAATATCCTTCAGGAGAAAATCCTGAAATACCTCTTTTCCAAAATGCAGATCTCTAATCATGTCCTGTGACAAATACCTGCTTGGTTAGGTAATCCTCTGAGCACCCCAGTCTCATTGTGGTGAAAATGTTAAGGGACAAAGGAAACTGGAAGATGGGTAATTTATGTTAGAAAGGAAAGCCCTAATCCTCTGCAACCTTGGGCAAACCTAATTAACCTCTGGGATACCACTCCCCATTTAGTAAAGAACTGAGACCCATCCAGAGTTCCACAAGCATCAAGTGCCAAATTAATTGGAATCTGGATCTGGTGAACTTACTTTCTCCTTCAACTATTCTTTCAGTGATAGAGCTTTAAATGAGGCTATCTGTGATCTGGATACAGAAGAACAGATTATTTTCAAGTAATCAACATGGTGAATGAAAGGGAGTGTTTACATATAGGACCGCATTTCCTTGCAAGTTTTAGTTTTGAAGCCTGATTGCCTTTGGTCCCAAGAAAGAAAAATCAACCATAGGGTGGAGAGGTTCTGGGAAGTATGTGTGGGAAGGGGAAAAAAAGGGATAGAGGGAAGGAGGCGGGTGCATAGTCCTGAAAGAAGGCCTATTTATGGTGGGAGGGAAAGGAGAGACAGCTTGAGGGGGCAGAGGATTGAGTGACTGCTAAGGAATTAGCACTCATTCCAACCCACCAGCAGAGGCCTGATTACACTTCAATTTTAACCCTTGGTTTACCGTGGCAAAGGCAAATCATGCTCCATTGCTGGCAGCTGCCACCACTGTTTCGATATAGATAACACCATCAAGTGGGAGTTCAGAAGGGAAAACATTTTTCTTAGTTTTATTCTCGAAGTCCAAGGTGGGAATATGCAAGTAAATATGATATTTCTTCCACATAAAAGTCATGGATTCTAAAGAATAATAGGTAGCCTTTTTTTTTAATTGGCTGCCATTCAAAGACCTTTTTGAAACATTTACTAGCAAATTTAATTACTTTGCATTTTATAGCTAAGAAGTTGGATCTAGGGAGGCTAAAAAAAAAGTTGTCTACTCCAAGATTCAAGCAGCCTGACTTCCACACACATTCCGCAAGGTGATGGAAAGCTCTACATCAGGACACTCCACAGAAGAGAATTCCTATCCTGGCCATATTAGTTGAACACCTACTATTTGCTAAGCACTTCCGTACATGTTGTCTTATATAATCCTTACAATAACCCAATAAGGAAGGTATTAACATCTCTATTTTACAGATGAAGAAAAATGAGCATTTAAAAGTAGAAATTTCTATGCATTTTTACTTAAAAGGTTTTGAAAAGGTTTGTATATATAGTCTGTCTTTTAATCTTCACAGTATTTTTTCAAATTATATACATCAGGTATTATTAATATTTACAATGTGTAAGTTGAGGAAACTGACCTTAGAAAATGAAGTAACTAAAGCTAACACTGCTAATTACTAGCAGGTCTGGGGTTTAAATTAAGTCCTCCTACTCTAAGACTTCAGCTCTGTCCACTTATGGTCAGATCCTATTTCACGCAGGCCATTTGATTCAATCAATGGGCCCCAAAAGGATCAGCTCAATATAAGGAAGTCTGTTCATGCAACACACACACATGAGACAGGCACTGTCCAACACACCATAGGATCACATTCAAACTGCATTCTGGCTTTTCCCAAGTATCTGCTAATCTAATGAGAACAGTAGCCAGAAGCTCACTGAACTCTACAACAAACCACAACTTGGCAAGAAGGATGAGTGTTGGTGAAACACCACCATACACATAGTGACAAAGTCATCAGCCCTAAAGGTGGAGGAAGGGGAAGTTGAAGAGATTTCTTACAGGAGGTGGCCTTGAGGATCAAGTAAGAGATGGAATTAAGTAGCATTCCAAGAGAACCACAGGTGTAAGAATGTTTAAAAGATGGGGGAAAAGAGTCATTTAGAGAGAGAGGATTTTTTTTTTAAATCCCTCTAGCAAGATATATTCCTCCAAGTAATAAGCAGTTGTAAAATTACTGCTGTTACCAAAAGTGTAGCAATTGGTGCAGCTCACATTCAATGTGAATTTTAAAATGAAGATTCTATGCTACACAAAGAATGTATTTGCTTTGTTTTAATGCTCGAAAGCTGTGAATGATAACAAATGCCAATGAAATGCATCTAAATTATACTAGAAAGCAAAATAGACTCTCGAAGATTGCACAAAATATTAACTTAAAGAAAATAAGATCATTTGGAATATACATCAAGGATAATAAGTCCATCACATTGTCAAAAGCTGGAACATGTTCAATAAGGTGCGACATCCTAGACACCACACACAGTCAGACAATTTCCTTGGATATTACAACGTTAATACAGAGCACCACAAAATGCTTCCCTGAAACCTTGATCCAGTACCAATTCTGAAATAAAAACTAGAAAATCAGTAATGATGACTAGGAGAATAATATCTGAAAATCACACTTCCAAGATTAAGAATGTCATACAAAGAAATTAAATAAATTTCACCAAAGCCAGCAATGCCTTGGGAGTTGCTTCAAGCTCCCCAAACAGACTGCTTGAAAAACAACAATACAAATCACAAGAATTACTATTTACAAACATTTAAGGAATTACCATCTATGTTTAATTAGCAAATTGGAATGTAAAACCCAGTTTCAAGGGCCTTCCCACCTCTTCTCCCAAAGCAGGAGAGTATTGCGTTCTCTGGTCCTAGCTTAAACCACATGCAAAGTACTTAATAGTGCAAGGACTAATCTCTTGAGGAATTCCACCTTCCTACTAACTAGAGATCTGCTAAGGCAGACTGAGGTTTGCAATGTACCTCCCCACCCCCACTGCCTAATAGCCACCCCATGAAGATATCCTATGCATCATAAAGAAGAATGACTGTTCCAAAGGGTAACACATTTTCAGACCATGCCATGTATAGAATGTATGACCATATCTCAACTCCTGGAAACATATTGTTTGGGTCTTATTTGAAATCCTATCACATCCTGGTTAAGTACAACAGGAAATTGACACCTTCCCAGGACTTGGTTGAAAACCTATACTATTCAACCACAAAGAAGTGGTTAAATCAAAGGAAACACAGGGTTTTCCTCCAAGAAGTTTAGCCAGAACTGTTATGGTTGAGATTAGAGGAATCTGTATTTTCAAGCTAGAAGGAACTTTAGAGGTCAGTTTAGAGAACAGTAACAACAGCTAGCACACCTTGAATGCTTACTATGTGCCAGACATTGAACTGTATGCTTACATAGGTTATGTCATGTAATCCTCAAAACAACCCTATGAGATTAGTATTATGATTATTACTATTATTATTTTCATGTTGCAGGAAGAAGAAATTGAGACTTAGGAAAAGTAACATGGCCAAAATCAAACAGCGATTAAGTGCAAAAATCAGGATTTGAATCCATTCAGTCTGTATCCACTACCATGGCTCCTAAGCAATCAGCTCTATGAAAAACATGGAAATGTAGAAACAGATGAAGGGAACCTTCATACACTGTGGGTGGAAATGCAGATTGGCGCAGCCACTGTGGAAAACAGTATGGAGTTTCTTCAAAGGAGTAAAAATGGGACTGCCTTATGACCCAGTGATTCCACTTCTGGGAATTTATTCAAAGAAACCTGAAACCCAAATCAAAAAGAATACATGCACCTCTACGTTCATTCCAGCATTATTTACAATAGCCAAGATGTGGAAACAGCTCAACTGCCCATCAGTGGATGAGCAGATAAAAACAGTGGTGGTGTGTGTATATATATATATATATATACACACACACACACACACACACACACAATGGAATATTAATCAGTTGTAAAAAAGGAAATCTTACCATTTGCAATAGCATGGATGGACCTAGAGGGATTATGTTATGTGAAATAAGTCAGTCAGAGAAAGAGAAATACCATATGATTTCACTTATATTTGGAATCTAAAGAATAAAACGCATGAACAAACAAAGTTAAAATGGACTCATAGATACAGAGAGTGAACTGGTGGTTGCCCATGGGGTGGAGGATAGGGTAACTGGGTGAAAGACGTGAAGGGATTGAGAAGCACAGATTGGTAGTTACAAAATAGTCGAGCATGTAAGTAAAGCATAGGGAATACAGTCAATATTGCAATAACTATGTATGGAAATATAGAGGATAACACTATGCAAAGTATATGATTGTCTAACCACTAAGCAGTATACCTGAAACCAATACAAAATAAAATTTAAAAAATGGAGGGATATTAGTTTAAAGTAGTCTTTCATGGCCATTATCAGGATCAGAGCTGTTACTAAATTGAGTCATCAGAATGGCTTGGTGTGCTTAGAGTACCCCAAGTTCATATGTATGTGTGTATTACTTTTGATTTTTTAATTCTGTAATTACCTCCTGGTGACTAATAATCAAATACTGATTAAGCTCACTTTGTGGTTACAGATGTTGAAAGTGCAGAGACCTGGGTAAGTAGTGATGAGCCTCACTTTCACCATGCTGCCACAACTGTTACATTTATAACTCTAATGACAGTCACAAGAGACAGGGAGGGAAGTTGAAGGTCACTGGCTTTCAACTCTAGGGAAATTGGGGAGTAGTTCTGCCTGGCCTTTGGCTGACAGTTATCAGGAAAGTTATTTAAAGGGTCTAGTGCATTTATTTTTACCTAATTATAGCGATTAACTGGCCTTTTGAAAGGGCTTCAATTATGTAGTCATCAGCCTGGGAACTCGCAGCATCTGAAAGAAATAAATTGCTTATACTACTGTATACCCTCTTCTTGGTCAAGGCTTTGGTAATAAGGAAGTTTCAGAACCATTTGAAGGAGTGCACATTTCTCCTGGAGAAGTTGTTCTTAACTTACTTTGGTTCATGGCTCCAAGAAAAATGTGATGAACAGATCCAGATTCTTTGCTCAGAAAATGCACATATACATGTACATGAATGATTTTGTATATAACATTTGACATTGGGAAGTGTAAAAACTTCCTGAAGCACATTCAAAGACCCCTGCTTAGAATGCCACCAATGTCAAGCTAAGTCAGCAAGTGTTATAACCTGGTGCATTGGCATCATCTGGAAATCTTGTAGAAACAGAGAACCCCAGGTCTCATCACAGAAGTACTGTATCAGAATCCACATTTTACAAGATTTCCAGGTGCTGTATATCCACATTACATTTGAGAAGCATCGATGCACACAGTAGAGACATCAGGACATAAAGAGGCAATGAGATGTGCTAGAATGAGGACCTGGACTCTGAGACCAAGCTCTATTATTTAGTAACACATGACCTTGAGCAAATCTCTCACTTTCTCTGAGGATGCTTCCTCATCTGCATCCATATGTCAAAAGGGTTTTTGTGCCTGACTCATAGTAATCATTTGGCAAACAGTGCGTAATGTTCTTACTATTGAGATTTTTATTACACCTTAACAACTGTCATGTGTCAGTATTTAATAAACTTTAAAAATCTGTATAGGTGTAAATGGAAGGAAATGAGGGAGCAGTATGCAACTGCTCTAAATGGGATGAGTGGCCCAGATGACTCATGGGGGCTTATGCGTGCAAAATTAGGCATCTACAGCTCTACTGACCATCTCTCAGGTGTGTTCCTCTGGGAATAAAAGGGAGAACTAAAACAAAGGCTCAGGGTATAAGCTCAAAAGATAGATAGCATTGTCCAAGAAGGTAAACAAAGTTCTTCCCAGACTAAGGGACACCCAGGGACTGGGTGGCAGTGGGGAAGGAGGATAGGGCATGAACCAACGTGATCTGACTTAAGCCCAGGAAGACAGGAGAGGACAATAATGAAAATGGTGCTGGGAGTCTATCAAATGCTACAAAAGAGGGTGTCAATTTACTATGGAGATACAGGTTGCTATGTTTCCTAATTACACAGTCCTGAGACTAATTTCCAAATGGTAAGGGACAGAGCCAGGTCCAGAATCCAGGCCTTTGAACTCCAAATCCAGTGTTCTTTCCATTTCATTAACAGGAGCATCATTCAAAGCTTACCAATAACCTAGATTATCTATTTAATGTGCTTTGGGTTTGACATAATATGGGGATATTCAAATTCACTTTTGGAATGCAGCAGGTCAACACTGGAGTGCCTCTGAGGCAATTGCAAGTTACACTTGGGAAGTCCACTTTCAGAGTATGATATCTCCACACAGTCACAATAATGTTCAACTTACAAGAAAAAAATAGACCCATTTCTGTAATGAAAAAGATTATTAGGACAGTCACTAACCTCATTTCGAAGGATGATACAGTTTCCAAAAGGATAACATAAAAGGCTGGAGGGCAGGAAGTCAGTTTAATGTGAGAAGAATATTGTCAAGAAAACTAAGTGAATGTTATAATTTTAAATTTCACTACAAGTGCAGCAAACTTTATTTCACCTAAAAAATGAAAACTTCTTCATCTTCTCATCACTCAGTAGAGATTCCATCACTGATCCCTTGGGTTTCACTACTCCAATAAAGTAAGAAATTACAGTTTTTCTCCTCTAACCCATTACCTTTTACTGTCACTTCAATTTATTATGATATCATGCCACCAAGATGGAGGTAGCAATTGCATTATTTTGTTTTGAGTGTGTATATTAATCTGATGATGTAGAGAGAAGAAATTCTTATTTTATTAAATATAATGGTCACTCATTTTTTCTAGCCTTTTTGGAGAAAGTAGGGCTCCATTGTGATAACTGAAGGGACATTTCAATGAACTAAAATGATTTTTAAGTTCTAACTACTTCCACAGATATTATTCCAAAATGTCTCATATACTTCTCTGACTTCTTTAAAGTATAATGTATATAATGATATATATATATAGTATGATTATAATTCAGCTTTTCCATATGTGTATATAAAGTATACATACACTTCATTCAGTGGTTTATATGTGTTAGGCATTTGACGAGGACTTAATATTCACTTTATCTCAGTATCATTAGGAATATCTATTATTATGCTAGGTTATAATAATGTGATGTTCAAATATGATCTCAACATGGAAACAACTATCTAGCAGCTTGCTGGGTTTGTTAGGTTCATCTGTTTCTTCTTTCTGCTATCAACTGTCCCTTCTGCCTACAGACACTGACCTATGCTTTCCAATGTGTTGCCCTAGGTCTTTTCAGTGGACTGAGAGGCATTCTGCATACCTACAATGTATAATGCATGAGCTTAATGAAAACTATTTAATAATTCAAGTGTCTCTTTTCTTCTATAGGAGCATCATTCTGAAATTATCACATTGCAAATCCCCATACTAAATAATTGGAGGAGTAACAAACATTAAAAATGGAAAAAAACTGCTTTGAAAGAAAAAGCTAATATTAAATTCAGTGTTTGGTCATATTAGGAACTCAATTGTTTTATGATTGGGAACTTTGAGGAGGTTATAATGTAAATATTAGGTTCTTTGTCATAAAAAACTAGAAAGAGATTTGATGTACCTTATGAGAAAGTCCATTTTGAGAGTATGGCATCACAGCACAGTTACAATAACTTTCAATTTAGAACAAAAAAAAAATAGACCCATTTTTGTAAAGGCAAAGATTATCAGGTAAGTCACATACTTCATTTCAAAAGAATGTACAGTTTCCAAAAAGATAACATAGAAGGCTAGAGGGCAGGTTATGCAACCAAATCCAAAGTAAGTACTGATAATTCAGGTATCAGAAAGATTTCTGCAGGATGTGGTCCATCAAAAAAAATGACATAAAAGATCTCTCACAGAACATGAGATCCAAAGGTAGCAATGAGCAAGGTCTATGCAGGAGACAATAAGGAAGTCTACCACCTACCTAGAGCAAAAGGAAATGACATGACAAAATTATAAGATACAACTCAATAAGAATCTGAAACATTTTACAGATTGATAGATACCTGTTGTTGAGTAACAAACATTCAGGCTCTTCTTGGGCCAGGAGTAAACTAAAATAGATATTGGTTGGGGGGAATACAATGAGTGCCAATTGGTGCAGAAACTAATGTGGAAAGACAGTAAAGAGCTAGCTTTCTTAACAATTCAGATGATATAAGGCAAAAGTACAGAGCATGGCATCCAAAAAGCCTGGGTTCTTGTCCTGGCTAAGCCAATTACTAGCTGCATGGTCTTAAAGTCTTGAAGTATAAATTAAACCTCCCTGTATCTGAGTTCATCATCTATAAAATGGTAATAGTAATAACACAATGTGAGGATTCTGTGAAAAAGAATAAAGTACTTAACACAGTGCAAGGCACAAAGCAGCTCTTACTATCAAGAGCTCATTGATAAAACCTATGCTAATGTTCACCACCTCCCACTACCGTATTCATTTACAACCCTAATGACAGATGAGTTTCTTACCATTCTTACCATTTTGAACCTGGGGTGACTAGATTCATTACATATTCTCAGATGAGTCACTTCTGCTGTGAAATACCATCTTAACCAAGATGTTGTTGCTTCAAGCTAGTGCTGTAAATGAATTTACATTTTCCAAACAGTTTAGAAACCAAGATATTTTATTTTCTAAATACTTCTACTAACTACTACATTCAGAAATGATATATTTTTAATAGTAGTCTCTTTATTGACACAGGGAAAATATACATAAGCTGCTCTGCATTTTAAAAGATTTTATTTATTTATTTTTAAACAGAGAAAGGAGGCAGAAAGAGAGGGAGAGAAACATCTATGTGACAGAGAAGCATCAATTGGTTGCCTCTGGTAGATGCCCCAACCAGAGACTGAACCTGCAACCCAGGCACGTGCCCTAACCAGGAATCAAACTGGCAACCGCTTGCTCTGTAGTACAGAGCCACACCAGTCAGGGGAAACTGCTCTGCATTTTAATAAGCCAAAAAATGAGCACTGGAAAGGCCAAACTATGTAAATTCAATCTGACATCTGAAATATGTATTAACTCCTGCTTTCAACCATGATGGAATAAAAGAAATCAAATTAAGCAACTAGAAAAACTGGACAAAATATATGAAAAAAATATTTACAAACATTGGAAAATAGACAGTGCAGAACTGTGATCCTTGAAGGAAGTTGAACAAATGAGGTAAATACTGCAACTGCCCTAACTTACTGGAGAGTGTTTCCATGCTGCAGCGTAAGGAGAGGGAATGCAAACAGATCCCAGTGAATTTGGTGTATTGAGGAGACAGAAATCAGAGTGTGAGGAGGTCAAAGCAATTAAAACTTGTGGAGAAAAATATCAGAGAGGAGACAGCTGCACAAGAGAGAATTCCAGAGGTCTTCAGAGAGGTTGCCTTGTATATTTAATTGAATTTTAATCTGCTCCTGTATGGTGAAGAACTTCCCAAGACCAAGGAAAGAATTACTAAAAATTAAGTAGAAAGAACAGTCCCGAGAAGCTCACCAAGGCACAGGAGCAGAGTAGAAAGACCTTATAATACATGCAGCATTGATTACAGCCCTCATAAGTGAATGGCCTCAGTAGTGAGAGAAAATTAGCCCAGGGCTAGAGACTGCACTGATACCATCCAACAAAGTATAAAGCAAGCTTCAAAAGCATCAAACTAATTCCAATAAACTGCATCACAGTTCAAAATTCAACACTATTTAAAGGAATACAATAAAATCCAGTACCCAAAATATAAAATTCTTAATGTCCAACATTCGTTAAAATTACCAAACTTACAAAGAATCAGTAAGATACAACTGTTAAAAAATAATCAACAGAAACAGAAGTAACAATGACACAAATCATAGAATTACACCGGCATTCAAACCACTGAGCCACACCAGCCAGGGCAAGACAGAATCTTTTTTTTTTAAAGATTTTATTTATTTATTTTTAGAGAGAGAGGAAGGGAGGGAGAGAAACATCAATGTGTGGTTGCCTCTCACGTGGCCCCTAGTGGGGACCTGGCCCACAACCCAGGCATGTGTCCTGACTGGGAATCAAACCAGCAACCCTTTGGTTCACAGCCCACACTGAATCTACTGAGCTACACCAGCCAGGGCTCAAGAGAGAACCTTAAAAGCAGCAAGAGAGAAACAGAGAGTCACCTACAAAGGAGTTACCATAAGATTGTCAGCTGATTTCCCAAAAGAAACTTTGCAGGCTAGAAGGGACTGGCAAGAAGTATTCAAAGTCATGAAGGGCAAGGACCTACACCCAAGATTACTTGTTACAGCAAAGCTATCATTTAGAATGGAAGGGCAGATAAAGTGCTTCCCAGATGAGGTCAAGTTAAAGGAGTTCATCATCACCAAGTCCTTATTATATGAAATGTTACAGGGATTTATCTAAGAAAAAGAAGATCAAAAATAAGAAGACGGGAGAACCAAGATAGCGGTGTAGGTAGACACACTGCGCCTCCTCGCACAACCAGAACTGACAGAAAATCGAACGCCAAGGAAGTCCGACACCAAGTAGATAAAAAATAAACATACATTCAGACCAGTAGGAGGGTCGGAGATGGGCACCTGGGCAGAGAGGACTCGTGTTGCCATGGCGGGACCGAGACCGGCAGAGTGTGGGACAAACGGGGCAGGCAGTCTGACCACTAGCAGACCCTGCGGTCCCACATTCGTGCACAGATAAACCGAGAGGGCTGGACTCAGAGTGGCGGAGAACGGGGCAGGCAGAGTGGTGGGTAGCACCCCGAGGCTCCACATTGGCACACAGATAAACCGGGACGAACATCAGGGAGCAAAGCACACTGCATAACCCAGGGCTCCCGCACGGGGAAATAAAGCCTCAAACCTCTGATTGAAAACGCCTGTGGGAGTTGGGGCGGCAGCAGGAGAGACTCCCAGCCTCACAGGAGAGGTCTTTGGAGAGACCCACAGGGGCCTAGAGTGTACACAAGCCCACCCACTTGGGAACCAGCACCAGAGGGGCCCAATTTGATTGTGGGTAGCGGAGGGAGTGGCTGAAATCCGGTGGCACCATTGCTCCCTCTCAGCCCCTCCCCCATGTACAGAGTCACAGTGCAGCAACCAGCGTTATCCAGCCCTGGTGACCACCTAAGGCTCCGCCCCTTTAAGTAACAGACTCCCCAAGACAAAAAAAAAAATGGCCCAAATGACAGAACACTTCAAAGCTCCAGAAAAAATACAACTAAGCGAGGATGAGATAGCCAACCTATCGGATGCACAGTTCAAAACACTGGTTATTAAGACGCTCACAGAATTGGTTGAATTTGTTCAAAAAGTAGGTGAAAAAATGAAGCCTATGCCAAGAGAAACAAAGGAAAATGTACAGGGAATCAATAGTGATGCGAAGGAAACTGGGACTCAAATCAACAGTGTGGACCAGAAGGAAGAAAGAAAAATCCAACCAGAAAAGAATGAAGAAACAAGAATTCGGAAAAATGAGGAGAGGCTTAGGAACCTCCAGGACATCTTGAAACGTTCCAACATCCGAATTATAGGGGTGCCAGAAGGAGAAGAGGAAGAACAAAAAATTGAAAACTTATTTGAACAAATAATGAAAGAGAACTTCCCCAGTCTGGCAAAGGAAATAGACTTCCAGGAAGTCCAGGAAGCTCAGAGAGTCCCAAAGAAGCTGGACCCAAGGAGGAACACCCCAAGGCACATCATAATTACATTAGCCAAGATTAAGCAGAAGGAGAGAATCTTAGAAACAGCAAGAGAAAAGGACACAGTTACCTACAAAGGACTTCCCATAAGACTGTCAGCTGATTTCTCCAAAGAGACCTTACAGGCAAGAATGGGCTGGCAAGAAGTATTCCAAGTCATGAAAGGCAAGGGCCTACATCCAAGATTACTGTATCCAGCAAAGCTATCATTTAGGATGAAAGGGAAGATAAAGTGCTTCTCAGATAAGGTCAAGTTAAAGGAGTTCATCACCACCAAGCCATTATTACATGAAATGTTACAGGGACTTATCTAAGAAAAAGAAGATAAAAAATATGAACAGTAAAAATGACAGCAAACTCACAGTTATTAACAACCACACCTAAAACCAAAGCAAAAGAAAACTAAGCAAACAACTAGAACAGAAACAGAACCACAGAAATGGAGATCACATGGAGGGTTATCAACAGGGGATTGGGAGGGGGAGAGAGGAGGGAAAGGTACAGAGAATAAGTAGCATAAACGATAGGTGGAAAATCGACAGGGGGAGGGTAAGAATAGTGTAGGAAATGTACAAGCCAAAGAACTTATAAGTATGACCCGTGGACATGAACTATAGGGGGGGAATGTGGGGAGGGAGGGGGTGGTCAGGATGGAGTTGAGTGAAGGGGCGGAAAAGGGACAACTGTAATAGCATAATCAATAAATATATCAAAAAAATAAGAACAGTAAAATGACAACAAAATCACATCTATCGACAACTGAACCTAAAAAAACAAAAACAAAAATGAACTAAGTAAACAACTAGAACAGGAACAGATTCACAGAAATGGAGATCACATGGAGGGTTATTAGTGGGGAGGGGGAGGGGGCAGAATGGGAGAAAAGGTACAGGGAATAAGAAGCATAAATAGTAGGTACAAAACAGAGAGGGGGAGGTTATAACAGTATAGGAAATGGAGAAGCCAAAGAACTTATATGTGTGACCCATGGACATGAACTAAGGTGGAGGAATGGTGGTGGGAGTGGGAGTACAGGGTGGAAGGGAATAAAGGGAAGAAACAAATTGGGACAACTCTAATAGCATAATCAATAACATATATTTTTAAAAATAAAAGCACTAAAAAAACAAACAAAAAAAGAAATGGAGAAGCCAAAGAACATGTATGCATGACCCATGGACATAAGCTAAGGGAGGGGGGATTGCTGGAGGCCAGATACCTGGCACAGAGGGGCAAAGAGGGGGAAATGGGACAATGATAATAGCATAATCAATGAAATATATTTGAAAATAAATATATATAAGATGAGAAACTAGAGGAAAGTTGAGTATGCTAAGTATAAACACAGAAGATGTAGAAAAGACACAAATTAAATACCTAGAGGTGAAAATATATTATCTGAAATGAAAAATATACAGGTTGGGATTACTAGTGAACTAGACACTGCAGAAGAAAAGATGAGTGAAATTGTAGGCATAGTGATAGAAACCAAAAAATGAAACAAGGAAAAAATATCAAAGCATCAGTCACTGTGGGAAAATACCAAGAGGTCTAATGAAGTCCCAGATGATTTGAAGAAATAGAGACGAAAAAATTTGAAATTTTGTGAAACTATAAATGCACAAATCTTAATATTTCAATGAACAAGAAGAATAAGGAGGAGAAAGAGGAGGAGAGGAGAATGAAGAAAAGGGGAAGACCACCACACTAGGGAATATCACAGTGTAAGTGCTAAAAAAGGTGAGAAAAACTGCTCAAAGTAACAAATGAGAATGGCAGCAGACTTCTTGTCAGTAGCTATGTAAGCAACACCCCCGAAAAAACACAATGGAGTGACACTTTGAAATACAGAAAGAAAAAAGGCTGACAGAATTCTAAACCCAGAGAACGTCTTTCAAACACGAAATGAAATTTTAAAAATGAAGTGAGATAAAGGAGTCATCTTAGAGTATTCATTGCTGTAAGTCAGTTATTGGTGCAGAGAAATGCTATTGACTTTTATAAGCTAATAATTATTCAGTCAACATTGTATTTCCTAATTAGTTTTCAGTGTTTTTCTGTATATTACTTTTTTTTTTCAGTGATCATATTAACTGCAAGTAATGATAGTTCTGTTTCTTTCACTTCAATCCTTATACCTCTTATTTCTTTCCCTTTAAGGGAGAATTCATTGCCAGAACTCCATCACTATAAGACACAACAAAAAAAACTCTCTCAACATAAGAGAAATGATACCAGATGGAATACTGTAGATACAAAAAGGAATGAGGAGCACTTGAATTAATAAATATGTGAGGAAATATTAAATATCTGTTTCTAATATTTAAAAATCTCTTTCAAAGATAACTATTTAAAACAAAACTAATAACACTGTATTATATCGTATGCTGTATAACATATGTAGAAAAATATGAAAAAAACACAAGGCTGGGAGAAAGGAATTTAAGATGGAATGTTGAAATGTTTTCATATTATTCATGTGAAATGGTATGACAGTATTTCAAGGTAGAATGTTAAAAGTTAGAGAGATGCTATGGTAACTAGCTCCTAAGATGGCTTCCATGGTCCACTTCTGTTATTTCTACCTTTGTGTAATTCCTTTTCTTTGAGTGTGGAATGAATCTAGTCTTTCACTTCCAACAAACAGAATCGAGAAAGTTCTTGGATGTCACTTCCAAGATTATGATACAAAAGGCTTTGGCTTCTCTCTTGTTCACCCTCTCTTACAATCTCTTTCTTAATCTGATAGAAGCAGTTGTGATGTGGTAAGCTGCCCTACATAGAGGTCCATGGGGCAAGGAACTAAGGGTGGTTTCTGGCCAACCATCAGTGAGGAATTGAAGCCCTTAGTGCAACAGAATACAAAGAACAAAATCTTGCCAACAACCAGATGAGTAAGCTTGGAAGTGTAGTCCTCCCTCAGTCAAGCCTTCAGATGAGGTCACTGCAGTCTCAGCCAATACCTTGATTTTCATCCTGTGAGAAACCTGGGACCAGAGAACCCAGATAAGTCATGCCTGGATTCCTAAGTCACATAAAGTGTGAGATAAGTATTTGTTGTTTTAGTTACCAAATCTGGGTTTAATTTTGTTATGCAGCAACACATAGATAACATAGTTATAAATTGAACACTCTACAATAACCACTAGGGAAAACACACAACATGAAGTATATAACTAATGAGCCTATAATATAAATAAAATAAAATCTTAAAATAATTATTCCAAAGGATGGCAACAATAAAATTGAAAAGGACCAACCATTTACTGAGCATCAATCATAGTAAAGAAAAGGGATCTAATGCAAAGAGTACCGAGTCCCTGCCTGGCCTCAAACAAAAAGAAGAAATTTTGTATTCTCACTTGGGGGCAGGAATTCAGTTAGAAAAATCCACACATGAAAACAATTCTGGGTATGATACCCAAACACCCTATGCCTTGATGGTTTATGGGCAGAATAATCTCTCAGGTACAGGGGAAACCATGGAAGTAGATTTAAGATAGACCTTCAGGATGGCTAAAATATCAGCAAGCAGAGATGTGGCAGACAGGCAACATATTCCAAGCAGAGTATATAAGTATATAGGATCGAAGGCTCAGTTTAGAAAGCTAGTTGGGTATCTTGAGGGAAGGAGTCAGAGGAGGGAAGGCCAAGGATTTTATAGCAGACCTGGAATAAATGCTTTGTAACAGAAATCTAGAGCAGCGATTTTCAATTCTTGTGGTGTGCTGCAAGAATTTTTAAAACATGCAATACCTGACTATTTAGTCAGGGCCACTGATCTCTTTTCCCTTAGCTTGTCAAAATAAAAAAAAATGACAACAGCCAACACAACAATAGCCATCTAGTGTGAATGGCCTGCCTTGAACCATAAATATATACTATAGGTTATATAATAGAGTTGCATATGATTGGTCAATTCTTGGTACCAGAAATCCTTATATTACAAGGATGGGTACCTGATTTTTTAAAAGTCAGTTTGGAGCAAAAAGGATAGGTTATTACTATTATTATTTTTTGTTGTAAATCCATCAAAATTATACCTATTTTTGTCAGATCAGCAACAAAATATATTTTTTGGTATGCACAGAAATTTAGTAATTAGCTTATGTGTGCCATGAGATGAAAAATGTTGAAAGTTGCTGACCTACACACAAAAGAAGGTTGTATAAAGGAGGGTGGGGCTACAACACCAAATTATACAGAAGGAGCAAGGACAACGACTGAAAACAAACAGTGGGATTGACTGAGGCACAGGCAAAGCCTACTCTAGAGATGATATTTATTTGCATACTTCCCTACTACCTGACCAGTGACTGACATCACTGTTTAATGACAGACTGAGACTGTACATAGCCTGATTCCTCTTCAACATAGTGCTTTAGGAAATTACTACCAAAACATCAGAATTGGCACAAGGGATAAAATGTATTTGTCACTTCTGACCTAATAATTTAAGCCTCGTCTATAGGGAATGAAGTATCTAAAGAGCTTATTTTGCCACCTACTATGGAGGTTCATTACGTGCAGGCTGAAAAGCAAAAAGGGTCCTCCTCAACTGGGAAGTTTGTAGTCTTTCCAAAATCATGCATCTCGTAGAGAGATAAAATGGAGGAGGCTTTCATGAAGAAGGCTGCTTTAAAAATAAAAACAATGAAATCTTGACGTTTGTGACAACATGGATGGACCTAGAAGGTATTATGTTAAGTGAAATAAGTCGGACAGAGAAAGACAAATACTATATGATTTCACTTATATGAGAATCTAAAGAACAAAACAAAACAGACACAAAGTCATAGATACAGAAAAGAGAACTGATGGTTGCTGGGTGGGGGGTATGGAATGGAGGATTGGGTTGAACAGGGGAAGGAAATTAATAGCTATTAACTTCCACTTATAGAAGAAGTTACAAGGATGTAATAATGTACAGACAGCATAGGAAACAGTCAATAATGTCGTAATAACTATGTATGGTGACAGATGGTTACTAGCCTTATCATAGTGACTGCTTGGTAAGGTATATAAATGTTGAATCACTATGTTGTACACCTGAAACTAATAATACTGTCTGTTAAAAAATAATTTTAAAATAAACTTATAAAAAAAGAAGAAAGAAAGCTGCAACTTCCAAAGTAGTTGGACCTCCTAAACCCAACCTGGTAGTAGGACCTCCTAAACCCAACCCGATAATCAATGTTTGTTTGTTTGTTTAATGGAAAACTAACTTCTTCCATCTGATAAAGAGCACCTAGAAAAACTCCAGAGCTAACATTATACTTGAACTGAATGCTTGGGGTGGCATTGATTAATAAAATTATATAGGTGTCAGGTGTACAGTTCTATGATACATCATCTGTACACTGTATTGTGTGTTCACCACCCCGAGTCAAGTCTCCTTCCATCACCATTTGCCCCCCATTTACCCTCTTCTACCTCCCCCACCCCCCTGTCCTCTGGTAATCACCATACTGTTGTCTGTGTCTATGAGGTTTTGATTTTTGTTGTTGTTGTTGTTGTTGTTTGCCTAATCCTTCACTTTTATCATTCAGCCCCCTAACCCCCTTCCTCTCTGACAGCTGTCGGTCTGTTCTCTATCTATGTGTCTGTTTCTATTTTGTTTGTTAGTTTATTTTGTTTATTAGATTCCACATATAAGTAAAATCATATGGTGTTCTAGCTACTTTTATTCAGCATTGTACTGGAAGTTCTAGAAAGGGCAATGAAATAAAGGGCATCCTAATTGGAAATAAATAAATAAAATTATTTCTATTTGCAGATCACATGATCTTATATATAAAAGTCCTATGGAATACACTAAAAATTTATTAGAACAAACAAGTTTAGGAAGGTTGCAGGATACAAGATTAATATATAAAAATTAATTCTATTTATTGCCTTGGCCAAGGGGCTGAATTGGTTGGAGCATTGTCCAATGCACCAAAAGTTTGCTGGTTTGATCCCCAATCAGGGTGCGTACAAGAGGCAACTGATAATGTTTCAGTCACATTAATGCTTCTCTCTTTCCTTCTCTTTCCTTCTCTCTCTCTCTGTCTCTCTCTCTCTCTCTCCCCCCTCCCCCCTCTCTCCCTCCCTCCTTCCCCCTTCTTTTCTTTCTAAAATCAATAAACATTTAATCTTCCGGTGAAGATTAAATAATAATAATAATAATCAATTACACTTCTATACAGCAGCAATGAACAATCTGAAAATAGAATTAAGAAAAACATTCTGTTTGTAATAGCATCACTAAAAATAAAGTACACAGAAATAAATTTAATAAAAAAGCATAAAATATACACTCTGAAAACTAAAATAAATCATGTAAAAATTAAAAGGACCAAAACAAATGAGAAGACATCCCATGTTCATGAATCAAAAGACTTGATATAGTCAGGATGACAATACTCTCCAAACTGGTTTACAGATTCAATGTAATCCTTATTAAATCCCCAGGTTTCTTTGCATAAAGAAGATGATCCTAAAATTCCCATGAAAATTGAAGAGACTCAAAATTTCCAAAACAATCATAAAAAAGAAGGACAAAGTTGGAGAAGTCACATTTTCCTATTTCAAAACATTAATCAAGACAGTGTAACACTGGCTTAAGAACAGACATATAGATCAATGGAACATAACTGAGAGTCCATAAATAAACCCTCATATTTATGGTCCATTGATTTTCAATATGAGAGCTAAACCATATTGGAAAAACAACAGCTTTTTTTAAACATCATATCAATTTTGTGACATAAGATTTATGGCAATTATTTTGCAGTACTTAAAAGATGACTCCTGTTTGCATGCCAATATTTCAAAACCTACAATATATATTAACTTAAAAGGTAAACTCAAAAAAAGCCATTTTTACCACACTTCTGCTTCTTGAATTAAAACCATTACTGTGTATTTTGTCATAGTAATTCATATACTCAATTTACAAATTAATCACATCATATGTTTTCACCCATATGTATAAATTAAGATTATGAAGCAAATGCCTCATGTGGCCATAGCCCAAGTTTAGTTACAGGACACTAGTCACAGCCCTGAAGCTCTCAGGTCCTTCCATTAACTAACATCACTTGTATATCCAGAAGCCTCACATCCTGACTTTCGTGATCATTATCTCCTTTCTTGTTGCTATAGATAAACCATATATTAGATTTTTGTTTCTCCAGTTTATATTTGTTTTTTGATTTGCCTCTCTCAGTCAATATTGTGACTCAGCCTCTTGTGTAGCTGGAGCTTATTTATTTTCAATGCTATTTAGCATTCCATTGTATGAATATACTACAAGTTGTCCATGGCCCTACTGATAAACATTTCTGGGTTTTACTATGACCAACTATGCTTCTATGAATATTTTTGTTGTATGTCTTATAGTCTATAGTTAGAAGTGTCATTCCTGGGTAATAGGGGTATGCATAGTTTGAATTTTATTCAATAATGTTAAATTGTTTTCCAACCCATTTGTACCACCTTACACTTTCATAGAAGTAAAAGTACATTCCCACAGTAGCAAAGATTGTGTATCAGATATTTTTATTTTTGCAATTTCATGCTGTAATGGAGTCTCAGTGTTATTTTAATTTGCACTTCTGATTTCTAATGAGGCTGGATAAATTTTAATTTATTGGACATTGAGTTTTCTCTGCTTATTGGTCTTTCATATATTTACACATATTTTATCTTTTTTTCCCCCAGCTGTACTTGTCTGTATTCTGGATATTCAACACCAGGGAATGTTTTTGCAAGTATCTTCTTCCAACTTGTGACTTGTCTTGTTATTATCCTAATGGTATCTTTTGATGAACAAAGTTATTTCACTTCAATGAAGTTCAATATAAAATCTCTGCTTTACAGTTAGCACTTTTTTAATGGATTATTTAATAAGTTATTTTTCACCCTGAGGTCATATAGACACTCTCCTACATTATCTTCAAAGGGCTTTTGGACTTTGATTTTCACATCTAACTTTTTAATAAATGTAGAGTTCGTATTTTTGTTTATATGATAAGGTAGTAATCTGGAAACTTGTTCCCTGTATGGATATCCAACTGTCTCACCACCTTTACTGAAAACTGTCTCCACTCATCACTGATCTGCACTGCCTCCTCTAAAGTATGTCAAAACCCATGCATTCCTGGATCTGTTTCTCAAATTCTGTTCCACTGGTCTACATAACTACTCCAGTACTAGTACACAGTATTCTTTATTATACCTTGACATCTGAAAGAGCAAGTTTACTCATTTTGTTGCTGTTCAAGAATATCATCCCTTTTGGGCTTATTCCACTCCTCTGAAAGTTTAAACATCAGCTTAAGCCCTGGCTGGTGTGTTTCAGTGGATTGAGCACAGGCTGTGAACCAAACAGTCGCCGGTTCAATTACCAGGCAGGGCACATGCCTGGGTTGCAGGCCACATCCCCAGTAGGTTGTGCACAAGAGACAACCACACACTGATGTTTCCCTCCCTCTCTTTCTCTCTCCCTTCCCCTCTCTCTAAAAATAAATAAATAAAATCTTTAAAAAATAAATAAAAATAAAAATCAGCTTAACAACTGCTTACAATAATAAATGGGATTCTGATTGCAATAACTTTGGATCTGTGGATCAATTTAGGAAGAATTACAGTTTTATATAATACCAAGTCATCTATATAATCCATGTATGTAGTCTCTCCACTTAGGTAGGTCATCTTTAATGTTTCCCAATAAAGTTTATAAGCTTCAGAGAAGTCTTGTACAGTTTGGTTACTTTTCCTAAGCATTTAATGTTTTTCTTGATGCCATGTCAAATGGTATCTTTTTCTAAATTTTATCATATGTATATAAATAGAGTAGATTTTTTAAAGATGTTATTTATTTATTTTTAGAGAGAGGGGAAGGGAGAAAGAAAGCGAGGAAGAGAAACATCAATGTGCAAAAGATACATCAATTGGTTGCCTCTTACATGCTGCCAACCCGGGACCAAACCCACAACCCAGGCATGTGCTCTGACCAGGAATCCAACCAGTGAACTGTCCTCCCCCACCCCGCCCCCACAGGCCAGTGCTCAATCCACTGAGCCACATCAGCCAGGGAGATTTTTATATTAACTTAATATTTAGCAACTTTACTTAACTTTTCATTTATTTGAAGGTTATTGTAGATTTTCTATGTGTACAATCATATTTGTTCAAAATAGCAATCTTGTTTCCTTCTTCTCAATTCTCATACCTTGTTATTTTTCTTGCTTTACTGTGCTTTCTAGGACTTCCAGTAAATTACTGAAAAGGAGGTGAATGGAAACCATCTTCATCTTGCTCCTTTCTTAAATTTTCTGTAATAACTCCAAAAATTTAGCAGGTCCTCTAAAAGGAGGATCAAGATACTGAAGCAATAAGATAGCACTGATTTACCCATGCTATTTATTCTTCAGTAGATACTGAGTCTTCTGCTTTACCCAGAATGTAACCCATTAACTCCCTGACACCTTTCTCTGTAACAGTGAAATAATCTGGCTAAGGAATCCCATAAATTTCTGTAAGTGTGTACAAGTTACAATTGTTGAGGCAGAACAGATTATCATAGGTGAAGGCTTGGAGTGGGGTTATTGTGTTGCTGCCACCAAAACCAACTCACCTCATCTCCCTGTCTTCTCTGCTGGAAGTTGCCAGATTGAGGATGCTTCAGGGTGGAATAGTGAACTGCCAACAACAGCCTTTTCAGCACCTGGTTCTAGGTCAAGTCAATATCCATATGCAAAAAAATATGAACTTGCTATGTTACCTCACAACATATATAAAAATTAACTTAAAATCGTTCAAAGACAGAAATGTAAGATATAAAACTATAAAATTTGTGAGAGAAAACATAGCTATAAATCTTCATGACTTTGGAAACTAATAGCTTCTTGGCTATGACACCAAAAACATAAACAACAAAAGGAAAAAGATAAACTGGACATCATCAAAATTAAAAACTCTGGTGCTGCAAAAATGCCATCAAGAAGGTAAAAAGACAATTCATAGAATGGGAGAAAAGTTTTCAAAATTCAGTAACTGAAAAGATACTTGCATCAAGACTTTATAAAGAACTATTACAACTAAAAAGTCAAATAATCTAATTAAAAATGAGCAAAAATTCTGAATAAACATTTCTTCAAGGAAATGAAGAAAAGATGATCAATATAATTAGTCATTAGGAAATTAAGTCAAAATTACTATGAGATACCACTTCACATCCACTAAATTGGCTATGATGAAAAGACTAATAACCACAAGTGTTGACAAGGATGTTGAGAAACTAAAATCCTCATACTTTGCTGATGGGAACATAAAATAATGCAGCCACTTTGGAAAATCTTGGAAGTTCTGCAAAGGATCAAACATAATTTTACCATATGACCCAGCAATTCCACTCCAAAGTATACACCCAAGAGAAATGAAGACATATGTCCACACAAAGAACTGTACACAAATGTTCATAGTAGCATTATTCACAATAGTCAAAAACTAGAAACAATCCAAATGTCCATCAACTAATGAATAGATAAATAATATGTGGTACACCCATACAATGGAATATTTTTCAGCAATAAAATAAAATGAATTAGTTATTAATGCTAAAACATAGATGAACCAAGAAACCAGTCACAAGGAATCACATATTGTAATTTTCCATTTACATAAATGTCCATGATACACAAATCTATAGAGACAGAAAGTAGATTGGTTAGTAGTTCCCAACACTGTGAGAAATGAAAAGACTGAGCGATGAAGGCTATATAGTGTGGAGTTTCTTTGGGGAATAATAAAAACAGTCTACACTTGATAGTGACTTTGGATGCACAACTTTGTGAATATACTAAAAACCAGTGAATTGTACCCTTTAAATGGGTGAACTGTATGGTATGGCAGGTCAATTGTGTACCCAAAAAGTTTTTTTAAGGAGAATAGGGGGCTTGAGAGTCCTATCAAAGTACCTGAGTTATAAATGGGTTATGTGTGTCATTGTTGTCCTAAATTAGAAAAAGAGAATATGTTTCAAAGCCAGAACCATAGTAGAACCCCACTAGAATCTCAGGTTTGGGATTAGGCATTTCCAAAGTCTGCAGTGTGCTGGACCCACACAGCATGAAGGCAGTCCCCAAGCTGTCTTTTCTGATTGAGACAGTGGGTAGCTACGAGGTATTAAAGCCAGGCTAACATATAAATGTGATTTCCTGCCTTAGCAAATACCATTATAATTAAGTGGAGTACTTTTAAATGATTATCAAAAGAGCGCTACTTCTCAGTGGTCTCAAAACATGGCAATGCCAGGATTTTGATGCCTAAGGGTTTTCCAAAGTAAGTTAAATGGCTCTTGTTTCCTGAATTCAGGCAGACAGGTTTTTCAATTGTCAACTGCATTGATTTGATTTAATTTATGGCCCAGTGGCTACAAACTGGTGTACTTCCTGCAGCTAAAGTGGAATTAGCAATGCAAGACCATATAGTAAGGCTAAAAGCAAAGATGTAAGCAAACACAGTACCTTTACTAAGAACTATTGTTTTGATTTAATGTTGGAGATAAACACAACTGAGGTTAAGGAAAAAATTTTGCTAACTACATTTATGAAAATAGAATGTTTTCCTGAGGCTGAGGAAGGCAAAGGGAAAGCCTATATGTTGTGAAGTCATTCCTCAAACCATAACAAATTGAGAGCTGTGGTTTAATATATAACCCAGATGGTCAGTTTTGTAATGATTTTAAGTTTACAGTATCTTCTCTTTTTTCTGGGGCATTATATTTCACTTGGCAATAGTTCATATCCTCGTTTCTCTCCAGCCAGTTTTCAAAAGCAAAAATGTGCATTATGTCATTTTGTGGTTTAGTCTCGGCATACAGAGCATTATAACAGCAACAATGATTTCTTGTAACCCACCTCTGGCCTATAGTGAGATCCCTAGGGAGGCAGTATTTCATGCAGCATAATTTTGCCACCACCAAAAATGGTTGTCATTTAAATAGTTGCAGAGGTGATAGTAAATTAAGACATCACAAACCCACCCCCATCCAGCTCAAACACCATTCTTAAGTGGATGATGGTGTGAACATGCGATCCTAATGTATCCATCAAAGCTTTATAATATAAGAATTTTATTCTTTTCTTTGTAACACTTGTAAAAACTGTCTTCTATGGATCTCGATTGTCACCAACAGTTCCTAGAATCTGGAATAACTACATATCCAAACAAATCTAAGGATTCTATTTTATTAAAATGTTTTCTGCTTTGTAGTTGCAGAAATTAATCTCAGAACCAATTCTTGTTCACCTGTTTTGTGTGAGCAACTTTGAATATCAAAGAATTCAACCTTGAATATTATTATCACCATGAAAAAAAAAAGGAGGGAGAAATAAAGAGCCTTTATTTGGGCTCCATTATCTTTTCTCAGTAGGCAATGTGCAAGACACTTATAATAAAATCTTCCAAAACAACACATTTTCTTTAAATCACTACTAAAGAACACCATTATGATCAATACTATGAAGAATTTAAATTTTGTTGATGCTCCCCTGAATCCCGACTATGAAATTACAAATGTGTTACAATGGAGAAAAATAAACATTTTATGCATACCATACATGAAAGAGAAAAAAAAAAAACCCAGAAAAGTAAAACTTGCAGAGTCAAAAGCAAGTCAGTTCCAGAGCAGGAAGTAAAATCCTGGCCTCGCATTCCTTTGTTCCAGGGCCTAGCCCACACAGGGGATGGTTTTATGTTTCTAGCAGCAAATGTTTCCTTGCCTTTGATCCATTTGCCTCTCTAAATACAAGCCTCTGATGGACACAGGAAAAAATACTTCTAGGAATCCTGTACCATGACGCATGTTAACAGCCTTAGAGGGGAAATATTTGTCAGTATTTTACCAATAACCTGGTAAAGTATCCTACGGGTACTTAAAAGGCCTTTCTTAACTAATTTCCTTCCCACTGCTTCTAGTCCCCCTGTTATACCTCCTTGATCCATCCTGCTCTTACCAAAAACTCATTAGGTAAACAGACAGTTTTTAAATGGAGGCTCATGAGCCTCTGGTGCAAATCTTGAGTAAGATTCACCAGTAAAGTGAATACCTGCCCAATGGGACTGTCAAAGAATTACATCCAAAAAAGGCTTAAGCAAAGATATCAACAGGTGTAAGGGCGAATCAATGTCTGCATCTTTGCATCTGCAGTTCCCTCAGTCTGAACTACCTTCAGTTTTTCCATGGATACTTCCCATCCATATTCTCTGGGACTTCAGTTCAAATGTAACCTTTTGTAGTCATTCCTGAGCACCTCTCTTAAGGAGTTCTCTCCTCTTACCACAAAATCCCATATTACGTGTTCCTGTAGTTACATCCATAGACTCTACAGTAAGACAGACCATGGCTTCTGCAAGTCACTAACTCCCTGTGTCTCCTGACCCTCATCTGGGCGACCTCTATTGCAAAGTCATGATGAAGTATAAAGGGAAACAAATTCTAAATTGAGAGTTAGGGGGCCTCCACTTTAGTGTTGATTCTGCAACTAAATAAGTGGTGACCTGGAACATGTCACTTCACCTCATGGGGCCTCAGTTTTCTCATCTGTTCATTGGGGGGACTGGACTCTATGAGATCTATCCCAGCTCTGAGAGTCTGAGAGTGGCTTATACTCTTATCTAGACAGCCTGCATTTTTATACTCCTATCCCAAACTCAGAGCTGCCCTGAGGTTGAGCCCAAGTTAGCATTTCTGGCTGTCACCTTCCTTCTCCCAGACAATATTCAATTCAACTCAATCAAAACATAGTTTAATAAGTGAAGGCTATAGCAGCTTAGTGTGTACGGTGCTGAAAAATTGTCTTTTACAACCATCACTGGGGTCAGCATCATCTGTGATTTTGTAGCTCAGAATTTAACCCTCTAAAGTTACATTAATATTTTTCTTGGAATCTTCTTGCCAAATCCAAATGTTAATCTTTGTGTTCTTCCATTTAATGAACTTTGTCCTTTCCATTGACTCATTATGAAAACTTCCAACCTATGGCATCTCTTTCTGCCTTTGTGTTATCCTGCATTCAAGCCCTTAGGTGGCAACCTCCAAAACTGAGGCTACCAGAGTTAGTTAATGTATGAGCTCCACCACTATGCAGGACCTATATAAAGATATGAAGACACAGCGATTAAAACAATCTAATAGTAACTGATTTGGGATTGAGAAATACTTCACCCATAAAAATGCTATTTTATTAAATCAAGCACAGTTATATACAATCCTCATAAATGGTGGTTAATAAACAGTCCCCTCTCTCTGCCTATCCACATTACATCGCCTGCTCTGAAATGCTGTCTTTTACCCACCCTTTTAAATTTTGATTTAAGTCATCGTAGAATTATTTCAATTGAATTCAGTCAAACTCACTGAGTAAACATTTTATCTTAGAGAAAATGTGAATATTTGCTTCAATAATAAAAGCAGACCCTCATGTTTACCTCATTCTTCTCTCCCAAAGGGAGAAAAAAATTGATGAAGGTACTATCATGTTGCTAGCATTTACTTCCCTGACAGGGTGCTTCCTGTATGATATCATCACTTTAACAACCCACATACGAATACTTGAACTGACCAGGGAGTTATGGAATCCACTAACAGTTACTACCCTGATAATCTATGCAAACAGAGCAAGGTGAAGAGAGGCCCTTATCTGATAAGCACTAAATCATTTAACTCACTTCTAGCTCTGGAGCCTGAGTATGTTCAGAAGTGAGGGAAATCAGAGTCTGTAAAATTTCAGCCTAACGACCAAATGGTATTTAGGGTGATTAGGTTTATTTACTATTGTGTATTTGACTTTCGAACCCCCTTAAAGTAAATGAAATTAATATCACAGAGCTTTGTAGATAGAAACTTTCCATTCATCCACAAAAGGGAAACACAGAGCAGTGGCAGGACCACATTCCAGACAGCCAACTCAGCAACACTGGCCTTGATCTGAGCAGCCAGGGCCAGCAGGTTCTATTTCTTGGTGTGACCAAATCTCTGCCTTCTGAACCTCAGTGGACATGCAAAAGGCCTGCTGAGTTGGGCTTACACTACCAAATGCAGAGCTAACACTGAATCCACTCACAGAGTAGACCAAACAGGTAGGGTTTTTCTTCTTTCCCATTAATTTTTTTAAGCATTAACATTTGTAAACATTTCTATGCCAGCTTAAACTGATCAACCATTTAAAACTGTAGAAAAATTACAATGTCTCATTAAATTTTTAAAAGGAAACATGTACTTAAAAAGGGAAGACTGAAGCAGACCAAGAAGCAGCCAAGTGAAACGATTCCTTAAGGCTCGTCTGTAACCAGCCTGAACTGGAGACAGATTACCCAAAGAAACAGCTAATCCTCACATTAGCTATTGGACCGTTGTCAGACTTGCCCTTTGGGGCCAGCCTCAGCTCCTCCTTGGCTTGACGCTCTCACCAGTAGTGCAGGAATCACTGCCATTGGTCATTAGCCCATCGTTGAACCTTAGCTATCTCTGTTATTATAAACACCTAGGTTCAGAATAACTCAGTCCTCAAGGCTCAGGCTATGGTAACAACTTGTAGGGGAAATAACCCAATGATTTGGGGTTTCTGGGATATTGGCTACTCAATCTCCCTTGTGTAGATGAGCTGCATTCAGCAGTGAAATGATGTTCCTGCAAGCATCTAGTGAATATCTCTTTTCTCAAGATTACCTTCAGATTTACATTTTGCTTGAATGTAACAACAAAACTGATTTGAATAAGCCAAAACCCAATGACGGTGAGTTCAGTTCTATCACAGTCTACATGATCTTGAACCATTTGCTTATCTTCCCTGAGTCTCAGTTTATTCATTCATAGAATGGAGATGACAGTCGTAGTAATAACAATAATAATGAGCCCTGGCTGGTGTGGCTCCGTGGATTGAGTGCCAACTTGTGAACCAAAGGGTCACCGGTTCAATTCTCAGTCAGGGCATGTGTGCCTGGATTGTGAGCCAGGTCCCCATTTGAGGGTGCGCGGGAGGTAACTGCACACTGATGTTTCTCTCCCTCTCTTTGTCCCTGCCTTCCCCTTTCTGTAAAAATAAATAAATAAAATCTAAAAAAAATAATAATGATACTGATATCCTCCTTTCCCCACCTTATAAGCTTTGGTAAAATGTTGTTATTGTTGCTAAATTTTAACAATAAGAATTTATAATTTCTGCATACAAACCAAGTAATGGAAAAGGAAATTTCATTGAACGTGAAATATGGCTGGGGACAAGAGGCAGTATGACCTGATGAAAAGAGAACTCACTTGGCAGTCAAGAGGCCAGAGTCCTAGTATCAGCCCCTAACTAACTGTATGATCTCCCCTCTGGACTTCTACAGAAGAAACAGACTAGATTAAGTCAATTTGCAAATTTTGCACAAGTAGAAATCTTCTGTCACATAAGCACAACAGGTAAAACAAGACAAAGAAACAACATCTTTTCAATTGTGTAAAATTTCACTGGTTAGCCAAAAACATTACAATTATAGTGGTAGCTCACTACTCGTCGTTAATTTGTTCCAATGAGTAGCAAGCAAGCGACGTCTGATGAAGCATTTTCTCTTGCAGGGTGGAGTTGTAACTCATACAAGTTCTAGCAAGTATGACGAGTGGTGAGCAAGTGCCGAGTGCTGAAACATTTTTCTTGTCAAAATGCAATGAGTACCAGGTTTGACAAGTTCTGACGCCAACTTGTACTGAGGTATGACTGTATTTCATTTTAAGATGGAATGTATTCAGCCATAGTTCACGTTTAGAATAAGCCTGAGTCTTAGAATGATTGTGTATTCTTGTAATATTCCTAAAGTGACAATACTAAATTGATGATGCAAGCTACAACCAATGTCATCTTATCCTCAAAGACAGATGATGCTTTGGAGTTCTCCTGACCTTGATGTGCATTCTCCAGTTAGAACCTGCTGAACATAGTTTGAAAACTACTACACCACCAGGTTTCTAAGGGGCATCAAAGACCTGACTTTCTATGGTTTCAATAACATAAGTTCACTATTGGAAATGACAACTAGGTCCAAGCACAGTCAATTAGTGACCATGTTGGAAGATACTTCCCTTGTGGCTAAAAAGATAAGTTCTGAAGGCAACCCTCAAAGGAGGGATTTTCCAAAAGTTTAAAACCACCTCTAAATGGTTGGAAATGCTATCTGTCCTCACAAAGTGACTTCTCCAAAGGCGTGCACATCTTATTTTGACCCTTCATTGATTAAATGAAGCCACAGTTAAATGGAGCCACATGTCCCTATCAGAGAGGGTATTTATCTCAGTGTAAGGTGAGAAATGTTTTAGCAATGTCCTGGGCCTGCCTGGCCATGGACAATTGGGGATTCTTCAGCCCAATGAGCTGCAGTGTGGCTGAGGAGCACAACAGCCTGCATAGGAGTGCATAGTTGCTTACTGTGTGAAAATCATTTTATGTCCGTGATTTCCTCTGATGCCTCAACACAAGCCCAGGAATGCAGGCACCATCCTCCTTCCCATTTTAGAGAGAAGGAAACTGAAGACCAAACAGGTGAAGTAAATTACTTTATGTTGCCCAGCCAGCATATGACAGAGCTAGGACTGAAACTGCTTTGTTAGGAATCAAACCCTACAACATTTTCTGTGGCACCTGCCTGCCCATTCACATTAAAACATGGAGTCCCAAAGCAATCTGAACTCTGCTTGGTGTCAAGTTTATTTTAACAGAGGGGTTTCATTTGGTAGTAATTTACATGCCACTCTCTGCCAGGAGAGGAGGGCTTAATTCCTCAGGCATGTACCTTCCCTTTGGAAATCATCGGGAGCCCTGAAGATTGCCCAGACTGTCCGTTCTATAAAAGCCAGATGACAGACCCAGAGAGAGTCTTGACAGCCAGATTCAGCCAAGGCACAATGGTGGCAAGGATCCTAAGGGGCAGAATTGTCACAAGGGCCAAGCTTGTCTGAAAGCCATAGGTAGACAAATGGCTAGGTAGCACACTTAGTGCTGAGAGCTGGTGATTTTTTAAAAAGGTCACAAATAGCCATAATTTTCAAGATTGGAGGCATTTTCTGCCACCCTTTTACCTGAAGAAAGCCTTCAGAAGTACATTTTCAATGAGACCCTTTTACTACCACCTTGGAATGTGGTCAGGTAAGATAGGTTCTCTCTCTTACTGTGTGGTCTTTTGAAGCCCTGCCCCCTGCTCTGTTTACTCTAAAAAAAAAAAAAAAAAAAACCTCCTCCTGCTAACAGACAGCCAGTAACTCCCAGCTTACATGGTCCCAGTTCTGGATGCAAATGACAGAGTGCCTCAGAACAAATGACCAGCTGAAAGCAAGAAAGCCTTCTTTAAGGCTTCTGATCACACCTTCATGTTGTTCCTAAATCTATGGTGCTTCTTTATGCAGTCAGTCCTTAATTTTCATGCTAACAGGGAGGGGAACAATATCAAGAACTGTCTAGAAAAGAACGTAACAAAAAGACAATTCATATCGGATGGGGTGTTATGTTAAGTGATGTTTTACAAAATTATCTTCCTCACTATGCTTCCTTTATGGGATCATGGAAATAACTTGCTTTTCCTGGTTTGGCAGCAGTAGTGAGTCTAAAATGGGGGGAGGGGCTCCTCTGACTAATTCCCCATGGTTAACAGCCTCCTGCAGGACATGACCAAAGGTCACTATGTAAAGACAGGCTAATCTCTTAATGCAAGTGCCTAGAATATTCACTTCATCCTATAAGCACAGCCATAGTTTAATGTTGTAATAGAGGATAGAAGATGAGATGTGGCTTTCAAAGTTGCTACACTATAGCCTTATAAATTCTGCTCTGTATGAGTTGATTTCCATGATAAAAATTTTCATTTTAGGACTTCTAAGACACAGAGAACAGCAACACTAAGTTCTAAAACCCTAACCAACACCCTCTTTTAGTTTTTCCTGAAATATAATGTAGGTTTCATGTTAGTTATTTCTTCAGCTTTAGAGGAACTGAAAACCCTCAAAAAAAGTTAAATGATTGAAAAAGGATATTTTGTGAGGCTTCCATTTCCCACCTTCCCCTCACAACCCTCCAATAATGAATGTGAAGGTACTGTTTTTATACAACTTTGATCTTCCATTAGCAAATTCTTTCAAGTCAAATGCACTTCATTTCCCCCCTCACTCTAAAGTTTTAAATGGTCATTTGAAATCTAAGCAGAACCGGATGCTCAGGCTGCAAAACATCCATCTGAAGCCTAATTGCTCTGCTGCCATTTGGGAGGCATTTCACTGGGCAAATTTCTGTCTTTGGAAGCACTTCTTCTCACTTAACTGAATTGAAGCTGCCCAAACACATTTGAAAACCTGATTTACCCTTTAAGATCATATTTGATTGATTATCCCAGCACTTCTCTCTAGAGAAAGCAAGCTGTAAGCGTTAGTCAGCATATGGAAAACCCTGGAATGAGGAACAAAGAACAACCCCTGCAATGAGTTGTTAAATTAAATGGGGAAGAAAACAAACTTTACCAAACATCAACAGAGCTCAGCATTCTCTGTGGAATGTGACCACACTCCAGAGGTAGAAAGCCAGAAGGTAAAGGGGGTGCTGACTGAAGACTGGAAAGTGGCAGGGAGCTAAGAATTCCCAAGATTGATCCCTCCCACCAATACACCCACCAAAAAAAATGGTACCTTCTTCTTCTCTCCATCTTAGCAAGGACAGGTGGGCTCCTTTGTTAAGGCCGAAACAAAAGCCTAATCCTGGAAATGTGACATTCTGCTATAGCAGCAGCCACACTGCACTGTGGCAGAACCAGCTATATCACAGGTGCAGTATCTGAAAGGCTCACACCTCACTGCAAATTTGCATACAGCAACCATCGACTAAACCCTGGCTGCAAACACAAGAGATGCCTGAAAATTAAAGGAAATGGCAAACCATCTTTTACATATGACATTTGTAGCAAATTATTATTCAATGTACACTAAAAGTCTCTGTAATTCAAATGAAAAAAAAAAAGAATGTGGAAAAAGGATTTTGGATTGACTGGGCCTATTTGCTGGGCAAACAGCAAATAGTTTTACTAGAAAACATTGGGGTGTCTCATCTGCTAGAGAATCTGAAGCAATGAATATCAAGTTTTTGGTGTTTTACCATAAATTACATGAAAAAAATTTATTTGGTCCAAAAGACAACAGTCTTAGCACATTGCATGTATGGTCAGCTGGCTAAATCACTGGATGTACAAATGGATGGGTGGAAGGATGGATGGATAAATCAAGAGCCAACTGGCTAGCTAGATAACTGACTGGCTGGCTAAATGCATGATTGGATAGCTAAGGCTATCCTAGGGAGGGAAGGAAGGAGGGAAGGAAGGAAGGGGGGAAGGAAGGAAGGGGAGAAGGAAAAACAGGAAGAACATTTTCTGCAAGCAGCCCTGTCTGCATGAGTTGGACCCTAAGACTTGTTGTCCACCACCACTCTAAGCTTTTGGCTCGTAAAGTCTCACACTGTCTCCTGCCTCTGCTCCTACCTAATATAAAGACAATCTAGCAACAGAAGGGTGCTGCTTTATCCTATATAGAAGGCTTCAAGGATGATCATAATCAGAAATGTATTTGAGAAATATCACCTTGGCTGCAGTGTAGATAATTAAGTTGAGGGAAAAGAGGCAGGAAGAGTAGATGAAAGCTACTGCAATAATCCTTGCAACATGACTTGCTGATTAATTAAATTTAGGAGATGAGTTAGAGACCAGGTTCTAGACCCTTGATACTCAAAGTGAAGTATACAGACCAAGAGTATGAGCATCATCTGGGAGCTTGTTAAAAATGCAGAAGCTTAGCCCCTCCTCAACCTACTAAATCAGAATTTGCATTTTAACAAGAGCCCCAGGTGACTCATGTACACAGTAAAGTTTGAGAATTGCCGGTTTAGAGAATGGTCAGGCTCCTTGGAAAGCTGGCTATGGTAACATGCACTGAAAGACAAAACTGGATGGAAGAAGAGTTGACTTTGGGTGGTAAAAACACAATACAGTGTACAAATGATATGTCACGGAATTGTGCACCTGAAACCTGTGTAATTTTGTTAACCACTGTCACCCCAATAAACTCAATAAAAAGGAAAAAAAGACAAAATTGGATTTTGTTTTTGGAAGGTTGAAGTTATGATTCTGGAAAGTTGTTTTGCTTACTCAACACACAAGACACTTGTACTATAGCGTAGTGAGTGCCATGTTTGAGGTATTCACGGGCTACAAGTTTGGTACATTATCCAAAAGACTGCTTACTTTCCCATTTTCATCTTGGGGTCAAGAACCAGCCAGGAGACTGGCTGACCAGGCTCAAGTTGAACAGGAAAGACCTGTCTTTGAAGTTGCTCAGCCAATAAGAAGTACACATAATCTTTCAGCCAGACATGTCAGGCTAAGTCAACCAAACACTTAGGACCCCTGGAGTTCTTTCTCTCAAATTGTGTAGTTGAAGGTAGGGTGTAGGAGACTACATACAGTAAATAATTTGGCTCATTAGATGCTGATGAGCTATTGTTCCTATCTGCTTCCTGACAGGTCAAATCTTTGAAAGGAGCAAAGTCAGAAAAATATAGACATAAAAGAGCAGCAGCACTTTAATAATCAAACACTCTGAGAAACTTGGTAGGCAGATATGTAAAGTATCACCTTGGTTCAACCAAAAAGGCTTTTTCCATTCATAAATGGCTGCATCCATTTATCCCACCCCTTCAAATTCACTACCAACAAGTGAGCAAAAGCCATTCAAGCCATTGTTCTTATCTAAATCTGACCAGTATTTCAGTGGATCCCTTCCATTGGCAAAGCAATACTTTCCTCTTTGCTTTCTTTAATGTCATCTTTTCCATGTCTGTTTACTGATGTCACTAACTCCTGTTATTTTATCCATGCATTTTGCTCCCCCAATGAGTAATTTGTGACAATATATTTATACTTACAAAATAACACAATCTATGTAACTGGAGAACAACATACTTCTCAATAATAAGTCAAAGTGGTTTTAAGGCCTTATCTAATTATCAGCCCAGCATCTTCGTGAGTTCAGTGAAAGTAAGTATTCATTTTTGCTTCACCATTAAGGTAAGTGGAGGGAGAATACTTAGGGGCTTTGGCCAAAGTCATTGTGCTGGCCTGAGAATGGAACCTGGGAACCTTGATTCCAAGGGATAATGCCATCCACCACAGGCCTCCTCATATGTAACAGCACTAATAAATAGATTATTCATGCACACAATAAAAAACAGATCTGTAAGTATGTCCATACAGCTCCATAAAATATTTGCAGTGCCTAGATTTCTGCAAAAATGTAATTTTCCCCTCTATCATCCAACAATCGATGAATACTTGCAAAGATGAGATGACACACCTTACAATAAGTATTCTCTAGCTAAAAGTCATCACTGGGTAGTCTTGTTCTTCAATTGTCCCGCATCACCAGAGATAAGCTAACATATCTTCAAATCCTTCAGATGTGGTACATTAGCTAAACTTCATCTCTTCCCAATATATCCAGCTCAGATTGGAAACCAGGAATCTTTATGGGACACATTGGAAAATTAATAATTCCAATGGTTGGATAATTTATGCAAAAATAAGATTATATAAATGTTTTGGAACCAATAAAATTTTTCAAGCTAAAGGGAAGAGAGACAATAGCTTCAAAGTCATGGAAGTTACTGCATTTTAGCTTTTACGTAAGCATGTTTGAAATAGATGAGTCATTAAGAAAATACCCTGAAATGTAAAATGGATAGAATCAATCCTTGGTTGGCCTGAGATTTCAAGCATAGATACACAGATACCAATGACCATTTATTGATATTTCTGATATTAGGGGAATGCATTAAAAGAGTAATTTTATATAAAACAACACATTCTGGTATTAACACTCTCAGTCTTTAAAATAACACTTGGACAACTTACAATGAAATTGGAAATCTAAATAATGATTAAATAATATTTGAACAGCAATTTATATATTATAAAGCCCTTTCAATTATCTTATAGTATTTGTGTCTCAGAGCAATCTCATGTAGTTCTTACTAATTTAAAAAAATGAGGAAGTCAAGGACCAGTATGAGATGAAGGAATTTGCTCAGTCTCACAAGTAGTAAGTGAAAGAGCCACATCACTTAAACCCAGGTGTCTGTGACGTCAAATCTGACAGTGAAGATGACATAGCTGAACTTATGTTAAATGTCTTTACCACACATGTGGGTGCACACACACACAGGAGGCCACAAGAAATCCTTTGGAGGTGATAAGTATTATTACCTTGATTGTGGTGACGACTTTATGGATGTATGCTTATGTCCAAACACTTCTAACTCTATATATTAAATATGTGCAGCTTCTTGTTATCAATTACACTTCAAGAAAACTGTTTATTCAAAAAGATGAAATAGCTGATTTTAGATCCCTGAGAATAAATACCTCCATCAGCAATCTGATCAACTATAGATAATGCCCACAATGTTAATTTTTTATCCTAAAATTATCACTCTCACTTCTCCAGGGACAGTTGTGATCTAAAGAAATCTAAGCTTTTGGAGAGCAGTATAAAGAAAAGGAAGAACAAATAAATACAGATATTGACTTTTCATGGTACACACCTCATGGCAAAATGTGTCTCCGTTTCCCAATGCTCTTGGGCATGGCACATGCAATGGACGAGAATGGGCATCCAAATCCCATGTATGAGAGGTGCCTCGGATATTGCTCACTTAGGGCCCTGCTGTAGGACTGAGGCAAGTAAAGGCCTTTACACCATTCTGCATGACTTCGTCTTGTGAATCTATTCCAAGGTTTATCATCTTATTTGGTCAGGAACAATATCTTCTCATAATCTCTATTATCACTTAGGTCCAAGTTTTCTGATTTTACCCTCAGCACCTAGTGAGGACAACTTGTCTAGGCACTGCAATTTACTTTTACTTCTTAAATATGTATCAATTAGCCTAAATGAGATAATGAGATAAGCACTGCATGACTAAATCTTTATCTACAGTTCTGAGCTCTCAACTCACATATTCACTGTCATTGGGCATCTCAACATGGTAATTCCACAGTCTTCTAAATTTCCATGTGTGTAAAATTAGCTTCACCCCTCATCCCTCCTGCCTACCACAGCTCCTCCTCCATTCCTCCCAAACCAGAAACCTTGGAAGAAAGAGATTGCTCTCTCACCCTCTTCTCCACAATCCATACATCAGACACCACATTTTTCTATTCATCCTTCTAAATACCCACTGAATCCATTCACTTTTCTGCATGCCCAAAATCATTCTCCCAAGCCAAGGTACTACCCTTCTTCCCTGCACTACTCCAAGCCTTCTAACTGGGCTCCTTCCTGGGTTCTTACTCCTCTCCAGTCCCCTGTAAACACAGTAGCCTAAGTTTTACACAGTAGCTCACAGGTTATCACCTGTTTCTTCCCTGAATATGGACCCTTGGGGACTCAGCTCAGGTGTCACCTCTATCAGCAGAGCCTTTCCTGGTTTGAGAGGCCTTTTCTCCAGTGCATCATGGCAACATTTTTATTATAATGCTGGTCACCTTATTTGCTTATTTGTCTCTTCTCATTAGTCTGAGAACTCTCCAAAGTTGATGTCTGTGTCACTGCCAAGACCTGACAATGCCTGGCACATATTAGGCACTTGGTATATATTGAATGAGTTAGTTAATGGGAAGGATTCAAACTTAGTCAAAATAGATTATATTACAGACTGAATCAAGTTGTCAGTAATATGAATGGGCAAAAAATTCTATCAAAAATCATAGACTGTAAGATGAATTTTTTAAAAAGCAAAATCCAACCATATGTTTGCCAAAGAGAACACATTAAAGTCAAAGATGAAAATAATCTGAATACTCCTGCCTCCTTTGTCAAATATTAATTGATCGTATAGACTTGAGTTTATTTCTGGGCTCTCTATTCTGTTCCATTGGTCTATGTGCCTGTTTTTATGCCAGTACCAGGCTGTTCATAGCAGCACAATTTACAATAGCCAAGTACTGGAAGCAACCGAAGTGCCCATCAGCAAACGAGTGGATCCAAAAACTATGGTATATTTACACAATGGAATTCTACGCAGCAGAGAGAAAGAAGGAGCTTATACCCTTTGCAACAGCATGGATGAAACTGGAGAGCATTATGCTAAGTGAAATAAGCCAGGAAGTGAGGGACAAATACCATATGATCTCACCTTTAACTGGAACATAAGCAATAGAAGAAAAAAGCAAAGAAAATATAACCAGAGACATTGAAGTTAAGAACAATCTAACAATAGCCAGGGCGGGGGTGGGGGGTGGGGGCGGGGATAGTGGGAAGAGGGTATTACAGGAACTACTATAAAGGACACATGGACAAAACCAAGGGGGAGGGTGGAGAGGGGGGAGGGAGGTGGGTTCACCTGGGGTGGGGTAGAGGGATGGGGAGAAAAGGCATACAACTGTAATTGCATAACAATAAAAAAAAAAAAAAAAAAAAGAAAATAATCTGAATAAAAATGGAGGAGAAAAATAGATCATAGAAACAAGAACCATGAGAAATATGGGGCTCCTATATGAGTATCACAGAATATAGACTAATAAATGTTACTACAGATAAAGAGGATTTTTAATAACAAAGGAAACAATATATGAGGAAAATATAACTATCATAAATATACATTCAACTAATGATAAAGCCTAAAAACACATGAAACAAAACTGACAGAATTAAAGAGAGAAATAGAAAAATCATCAATAAGGAAATAGATGTGTTAAACATTATAATAAACCAATGTGACTTAACAGATATCAATGGAACACTCTACTACCAACAGTAGAATACAGTCTTCTTAAATGCACATTGAACATTCTCCAAGACAGACCATATGTTAGTCCACAATGTACTTCTCAATATGCTTAACAGGACTGAGTCATATAATGTATGTTCTCTAACCACAATGGAATAAAATTATAAATAATTTAAAACAGGAAATATGGGAAATTTACATATATGTGGACATTAAAATGCACTCTTAATTAACCAATGGTTCAAAGAAGAAAGCACAAGAAAAATCTCTAGAAAATCTTTGAGATAATTTTAAATGAAACAAAACATAATAAAACTTATGAAATGCAGACAATGCAGAGGAAACTTCATAGCTATAAATGCCTACATTTAAAAAAAAGAGAAAGATCTAATTTTAATAATCTAACTTTCAACCTCAAGATACTTGAAAGAAAAAGCAAAAGAAAAGAAACACTACAGATTATTACTGTGGGAATTGAAAGTTTAAAAGAATGGAGAAAATCAATGAAACCAAAAGAGTTAGCTCTTTGAAAATATCAACAAAATCAAGAAACCTGAACCTAGATTGACCAAGAAAATATAAGAAAAGACTCCATTACTAAACTCAACAATAAAACAGCGGGCATTAATACCATTCTTTAAAAATAAAATGGGTTATAAGGGAATATTATGAACATCTGTATGCCAGCAAACTGGATAATTTAGACAAAATAAACAAATTAGTAGAAAAACACAAACTACTGAAATTAATCCCAAAATAAAAAGAAAATCTTAATGGAACTATAAAGTCATTGAATAAATAATTTAAAAACTTACCACAAGAAAAATCCCAAGCCCAAATGGCTTACTTAGTGCATTTTAACAAAATATTAAAGAAAAATAAATACCAAGCTTTCACAAACACTTTCAAAAACCAGAAGGAACAATACTTATCAACTCACTCTATGAGGCCATTATTACCCTGATTCAAAAACCAAACAAAGACACCACATGAAAAGAAAACTACAGACCAACATTCCTCATGAATAGCCCTCATGAGATATAGCAAGAAAACACTAGCAAACCAAAACCGGAAACATAAAAGGATTGTGCACCATGATTAAGTGGGATTTATCCCCAGAATGCAAGGCTGGTTTAACACCAAAGAACTGATTAATATAAAATATGATATCAAAACAAAAAATGGGCAAGTTAAATCATATGATTATCTCAACTGACAGAGAAAAATCACTTGAGGAAATCCAACACCAATTCACTGATTAAAAAATAAATAGACACTTAATAAACTTCCTCAATCTGATAAACAACCTAGGAAAAAGCCTACAGATAGCATCATATTTAATGATAAAAGACTGAAAGCTTTCCCCCCTAAAATCAGAAACATGTTTAAAAAGTCCATTCTAGGACTTCTGGCCAAGATAGAGGTGTAGGTACACACACTGTGCCTTCTCTCACAACCAAAAGGAGGACAACAACAATTTAAAAACAAAAAAACAACCAGAACTGACAGAAAATCGAACTATACGGAAGTCCAACAACCAAGAAGTTAAAGAAGACACATTCATCCAGACCAGTAGGTAGGACAGAGACAGGCAGCCAGGCAGAGAGGACTCACGGCAAGGCAGGGGCTGGAGGACCCAGCAAGGCTGCGGATTGTGGAGTGGGCAGGCAAGGCTGCAATTGGCCAGCAAGGCAGCAGCTGGCGGACCTAGTAGTCCCACATTTGCATGCAGATAAACCGGGAGGAACAAAGAGGGAGGAAAACAGACCTCGAAACCCCAGGGCTCCAGCTGGGGGAAATAAAGTCTCAAACCAGTGATTGAAAACACCTGTGGGGGTTGAGGCAGCAGCAGGAGAAACTACCAGCCTCACAGGAGAGTGTGGGTTTCTGCTCACGGGAGAGACCCACAAGGTCCCAGAATATACAAAACCCACCCACATGGAAATCAGCACCAGAAGGGCCCACTTTGCTTGTGGGTAGCAGGGGAAGTGGCTAAAAGCTGGCAGAAAGCAGAGCAAGCGCCATTGTTCCCTCTCAGACCCCTCCCCCACATACAGCATCACAACGCAGTGACATGGGTTGCCCCACCCTGGTGAAGGGGCTCTGCCCCTTTATGTAACAGGTGCACCAAGACGAAAAAAAAAAATGGCCCAAATAAAAGAACAGATCAAAGATCCAGAAAAAATACAACTAAGCAGCGAACAGGTAGCCAACCTATCAGATGCACAGTTCAAAACACTGGTAATTAGGATGCTCACAGAACTGGTTGAATTCGGTCAAAAATTAGATGAAAAAATGAAGGCTGGTGTTCGCAGCCGCTGTCGCTCTCTAACGCCAGCACCTCCTACAGCTCCCCGAGCTCCAGCCGAAGGAGAAGGGGGGTAAGTAAAGAGGTCCCTATACCATAGCTCGTACAAAGCAGACTGCCCGCAAATCAACCGGTGGTAAAGCACCGAGGAAGCAACTGGCTACCAAAGACGCTCGCAAGAGTTTGCCCTCTACTGGAGGGGTGAAGAAACCTCATCGTTACAGGCCTGGTACTGTGGCACTTCGTGAAATTAGACGTTATCAGAAGTCCACTGAACTTCTGATTCGCAAGCTTCCCTTCCAGCGTCTGGTGCGAGAAATTGCTCAGGACTTCAAAACAGATCTGCGCTTCCAGAGTGCAGCTGTTGGTGCTTTGCAGGAGGCAAGTGAAGCCTATCTGGTTGGCCTTTTTGAAGACACCAACCTGTGTGCTATCCATGCCAAACGTGTAACAATTATGCCAAAAAGACATCCAGCTAGCACGCCACATACGTGGAGAGCGTGCTTAAGAATCCACTATGATGGGAAACATTTCATTCTTTAAAAAAAAAAAAATTATCTTCTTCCTGTTATTGGTAGTTCTGAACGTTAGATATTTTTTTTCCATGGGGTCAAACAGGTACCTAAGTATATGATTGCAAGTGGAAAATAGGGGACAGAAATCAGGTATTGGCCGTTTTTCCATTTTCATTTGTGTGTGAATTTTTTTAATATAAATGCGGGGACATAAAGCATTAATGCAAGTCAAGGTGTTTCAGTGAACAAGTTTCAAGCAGTTCAACTTTATAACAATATAAATAAACCCGTTAAATTTTTCTGGACAATGCCAGCATTTGGATTTTTTTAAAACAAGTAAATTTCTTATTGATGGCAACTAAATGGTGTTTGTAGCATTTTTATCATACAGTAGATTCCATCCATTCACTATACTTTTCTAACTGAGTTGTCCTACATGCAGGTATGTTTTTAAAGTTGTCTGTCTCCTGTGCTGTTCCTGTAAGTTTGCTATTAAAATACATTAAACTATAAAAAAAATGAAGGCTATGCTAAGTGAAATAAAGGAAAATGTCCAGGGAACCAATAGTGATGCGAAGGAAACCAGGACTCACATCAATGGTGTGGACCAGAAGGAAGAAAGAAACATCCAGCCAGAAAAGAATGAAGAAACAAGAATCCGGAAAAATGAGGAGAGGCTTAGGAACCTCCAGGACATCTTTAAATGTGTTCCAACATCTGAATTATAGGGGTACCAGAAGAAGAGGAAGAGCAAGAAATTGAAATCTTATTTGAACAAATAATGAAGGAGAATTTCCCCAATCTTGCAAAGGAAATAAGACTTCCAGGAAGTCCAGGAAGCTCAGAGAGTCCCAAAGAAGTTGGTCCCCAGGAAGCACATACCAAGGCACATCCTCATTACATTACCCAAGATTAAAGAGAAGGAGAGAATCTTAGAAGCAGCAAGAGAAAAGGACACAGTTACCTACAAAGGACTTCCCATAAGACTGTCAGCTGATTTCTCCAAAGAGACCTTACAGGCAAGAAGGGGCTGGCAAGAAGTATTCCAAGTCATGAAAGGCAAGGGCCTACATCCAAGATTACTGTATCCAGCAAAGCTATCATTTAGAATGGAAGGAAAGATAAAGTGCTTCTCAGATAAGGTCAAGTTAAAGGAGTTCATCATCACCAAGCCCTTATTATAGGAAATGTTAAAGGGATTTATCTAAGAAAAAGAAGATAAAAAATATGAACAGTAAAAATGACAGCAAACTCACAGTTATTAATAACCACACCTAAAACAAAAACAAAAGCAAACTAAGCAAATAACTAGAACAGGAACAGAACCACAGAAATGGAGATTACATGGAGGGTTATCAACAGGGGAGGAGAGGGGGATAGAGGAGGAAAAGGTACAGAGAATAAGTAGCATAAATGGTAGGTGGAAAATAGACAGGGGGAGGGTAAGAATAGTGTAGGAAATGTATAAGCCAAAGAACTTATAAGTATGAGCATGGACATGAACTATAGGGGGGGAATATGGGTAGGAGGGAGTGGGCAGGAGGGGGTGTGCAGGGCAGAGGGGAGTGAAGGGGGGAAATGGGACAACTGTAATAGCATAATCAATAAAATATATATGTTTTTAAAAGGTCCATTCTAGATACTTCTACACCAAATTGCACTAGAGATTCTAGACAGGGAAGTTTGACAAGAAAACAAATGCATCCACATCAAATAATAAGAAATAAAATTATGTGCAGATGACATAATCTTCTATATAGAAAATCTTAAAGAATACACTAAAAACTATTAGAACATTTTAAAAATAATGTGTTGCAGCATGCAAAAGCAGTATTAAAAAATCAACTGTCTTTCTACACAGTGGTAAGGAACAATAGAAAATAAAATTAAGAAAATAATTACATTTACAGTATCATCAAAAAGAGCAAAATACTTGTAAGTTTAACAAAATTATTGCAAAACTTATAATCCTAAAACTAAAAGACATCACTGAAAAAATATAAAGAATACCTTAACACATGGAATAATAGTCCATGTTCATGGATTGAAAGATATAATATTGAGCAACGTGAGAAAAGAGGAAACATACCTCCACGAAATAAAGGCCATATATGACAAACCCACAGCCAACATCATACTCAATGGGCAAAAACTAAAACATTTCCCTTAAGATCAGGAACAAGACAGGGATATCCACTTTCACCACTTTTATTCCAGATAGTACTCAAATGACCGGCCACGGAAATCAAACAAAAAGAATAAAAGCCACCCAAATTGAAGAGGATGAAGGAAAACAGTTGTACTCACAGATGACATGATATCATACATAGAAAACCCTATAGGCTCCACCAAAAAACTACTCCACCTAATAAATAAATTCAGCAAAGTAGCAGGATACAAAGTCAATATTCAGAAATCAATGGCATTTTTTGTACCAATAATGAACTATCAGAAACAGAAACTAGGAAAACAATCCCATTTACTATTGCAACAATAAAATAAAGTACCTAGGAATAAATTTAACCAAGGAAGTAAAAGACCTGTACTCAGGAAACTACTGCACACTGAAGAAAGAAATTAAAGAAGACACAAATAAGTGGAAACATATACCATGTTCATGGATTGGAATAATTAACATCATTAAAATATAAACATTATACAAAGCAGTCTATAGGTTCAACACAATTCCTAATAAAATACCAATGGCATATTTCACAAATCTAGAATAAATATTCCAAAAATGTATATGGAACCAAAAAGACCTTAATAGCCTCAACAATCTTGACAAAGATTAACAAAATTGGAGAGATTGCAATACCTGATAACAAACTATACTGTAAGGCCACTAGAATCAAAACAGCATGGTACTGGCATAAGAATAGACATATAGGTCAATGGAACAGAATCGAGCCCAGAAATCAGCCCACATCTATATGGTCAATTAATATTGACAAATGACACAAAGCATACAATGGAGTAAAGTCAAACTCTATAATAAAGGGTGTTGGGAAAATTGGACAGGTAAACACACACACAAAATGAAAGTAGACCACCAAATTATACCATACACAAGAATAAATTCAAAATGGATAAAAGACTTAAAGGTAAGTGATGAAACCATAAAAATCCTAGAAGGAAACATAGGCAGTAATGTCTCAGATATCTTTTTTTTTTCCATAACAACACATGAATTGTTTTAATGTTTTTTAATTTTTTGTTTTATTTTTATTCAGTTACAATTGTCTGCGTTTTCTCCCTATCCCTCCACCCACCCCAGCCAATCCCACCTCCCTCCCCCATCTCTACCCTCCCCCTTGATTTTGTCCTTGTGTCCTTTATAGTAGATATCTCTTGTAGCAGTGTTTTTGCCAACGTGTCTCCTTGGGCAAGGGAAGTAAAGAAAAAAATAAAGAAATGGGACTACATCAAACTAAAAAGCTTCTGCACAGTAAAAGAAAGCATTAACAGGAGTTAATTTCCAAAGCATATAAAGAACTTATACAACTCACTATCAGGAAGACAAACAATCTAATTTAAAAATGAGCAAAGGGCCTGAAGAGACACTCCTCCAAAGAGGACATACAGAGGACTCATAAACATGAGAAAATGTTCAACATCACTAATCATCAGAGAGATACAAATTAAAACCACAATGAGATATCACCTCACACTAGTCAGTATGGCTATCATCAATAAATTAACAAACAAGTGCTGGCAAGGATGTGGAGAAAGGGGAACCCTTTTGTACTGTTGGTGGGAATGCCGATTGGGGCAGCCACTATGGAAAACAGTATGGAGATACCTCAAAAAATTAAAAATGGAACTGTGTTTTGACCCAGTGATTCCATTGCTAGGAATATACCTTAAGAATACTGAAACAATGATTCAAAAAAATACATGCACCCCAATGTCCATCGCAGTGTTATTTACAATAGCCAAGATCTATAAACAGCCCAAGTGCCCATCAGTAGATGAGTGGATAAAAAAACTTACAGTACATTTACACAATGAAACACTACTGAACCATAGAAAAAAAAGAATCTTAACTTTTGCAACAGCATGGTTGGACCCGGAAATTACATTACAAGTGAAAAAAAACAGTCAGTGAAAGACAAATACCATATAACCTCACTTATATGTTGAATCTAATGAACAAAATAAAGTGACTAACAAAATAGGAAACAGAGGCATGAACATGTGGAACAGACTGACAGCTGTCAGAGGGAAGTGGTGGGGGGACTGGATGAAAGAAGGTGAAGGGAGTAGCCAAAGAATGTATATGCATGACCCAAGAACACAGACAAGAGTGTGGTGATGGCCAGAATGAAGGTGGGCAGGAGCTAGGTGGAGGCAGGCAAGGGTGGGGAGGAAGAAAGAGGGCATTTGTAATAGTGTCAAGAATAAAGATAAAGAAAAAAATTAGCAAGGTGAAAAATAAATAAAATACAGTTAAAACAATTATGCAATTCTTAAAGCTTAAGAGAATGGAAAATGATAGTTTTCCTTAGTAATAATAGTTTTCATAGACAGTATCTTGTAACTGGATTTTAGGTAACTTAATCCCAGTAGACACAATTTAAGGTCTTTTTTTCAAATTATTTATTTTTTTAGAAGGAGGGGAAAGGAGGGAGAAAGAGAGGGACAGAAACATCAATGTCTGCTTGCCTGTTGTGTTCCCCCTACTGGGGACCTTGCCTGCAACCCAGGCATGTGCCCTGACTGGGAATCAAACCAGCAATCTGTTGGTTTGCAGACCGGCACTCAATCCACTGAGCCACACCAGCCAGGGCTAAGGTCATTTTTGTTTTTGTGGATTTCAAAGAAGATGGGGAACTGCCTAGAATCTTTTACAGTAATAGTTTTCAAATATTTTTAACCCAAAAATCTTTTGTCAAATAAAACCTTACCCTCAAATCTAACAGATGAGACAAAGTTGTAGCTCCAGGAGCCCCATGCAATTACCCCTGCTCCTCCTGGCAAGTGAAGCATACTTTCAAAACCATATCTGTATATACACAGAGAGATGTTTGTTAAATTAGCCTTCTCATTTTCAGGTTATCTTAGTGGTCTAAATGTTTAAAAGCACTTTCTGTAATATTCCAGAGGAAATAAAAGAACTATCAATTTGCAAATATCAAAAAAAGAAAGATTTGATATTCTTCACATGGAAGTATTCCTCCAAATTGATCTACAGATTCAATATAATCCCTAACAAAATCCTCGCTGGCCTCTTTGCAAATATTGATACACATATTTTCACATCACACTGAATTCAAGGTAGTCAGAATAGCCACAAAAAATAACTATGGAAAGAAGAAAAAACTGGAGGATTCATACTTCCTGATTTCAAAACTACAAAGCAACAGTAGTCGAAGACTATGTGGCACTTTCAGAAAGGTAGCTATAGACATGAATTAAATAGAATTAAGCACTCAGAAATAAACCCATACATTTATGGTCATTTGATTTTCAACAAAAGTACCAAGGCAATAAAGAAAAAGTCTTTTGAACAAATGATTCTGGAACAACTGATATACACATAGAAAAGAATAAAGCTGGACCCTTTTATTATAATATGTACAAAAAATAACTCAAAATATAGATTATTGACCTTAATGTAAGAGATCAAACTATAAAACTCAGAAGTAACATAGGAGTAAATCTTTGTGATCTTAGATTAGGCAAAGCCTTCATGAGAGACAAAAGAAAAGGCAGTTAAGTTGGACTTCATGAAAATTTAAAACTTTTGTGCTTCAATAAACATCATGAAGAAAATGAAGACACGAACAATTAAATGGGCGAAAAATATTTGCAAAGCATAAATCTGATAAGGGACTTGTATCTAGAATGTATAAAGAATACTTAACTCGATACTAAAAAGAAAAAAATAGCGAAATTAAAAGTGGCAAAGGATTTGAATAGACATTTCTCCAAAGACATTCAAATGGGCAATAAGAAGATGAAAAGATGCTCAACACCATTATCCTTCGGGAAAATGCAAATCAAAACCACAGTAAGATACCTATAAGGTGGCTGGGTAGAGGAAAGAAAGGGCAGTGATTAGTAATGGGTAAGTGGGTTTTGTTTTGATTTTTTTGAGTGATGAAATGTTTTGGAATCTGATAGTGGCAATCATTTCACAATTTTGTGTATGTATTAAAAACCACTGTACTGTACTGTACACTTTATTTTTTTAATATATTTATTGATTATGCTCTAACAGTTGTCCCATTCCCCCCCCTTCACTCCACTCCATCCTGCCCACCCCCTCCCTCCCACATTCACCCCTATAGTTCATGTCCATGGGCCATACTTGTAAGTTCTTTGGCTTCTACATTTCCTACACTATTCTTACCCTCCCCCTGTCTATTTTCCACCTATCATCTATGCTACTTATTCTCTGTACCTTTCCCCCCCTCTTCCCCTCCCACTCCCCTATTGACAACCCTCCATGTGATCTCCATCTCTATGGTTCTGTTCCTGTTCTAGTTGTTTGCCTAGTTTGCTCTTGTTTTTGTTTTAGGTGTGGTCATTAATAATTGTGAGTTTGCTGTCATTTTTACTGTTCATATTTTGTATCTTCTTTTTCTTAGGTAACTCCCTTTAACATTTCTTATAATAAGGGCTTGGTGATGATGAACTTCTTTAACTTGACCTTATCTGAGAAGCACTTTATCTTCCCTTCCATTCTAAATGATAGTTTTGCTGGATACAGTAATCTTGGATGTAGGCCCTTGCCTTTCATGACTTGGAATACTTCTTGCCAGCCCCTTCTTGCCTGTAAGGTCTCTTTGGAGAAATCAGCTGATAGTCTTATGGGAACTCCTTTGTAGGTAACTGTGTCCTTTTCTTTTGCTGCTTCTAAGATTCTCTCCTTCTGCTTAATCTTGGGTAATGTAATTAGGATGTGCCTTGGTGTGTTCCTCCTTGGGTCCGGCTTCTTTGGGACGCTCTGAGCTTCCTTGACTTCCTGGAAGTCTTATTTCCTTTGCCAGACTGGGGAAGTTCTCCTTCATTATTTGTTCAAATAAGTTTTCAATTTTTTGTTCTTCCTCTTCTCCTTCTGGCACTCCTATAATTCAGATGTTGGAACACATTTAAAGATGTCCTGGAGGTTCCTAAGCCTCTCCTCATTTTTCCGAATTCTTGTTTCTTCATTCTTTTCTGGTTGGATTTTTCTTTCTTCCTTCTGGTCCACACTGTTGATTTGAGTCCCAGTTTCCTTCCCATCACTATTGGTTCCCTCTACATTTTCCTTTGTTTCTCTTAGCATAGGCTTCATTTTTTCATCTGGTTTTCGAACATATTCAGCCAATTCTGTGAGCGTCTTAATAACCAGTGTTTTGAACTGTGCATCCGATAGGTTGGCTATCTCTTCCTCGCTTAGTTGTATTTTTTCTGGAGCTTTGAAGTGTTCTGTCATTTGGGCCTTTTTTTTTTTTTTTTTTTGTCTTGGCGTGTCTGTTACTTAAAGGGGCGGAGCCTTAGGTGGTCACCGGGGCTGGGTAACGCTGGTTGCTGCACTGTTACTCTGTATGTGGGGGAGGGGCTGAGAGGGAGCAATGGCGCCCGCTCCACTCTCCACCAGACTTCAATCTTTCACTCCATTACCCACAATCAAACCGGGCCCCTCTGGTGCTGGTTCCCGAGTGGGTGGGCTTGTGCACGCCCTAGGCCCCTGTGGGTCTCTCCAAAGACCTCTCCTGTGAGGCTGGGAATTTCTCCTGCTGCCTCCCCAACCCCCATGGGCGTTTTCAATCACAGGTTTGAGGCTTTATTTCCCCTCGCTGGAGCCCTGGGTTACGCAGTCTGCTTTGCTCCCCACTGTTTGTCCCGTTTATCTGTGCGCAAATATGGGGCCGCTGGGTGCTACCCACCGCTCTGCCTGCCCCGTTGTCTGCCACTCTGAGTCTGGCCCTCTCGGTTTATCTGGTCGAAAGTGGGGCCGCAGGGTCTGCTAGTGGTCAGACTGCCTGCCCTGTTCGTCCCACACTCCGCCAGTCTCGGTCTCGCCACGGCAACACGAGTCCTCTCCGCCCAGGCTACCCATCTCCGCCCCTCCTACCTGTCTGGATGAATGTTTATTTTTTATTTCCTTGGTGTCGGACTTCCCTGCCATTCGATTTTCCATCAGTTCTGGTTGCACAAGGAGGCGCAGTGTGTCTACCTATGCCGCCATCTTGGTTCTTGTACTGTACACTTTAAAAGAATGAATATGATGGTTTGTGAAATGTATCCTAAAATTTAGCATAGACTTAAATGTAAAAGTTAAAAATATAAAAGTTTCAGAAAAAAAACCTATGAGAAAATCTTCAGGATCTAGGGCTAGTCAAAGAAGTCTGACTTGACACCAAATCATGTTCCTTAAAGAGAAAAAATGATAGATGGACCTCATGGAAATTCGAAATTTTGCTATGTCAAATGTCATGAGAATAAGATGAAAAGACAGGCAATGAACTGACAGAAAACATTGCAAGCAATATATCTGACAATAGACTAGTATGCAGATATGTAAGTAACACTCAAACCTCAACAGTTGAAAAAACAAAGAATCCCAGCAGAAAAATGGGCAAGTGGCATGAATGGACACTCCACCAAAGAGGACATACGGATGACTTATATGTATCTGAAAGAATGTTGAACATCTTTAGCCATCAGGGAAAGGCAATTGAAAACCACAATGACATATAACTAAACATCTATCAGAATGGCTATTTTTTTTTAAAGTGACAACACCAAATGCTAGCAAATATGAGGAGAAACTGGATCACTCATATATTGCTAGAGGAAATGTGATATGATATATAACTATTCTAGAAAACAGTTTGACAGCTTATTACAAAACCAAACATGTAATTACCAAATGGCCCAGCAACTGCATTCTTGAACATTTATCCTAGAAAAATGAATACTTATCCCCCCACAAAAGTCTATACATGAATTTTATAGCAGTTTTGTTCAAAATAGCCAAAAACTAGAAATAAGCCCAAATATCCTTGAACAGGTGAATGGCTAAACAAATTGTGGTATGTACTTACCATGAAATAGTCTTCAATAATAAAAAAGAATGAACTGTTGCTACAAGAAACAGCTTGGATGAATCCTGATTGAATTATGCTGAACTATGAGAGACACCCCATACCAGCTCTCACTCCTAATCCAGCGGAACCATGGTGCCCCTTTTAAACTAAAAGCTACTAGTGGCTCTGAGACCTAAGGGGCTCACTATTAAAGCTGCCAGTTTGCAAGGGACCACTGCAGGGACCTCTGGACCCTGAAGCAGATGTGGGTACATTGATTGTCCTGAAAACTACATCTGGGATGGTGACATGAGAGTCACTAATAGGCAGGCTATCATTTAATTATGACAAAAATTTATCTTTTTTTCCCATTGGTATTTCTCTTTCTCATACCCAACTTTAGCTTCTGACATTTCGATTTGAAAGTCCTACCATTTTGCCAATGTTTCTACCTGCTTGAAATTCAGGAAGATTTTTTTCTTCCGTCTAGACTTCTGATGCTAAACTAAATTCAGAGACCACCAAGAGCCAAATGACATAGCTGTTCACAGCATACCCTGGGCTTTCTGGCACTTGGATCTCTCATTTTAGCAGGTTCACTGCATATAAGAGCTACTCTCCCATCCAAGTACTAATCAGGCCCGACCCTGCTTAGCTTCCGAGATCAGACGAGATCGGGCGCGTTCAGGGTGGTATGGGAATGCAGACTGGTGCGGCCACTGTAGAAAACAGTATGGAATTTCCTCAGAAAACTAAAAATGGAACTGCCTTTTGACCCAGCAATTCCACTGCTGGGATTATACCCTAAGAACCCTGAAACACCAATCCAAAAGAACCTGTGCACCCAATGTTCATAGCAGCACAATTTACAATAGCCAAGTGCTGGAAGCAACCTAGTAAGTGCCCATCAGTAAATGAGTGGATCAAAAAACTGTGGTACATTTACACAACGGAATACTATGCAGCAGAAAGAAACAAGGAATTCCTACGTTTTGCAACAGCATGGATGGAACTGGAGAGCATTATGCTAAGTGAAATAAGCCAGACGGTGAGGGACAAATACCATATGATCTCACCTTTAACTGGAACATAATAAATAGAACAAAAAAGCAAACAAAATATAACCAGAGACATTGAAGTTAAGAAACAATCTAACAATGGTCAGGGGGGAGTGGGGAGGGGACTGTGAGGAGAGGGGATTTCAGGAACTACTATAAAGGACACATGGACAAAATCAAGGGGGAGGGTGGAGGTGGAGGAGGGAGGGGGGTTTGCCTGGGGTGGGGTGGAGGGATGGGAAGAAAAGGCACACAACTGTAATTGAATAACAATAAAAAATTACAATTTAAAAAAAAAAAAAACAGCTACTCTCCCTTAACCAGGAAGAGCTGCATCGTGGAATCAGACCCTAGCAAACCAGAAGAGCCGGATTTTTTGAGGTCCCTGGTCTGTTTGCTGTCCAGCATGGAAACCTGACCTCTGACAAATGTCACAACCTATGACCTACCCAACATCCAGTCCCTTTTTGAAAGGGTAGTAAGAAGCTAGGAAAATTCCTGGACAAGTAGAAAAGGGAAAATGAGACAGGAAAATTAAACAAGGCCAAACAATTTGAACAACTTACAGCCAGCTTGTGAATCTCAAGACCTTATCTTCCCCAACCAAGGACACTTGAGAGCAAATGGTTTATACCTCTCCTCCCTAACCAGGGAGTACATCGCTTAAATCACTCTGCTCAAGGAGATAGAGACCCAATTAATGACATTCATGCCAGCTAAACCCAAGGGTGGATGAAGTCAAGGGAAACAAATAAGAAAAACCCAGAGCCAAACAGACCCAAGATAAAAGTAAAACAGTAAAGCAGACCAAAGAATAATCCCCAATGCCCCTATATTTTGATGCATCAGCATATTTTAAAAGCACCAAGAAAGTTAATAAATATTCTGCTGAAAGCCTCCCCTAAGATTCTCACCCACAGAAAAGACATAAAACCCTCAGGACAAAGACTCAGTGTGGGCTCGCTGTAGAGCTCCCCCATGCCCCTTTCCAGACATGAACTTTTTACTTCCTCCTAAACCCTAAGGGTTCGCATGAGACTTGCAACCAGAGGAACAGCTGACAGCCCCTGGCTAACCCCCTGATCCTGTCTTCAAGGCCCCCTTTTCTCTGACTTCCCAGTGAGCTAACAGCAGCCCCATACCAGCTCTCACTCCTAATCCAGCAGAACCATGGTGCCCCTTTTAAACTGGGGCTCACTCCTTTTCTACAGTCGTTACAGTATATAATGTTTCTAAGGGAGCCAAAGCAGAGCACCACCTAGGCTCTCTCTCCCCTGTTGCTTCTTCTACTCTAAGTCCTTCCTTTGTTTCACTATCCCAGCTTTAATAAACATACTCTCAAAATTACCTTGACTTGTGTTGTGAAATCTTTCCTACACAAAGTCAAGAAGATACACACTACAGGCCAGCCTGAGGCAGACCCACTCCAGGCCTCTCCCTGTCTGGTAACATCTTGATACTGGAATTATAACCTCCCTACAATTAATAATGGTTACATCACTATGGTTTTAAAACCAAAACAAACACAACATTCTAATCATATTTTTCAAAAAGGGAGAGACTGTCAGTGTAACTGCTTACTTCCATGCATATAAATCCCATATACAGCCTTTAACTTAGCATTCACCTGAGTTCTGGAAAATGACAAACCACTTTCCTACCATAGAGTTAGGTGAAGTGCCTGCAACACCGGACTCCCTCATTGAGATGAGCTGACTGATCAATCTAGCTGCATTAAACAATCTAACTAAGCCCCATACCTTGAGCTCACCCCATGTCAAAAGTTTATATCCCCTCCTATACAGGAGGAACTGCTGGAAACAAAAAAGTGTGATTTCAGTCTCATCCTAATGGATCTCCTGACATCCAGGTCTCTAAGCCCCTCAATAATAATTTTTCAAGGCCATCTGGAATAAATAGAAGTCTCATTCAAAGCAGCATGTATGCAAATTCTGGCACTTTAAATGGATTCTGTCCTTAAGTGCATAAACCTAAAAGCTTGAGAGCAATTGGATTAGAAAAGCAGCGGTTTTTTTTTTTAAAAAAACAAAACCCCTCTAATTGGCATTAATTCACCAAACATTGTCAAACACATATCACTTGCTTAATTATTTTGTGTGCACATGTGTATATCTTTATAACTTCATAAACATATAAATGAGAGGGAGATGCAGATTTAATGTACACCCATATGGTGATAAATAGAAAAGCTGCCAGAAGATTGTAAAATGCTACACTAATACTAAAATGGTACCTTTTCTTTTTGTTTTTGCTTTGCTTCCAAGCCACAAAGAACAAATTGAGGGTGGTAGATGCTAAGCATGGATTCTTACCTAAAAGAAGAAATGCACATAGACCATTTTATCTAAAAATTTTAAATATTTTATTTATTTTTTTAAATTTTTAATTATTGTTCTATTACAGTTGTCCCCATGTTTCTCCTACCTTGCTTCAGCTCCATATTCTCATATTAGTCTAATTATATTTCACTAAATTACCATGAGTTTATGCATAAAATCATTTCTGCATGTCCATTAGGTTTTTTATTGAAGTATTTTTACATAAACAGCCTACTATGTACTCATCATTCATCCCAATATGCTTCATTTGAACATGCTTTAATGAGTTGGAGTATGTTATACTCTTATAACATACCATACCACATTCAACAAAACTAAGTATTTTTGCCTCAGACAAAAAAAAACTCAGACAGTTTTTCAACCTTCAAGATATTGTACTAGTTAATCTTTTACTTAGCAAAGTCTCAGCGATAAAGCATCTGCTGAGGTGGTCCTCATCCCAAGGACACACTGGCCTCTAGTTGTTTGGGGCATCTTTCGACCATTCTTCCATGACTTCATCCTAATTTCTTTGCTGTCTGCACTAGTATCTGTCAGATTGGTAGGCTCATCCTCATTTGTGTATTCTCTTTAACGGCACTTTTCTAAAGCTGCCTCTTCTAAAAGACAGAGGTTACTCCTAAGGGGATTTGCTACCCTCACTTGGTTATTTCAGTAATAAAATACACTTTTATTATTTTCATGGTGAGCTGCTGGGATAAGAGCAGGCTTCAGGATTCATTTCCTCTGAGACCCCTCACTCGGTTTTGAAAGAAAGCATCTTTATTTCACTGGCTCCTCATGCTTCATGATTATATGAGCCGCCCTGAATGAACTGATTCACACTACCTTGCAAAGGTCTACACAGACCAAAAGTAGAAGAAAAAAAATTGTCATTTATAGAAACAGGCCACAGTCAGAGCAGTGCAACTGACGTTGCTAATGAGTCAACTACCAGCAATCCAGAAAGAGTAAGATACTTTGGCCTCTTACAAATCTTATAAAGTGTGTGAACCATATTTTAAGTCCACAAGGGGCATAAACTAAAATATAGTTAACGTCTTCAAATGAAAACCTTTTCCCTTATCTGGGAAAAAAAGTAGTATTTCCTCTATTATAACTCTTTTCTTTTTTTTTAATTTTCCCAAAGCAGCATTTGCAATATATTGGATATCTAAATCTTTATTCAAGATGGAGGGGAAAAAAGAGCTTCAGAATTCAACTGTAAAGAGTGATTTCTATTAAACTTTTTTGAAGGTGCTTTTGAAAAAGCAGTTAACATGTTGAATCCTGATATATCCTGATGAGACCATCAGGTCTAGATTCTACTTAGCTTGTATAGACACAGCCAAAAAAGAGGGTAAAGGCTTTTGGAGAGTTGCAGGAAAATTTTGTGGGCATTAAAATATACCACACAGGCCATGCATGAGGCCTAATTAATTTTAAATACCAGTTTTAATATTGACTGCATAGATTTAGGCGGGTTATATATCATGTCCAATTCTGTTTTCTCATCTTTGAATGGGTTTTTCAAACATCTGCCTTAGAGGGTTATATTGAGGATTAAATGAGAAAAATATACATTATGCTCCTAATACCCCTAAACATTAATAGGTCTTCATAGAAAATCAGGCCAAGCTACCTAGGTCAAACCATCATTTCACAGAAATACCCTTTGCCTAAGTCTTGGAGCTCTTCCCTCTTGCATGTAAATTTAAAAACTTGATGTGGTAGATGGTTGGCAATACTTTCAAATAATTCAAACTACTAATACTCCTCATGCATTCAAATATAGCCTGATCCCTTACTGCTGCCTAACAGGTCACAACATCCTATGACTGATTACTGCATAGGCAGATAGTATAGACTATAAGATGTTTATTGACTGAAGTTTTCCAGATTTGATGGCTCAGTAGATAGTCTGTTTTCAAAAATGTTCAATGTGTGTTTGAGATGAAAGCATATTCTTCTAATTGGGTGCAGGTCTTTTACATCGAGCTTGTTGATCATGTTGTTCAAATCTTCTGTATCTCCACTCATTTTTTATTCTTTCATCTACGGATTTCTGAAAGAGGTTAGTAGATTTTACATTTTCTTCTTATAATTATGTCAATTTTTGCTTGATATATTTCAGAAGAATAATATGAAGTACATACAAGTTTAGACTTGTTATCTGATGAATTGAACTTTTGTATTATCATTATTCAGTAATGCTGTTTATCCCTAATAAAGGTTTTTTTCTTAGTCTATTTGGTCTGATATCAATTTAGCTGTATCAGCTTCCTTCTGCTTACTATTTGCATAGTATATCCATTCCAGTACTACCTGTGTGTGTTTTAGCTTTATCTCTTATATATAGCATATAGCTACATTTAGTATTTTTGTCCATTGTGATAATCTGTATCTTTCAGCTGTGAGTTTAGTCAGCTTCTATTTATTGTAGTAACTGAGGAGTTGACTGACAAGATCAAAGGACTTTTTAATGGCATCTCTGTGTTTCCTGAATGTAACCTGCTCACTCTAATCAATTTTTAAACACTTTTTGCTCCCACTGACTCTGCTGTAGGAAGTTAGCAAAAGTCCCATGATCTCCATGAATGAATTGGAGCTGATATTATACTGAAGATTTATTTTTATTAGCACAGTTATGGGAGAAAGTCAATTAATGCAAGGAATACTGCATATAAGCCTAATCCATTTCATGTAAATCAATGCTTTGCATATTTCAATTGCTTTGTATTCCTTCAGAAAAATGCATGGAAGTGATTCATTAGGACTAAACTCTTCACAAGAAACAGACTGATTCTCTTAAGCTCACTAGGGCATCTCTGCTAGTAAAATTTAAAAAGCAATCAAACGGAATAAGAAATCCTTTTTACAGACATTTAAATTGGGGAAGAACATGATTCTTGACAATTCAGAGTAAATGAAGTGCAAATTATTCTCTTATACTATATCTCAGAATTGAAGTTTAAATTGTGACTTAAAAAGAACCTACAGTCCAATCAGAAAAATATATTTATTGGTAATTCCCATGTGATCATATTTGATACATTTATATCATAGGATAACAAGTTCAAAACTATTGCTAAGTTATAAATATGGAATTTATGTGGAAATTGCATCTATTGAATTTTATTTTGAATTTGCATGTGTGCCCATACTTGAATTTTTATAATATTCCAGGAAAAGCACAGTGGAATGTGCCAGACAGATTTATTTAGTGTTATGCTCTGAAACGTGTCAAAGTCTTCAACACTGTTCTTAAAGGCAAAATGGCGGGAATAACAAATGGGATGTAATAAGACCAACCGAATAATCCGTGCAGTCCAATACCCAGTAAAACTAAAAAAACTCTTTTGCCAAAAAATATTTGACTAAAGTTTAGACAAATTATTTCTCTAATTTACAATGAATGTCATCGTATTAGAAGACATATACCATTAATTGAATTCTTCACTATGCTTTAATGGCACTAATTTATACCTTTTTTCCCCCCTAAACTCCGTGACTAAATATCTCAATTTGTCACAAAATGGAGATACTAGCTTTTCAACTGTGAAACACATTCTTTACACTAGCAAAACAACTTGTACCTAGAATGTCGTTTCAGTGGAGTTTCAACATGTTTATACAACTCGCTGCATATAGTAATACCTCAGATAACCAGACCAGTTGGGTAATGAAGTGTTTTAATCAACTTAATTTGTAGTTAACTGGACTGATGCTCTTATGAAGTGAAACTGCCATAGGAGGCAGCTGCTCCAACAGAGTCGAGTCCCCTACTTTCCCAGATGAGGGCAACACATATACTACTAAGTGGGCTAAGCTATCAGCTATGTGTATTTAGAACTATAGCCCTTCAACAGCCCCAAGGCTTCACTCTTCTAGCCAGACCATTAGCTCTGGTATCAGCTCACTTGGAAAGAGGCTCATGAAGACTCAAAGTCCAGACTGTCTTGGATGACTCTGACTGAGCATAAAAAGCCTTATACTTCCAACTGTGTACCACTATTAATTTCCTGTTCCATTTAATTTTTAAACACACAAGAAAAATAGTAATCCTCTCAAATATCTCTATACAGCATGGTGTAAGAGTTCCATGGATTCTTTGGAATACATCAGCCAATCATCAGAAAAATTAGCAGCCTTTCAGTCTGAAAGTTTATTCAGCTGAGGCTGCTTTCCTCACTAAGGACTCCCAGGATATCAAGAAACTAATGAAATAACCAGCCATAGTCTTCAGGAACCAAAATGTAGACATGAGTATAATTTATCATAGCCATAATAAAACATCATTTTAAAAACTGTCAACATTTACTTTTATTATCCAAGTAGTGCATAGTCAAAAAATGATATTCAAAACTTTCAGAGAAGCAGAGTAAGAAAATAAATCACTGATCAATCTATTAACATCCTGGTATTTTTCTCACATTCTTTATGCTTAGATTTAGGAGGGGAAGGAAGATGATTTGTACATGTCTCTCTCTCTCTCTCTCCCTCTCTCTCTCTCTTCCCCTCTCTCCCTCTCTTATAGCTGTTGTATTTCTACTGAGTCCATAATTATCTTTTTCCTTTAGCATTAAATCATTAGCAATTTTTCCATACTCTATAAAAGGACATTTAAATGGTATTGTAATAATTCTTCAAGTGGATGCACTGAGATTTCTTGAATCATTCTCCTCCATGTGGATGTTTAGATTTTTCAATTTGTTGCACTAATAAATACCTCATTAGCCTCCTATATAGCCTTATAACATCCTATGCATTTCTCCCATGGCACTTCTCACAATTTTATGTAATTAATTATTTGGTTCATGTCTCTCTGTCCCACTCCTGATTTCTCACAGTGTACCCAAGCACAGTGATAAAAGATATGTAACAAATATTTGTTGAGTAAATTAATGAATAAACCGAGAAGTGAATGAAAAACATGTATAGGGTTACACTTTTCAATCAAATCTTAGAAAAGAAATCATGGCTCAAAAAAATAAATACTTTAATGTTCTGTTTATATTCTCTAATTTATTTCCAAAACAATCATTCAAATTTACATTCTCACCAACAGTGTATGAAAATTATGGTATTTACCACAACTTGTCAACACTGGCAACTCTCTTTCTTTGTCTGATGGTGATTGTATTTGAGTTTTTTTGTTTTGTTGTGTGTTGTTTTAATCAAGGTTATTTACAGGGGCAAAAAGGTTTTCCTACATTTAGTTATTTAAATTTGCATTTCTTCAGTACCGGTGAGACTAAACAGTTTTTCTGTCTGTAAACCAGCTGTGGTTCCCATTTTTTAAATTGTGTGGTCATACTCTTTGTTTTTCCAATCAATTCATAGCAGTTCTTTATACAGGACACATGTCATTCTTTTCTCTGTTTTATTTGTTGTGCATATTTGCATCACTTTGATATGTGCCTTTTCACTTTGGCTATTTTTTTTGACAGATGAGTACTTCTCATTTTTATGTAATTGTAACTGTGTATCTTTACCTCTATTCAAACATTCTTTTTTCTTGACTGAGTGCCACATGTGAACTGCAGCTATCATTTAAATAATGCCATTTGTGAATTTAGGTTAACTGCATTCACAGACTCCCACATTATACATGCAAGCCCTAACCTGTCCCAAGGCCCAAGTTCTCACTTTACAAGTTCTGGCCACTAGATGTATAAGCAACATAGACCATTCACAGCTCCTCAATACTTTCCCAGCCCAAACTAGATACCCTTGTCAACCTCTGCATTGGTCAACACTACCACCTGCATTCCGGACTAGAAGTCAGTGAGGTACATTTAATTGGACTTCAGCCTTCACACACTCTTATGTTTTGTTTTGTTTTGTTTTTTAAACATTCCTTCTATCCAAAAGCTTTTCTTTCTTTGTTTCAAAAAGATGTTTGGTTTTTTTTTACTGAAGATAGAGAAAACTATTCTCACAAAAAAAGGCACAAAAAACTGACCCAATGTGATTTCTACCAAAGCAGTTATTTTTTAAATTTTTACTGAATTCATGGGGGTGACATGGGTTAATAAAATTATACAGGTTTCAGGTGTACAATTTGATAATACATAATCTATATATTGCATTGTGTGTTCCCCACCCAAATTCTAGTCTCCTTCTGTCACCATTTATCCCCCTTTTACCCTCTTCTACCTCCCCCACCCTTTTACCTCTGGTTTACCTCTGGTTTCCATGCTGTTTGGAAATCACCATACTGTTTGTATGTGTAAGTTTTTTCCTTTGATTAATCCCTTCACCTTTTTCACTCAATCCGACAACCTCTCCTTCCCTCTAACAGCTGTCAGTCTATCTTCTGTATCTGTATTTTTTTCCATTGATTCCACATATAAGTGAAATAAGAAGGTATTTGTCTTTCTATGACTGGCTTATTTCACTTTGGATTTCCTTCTTTTTTTTAATAGCCAAGTAGTATTCCATTGTGTAAATGTATCAGCTTGTTTTATCCACTCATTTACCGATGGGCACTTGGGCTGCTTCCAAATCTCGGCTATTGCAAATAATGGTGCAATGAACATAGGGATGGATACATTCTTTTGAACTAGTACCTCAGATTTCTTCAGATAAATTCCCAGAAGTGGAATCCCTGGGTCATAAGGCAGTTCCATTTTAATTTTTTGAGGAAAGTACATAATTTTGAGGAAGTCCCATACTGTTTTCCACAGTGGCTGCACCAATCTGCATTCCCACCCACAGAACACGAGAGTCCCTTTTCTCCACATCCACGCCAACACATGTTGTTGATTTATTGATGATGCCATTCCGACAGGTGTGAGGTGATATCTCATTGTGGTTTTAATTTGTATTTCTCTGATGATTAGTGGCATTGAGCATCTTTTCATGTTTGTTGGCCAACTGTATGTCCTCTTTGAAGAAGTGTCTGTTCAGGACCTTTGCTCATTTTTTAAATTGTGTTGTTAGGTGAGGTTTATTTTGGTGTTGAGTGGTATAAGTTCTTTATAAATTTTTAATATTAACCCCTTATCAGATGTATCATTGGCAAATATGTTCTCCAATTTAGTGCAGTGTCATTTGATTTTGTTGATGGTTTCCTTTGTTGTGGAAAAATTTTTACTTTGACGTAGTCCCATTTGTTTATTTTTTTTTTCTTTTGTGTCTCTTACCAGAGGAGACATACCAGAAAAAAATATTTCTATGAGAAATGCCTGAGATTTTGCTGCCTATGTTTTCTTCTAAGATTTTTATGGTTTCAAGCCTTACATTAAATCTTTAATCCATTTTGAGTTTATTCTTGTGTATGTTGTAAGAAGGTAGCCTAATTTCATTTTTTGCACATATTTGTCCAATTTCCCAAACACTATTTATTGAAAAGACAATCTTTACCCCCATTGTATGTTATTGCCCTCTTTATAGAATATTAATTGACCATAAAAACACTGGTTTATTTCTGAGTTCTCTATTCTGTACCATTGATCTATGTGTCTGTTCTTATGCCAGTACCATGCTGCTTTGATTACCATGGTCTTGCAATAGAGCTTGATATTAGGTAGCATGATTCTTTCAACGTTTTTCTTGTTTCCTAAGATTTCTGAGGCTATTCGGGGTCTGTTTTGCTTCCATAAAAATTTTTGTAATATTTGTTCTAGTTCTGCGAAATACACCATTGGTTTCTTGATAAGAATGGTGTTAAATCTGTAGATTGCTTTGAGTAGTATGGATATTTTAATGATGTTAATTCTTCCTATTTATGAACATAGTATATGTTTCCACTTATTTGTATCTTTTTTAGTTTCTTAGTTCAGGTCTTTTACATCCTTGGGTAAATTTATTCATAAGGAGATTTTTTGATGCAATTGTAAATGGGATTGTTTTCTTAGTTTCCCTTTCTGGATATTTCAGTATAGGTGTATAAACATGCCACTCACTGCTGGATGTTTATTTTGTATCCTGCTCCTTTACTGAATTCATTTTTCAGTTCTAGTAGTATTTTGGTGGAACCTTTAGGATCCTCTAAACACAGTATCATGTCATCTGCAAATAATGACACTTTTACTTATTTCTTTGCAATTTCGGTGACTCTTATTCCTTCTTGTCTGATTACTGTACCTAAGTCTTCCAGTGCTATGTTGAATAAAAGTAGTGAAAGCAGACAGCCCCATATTTTTCCCTATCTTAAGGAAACACTTTTAGTTTTTGCCCATTGATTACGATGCTGGCAGTAGGTTTGTCATATATGGCCTTTATTATATTGAGGTATGTTCCCTCTATTCCCATTTTGCTGAGGGTTTTCATCATAAATGGGTGCTGGATTTTATCAAATGCTTTTCTGCATCTATTGATATAATCATTTAATTTTTATCCTTCATTTTGTTTATGTGGTGTATCACATTTATTGATTTGCTCGTATTGTACCAACTTTGTATCTCCGGAATAAATCCCACTTGATCAATGGTGTAGGATCTTTTTAATGTATTCCTGGATATGGTTTGCTAATATTCTGTTGAGGATTTTAGCATCTATGTTCATCAGGGATATTAGCCAAAATTTTTGTTTCTTTGTAGTGTCTTTTTCTGGTTTTGGAATTAGGATAATGCTGGCCTCATGAAGTGAACTTGGGAGTCTTCCCTTCTCTTGAATTTCTTGGAAAAGTTTGAGAAGAACAGGTACAGGTTTTTCTTTGAATGTTTGGTAAAATTCACCTGTGAAGTCCTCCACTCTAGAACTTTTGTTTCCTGGGATTTTTTTTTTTTTCATTACTGCTTCAATTTCATTAGTTGTATCAGTCTATTCTCATTATGATCTTTTCTGATTCAGTTTTGGAAGATTGTATGCTTCTAGGAATTTATCCATCTTATGCAGATTGTGCAATCTGTTGGCATATAGCTGTTCATAATATTTTCTTATGATCCTTTGTATAACTTTGGTGTCAGTTGTTACTTCTCCTTTTTCATTTATGATTTTATTTATTTGGGTCCTCTCTTTTTCTTGGTGAGTTTTGTTAAAGGTGTGTGAATCTTGTTTATCTTTCCAAAGAAACAGTTCTTGGTTTCACTGATTGTATTGTATTTCTTTTTAAATTCCATTTCTATGTGCTGTGATCTTTATTATTTCCTTTATTCCTCACTTTGGACTTTGTTGTGCTTTTTCTAGTTCCTTTAAGTATAACATTAGATTTTTTGAGATTTTTCTTGTTTCTTGAGGTAAACCTGTAATCTTATAAATTTGCCTCTATAAATTTGTCCCATAGATTTGAGGTTGTTGTGTTCTCATTTTCATTTGTTTCAGGGTATTTCTTTTTACTTCTTCCTTGTTCTCATTGCTAACCCATTCATCGTTTAGTAAAATGTTACTTAGCTTCCGTGTGTTTATGTGTTTTTCAGCTTTTTTTTCTCAATTGATTTCTAGTTTCATAGTATTATGGTCAGAGAAGATGCTTGATGTGATTTCAAAAATTTCAAATTTATTGACAATTGTTTTTGTCCTAATATGGAGTCTATCCTAAAAAAATGTTCCAAGTGCACTGGAAAAGAATGTACATTCTTATGCTTTGGGGTGAGATGCACTGAAGATATCAATTACCATATTTTGCTGTGTCTAATGCACACCCACACTTTTTGTGTACTTTATACAGAGTATTATTATACCCATTATTATACCCATGGTATGTAACCATTATACCCAGGTATAATGCACATCCTTATTTTTCCCTCAAAAATTTCAGGAAAAAAAGGGCACATTATACATGGCAAAATACATTACATCCATCTGATCTAGTTTCTCATTTAAAGCTATGGTTTCCTCATTATTTTTCTGTCTGGATGTTCTGTCCATTGATTTCAATTGAGTGTCAAAATTCCCTACTATGACTGCATTACTGTCAATTCCTCACTTTATGTCCATCACTATTTGCTTTATATATTTAGGTGCTCCTATGTTGGGTGCATAAATGTTTACAAGGATTATATCCTTTTGCTGGATTAATCCCTTTAACATTATGTAATGTCCTTCTCTGTCTCTTATCATAGCCTTTGTTTTGAGGTTTACTTTGCCTGATACAAGTATTGCTATCCCAGTTTTGTTTTTATCTATTTGCATGAAATCTTTTTTCCATCCTTTTAATTTTAGTCTGTGTATATACCTTTCATTCTGTGGCCGATCTCTTGTAGACAGCACATACAAGTATATGGGTATTGTTTTCTTTTTTTTTTAAAGATTTTATTTATTTATAAACAGAGGGGAAGGGGGGAGAATGAGAGGGAAACATCAATGTGTGGTTATCTCCTGCACACCACCTACTAGGGACCTGGCCCACAACCCAGGCATGTGCCCTGACTGGGAATTGACCTGGAGACCCTCTGGTTCGAAGGCCAGCGCTCAATCCACTGAGCTACACCAGCCAGGGCAATGGGTATTGTTTTCTTATCTATTCAGCTACCTTGTGTCTTCTGATAGGAGCATTTAAGCCATTCGCATTTAAAGTGATTATTGATAGGTATGAACTTATTGCCATTTTATTCTTTATAACTATGTTCCTCTGTGAGTGTGTGTGTATCTGTGTGTTTGCTCCTACTTAAAGAAGAGCCATTTAATATTTATTGTAATACTGGCTTGCTGATAATAAAATTCCTTTGCTTTTTCTTTTCTGGGAAGCTTTTTATTTCTCCTTCAATTTTAAATGATAGACTTGCTAAGTAAAGTAGGTCCTTGCGTTTCACCACCTTGAATATTTCATGCCAATCCCTTCTGGCCTGAAATGTTTCTGTTGATAAATCATCTTATAGTCTCATGGGAACTCCCTTGTAGGTAACTGTCTTTCTCTTGTTGCTTTTTACATTCTTTGCCTTTGAATTTTGCCATTTTAATTATGATTGTCTTCGTGTGGGACTCTTTGGGTTCATCATGTTTGTGATTTTCTGTGCCTCCTAAATATGTGTGCTTTTCTTTCACAAGGTTAAAGAAGTTTTCAGTCATTATTTGTTTAAATAGGTTCTTTTTTTTATTTTTATCGATTTTTATATATTTATTTTTAGAGAGCAGAAGGGATGGAGAAAGAGGAGAGAAACATCAGTGTGTGGTTGCTTCTTGCGCATCCCTCACTGGGGACCTGGCCCGCAACCTAGGCATGTGCCCTGACTGGGAATGGAACCAGCAACCCTTTGGTTCGCAGGCCAGCACTCAATCCACTGGGCCACACCAGCCAGCGCTTCAAATAGGTTCTTAATCCCTTGCTCTCTCTCCCCTCATGATGCAGATATTGTTACACTTCATGTTGTCCAAAAGGTCCCTTAAACTGTCCTTATTTTTTTTTTCTTTTTGCTACTCTGATTGGTTGTTTTCTGTTATCTTGTCTTCCAAATCTTTCATCTGGCCCTCTGCTATATCTAACTTGTTATTGATTCCTTGTACTATGTTCCCTTTTTTAAAGATTTTATTAATTTATTTTTAGAGAAAGGAGAGGAGAGAGAGAAACATCAATGTGTAAGAGAAGCATCAATATATTAGAGAACATTGATTGGCTTGCTTCTCACACACACCCCTATTAGGGACCTGGCCTGCAACCCAGGCATGTGCTCCAACTAGGAATCGAACTGGCAACCATTCACTTTGCAGGACGATGCCCAACCAAATAAGCCATGCTAGCCAGGGCCTTCTAGTATATTCTTCATTTCAGATATTGTATTGTTCACTTCTTTGTGGTTCTGTATGCTTTCCATGTCCTTTCTAATGCTGTTGCAGTCCTCAATAGTTTCCTTGACCATTCTTATAACCATTTTTTTTGAACTCTGTATCTGGTAAATTGCTTGCCTCCATGTCCTTTAGCTTTTTCCAGAGATTTCTCCTGTTCTTTCATTTAGGGCATGCTTCTTTGTCTCCTGATTTTGGCTGTCTCTTTGTGTTTGTTTCTATGTATTAGGTAGATCTTCTGACTCCCAGTTTGGATAGGTTGGCCTTATGTTGTAGGTTTCCTGTGGGACATAGTGGCACAGTATCCTTGATCCCATGAGCTGGGTGCTCCAAGAATGTCCCTTGTGTGTATACATGAACCTCCTGCTGTAATTGAGTCTTCATTGCTATTGGCCCATTTGTGTGTGGGGCTGATACTCAGGCTGGCTGACTGTGAGGACTGACCTAAACCACAGTGTATGAGCTGCTGTGCAGGTGCTTATCATATGAAGTAGAGTTTGCCTCAGCAGGGTCTGGTACCTGCCAAGACCTCCCTTTATATACGCTGCTTGTGAAGCTAATTGGAAGATCCTGCTCTGATGTTGTCTGAAGCTAGCCACTGTGTGTGCCTGTTCTGGGGCCTCTTGGGAAGGGCTCTGGTGCAGTTAGTGTCAGACACTGCCTGAGACTGGCCCTGGGCAACCTATTTGGAGCTACAAAGTGATCCACAGTTTGTGGCTGTCTCTACTAAGCTGCAGTGTGCTCAGAAAGGACAAAGTTGTATACCAAGGCCAGCTTTTACCAGCACCAAGCCCAGGGGCAGGTCAGCAAAAGTCCCAAGGCACCCAGAGTTTTTCCTTTGCAAGTCTCTACCTGCCAGCTGCCTATTAGGCTCAGTCACTGAAAGAGCCTCTGTTGGTACTCAGGTTGCATGAGGAAGGTTCTCAGTGAGTCAGCAGGTAGGGGTGAGTGTTCACTAGTTTGATGCAGGTTCAAACTTAGTGCCAGTGCTATGTCTGAGGCCACTCAGCAAATGTCCCCGGGTATACTGTCTGGCTGCCACCCACCAGGTGCCCAAGACCTTTGTGGTGGAGCAGGGTCTCATGGAGTCATCAGGGTGAGACCAGTAGGGTTTATCAGGACCCAACATACTAAGATTTGGCTGCATAAAGGGAGAGCTCTGTACTGGTCCTAGAGCTACATAATTCATTCTGTCCAAAATTCTGCCAGGAGCCTGAGATCAATAAGGAAGGGCTGTCAGGAGTCGGGAGGTTGGGACTAGTGGATCTCCAGTGAGGGGAAGGTGTTGGTCAGGCTTGGGGGAAGGTAGGAGTAGTAGCCCCTACTCCAGAGTCATACAACTCAGTCTGTCCTAGATATTCTGTCCAGGCCTTGGCAGGGCAGAGCCACCAGGAGTAAAGACAGTGGGACCACCTACACCCCAGAGGGTGAAGCTAGTGGATCTCTTGTGAAGGGGAGGCACCAGTCAGATTCACAAGAAGTTAGGAAGAATGGCTCCCACCCTAATGTCACACTACTCAGTCACCGACACTCACTGAGTCTGTCCAGACCTCTATACCCCAGCCCAGGAAGTTGTCCCTTCAGCAGGGCATGGGCTCACAGGATGGAGTGACAGGGAGTCCAGAGGGTGGAGTTTTGCATTACCCCAGGCTGATATTCTAAGGAGGGGAGTGCTCCATCCAAGAAAGATGGCCTCTGTGGTGTGTGAGAGGAACTCAACACAGGAATCCAACACAGTGGCTGTCCTCACAACTCTCTCCCCCTAGAGCTACAAACCCCAGCCTCCCCTCACACAACTACAATCCACTTTGCCCTCCCTCTTCTGAAGCCCAGGGTAAGTGGCTTTGAACCAGATTTTGTGCATTGGCCTTTTAGGAGTGTTCGTATGTCTTTTAGCAGACCTCTTTTTCTGCTTGGCAGAAAGAATCCCTGCTGATATAAACAAGCCAGATATTTGTGGGCACCTCTTCCCAGTTCTGGTGCTCTGGGATGGGTAGCTCAGGGTGGGGTGTGATCTCACATTCCTTAAGGGGAACCTTTGAAGCTAAGTTATCCCTGTAGAATCTCAGCCACTGCTCATGGGAACAGGGCCAGCCCTTTTTGCATCTCCACCCTTATACCGGTCTAGATGTGGCTTCTTCTATAAATCCTTGCTCATAAGACTCCTCTTCAGATAGTCTTCAGTTGGTTATGCAGCTTGCTTCCTCTATATTTTAGTTGTACTTCCAGTTTGGTCCTGGGAGGAGGCAGTGTAACATCTACCAGCTCTTCCACCATCTTGGACCTCCACAAGAGCTTTTCATGGTCACTGGGATTCAACCCTTCATTGCCATTCTGGGCCTCTACAATGAGGCTTTGCCCCACATGCTTTCTGAAACATTCCCCAAATATGAACTTTCTCCATTCTTTCCAGCACTAGCTAGGTGAGGCTGCTGGAACTCATGATACCATGAGGATGCCATGCCCATCCACAATAACTCATGTCTTCTAAAAACAGCCCACTATTCCCAGAAGCCTTCCCAAACAGATCTCTCCTTTTCTGGCCTGTTCCTCATACCTTAGAAAGCAAAGGATCTTTGAAAGCATCTTGGTTAAATCTCCTGTTTTTACAGACAGGGATGAACTTGCCCCAAATGACAAGTTCCTCCCTTCCACTGACCTGCCTATAGTACAGTGTTGTGTACTTTACCTGGTAATCTTTATGGACTTGAAAATGGTGGCATTTCCATTTTGGGCTTTGTCTTGGATCGAACCTCCCCCAAATGCTATGGTAGTACTGCAAGGAGTTAATAATACTACACAATGTTTCCTGATTAGACATAAACAGATGGACTTATCTCTATTTTTTAAACATATTCTAGTAAAAGTATGACATTTTAAATACATTATTGATATTCACATCATGCTCAAACTACATCTATATTCTTTATTAAATATCTAAAACATCAAAGTATTCTGTTCTACTGTAAGCTCTGTGGGTGAAAGGATGACACGTCTGTCCTGGAACATAATGGGCAGAGTCACAAAAAAATTGTTTAATAAATAACAGATGGAAGAGATGACTATTCTTTAATATCATTTCATACTACCTAAGTTGAAGACAGATATATCTGTATAAGATATATAAGCTCTAACATTCTCATTGCCATATAACAACAATAATGTAAAATTACTTTTAAGAAATGCTAATTCTGAATGATCTTTTATACTTCCTTAAGAACTTAGAGCTTTGTTGGAACTCCAACAACATGTTTGCCCTTGTGCAGAGATGCTAACTAATACTGGTAAAGTTCTACAGATGTCATCATGGTGAATACCTCTCCCTCTCCTGTGTAATAGTGGGAGTGCATAACAGCTCTTATCAAAGACAGCTGAAGAAATGCATCCTTGGTAAGTGAGGTTTCCCTAGGAGAGCCAAGGGGCCTACAGCCTGATGGACCAGGACAGCATTCCTGGCTGTAAGATTCCATTCAATGGCTGCCTCCCCCTGTACCACAAACCTGCCAATTCATCCTGCTTTACTGAAAAGTACAAAAAGTGAAGGAATGGGAGCACAGGCATGAGGTATGAGCAGGCACACGCACTGTGGAGTCCTTAATAAGACATAGCTCTTTCCAAATACCATATGATTTCACTAATATGTGGAATCTAAAGAGCAAAATAATAAACAAACAAAATTACAACAGACTCATAGACATAGAGAACAGACTGACGGTAGCCAGAGGGGAGGAGAGTTCAGGGACTGGGTGAAAAAGGTGAAGAGACTAAAAAGTACAAATTGGTAGTAACAAAATTGTCATGGGATATAAGTAGAGTGTCAAAAATATAGTTAATAATATTGTAATAACTATGTAGGGTGCCAGGTAAGTACTGGCAATATTGGGGCAACACTTTGTAAAATATATGTTTGTCTAACCATTATAGTGTACACCTAAAGCTAATACAAACTAATATTAAATGTAAGCTATAATTGAAAAATAAAAGTTTAAGAAATAAAATAAAACACACAGCTCTTTCAAAAGAGAGCTGCCTTTTAAAAAGAAATGGATAGAAAATAAAGCATTTACCACAATATTTAAAAGGGAATTAAAAAAAAGAATGCTTTCTCCATATAAATGCCTTTTAGTCCTCTCATGTCAGTGATAGCCTACTGAATTTTAGATAACAACTAATTACTCCCTGTGTGGCTGCTGGAAAACTTAAGAGATGCTAAAAGTCTAGGATGCAACATGAATATGATGATCAGATTCTTTGAATTGTCTAGATGCTGACCTTCCCCTCCCCCCAGCCACCCTGTGTGTGCAGGCCAGTGCCATACGTCGTGAAGAAAAATGAGTCTAGGGCAATTTCTTTGTGCCCAATCCTGAATTCCTCCCACAGACCAAGTGTAGCACTAGAGCTGGATACAAACAGGGAATTTGACCCGAGCAAATCCCACAGAATTTGTGAGTTTTGACAGCCAATAAGCAACAATGTTTTAATACATTTTCAAAAATAGTCTTAGAAATTCTAGAATGAGCAGGAGTCCTCTCATCCCAAACAACATATTGGCAAACAGATGCATGATATGAAATTTCTAGATTTTTTTTAAAAAATAAATATTATTCTTAAAAAACAACGTGTACCTTTTCCCAGCCAAGCACTCTCTCTCTGTCCTCAGGGCAACAGGACTACAGTCGTTTCTATTCAGTAGTTATATATCACCCAAACACTTTACCATCTGCTAAGGCAGGGAAGCGTCTCAAATGAAGCACTGAAAGCAAGATCCAGGGTCTTGGTGAGTGGCCAGCATGGCCTCTCCTGCCTCCCTAATGTCAATGAATGGCTGTGAGTCAGAAGGTGGCCCCTGTTACTGCTGAAGGCCCTACTGACAATACCAGGCGCCTGGGATCTTCCCATTCTTTTCTAATGTGTAGTGATTTCCAACACAGCAAAGAGAAGCCCCTCTGCAACCTAGCCAAGAGACCTAATCCTGGTGAGCATAAAGTTTCAAAGAAGCAGAAATCTTTCTCCAATGGGTGTGGCAACCCTGGCCCAATCTCTCATCCAAACTCACCTGTGTAAAATTACAAAAAATTGTGATGATGTAGGTGATAACAGTGTCAGTTAACATTTATTGGGTGTTTACTCTGTGATAATTACTAACATGAAATGTCTCTCACTGTGTTTTTGCAAAAACTCTCACTCATCAAGGCACAGTGAACAGAACAAAACAGCTGTGGAGTCAAACAGAACTGGAGTAAGATTCTGGCTGTGCCACTAACATGCTTGATGGCCTTAGGAAAATCCTTCAGTCCCTTTGGGCTTCACTTTCATCTGATAAATGAGGATACTTTTGCCCACTCTGCCCTCTTCCCAAAGATAGTACAAGTTTATAGAGAAATACCAGAGATAAGAGATGTGAAAGCTCATCAGAAATTGGAATGTGCTCTTCACACATACCAGGCTTGGACAGGCTCTGGTCCAAGGTCACAAAGCTGGCTAGTGGCTGGCCTTAAAGTATGACCCAGGCGTCGGAACTCACAGGCCAGACAGGCTAAGCTGTTGTCCCCTTAGTTCAGCAGAATACAGAGACCACCACCTGGCACAGAAGACTGGACACAGGAATTCCCAATGGCGGACTCTCTCATCTACTGAGACCAGTTCCTCCCCCTCATACATCACTACCAGTACAGCTGCCTCTGCTTCTAACTTTCATATCTATCTATCTCTCTCTCTCTCCCCCTTCCTCTCTCATTCTCATTTATGCATATCCCTTGGCTCTTATAGACTATCAGAACTCACAGAACTGGTCCTGCAAGAATGGATTTGTTAACATCCTGGGAAATTCTGGAAATCACAGACTCTCACCATTCTTCAATTTGAAGATTTCTGTAGAGGGGTAGGAATTAATGAAATAAAAAGGTGCCCTTAGGAAAGGGTTTTCAAGAAACATGTATAAAGGATCCACAGACAAAGCCAAAGGGGGGGGGAGGATGGAGGTGGAGCATAGGGGTGGGCAAATGGAGACAACTATATTCAAACAACAATAACAAATCAAAAAAAAGAAGGTGCCTTTAAGGCAGCACTGTGTTTCTCTAGCAAATATTATTTCATTTTTGCAAATATTCTAAGATCCAGGAATTCTCTTTAACAAATGGTTCTTCCTTGATTATAACAGATGACACTGTGATATCACCCTTTTTATGTCCAAGAAAATCTCATTTTTTTCAAATAATTTTATTTCAACATGGGGCAATCCAGAAGGTATACTTATAGACCATGTCACACCCTGACCTACATGTCCAAAAGGATTTTAAAAGGCACATGTGCCCTGTGGAACTCAAGACAGTGCCATAGCTTCCATGTTGGCCGAAACCTCAGTTTTACTTCTCTGCCACAGTCACAGCTGTGGAATTTCATTTTTGCCCTAAAGAGCTTTTTATATCACCATGCCGCACTACACCTACAAGTTCCATCAGCAAGAGAAATTATTTGCAATATTGCCAAATTGTTTGGGATCTTTTTAAACACCAGCATATTTTGGTGACAACAACTTACAAAATTCTCATAATGAATTGAGGCAGCAAACTTCCTAAGCAAAATTCTCTTAAGATGGTGAAAAAAAATCTGTTAGCGCTGGAAAGGAAATAAAAGTTTTACAGATTCTGCCAGAACTCTAGCATTCAAGAAAGAACACTGTAAACTGAGGGAAGGGAAAATGAGTATGGGGCGTGATGATTCCTCTGAATCTCAGCGGTGGCCACAAAGTCAGAGGGCTCCATTTGCCTGCGGCTGGACAGAAGAAACTGCACTGGCTGTGGCATTCCAAGTGACACCTGCAAAGCGCTGCCTAGTCCAGAGCACCATACCTCCCTCGGAGGGTTAACGGGCAGTGTTGGGAGAGGGTCTAGGTAGGCAGCCATTGCAGCAGCAGCAGCAGCTTCAAGAGTCCCTGTGGTCACTCCGATAAGGAAGCAAAGAGCCCGGCCTTGTCTTTGCCTACTCAGAGACCCAGGCAGGAGGCCCCCTGACAACCAGACTTACCTTGCCCACTCCCTGGACTCCCAACGCAGCCAAGATTTGTTTTAGGCAGAATGGGAGCCCTATCTGGACAAGGCACCCCAATACACCCTCCCTGCCCACCCCCTTTATAGTACTCCACGACCTCCACCAACCCAGCACTGCGGCTGCTTGCAGAAAAATGCCCTAGCTTCAAAAGCAATTGGCTACAAGCTCTTCATAAATCACGTTTTTCCGCATCAGCCGGTGGCATGGGTTGATAAATCACCAGCAGTTTCTCAAGGTTCAACCCCACAAGGGGTCGGAGCAGCGTCCCAGCCCTCCCTTTGACCCGCAGGGTGCCCCTTGCACTGGAAAAACGCCGCGGATGCCTGGCGTGCAGCCAGTAGAGAGGGGCGCAAGCTGAGTAACACGAACTCTCTCCAGTGTCCTCAATAAGCGGCAGAGGGACACCTACTCTCTGGGGAGAGCAGATCCAGAGAAGAGAAAAGAGTAGAGAGGGGACCAAAGTCAGCCTCAAAGAGAAAAATCAGAAATGGTGAAAGAGAAAGAAGAGAAGCAAAGTGAGAGAAGAAAAGGGAAGAAGGCAAGATCAAGACAAGATCAGGAGCATGAGAAAGAGGGAAAGACAAACAGGGGAAGCAAGAATAAAAGGGGGAAAGAATTCAGCAGTGGGAAGGAGTACGAAATTGATTCGGAACCGGAGTGAGGAGAAGAGCGAGGACAGGTGAGGCTCAGGAACACTACACAGAGCGCGGTTCTTTCAGGCGCTCCAGTTCGGAGTCTGCGTGCGGTACCGTGTCCCAACAGCGGGCGGGGGGCGCTCGTTCCCGGCCTCCCGGCCTCTTCCCCCGTGCTCGCTCACTGCCAACAAGCAGACCCACCGAAGGACAGACAGACAGGTGTCCCGGGCCGGAGCTGACAGGCGTCCTGCGGCCGCCAGCGTGCGCGCCAGGACACCAGGCGCCTGCCCAGCAGAGGAGCAACTGCTGGGTGGCCGAGGTGAGTATTGGGTCGCAGGCACCTTCCGGCAGCGCCTCCCCGCGCTCGGCCCACCCAGGCCCAGGTCCGGTCCTGCACACCTCGGGCGATCACTCACCTAGATGGTCTCTGCTTGGCGTCGCGCTTGCCATCCACCACGGCGGGCACGCAGCTGGTAAGCTCGGTCCAGTCTGCGTGCAACCCGCAGCTCCAGCCTGTGGAGAACCTGGAGAAGAGCCAGGTCTCCCGCTTACCCGGCCGGTGGCAAGTGCATTTCTTCTGACCCACGCGGCATTCGCAAGGCTGCTCCAGCTGGATGTTTCGCACCAGGTGGCGGCCAAAAGTGGTACCTCCGGTCTTCTGGATGTGCAGGAACACGATCAGGTCATCGCCGTTGATGTCGAAGTCTACCTTGCGCAGGAGATCACCTCGACTGAAATTGTAACGGGGCACGAACCTGGCGGAGCTCTCATCCTCTGAGCGGTACGGGTCCGGCATCGGGGAGCTGAACGCCTGAAGACGGAGGAGCTGGCATTCTGTGCCGGGGCACACATATTGCAGGACGATCACGGCAAACAGGAACAGCATCACCAAAGCCAGCAGCAGCTTGTTGGATTTCTCATCCATATTCCCGACGCTGGGGGAAACCCAAGTTCGTTACGTCAATCCCGCAGCTCAGCCCGCGCTCGTCGTGCGCCCGCAATCCCCCTCCCCCTGGCGCCGCTGTTGCGCCCCTTTCCCCCCTCCCCTCCACACAGAGTACTCCACCGCGGCGGCAGCCGCGGCGGCGGTGGCGCCCTTCCTCGTTTCCTTCCTTCCCGGCAGGCTCAGCGCTGTGGCTTCTGCCGCACACCACCCCCACCCCACCCCCCGACTCCTTCCCGCTGGCCGCCTGCCCTCTCCCCGCGCCGGAGCTCTCAGGAGCCGTTTCGCGGGGTTTCGTACCCCTAAAACCCTGGTTGCCCCACTTCCCAACTCACACCCCCGGTCTGCGACCTCTCGCATCTCCCTCCACTCTCGGTGGCTTCGTGGCTCCCATCCCCATCCCAATTCGCCCACCACACTCTCCCAGACGCTTCTTTCCCCTAGTCCCCTCGGTACTTATGCCGCCAACTCCCAGCCTGCCCTAGCTGGCTTCCTCCCCTTGTCCCCCCTCCCAAGCCTTCCGCTTTCCCGCACCCGGTTGCCCACCTAGGAGGCCGCCAGGAGTGAGATCGGAGTTGGGCGTGCTGAGTTCCCCTGGGGGAAGGAGTCAGCCGGCAGCCTGACTGGCTAGCAGAGACGCTGCGCTGCCGGCGCCTGCGGAACCTCGGGGAGGCAGCCGCAGCATGGTCAAAAGCGCGCTGCGTCCCCGCGGAGCGCCCAAGCCCCGTTGCCCCGAGCTAGCTGGAACTTTGCTCCCTTCCGTTCCCCTCACGCCTGCCTTCCCTCCTCGTACGGCCCGCTCTCTCCCAGCCCAGGTAGTGCGAATTTCGTTTTCGCCTAAAACGTACCTGGCTAGCGGGCCGAAAATCTTGGAGAAGATCGCACCGAGCACGTGCTTCAGCGAGTGGCCCAGGGCTGCCAGGCCCCGAGTGAGCAGGGCCCGGCAGAGGGAGCCCAGGTCCCAGCGTCTCCTGAGGTCGTGCATCCGCCTGCGGCGGCGTTGGGGCAGCAGCTTGAAGAGTGGGGCGCGCTCGTCTCCCGCCAGGGAGGAAGACGCCTTTAGGGACTCGTCCAGCAGCGGCTGGGAGTTGAATCCGTGAGACACACCCCTAGGAGGGCCCGCGCGGACTGAGGCGGCGACTGATCCGGGCCGGCTCTCTGCCAATTCAGCCTCTACTCTGGAATGCCGGCGGGGACAGGTGGTGCGGGCGGGCTCTCCTCGCTCCGGTTGCAGTGTCCGCCTGAGCGCCCGGGCTGCACACTCAGACAGTGCCATTCCCCCCTTCAGGCAACTCAGGGTACTAAGGATCAGGAGCGAGCTTGAATTTATGTAATACTGCCTCACGCCTAAAAGCACGAGCCACTCCACAAGCAGAGGACCTGGGTTTTCTCTGGTCTTTGGGAACTGCGGTCACTCCAGTGAGCGCATCACTCCACTTTGGCTCGTAATTTCAACCTCCCCTAAAATAGCAAAGGCACAAATTGGACTTTTTCTCTCCCCCTTTGCCAGTTTCCATTCTCCAATGGAAGTGGGAGCATTTTCTGAAAAGGTAAGTCAGCATGGAGGAAAAGCGTGAACAAAAAACGTTACAGAATGGAAGTGTGATCTTTTTCGGAGCAGACACTCGCTACTCTCTTTTTTGCTGAATCCCAGACATCAAGCCCCGTGCCTACAGGAAGGTTTCACTCATATAAGGTTTACTGAAAGAAAGATACATGAGTAAATACTATATCAGAGTGGGGGTATCTAATCAAATGTGATGTGAAAAATGAGGAAGCTAAAACCTAGAGAGAGGAAGAAATGTGCCCAAGTCACACAGCAGATCCCCAGGATTTGAACCCAAGATACCAGAAACCATCCACCCCATCCATCTAATAAACAGGTGCATCCTCAGTCTCCCTTGTCTTTTCGTCTGAAAGACAAAGAATGTAAGTAAGGATTGTCAAGGAAAGAAGGGGATGTCTCCAGGACAAGATCATCAGGAACTCAGGACTCAGGATGTTCCCATATGATAGACCAGGTGAACCTTGCTGTATATAAGGAATTGGTGTTTCTGTGAATGAATGCTCACTCCGTGTCAATTCCACTGCTGCAGAAGTAGCATGGGGTGGCAGCAGTGTTTCAGAACAGTGCTCTTGGGGCTGGAGGTGGGGGGCAGTCATCTGAGTCCTGGGGTGGGAGCAAGTCTGTCCAGAGACAGGGTCTCCCTGTATCTCTCTGGGAACATTTGCCCTCTCACTGAGCTCTGCTCCATCCTCCCTGTTCTTTCTGTGCAATGACATAGCAAGCACTGGTCTAGGTGTCCTGAGAAGCTGTCACTTCCTGGCTGAGCAGCCCTGGGATAATCACTTGCTCCTCCTGAGCCTCAGTTTCCTCTTCTGTAAAATAGGACAAATCCTTCCTTTTGATTATCTGGATCACTGTGACAATTATGATTAGACAATTCCAAATGTAAAGCTGTGTTTACTTGATGCTGTAAGCTCAAATGTGCCAACAGAGTCATAGGTCAATTAAGGAAGGGGTCCTTCTTGGATGACTTCATAGCTGTGCTCCTTGCTCTTAGCTCCCCTCAGACTTCCTCAGTCCTTTCATGTGTCACCAAACCTACTGAGGACAGTGAAGGTCCCTTTGTCCACCTTGTAGGCATGAAGCTTAGGAATCCTGCATTTCAGAAATCCCACTTATCCCTGGGCTCCAGAGGAACCTTGACTGACGAACTTACACTAAGGAACCAGGTGCAGCACCTTAGCTTCCCCCCAAGAGCTCTCCTGATCCCCCAGACTTGTGGAACATGCCTACTCCCTCTAAAGGCTGAAGCCATGGGGCTGGTCTAAGAGTTCAGCTTGCCAGCTGTCCCTATCTTCTCCTCCATCAACCACACAGTCAATCTCTTTCATCCATCCAGTAGGTGCCTCTCATCATGGTGTATATGGGAACCCCTCTGCCATTACACCATTATAATGGAATTTGGTGGGGTCTTTAGGAAAACACTTCTGAAACAGGTAGATCATGCATTCATGTCCCCAGCAATTAACTCTGGAGATTTTACTTTAAGAGAGATTCATGGGATTGGAACATGGGAAAGTGCCTTTGGTGGAAGTGAGGGTGAGGGAGTGGTAGCCAATATGGGGAAAAATAAGGATTTACTCATTTAGGTGGTAAAAAGGGGTATATGCACACGTGCTCGTGCACACACATGCATACACCCTTACAGTCCAATCCTCAGAGAACAGGGCAGTCATGTTGGTAGTTGCACAGGAAAAGAAGTAAGAGGACAGGGCTGTAAAGTCTAGTTTCTGAGATCTAATATGTCACTAATTTTCTAGTGTGGGTATATACAGCAGCTCACTGGAGGCTATTTGCATTTACAGGCCTTTCCTCCATGCTCTAAGAAAAACAAAGAAATGCTTTTCTCATTGTAGATTTTATATATCAGGGCTCCTAAAAGTGAAAGAGAATTGTCTTTGGGCTCGACAGGGGTCCCACAAGTTTCAGAGGACCCTTCCCGGGGTGAAGAGGCTTCCTGCTAAGAAGAGGGAATTTTTCCTATGTGTGTCCCAAGAGCAGTGTTCTCCTTAGGTCAGCTTGGGCCATAGGAGGAAGTTCCAAAGCTTCTTGCAATCCTGGACTGAGCCCACCTTCCAGAACCTGGTTCCTCTCAGGAACTGAATAGCACAGATCCTGATACTCAGAAATCAGCTTTGTTTTGGAGATTGGGGTGAGATGCAAAAGAGGAAGAGAATTGCCTGAATTGTCAGGACTTTGGTTTAACATCTCCTCATTTCTTAGACCCACCTGGCTTTCTGCAAGTGTATATGTTTAGGATTGAGAACTTGGAAGATGAGGGGAACTCTGCAGTCTGAGCAGGGCTTCTGGTTGTCTCCACAGTGCGGTATGCTTTTCAGTAGTTTTACAGAACCATCCTTCCGTGGTTTTCACAAAAAGTTGAGGATTTGGGGAATGATGGTAAAGGTCAGCTTGATTACATACTATGCAGTGTACTTCTAGACATTTATTTGGTTGCTGTAATCTGAGAGGACAGCAGGAGGTATTTGACAGAGCACAGGCCTGTGAATCCAGAGATCTGGATTCTTGTTTTGACTCTGCCACTAATGAGACCCTGTATGACTATGAAGAAGCCGCTTGCTCACTCTTGAGCTCAGCTTCCTTATTTGTAAGAATACAAAATTGATACTGTGATTCAAAGGGCACTTTCTTAATCTAACATTCTAGTTCACAAGCATTCTTGTTTTCTTCAAGGGCCAAACCCTCAGTGCCTCATCTCAGGGGAAAGCATAGACTTAGTCCTCGGTGATTTCTGTGACATTTTGTTGGGTCCCACCATGCAATCGGCAGCTGAACTTAATTCTGAACCTTTATAACAGGGTTGTCAGCAGGGTCCCCTGTTCAAATTGGAAAAGACAGTGAAAACTTAATGTCAAAGAAACTGCTGGCACTCTTTAAAGTTTAGCATAAAACACTAATAAAATATGTTTTCCCCCTCTTCCTGAGCATTATGCTCAATCCTGTCTTTCCAGCTGTCACTAATTTTTTTACAAAAATGTTCATATGCTCAATAATAGGCAATTTTTGTCACAAAAATTGAAAGTATGCAAAGTATTGAGTCAATTTGTTTCTGTCTTTATGAGTCTCTCCAAACTGAATGAGCAGCAATACTTAATGAAGGCACTGTTCTTTTTTTTTTAATATTTTATTTATTTATTTTTAGAAAGAGGGGAAGGGAGGGAGAAAGAGGGAGAGAAACACCAGTGTGTGGTTGCCTCTCACCCACAACCCAGGCATGTACCCTGACAGGGAATCAAACCAGTAACCCTCTGGTTCATAGGCCAGCACTCAATCCACTGAGCCATACCAGCAGGCCTGAAAGCACTGTTCTGCAATCCATGCTTTAACATTACAAACGGTTTGAGTGTGTTATATCTATCAATCTCAATAGTCATCTACCCGTGCTAACACACAAAACACTGAGTTTTCTTTGTTTAGCTTTACAAAACATAAGACTCAAATATTAAAAGAAGAGGGTAATACCAGGGTAATGTGTATGCTAAATGAATGTCTGCTGCAAAAGCAAGATAACACCTGGGATGGGGTTCTTGGAAGACCCTGAACATGCAGACCAATGACTGCCCTTCTCTTGATGTGGGATTCCAACCATTTCACTAACAGTGAAACATTCACTTATCTCTTAACAGTAAATGGAGGGGTCACTTCAGGTAGGGTTTTTAAAGCTATGATAACCCAAGGCCTAGGGACTATAGGCAGTAGGACAGACTTGGCTCCTGTCACAGTCACTTCACTTCTTTGGGCCTCAGTTTCTGCTCTTATAAAATAACCTGACCAGATACCTTCAAAAAGCTGGTTAGTAGTCTAGTAAAGAGAAGTCCAATCTCAAATGAGCTTTTTTAAAAAAGAAGTTAGCATAGGTTTGGAAAGCCCATCACCCCAAGATTTAGTCATACTTCTCTGAGCTCTCTTAGAGCCTCAGTTTTCTCATACATGAAAATGGGGCTAATGATAGCTACCTCATTGGATTGTAATGTGAGTTAACTACAATAATCTACTAAGAACACTTAATCTAGTTCCTGGGAAAGTAGACCTTCTGTATCTTCATTTCTCTTCCTTTTTCACTCTCAATACCTTTGGTTTGAGCTCCTTGGTATATTTAATGACAGGTGGCTGGCCATGGGCCTAACTGTGACCCAGGATGGCTTTGCCCTCATCTCATTCCTTTATCTGCTCTCTTTCCTCACCCCCCCTTCAGACTTCACCAATGCTCTTCTGTTTGGTGTCCCATGGGGGAGGATAACCTCTGATCCATTCAATTACGTGGAGAAGTGAGACCTATACACATGACCCCTCCCAGGAGACATCTGCGAGAGAGAAGGAAGAGGGCAATGCTTGCTCCTGATGAAGGATTTCTGAAATGAAATGCTATGAAACATGTATAACAGGACAATGGAGAGGATGTTTGGGAAGCTGAGGTGGAGAGTAGAAAAGAGTTATAAGCGGAGAACTTACAAGGCTAACCTCACTCTAAACTATGGTCACTAATTTTCAGCTGCATTCACTTCAAAAATAGTTGATCAGCTGGTCAAACTATAGCAGTGAGATTGAAAAACAGGATCAGTTTTGCATGAGCCAGAGCTGAGCCCTGGGACAGCAGCACTAGCTCACAGTGTCAGAGTAGAGAAGCACCAAGTGGGATGCCATGAAAACAATGTCTGAAGTCTCAGTTTTGCCTCTAGCTCACTGTGTGACCCTGGGCCAATTGCTTGACATAGCTGGGATTTACTTGCTGACCTTGGTAAACTGAGAGGCTGCATTAGATTACCCTGAAGGCCCATTCCAGCAGGAGCTTTCTGTGATATAAACTATGCTAGTTAATGAGAACAGCTGGGGAAGGACACCACTCTCTTTAGCCTTTGTGTCGAAAATGTTGGCAAAAAATGTGGAACCAAAGATGACCCTCCAGCTAGTAGCTGATTCAGGAAAGCAGAAGCACTTAACTGACAAGTAAACTTTCTTAGATCACATGGGTAAGACAGAAACTTGAAGTCTTCTGGGCTTCTACTGACTGACTTGGGTGATATTCAAATCTGAAAGATTGGGGAAAAGAGTTGAGAACTGACCTGCAACTGACAAAAAAGTCCTGGGTAGGTTTAATAATGATAATAATAAGAAGCCCTGGCTGGTGTGGCTCAGTGGATTGAGCACCGTACTGAACCAAAGGATCGCCGGTTCGATTCCCAGTCCCTGGCTTACAGGTCCCTAATAGGCAGCATATGAGAGGCAACCACACATCAGTGTTTCTGTCCCTCTCTTTCTCCCTTCCTTCTCCTCTCTCTAACAATAAATAAATAAAATCTTTTTTAAAAAAGAATCCAAAAAAAGAACAGTACAGGAAAAAACTAAATTATTTTTTAAATTTTTTATCCTCACCTGAGAACATATTTTCATTGCTTTTAGAGAGAGGAAGAGAAATAAAGACAAACGTCTTTGTGAGAGAGAAGCATTGATTGGTTGTCGCCTGTATGCACCCAGACCAGGGATCAAACCCACAACATAGGTATGTGCCCTAACCAGGAATCAAACCCGCAACCTTTCAGTTACAGGATGGCACTCCAACCAACTGAGCCACACTGACCAGGGCAACAAATAAATGAGAGAAATCTTACATGTCACAGACTAAATGAAAATTATTTTTTAATAAGAGAAAGTCAGACTAGTGGTGAATAAAGCCCTTAACTGGGCTTTAAAGCAAAACTTAGAGAAGCACCTACTTTTTATGAACATAATTTGAAAGTCCACACTTCACTAAATGTCATTAGGATGCAGGAAAGCTACAACATTAGAGCACTGGGGGGGAGGAACAAACTTGGTAATGGGAATACAGATTGGTGCAGCCACTATGGAAAGCAGTATGGAGATGCCTCAAATAATTAAAGATGGAATTGCCTTTTGACCCAATGATTCCACTTCTGGGAATATATACAAAGAAACCCAAAACACTAATTCAAAAGAATATTTCTATATGCACTCCTATGTTCATTGTAGCATTATTTACAATAGCTAAGATTTTGAAGCAGCCCAAGTTCCCACCAGTAGATGAATGGATAAAATAGCAGTGTTATATTTATACAGTGGAATACCACTCAGCCATTAAAAAGAAGAAAATCTTACCTTTTGTGACAGCATGTATGGAACTGGAGAGTATTATGCTAAGTGAAATAAGCCAGTCGGAGAAAGACAAATACCATATGATCTCACTCATATGTGGCATCTAATGAACAAAATAAACTGATGTACAAAATGGAAACAGAGGCATGGATACATGGAACAGACTGACAGCTGTCAGAGGGGAAGGAAGTTGAGGCAGAGGCTGGGTAAAAACGGTGAAAGGATTAAGCAAAGATAAAACCATAAACACAGACAACAGTATGGTGATTGCTGGAGGGAAAGGCTGGTAGGGAAAGCAGAAGAGGATAAATGGGGGATAAGTGATGATGGAAGGAGATTTGACTTAGGGTGGTGAACATACAATACGATATATACATGATGTATTATAGAATTGTACACCCGAAGCCTATGTAATTTTATTAACCAACATCACCCCAATAAATTCAATAAAATTTTTAGGAAAAAACACTTTAAACTTTCATCTTTACTGAAGAAACTTGCTTTAGTGGGTATCATCTTGTGGAAGATTTACCTGAAGCAGAAGACAATATTAAAATCCTTAATGACGAGACAAAATGCAAGTTGGTAGGGCTGAATGAAAAGCTAGAAATGGGCATGGTCAAGAGGAGGGCAACATGTCAATGATGCCAGCTACAGTGCTCTGCACAGTGATTAGAGATGGCTGGGCTCGGTGATGTCTCCTGTAAGCTGATCCAAGAATGCATAGCAAACTATGCCAACAATAGCTCCTGTACTGAAAACCTATTATGTGTCTGGCTTTTTACTAGACACTTTACATACCTTCTCTCAATTAACATTCCCAGCAACCCCATGAGGTAGTTAACTTTTGTACTTATTTTACAGATGAGTAAAGTGGCATTCAGAATTACAGTCACACAGCTAGGAAATAGTGGAGCTGGGACTGGGACCCAAATTGTGTCTAATTAGACAGCCTATAATAACTCTGTTGCTCCAACGATTCTCATCCAGCTCAAGGATGTCTAGGGAAGACCTAGAGAGTATGAGTCATCCTATCCCAAAATGGAATTATCAAGACACTGAGATAGACATCAATCCCAGTCAGGAGAGCTGGTCAAAGAGGAATCATCGGGTGTGTGTATGTGTGTACATGTGCACATGTGTGCACTCATGCACGTGCTCTGAGGTCACTGAAGGAGATAGAAGACAGGGGCCTGGAGCCTGAACTTCAGCAAACACCCAAACACTGCTGATGGGGCAACTCAATATATACATAGCCTAGGGACATCACTCACACTTGTCTGATACTGTTAATTTTTGGAATTGTCATGAGCAACTTTGTCCAGTTTACTAAGCAATAACCTTCTAGAAGGCTAGGACCTTGATTTCTTCATTTAAAGAAACTCCTCATAGTGCCCAATAACAATAATATTTGGTCTAGGGCTTTTCAGTATACTGAATACTTTCACAAACACTGACTGTACCTTAACAAGTTAGCAAAACAGCTGTTATTGTCCTCACCTTATATGTGAGGAAATAAAGTCTCTGGGGCCTGAAGGAACTTGGCCAAGGGCACACAGCTTGCATGAAGTTGCCACTGTTGACTACTCCCTTAATCTGCCCAGGTACACATGCCAACATGGGGTAATGCCCAAAGCACCTCACAAAGGATCTAACACTGAATAGATGCTCAAGAGATGTTAGTTTTCCCCTAACTTGAGAAATTATAACTAAAAATGTTTTCTTTCCACTAACCACATCCTACCCCAGTATCTTCACTAGAGACTGGACCATGTTATGCACAGACATGAGGATAGTGAATGACTGACTAATCTGTTGCACTGGCTTTAATGCAGTGATATCTCAGAGGAACCCTCCACAGTTGGCTGGAATGGTCAGAGGTTTCCTAGCAAACATTGGAGGGGTCTGGAAAAGCCAATCAATAAACTCCCTCCTCCTTTTTGTCTTCATCCTAGAAAGAGGGACTTTTCCTGACAGAAACTGTTTCTATTTCCTTTCCTTGTGTTCAGTGCACCCACATCCTTGCTTGTCGATGAGGTTGTATAAAAAGTGTGCTAGCTCTCCCAAAATACAAACCCCACCTTCAATCGGCAGTGCCAAGAGCATAACATTTTGGGGTCTTTCATCAAAAGAGCAGTGTGTGGTCTCACAAGCACAGTACAGTCTGTGTCAATACCCAAACCCCCTTTGGAGAACAAATAGTTGATTTTTTAGACCAAGTCAATAAGCAAGCTGCTTTTTATAGGGCTAAGAGAGAGCAGGACACCATCGAAGTAAAGTAAAAGGCACTCTGCATTTCACCCTAAATGTTTCCATAGTTCCAGATCTTACCAGGAGTTTGATAACAAGTCAAAGCAGAAACTGACATTGTTGTTCCAGAATCTTCTGGAATAAATACAGATAATGAATTACCAAATGAACAGGTTTGGGCCCTCTTATCAAGGATAAACCTTATGCTAGCTAATGCACCGTTTAATTTGCCAGCATGATACAAAGTCCAGAATGCAGGAGAGACAATTTTCTTTGCTGGTTGCAATCTGGAAATACAGGATGGAATTACCATCCACATTAGATTCTCATACTATATCCATTTTATGTTGGATAGCAACTAATTTTTTTTATTTTTAATTGATGTAACATTGGTTTATAAAATTATATAAGTTTCAGATGGAAAACATTATAATTCGATGTTTGTCTACACTAGAGCATGTTCATCAAAAAAACTCTGGTTTCCACCTGTCACCATAGTTTTAGCCTCCTTTACCCATTTCACCCTCCCTACACTCGCCTTCCCCTCTGGCAACCACCAATCTGTGGTCTGTAACTATGAGTTTGCTTTTGTTTTCTTTTTCTTTGTTTTCTTTTTTTATTTTATTCCACATGAGTGAGATCATATGGTATTTATCTTTCTCTGACTGACTTATTTCACCTTGAGGGTATAGCATCATACCCTCAAGTTCCATCCATGCTTTCCTAAATGGCAATATTTCATTTTTTTCAGTGACTGAGTAGTAAATTTTTTATTCAACACTAACTTCATCAAAAAATGACTAGCTGACACAGCCAGATTTTGTCAAATGAGGGAGACACAGCACAATATAGAAAATTCACTATAAAGATGTTATTTTGGCCCTGGTCGATGTGACTCAGTTGGTTAGGTATCATCCCACAAGGCAAGGGGTCGCTGGTTGGATTCCCTCTCAGAGCACATGTCTAGGCTGCAGGTTTGGGGTGTGTACCAGAGGTAGCCAACTGATGATCGATGTTTCTCTCTCCCATCAATGTTTATCTCCCTTTCTTCCTCCCTTCCCGTCTCTCTTAACTAAATAAATAAATATTTGTTAAAAGATGTTATTTTATTCTCCAAGCCTCCTTCATGCTCTTAAGATTGTGAGTAAGAGATTCAGTTTGAATTGTGCCCTCCCCAATACTCCCAAAACTAATCTGAAATGACAAAGCAGGAGTCCTCAGGAGTATTTACAGATCATTCTTCATGTAAAAGAACATAGAAACTCCCCCAAAGCCGAAGACATAAAATACTCTGAGCAGGTCCTTTTCCTGCCCTTCCTACCTCAAAAGTGTGCTGCAAAGGCTCTTGGTTATCGCTGCAGGCTGCTTTTTTATCTCTGTAACCTGCGTTCCTTTGCAGAGCCTGCTGCAGGTCAAGTGTCAGGCTCACTCTCCAGTATTCAATGAATTCCGAGTCAAGTCCAGGCTCGAGTCAGCTTACTCCACTGTAAGTCTTTTGCAGTTCAATGTATGGCTTGGCCCTTATGTCTTGAAGATTGGAATCTCCTGGGCAGGGATTGGATTTCACTTTCTATGTCTACCATACTTTTACCAAGGTTATTAATAATATTCTACACAGGGGGATCATATTGAGAGCAAGCTGGAATCCATTTAAAAACTGCAGCCTGAAGCTAGTCTGAGCCAATACCCCAGGAGGAGACTGAGTCAACCTAAGCAGACAGCCACTTCTGGGGGACTTTGAGATGTGTCTCATTCAACCCTGTCTAGGACACAGCATTTTCCTTTCTATATCAACCTCTCTCTTCCAGACTTCCCACTCATACCTGAAGGTGTGTTTCAATGCCCAAAGGGGTAAAAAGAAACCTGAGTAACACCTCAGGTGTTACTTCTGACAAGATGTTAGGGACGCAGAGGAGTCCCTTCTTTAAAGTGCAGTTTAAAATGAATGAATGAATCATAAGACAATATTGTAATAACAATATATGGTGCCAGATGGGTACTAGACTTGTTGAGGGAATCATTTCATAAGTTATATAAATGTTTGACCATTATGTTGTATACCTGAAACTAGTATAATATTAACTGTCAACTGAAATTGAAAAATTAAAATTAAAATTGAAAGAAACATGCAAAAGCCCTGGCTGGTGTGCCTCAGTGGATTGAGTGCCAGCCTGTGAAAGGAAGGGTCACTAGTTCGATTCCCAGTCAGGGCATATGCCTGGGTTGCAGACCAGGTCCCCATTTGGGAGCGTACACGAGGCAGCTGATTGATGTGTCTCTCACACATCGGTGTTTCTCTCCCTCTCTTTCTCCCTCCCTTCCCCTCTCTTTAAAAATAGTAAAATATTTTTTGAAATGTGCAAGAGGAAGGGGGGAAAAGCCACCAAAAATGTAAATAAATAAATAAGAAAAGAAGATTGTGACTTATACCAGCCTAATAATCAATCAGACCATTGGAGGATGAAGCAACTGTAGTGGAAAGAACACTCTCTGGAGTCAGACCAGGCTGTGGATCTCAGTCCTTCTCCTTAATACCTGTGTGGTCTTAGGCAAATACTTAGCCTTCCAGAGCCTGAGTTTATTCCTCTGTATAACTGAAGTGATAATAATCAGCTAATTTTTAAGATATGCAAGAAAAATGAAAGAGATAATGTATTTAACACACCTTTTACAGGACCTGGCAGAGAACAGGCATCCAATGAATGGCAGCTCTTGTTAGTGGATAGGACAAGAAAGACAGCTTCTTAGAGTCTTTTTTAAAAAATACTTTATTTATTTCTTTTAGAGAGGGGGAAGGGAGGGAGAAAGAGAGGGAGGGAAACATCAATATGTGGTTGCCTCTTTCATGCCCCCTACTGGGGACCTGGCCTGCAACCCAGGCATGTACCCTGACTGGGAATCGAACCAGCAACCCTTTGGTTCACAGGTCCATGTTCAATCCACTGAGCTACACAAGCCTGGGCTTCTTAGAGTCCTTTAAATCTTAGGTGAACATCTGTATCTACTCTGGCCAAGAATTACTCTTCTCGGATAAATCATGGGATATATACATATGGTTTACTATTTCCTCTACTTTCATGTTTTTATTACCCAATTAATTCATGACTGAAAACTCTATAAGATGTCAATTATCATAGAAAACAAAAATTCTCTTGACCTCCATAAAATTCCATTATTTTCCCTTGGGGTAATCACTGTTTTTAGTTTATTTTGTAGATTGGAGGTGTTTTGTAACCAAGTGCACTTATGAATGCACATATAAAAATGCAGGTGTTGTTTTGTGGGGGGTGGTAAAAATAAATGTGTGTTTTGTATGTATACATTAATATTTTATTGAAGTATAATATGCATGTGAACACGAGATAAGTGTACAGCTTGATGAATTTTCAAACTGAACACACATGCAACCAGCACTCACATCAAGAAACGTTAGCATTACCCCAAAAGCCTTTCTGCCCATTTCCAATCAATAAACCCCTAACAGTGGCTACTATTCTGACTTAAATCAGCATAAATTAGTTTTACCTGCTTTTGTGCTTTATATAAGTGGAATCCTACAGTATATTGGTTTTATGTTGCTATGTAACAAATTTCAGCAAACTCCACAGCTTAAAACACAAATCCATCATCTCCAAGTTTCTGTAGATCAAAAAATCCAGGCCTAGTGTGGCTGGATTCTCTTCTCCTGGCCCTACAAGGCTGAAATCAAAGTGTCAGCCAGGGCTGGACTCTCATCTAGAGCTTACGTCCTCTCCTAAGCTCACTGGTTATAGAAAGAAATAATTTCCTTGTAATTTTCTGACTGAGGTTCCCATTTTCTTGCTGGCTGTCAATGGGGGGTCATTCTCAGCAACTACAGGCCACTCACATTTCTTGTCACAAGGCCTCCTCTATGTTAAAGCCAGCAACAGAGAACTTGTGTCATGTTAACCTCCCTTGTGCTTGAACTCTCTAATTTCCTCTTCTGCAGGCAGTTAGAGAACATGCTCTGTTTTAAAAGAACTAACTTGTTTAGGTCAAGCCTACCTGGATAATCTCCCTATCTTAAGGTTCACTGATTTGGGACTTTAATTCACTCTGCAAAATTCCTTTATAGTAGTACTTAGATTCGTATTTGACTGAATAACTCATGGAAGGTATGTATACACCAGGTTTCAGGAGTCTTGCAGGGACATCTTAGAATTCTGCCTACCACATGCAGTATTTTCTCTTTTATACCTGGTTTCTTTCCCTTAATGTGATATTTGTGAGATTCATCTGTATTGTGAGGGACAGGTCTTTTGGTGAACATGTATACATATGCAAATAAATATTTCTGTTACATAGCACTAAGATTTTGGAGTTCTTTATTATCACAAAATAACCCAGCCTATCATGACTGATGCAGAAATTTGGAAATAGAGTTGCTATGACCAATGGTGATATATTCTGCCATATTGCCCTTCAATAAGGCAGTACCATGAATATTGTATAAGAATGCCCTGTTTGCCACATCCTTACCAACACATGTTATGATAGAAGTCTGTGTGTGTGTAGATTTTGACCAGCTTATGCTTTATGTTGTACACTCATGTAATAAGGATGTTTCCCTGTGTAAGGATCTAGGAAAGCATGCCTAACCCTCCTGCCTGCCTGAACCACTAACATTACCACCAAGTACTGCTCTTGGATGATACTTACTACTCTGTATTTTTTTCAAAAAAACATATCACTCCCAAATATTCCATGTGTTTACTACTTTATGGTATGTATTGCTTGCTTTCTATCTCCACCAACTGAGATATAAGCTTCTGCATAGCAGGGATCTTTGTTGGTTTATTGTTATACCCTAAGGGCCTAAAAGGGTGCTTGACACATAGCAGGTGCTTAAAAATATTTGGCAAATGAACAACTAAATATTAACCCAATGCACAAACTTTAAGTTATTATTATTATTTATAATAAATTATTTTTACAGTTCTGTGATTATATTTTCTAACAAAGACAATTAAGATACTCTCCAAAAAAGTGTTTTCTGATTTTATATGTGGGAAAAGATTTAATTATGTATTTATATCCCTTGAAACTCCTTTGCCCTGCTTCCTCTGCCTCATTTTTTTTAATATTAAATGGTTGTATTAGAGAATTTTAAAGCATACTCTAAGTTCTTTCTGGATATGCCTATATAATTGAGACTATTGCAGAAAACCAGAGATTTAAACATGTTTTCTTCATAGAGCACTGTAACATACCAAAACAATACACATTTATCCCTGCAAATTCCATCCTGAAATATCTTTACTTCTCACTGGGACTAATCAATATGCTGCTCCTCCCTCACGACTGGAGTCAGTTGGGTCCCGTACAGAGCTGTCAAAGAGAACTTTCTGCGATAATGGAAATATTCTTCATCTGTACTCTCTGATACCATAGCCTCTGGCCACCTGTGGCTAGTGAGCACTTGAAATGTTAGTGTGACTGAGGAATTAAACTTTAATCCAACATAATTACAAGTTATTTTTATTCAATTTAATTTCAAATTAAATTTAGATGACCACATGTGGCTAGTAGCTACTGTATTGAACAGCACAGCTCTAGAGGAAAGAGATGGAAGAGTGAAATCGATTGTTAATCCTTTGAGTGTGGTAGCTAGAGGGATTCTGAGACTCAGGTGAGAGAAGAAAGTGCCAGGTCCTTTTCTTTACAACCTCTTTACCCAAGTGACGGAGAAGAAGGGACAAAGTGCTCTTAATCTCTCTTTAGGTAGGGGAGCTTGGGCTAGGGTACAAAAGGACTTATGCTCTTGTAGTCATTGGACATCACCTTTACTTGTTCTTTCATGTGGTTGTTGGTTTAGGTTGTGACTACACGGGCCCACTGACTCAAGTTAGAACTCTGGATATGAAATGGGAATTTTGGAGACATGGGTTTCAGAGTTCACACACAAATCTCCTGCTCATACTATGTTTTGTGCAGCAGCTAGAGAACTGGACATTTCAAAGGAGGTAGTAATTACTGAAGTAGGTAATGGATCGTATAGAGGTAAAGTCTAGATAGGTTACCTAATAAAAAATATACCAGACCTGAGGTTTCAAAACAGCAAAGAAAAAGAATATTACCTACTTTGAGTTACTTCTTGGAGCAGAGAATATCTGGCTCTACTGCACTGTTATGAAATTAATTCAAAGTTGAGAAACTGTAATATATTACAGCTATCAGTCTCTCTGGGCAATTTTACAATCAACATGTTGGATATGAAAAGGGAAAGATGCCAGTAACATATTAATGTGGTATTCGGTATTCAATCTTCTTTATGCAGCAGAATATTACAGCTGAGCAAAAAATGATCAAAAAGTTGGTTCTCTTCTATACAAAGAAACAAGAATGGAACTTGAACTTTAAATTATCCCATCTGTCACTTTCCATTGATTGAGTCTTACTCATTAAGACAAATTTCAAGCTAGAATATCATTTTTGTCTTTTGAGCTCTTCACAATGTATGGTTTTCAGCTGCCTCAGTTTCTTTCTTTTTGTTTCCTTTGCTTTTTTTCATATTGGCAGCTGCCAATGAAGAGTGGGGCACTGTACCCCATGGTGTTTTTCTTCTTATTTGAGTTCCTCTGTAAATATATGTCCATGTAGGTTAATACCTGGTCTACCTACAGATATGACCAAGCAAAACTAGACATTCCCATTTCCTCTCTTTTGCATGCCATGTTGGTGCAAGAAGATGTCTGTCTTCTCTTGAACAGAAGAGAACCCATACCTAGCTCTACAATTAACTAGCTGTGGGATCTTAGAGGAGTCAATTACCCTGATTCTCAGCTACCAGAATTGTTGAAAAGGAGATATTAATGAAAGGAACAGGGTGGCTAAGTGAACTTTATACCTTTTGTCTGGTTTTCACTAGTTCCCTACTTCTGACATAGTTTTTTTTCTCTTCCAGAATGCCATGGCTCTGCTCAGTGAGATATTCCAACCCTCTCCATCAACTAATGCTGATATGATGTGGACATTCTTCATAACTGGCAGATAGCAGGCACTCAATAAACATGAGTTCATTCCTCCCTCCTCTCTGTTCTCGGGGAAGCATGTAGAGCTAGATGTCAAACAGCAGCCCGTTGTTCTTCCCCTTGCCCTCTGTTGTCAGGGCTAAAATGAAGGCACAAAGCAGGAAGTGCTCATGATTACGACATCCTTATAATGATAACCCAGGTCCAAATGGACCCTGTGAAAAAGCGGAAGACAGAAGTTTATGTTTAGTTGCCTCACTCCACTCCCCACCCATGCACCCCTGTGGATCAACTTCGTTACTGCACCTTCCCATGGGCTCAGTACATTTTCCCTTCCCTCACCCTCCCAAAACCCACCCTCAGATCCTTCATTAACACTACAGTGTTGGTGAATGATAATCCTCCTTGCTCCATGTACATTTGCACATGGTTCAGAATCTTCAGTTAAACCAGATTATTCTCTAAGTATAAAATCTCAGACATTGAGTAGTGGGCGAATATCTTCCATTTCAAAAGACTCTTCTGGAGTGTTGAAAATAAGGCCATGTAATTACGTGCCTACAGGGGTGAGCCAACACTACAATGCCTTCTTGAAACATGGGAATGGCCAACAATTTTCTCAATGGAGATTGCCCAAGTAATTATACACAGGGGAGAAATCTTCCTAGGGCCCTGTCAGTTTGAGCAAGTGGAGGCGGCAGAGAGCAATTTGCCAGAGCCACAGGAGCAGAATTAAGTGTGGAATAACAAAATGCTGCAGTTTGAAGAGAGTTTTTTTGTGAGATGGCAGGTTGGAGATAGGAACAAGGTTGATACCAAGAGAATGAAAAGAACTTGGGGAATAGGGCAAGGCTTGAACAGACAGCATTAGGGCTGTGGAGGAGAATGATGAAGGAATCTGGCATTCCAAATAAAGTCTTTAGGGAGGAAGTGAATGATTCTTCAGGAGACTAGAGCAGCCCTTCTCAATCTTTGGTGAGTTATGAAAGCACCAAGATTTGAAAATCTGATCAAACCCTAAGGCTTCCTCTGGAGAAAAGTCAATCCAATTTTAAAGTCAAACTCAAGGAATTTTCAGCTCCCGTCCCAAACCCATCCATGGACTCTAGGTCCAAAATTAATGTAGGTTCTCAGAAATAGTAAAAGTGAGGCTGTTCGGTCATTAAGGTTTCCTGTCCTCTTGAATGTGTAGACTTGGAACTGCCTTCTCACTCAAGAAGGGGCCTGGGCCTGTCTTCAGAGTGACTCATGTTTGTATTGGTTCTAAACAATCCCAAACTAGTCTTGGGCTCTGGAGTTTATTAAGAATCTATATATAAAATTTGGGGGTTCCCCTACAACATTTTTCCTCCATTTATTAGCTAAAATATTGAGATATTCCTAAGCGCTAAGGCCTTTGTGCTCTTTGCCTAAATCTGGTCTCACAATAATAAACACCTACTCTTATTATCCCCATTTTATAAATGGCAAAACTGAGTTTAAACTACATGCCCAGATTCACAGAGTAAGCTAGTTACAGAACTGAAATAGGCATCCAGCGAGCCTGAAATCTGGGTAGTCAAGAATTTCTATACTGATAATCAGATCCAGTTCACATGTTAGGGCATTTAGAACAACATTTAAACATTGTTTTTGGTAGGAATGTTATTCAGAAGGTCAGTTTCTAATCTGCTTTTCTGGTATATAGTGAAGATTCCAGTTGTTGGGATCCCTGTTCAATATTTGGTGGGCAGATGAGAAACCCACCTGTGATGCTCATCTTTTGCATTCCCTCAGTTCACATGCTGCTTCTTTAAACACATAACTCCAGATAACTGCATAGGTTTTGAATGCAAAAACATTTCTGTTCCTGAAATCCATATAACTTGTTGACTTTTGTAGAAATGAGTTGTTTTTCACCATTTATTTTATGTTCTCTTAGATTTTATTTGATAAAGTATGTCTGTTAAAAGAGGAATTATGTTTTAGGAAAAAAACAGAGCCACTAGTGGTATGGGCAGTTTTGTCCGCACTTGATAACAAAGGTTTGGATCTGTTAAAAGATTATGGGAAAATGTAGCAATAATTCATGGGTTCAATACTTGTTATAGTAGTTGGCCTATAAAAATCAATTTCCTTAAATACTTTTTAAAACATCATATCTGTTAACTTGTTGGATAATATCACAGAACATAAAAAACAGATACGACCACAAATAGCAGGTGTTTTACAGAATAATAAAGTAGACACTGCATCATATAACTAACAGATTCCTGTGAGTTAATTTAATTTGTCTTTATACAAAAAAAAAAATCAGCTACCATCCCTATTGTTCAACCTGTTGTCATGTGAGATATATGGGGCTTTTCACCAGCTTTATAAATAAATTGGATCAAAGCTTCCTACAATAAAATGAAAGATAATTAAAAATGATGTGTTTTTCAATTTCCCTGCAATGACATGGCATTATGCTGACATCCATGAAATTTTCAATGTGCTAGGTTTTGCTTCCCATATTAAAGCACATTTGTAAAAGTCTTTTTTGTATCTCTTATAGCTATCTGGAAAAATGAGAGTGTCCAGTCATCAACTTTCTGTTATTTTAGCTCCAAGTTATACTTTTTTCAGCAGTAAAAGACATTTTAATTAACATAATTTCCTCAGATGCCTCTGACAATTACGGTGGTCTCACAATGACATACTCTGCTCTGGCATGCAACATGGTAAAGTACAGGGGTGTTGCTTTCTGCAAAATGGCACAGTAATCCAGAGGAGGCAGAAGAAGGGAAAAAGTGGGAAGGAGAAGAGAAAGGGAAAAAGATGAGAGGAGGAAAAAGTGGAGGAGGAGAAAGTAGAGGATGAGAAGGGAAATAAAAGAAAGAGGACACAGAGGGGTATGAGAGAAAATTTTTGAGTTGAGAGCATCCCCTGCTATTGAACTTTGAATTGTCTTTTTTGAAATGCAGAAGAAAATGAGTAATTAATTACCCAACAGAGATTAAGTTTTAAACCAGATACTGAGTCTTCTTAAAGGCCAAGTCTTAGTAATTTTCTCCATCAGTGGAAATAGGGCTCACAAGCAGGTATATCAGTCATAGGGAAATAAAGTTACAAAGTTACATTTCTACAGAGATGAAACTAAAGAAATCACAAAACTGCTAGAAGGACCCAACTCTCACAAAATGTCCAAGTGGCTGCAAAATTCTTTTATGTCACTTGGGAAATTCCTCTTAATCTATACTTGAACTGCATGGAATAGTAATTTCATAATACATTATTAGCTATTACACAGGAAAGGAAGTGCTCCGTGGTCAAATAAATGTAGAAAAAGTTGAGTTAAATAAAATAAATATGTACTTGCAATGGCAGGGCTTCTTAGACTCTTTCCAAGACTCCTCAACGAGTCTGCCTGTGAACAAGGATTATGTTGGGTCTAGCCTGACACATTTAGAATGAATTCAGAGGGCACACAGCTGGCACTATCAGCAGACTACAGTCATTTGCATGATGCCCAAGGGCTGCAGCCTGAATTTCATAGCACCTAGGCACCTCACCAATAATCAGTGATTGATGGGCCTGGGGGAAGGGGAGAAACAGAGCAAATGGAAAAGACAAAGAATTGATTTGTCAGTCCTGCAGTTAAGAGACATGATTGTTGGACTATTTCATTTTATCTTTACCATAAGGATGGTGGCCAGGTTAAAGAATTTCAAGAGTTATACATGTTGGCTGAGAGATAAAAAACAGAAGAGTCTTGCCATTTCACACTGTCATGCCCTTAAATCACCTACATATTATCTGGAAAGTGACACTGACTCCAAAGACCTTTTACTGTGCCATTTCATTAGTGTGGAATCTCAAGCTTTCCTGGAACAACTAAGTTTCTCCAAAAGATGGGAAGTTTAGTAATGGAATGTTAGGCTAGCGAAATGTAATCTTTCTGCCCTACTTCTTTTTTTCATTTAAATGTACCTTTATTTTATTTATTGTTGTTCAGTTACGGTTGTCCCACTTTTTCCCCATTGCTCTCCCCTGTCCACCCCCAACTCCCACAGTCAATATGCCCCACCATTTTCTTTGCCCATGAGTCCTTTATTCCTGTTCTTTTGCTTGCCCCTTCTCCTTCTTTCCTCCATTATCCCCTTCCCCCCACCCCTCTGGCCACTGTCATATTGTTCTTTATTTCCGAGTCTCTGGTATATTTTGTTTGCATGTTTGTTTTGTTGATTAGGTTCCACTTATAGGTGAGATCATATGGTATTTGTTTTTCACTGTCTGGCTTATTTCACTTAGCATAATACTCTCCAATGTCATCCATGCTGTCATTAAGGGTAGGAGCTCCTTCTTTCTTTCTGCTGCATAGTATTCCATTGCGCAAATGTACCACAGTTTTTGGATCCACTCATTTACTGATGGGCACTTAAGCTGTTTCCACCACTTGGCTATTGTAAATAATACTGCTATGAACACTGGGATTCACAGGTTCTTTTGAATTGGTGTTTTGGGATTCTTAGGTTATAATCCCAGCAGTGGAATTGCCAGACCAAAAGGAAGTTCCATCTTTAGTTTTCAGAGGAAATTCCATACTGTTTTCCACAGTGCTGCACCAGTCTGCATTCCCACCAACAGTGTACTAGGGTTCCCTTTTCTCCACAACCTTGCCAGCACTTGTTGTTGATTTATTAATGATGGCCATTCTGACTGAGGTGAAGTGGTATCTCATTGTGGTTTTAATTTGCGTCTCTCTAATGCCTAGTGATGTTGAGCATTTTTTCATGTGTCTATGGGCCCTCTGTATGTCCTCCTTAGAGAAGTGTCTGTTCGGGTCCTTTGCCCATTTTTTAATTGGGTTGTTTGTCTTCCTAGTGTGAAGTACTGTGAGTACTTTATATATTTTGGAGATCAAACCCTATGTGCAATGTATCATTGGCAAATATGTTTTCCCATATGGTTGGTTCCCTTTACATTTTGTTGATGTTTTCTTTAGCTGTGCAGAAAATTTTTAGTTTGATGGAGACCCATTTGTTTATTCTTTCCTTTATATCTCTTGCCTTAGGGGATGTATTGGGGAAAATATTGTGTTATTCTGATGCTCTGATGTTTCTCATGTAATTGTCTTTGACATTTAATTGAAAGCACCATGTTTTTTACTAAGTAACCCATTTGTGTTTTTGGTGGTCACTTAAGACCTACTTCATTGTTATCTGGCACTCATTAGAAGCCAAGATCATATAGTGAATCCATAGTTCAGCTCTGTGTGCTGCAGTAATCTATTGATCTTGTGGTTCTTGAAAAGGTGGTGTCATTCATATTTTTAAGTTTTATCTTCTAATGAAAATTCTTTGGTTTGTCATGGTTTCATATCTATGAAATCGATTATAATTTCAATTGCACTGACAATATACTATATTTGTGAAAAGAAAATTAAAAAATTATTACCTGATGGGTGAGAAATGGTTTTGACATTTAAAGGCAGAAAATATTTCTCCATGTCTCTTCTAAACGATGTCTGATGTTGACATAAGCATTTATGTAATTCATCCAATTGTGGGGACCATTGTGTATTAATTCTTAATAACAGTTATAATGGGGAAACTTGTTATAATGGGGAACTTGTTACAATATGTATTCACAAAGTTTTATTCCAGCTTTCTTCTTCTAGGCCCATCATATCAATTCCATAATAATGAACTTGCTTTTTGCTGGAATTTATTACAGGAAAGCCTGAGGAAGACATAATTAGGCACCTAGAATTAAAGTTGAAATAAATGGAGCAATAATCCTCAGTCCAAAGATTTGCATTCATTCAGGAAAGGCTTAATGGGCAAGATAAACAAAAGCCAAATCTTACTTCAATTATCTGAAGGCACTTTTGATAAAGAAACAAAATGTAGGGTTTAATTAAGGTTGGAGGAAATCTTAATGTAAAATGATAATCTGCCTACCTGTAATGAGACCAGAGGAAAGTATCATTCTACTTCAGTTTCCCTACAGTGTTTGTCATTAGAAGGCTAAAGACAAAGAAAACCAAATTTCTACAGATTGAAGGAAGTGAGTACACATTTAGAAGCTATCTTTGCATGGAAAAGACCTGGGAAGCAGTACCATATCCCTTCAGGTCAGTCAAAAGACAGAGAAGGGGCCATGCTTACTGAACTCACCAACCTATGTCTGTACCAGGGGGAAATAGTGGCAGCTCCAGAGAGCTCTGTGGGTTGTTGCTAAGATGTTCTTTTTTGCTCTGGACACAAGATTGACAAGGGTCACCTTGCCTAGCTGAAAACAGCACTGCAGGTGATGGGAACATGCAAAGGAAAGGAACTGTGAGAGAGTGTACTTTGGAAATACTAAGAGAAATTCAGTGAAACAAAGAGAATGTGACTAAAAGTGTCCCATAGGAAGTCTCCAAACATATTTTAAACAGCTTCCTATGCCACACTGAATTTGGACTTGGTTTTAGAGAAAGATAAATCCTAATGCAGTGAGAACAATATACACATGGGAAAGATTGGCAAGATGTCCTTCTTTATCTTCTTTCCTGGGGTGTTCCAATTCATTTGTATGGGCTTAGCTCAAACATCACCACCACACCATCTCTGTAAGATTTCCCAACCAATCCCACCACGCTACACACACACACAAACATGCACACACCACAGGTAACACTTCCTCCTCATTCACCTTATAATTGCCTTTATCCTGGCACCTAGCCCACTTTAGTGAATGAACTCGTCACATGCATGCCTGCTTCATCAAATAGAACATGCCATCTGCTCAAGAGCAGAGAATGTGTATCCATCTTTGTAAATTACCTGGCACATAGTAGGAATTTCATATATGTTTGTTGGATGAAAGAAATTGCTACTGTATTTTCTGCAGACAAAATAGCAGTCTCAGAGTCTGATTATGTTCCTGCAAAGAGAGCGTAGTGTTAAGATTTTCCTCCTTAACACATTGAAAGAATATCACAGATGCTGCTCACAACCAATGATTTCTATTCAATTGAGATTTGTGCAAAGCTGCTAAGGGGGAGTTATGCTTATTATTTGTTTACCATACATTACAGCTAATGCCTTTGTATTCAAAATCTATTATACTTTTGACTCATTTAGTTCTGAAAGATAAGTCAAGAGATATTCTTTCCCTTTAAGTAATGGACATGGTGAGCCAACAAAACACATTTAAAAACACATGCATTCATTTTTCATTTGTCTTAAATCAAAATTAGATGTTCCTCCTCCATTATCTCATAAAAGCACGTGATTTATGAAAGAAACTGAAGCAAGTGTCATTAAAACTGATTACCCTAAGTGAATAGTGACATATATGTGGGTATGCACTTGTGATTATGATGTTAGAGAAAGTAATCTGATGATCAGTAAGATAATGTAATTTGTGGCACTGTAAAAGATATAAAGTGGAAGTCGTTGGTGACATTGTACTTGCTGCTCTGAAATAGGCCTTGAATGATGATCAAGAGGAAATTTGCCTTTGACTCTACCCACTGAAACTGTCCCTACGTGGACAGTGGCCTCAGGCTACTCCAGCTCTGAGAGTCCACACTACCCCAGACCTCAGTGACAATTCTGAACCCACCTGTCTTATGCAGAAACCAGGAGACAGAGGGAGCACACAACAGGAAGGGGAAGGAACAGTCACTCTGGGAGAGACAATTCATTTGGCACACCTTTCCACTAACACTCCCAGTTCCAAGTGGAATAACTGCTTGCTCCTTCCTCTATTTATTGTGCCCTTGATCCTTCCTTGTCCCATTTTATCTAGTTGTCTCATCCATGATCCTCCTCCTTCTTGCATATCACCCCTTTCTCACTCAACTGTAGCTCCTCCCTCCACCTCTCAGAGCTTGTCAACTTTGAAAACTCCTCTAAATGACACCGCCCTTCCTCTCTCCTTACCTTCCCCAATGTTAAAGGGAAATTATTTAAGAAAAAGAAGATCATAAATATGAACAATAAAATGGCAAAACATACATATCTACCAACAATTGAATCTAAAAAACAAACTAAGCAAACAAGAAGAATAGAGAGAGAATCATGGATAAGGAGAGCATTTGATGGTTGCCAGATGGCAGGGTGTGTGGGGAATGGGTGAAGAAGTGAGGGGATTAAGAAGTACAAATTAGTTACAGAATAGCTATGGGGTTGTAAAATAGAGTATAGGACATGGAGTAGCCAAAAAACCTATGCATGACCCATGGACATAAACAATGGTGTTGGAATTGCTTAAGGGAATGGGCAGAGCTGGGTGGAGGTGGGCAAAAGAGGAAAAAGTGGACAACTGTAATAGTATAATCAATAAAATATAATTTAAAAAAAAAGAAAAAGCACCTCACCGTTGTTCCCTCTCCTTCCTCATCACCCCCACCCTGATTGATTCTGTACTCCTGAGTCTGGAAATGACACCTCAGTTATATTGGCTTGCTTTCAAATGATGCAAATCAACATCTCATTCTCAAATGCCACTTAATTCTCTATCACATCTGACCTCTCAAAAGCATTTGATGATTTTCTGAAATTCACTTCCCACTTGATATCCTCAATATTTACCTCTCCTGGCCTCCAGTTAGTCTCTAACAAATTTCTCCTCCATCTCCTGCCACCTGCATGTGGGCATCTTCAAGATTGTCCTCACCTTCTCTCTCTTCTCCCTCAGAGATGTCTTTTTTTCCCATGATTTTGATGACCATCACTCTGTGGTTAACCCTCAAATCTATGACTGCCACCAACCATGCTGCCCTTTGTTCCCCACTCTCACTGGCACATAGACAAAATTCCCTCTTCACCATTTTTACTCTTCCCCAGTGCTGTGGTTCACTGTAGAGGCAAGCATTTTACCATTAAAATCCAAATGATCCCAAAGTAGAGGCAGATAAAATCAGGTTCAACATCCAGCTCAACCTCAACTTTCTTGTCTTACCTTAACAAGAGTCTCTTAAACAGACTGAGCCTTAGTTTCCCCATCTGTAGAAACAAATATTATGACCCATTCTCGCTTCAAGTGGTTGTTAATCAGAATTAAATAAATCTATGCAAATTACCTGGTCCATAACAATTATTCTTTAGGTTTTAGCTGTTATTATTAATTTACTGAATAAATGTTTATTGAATGAAGGGGTGAACTATGGGGGTGCTTTAGGCACCATAGAGTAAGAAGGTGGGAAGGGGGCATGAGGTTAAATAAGCCAGTCAATGAAAGACAAATACCATAGGATCTCACTTATAAAAGGAATCTAATTAACAAAATAAACTAATGAGCAAAATAGAACCAGAGACAGAAACATGGAACAGACTGACAGTGGCCAGAGGGGAGGGGGGAGGAGGATAAGTGTGGAAAGAAGGGGAAGGGATTAGTCAAATAACTTGTATGAATGACCCATGGACAGGGACAACTGTGTGGGGATTTACTGGGGGGGAGGAGGAGCGGGGGGCTAGGCAGAGGAGGGCAAAGGGGGAGAAATTGGGACAACTGTAATAGAATAACAATAAAAATTTTTTTTAAATCATTGAGCTCCCTCACATTCTACAACATGGAGTGCAGCCACCTCCTTCCAATAGGCCAATGTAGCCCAATGAAGATAGGCTTACAAAATATTGCTTAAAAAATATTTGCTGCTATAGCCCTGACTGGCATGACTGAATTGGTTGAACATTGTCCTGCAAAGAGAAAGGTCATGGGTTTGATTCCCAGTCAGGGCACACATACCGGGGTTGCAGGCCCTGGGGTTGCATGGGGGAATGCAAGAAGCAACCGATTGATGTCCTTCTCCCTTGCTTTCTCCCTCTCTTCCTCTCTTTCTAAAAAAACAAATAAATAAAATATTTTAAAAATATTTGCTGCTACAGAAAGCATATAAGTAACATAGTTGTATTTCAGCTTAAGCTTTTATTCACTTTAACCTACTGTATATAAACCACATTATGAAGTTATTCTAGGTTTTGTTGATTACTTAAATGGAAAACAATTATCTTAGTGAAAATTGCACAAAGAGAATGTGCTATCAAAGAGAATCACCATTTGATTCTCCTGAAATTAAACCACTCTCTTCCAAAACTCAGCCAGGTTATCTTCTGGGATATAGCAGGCATTTTCTTCTAAGTGACTTTCTTATGTAACTCAAGTAGTCCTCTCCCTAAAGGATTCCCCCCCTCCCAGTGTGAGAGGAAATCAGTACTTTGAATAGCAATTTGTCTTTGCTTCATTGATTGCTCTGGTTTGCTCTTACCTAGCCTGTTTTTTAAACAAACTTTAAATTTTGCGATCATTTTATATTTACAGAGAAGTTGCAGAGTCCTTGTACACCTGTCATCTACTTGCCCCTAATGTAAGCATATTATATAACAATGGTACATTTGTCAAAACTAAGAAATTAATGTTGGTAAATAACTATTAATTAAACTACAGACATTATTCAGATTTCACTAGCATAACTACTGTCTTTTTTCTATTCTAGAATCTAAATCAAGATACCATATTGCATTTAGTCATCATGTCATTTTATGAAATAACCCATTAATAATAAGTAACACCAAATAATTATTGTCACAATGTTCTCTGCTCCATACCAGTATATAAAACCTGTGAAATTCAAAGTGGGTTGAAGAAAGCTGGCCAAAATGGAATTTAGGCCATTCCTTCAAATAAGCACAATTAGTTTAAAACTATTTTTTAAAGATAATGTCAAAGTGAACTGTTAAACACTTTGCTTCTTCCTCCTCCCCCATCCCAGAACACTCCCTGGTTTCATCTCCCCTGGAAAGTTGTGCTTCTGATTGCACCTCCACATTCAAAGTTTGAATATTTTGCAACTACCTTATTCAACACCAAATTGGAAGAAACAAAGTATTGTTTTAATTCTCACCGGAAACACAACCATTCAGCCTTTCTTGGGCTAATTTTTCCCATCTACACAATTGCAGTTTGTTGCTGGCTGCCAAATGCTGGTCTCTGGATCTGTTGCATCAGATTCACCTAGAAAGCTTGTTTTAATGCTGATTTGTAGGCCCTACACCAGATATGAATATCTGGGCATTTGGGCATGAGGATCAGTACACACACACACACACACACGCACGCACACACCCTAAGTGATATAGATGCACTGCAGGATCTGAGAAACACTAGGATAAATGAACCTCATACTTTCTTGGGTTTAGAGGCAAAAAAAAAAAAAAAAAAAAAAAAAAAAAAAAAGCCCTAAGAAGTGCCCTCTAACAGAAAGTGAGGAAAAGGAACTAGCCTCTTTGTGGAAGTCAATCTGTTTCCTGGGTCTCCCAACACCATCTAGTTAAGAGGCAACTCTCCACTTCCGAGGCTTTTGTTGAATTCTACCTGTATATTCACTATGGAATGTGTATTTAGCCTACATAGTAAAAGTACTGGCTTTCTGTGTATTCTCTTTAAATCCATTTTGAGGAAAGTAACTAAAGACATGATAGATGAAAGTTTTATAAAGACAACAAAATTTTAGCAAATGACAACTTATCTTTGTTATATTTAAGGTTTCTGCATTGATTACTTTCCATTCCTTACCTGGGAATACAGAAATATGAAAATAAAATTATTTCACCTGATACAGTAAATTAATCCATTTATTTTACTTGCACTTTGCTTTTTAAAGAAATCCTCTAAAATATACTCTAATAGCCAAAACAGAATAATAAAATATTAGTAAGTTGATTTTGTCTGGGATTGCTGAAACTTTCTCTATTTTAATTCATAGAAACTCAAACTGATAAAAGCTTAGAGATCATGCAAACAAAACAGATTATAAATCAAATTTTATTAAATGGAGTAAACAAAAAAGTCAAAAGAAAAAGGGCAATAACATGTGACGTTTTTCCTTTTCTTTAAGTATATTTTATTGATTATTCTATTATAGTTATCCCATTTTCCCCCCCTTTGCCCACCTCTGCCCAGTACCCCCCTTCCCTCCAGTGATCTCCACCCCCCACCTTAATTCAAGTCTATGGGTCATGCTTATAAGTTCTTTGGCTTCTCCATTGCATACACTGTTCTTAACATCCAGCTGTTTATTCTGTACCTACCAATTAGGCATTAAATCCCTATATCTTTCCCCCCATCCTCCCACTCCCCCTCCCAGCTGATAACCCACCAAATAATCTCCATATCTATGATTCTATTCCTGTTCTAGTTGTTTCCTTTTTTTTTTTAGATTCAGTTGTTGATAGTTTTGAGTTTGTCATTTTACTGTTCATAGTTTTGATCTTCTTTTTCTTAAATAAGTCTATTTAACATTTCATATAATAAGGGCTTGGTGGTGATGAACTCCTTTAGCTTTACCTTGTCTGGGAAGCACTTTATCTGTCTTTCCATTCTAAATGATAGCTTTGCTGGACAGAGTAATCTTGGATATAGGTCCTTGCCCTTCATCACTTTGAATATTTCTTACCAGTGCCTTCTTGTTTGCAAAGTGTCTTTTGAGAAGTCTGCTTACAGTCTTATGGGAACTCTTCTGTAGGCAACTCTCTGCCTTACTCTTGCTGCTTTTAAGATTTTCTCTTTATCTTTAACCTTTGGCATTTTAATTATGATGTGTCTTGGTGTGATCCTCTTTGGGTCAAACTTGTTTAGGACTCTCTGTCCTTCCTGGACTTGTATGTCTATTTATTTCACAAAACTAGGGAAGTTTTCTTTCATTATTTTTTCAAATAAGTTTTCAGTTTCTTGCTCTTCTTCCTCACTTCTGGAATCCTTATGATTCTGATGTTGGTCCTTTTGGAAATGTCCCAGAGTCTTCTTAAACTCTCCTCATTTTTTTGAGTTCTTGTCTCTTCATTTTGTTCTGGTTGATTGTTTATTTCTTCCTTATGTTCCAAATCATTGATTTGAATCCTGGCTTCCTTCCCTTCACTGTTGGCTTCCTGTGGATTTTTCTTTATTTCCCTTAGTATAGCCTTCATTTCTTCCTTTATGTTGTTGCCATACTTAATGAGTTCTTTGAGCATCCTGATCACCAGTGTTTTGAACTCTGTATTTGATAGCTTGGCTATCTCCATTTCATTTAGTTCTTTTTCTGGAGTTTGTTCTGCTCTTTCATTTGAAACATATTTCTTTGTTTCCTACTTTGGCAGCCTCCCTGTGTCTGTGTATTAAGTAGAGCCACTTTGATTTCCTGTCTTAGCACACCTGTTAAGTTATATGGGGTGGAGCCTTGGGTATTCACCAGGGTGGGGCGACCTGCCTTGCTGCTCTGTGGCTCTCTGTGGGGGAAGGAGTCAGACAGGGGACAATGCCACTGCTGGCTGACTTTTGGGGACTTGCCTGGCACTCACCCCTTTTCTAGTCATTTCACCCATTTCCCATATGTGACTGGTGCCCCTCCAGCTGTGGTCTTGGTTGTGGATCCCAAAGTGCGTGGGTTTGCATACATTCTGGGCTCTCCTGAGAAACCAGCAGTTTCTTCCACTGACCAACTGCCACTGGATTTACAGCCAGAATTTATGAGGCTTTATTTTTCCTGGTGCTGGAACCCTGGGCTGTGCAGTCTGGCATGGGGCTGGGATAGCTCACTCACAAGGTGTTCCCCTGATTTTTATCCATCATATGTGAATGTGGGACCACATTCTGGTGGCCTCTGCTGCCTCACTACCCCAGCTCACCACCCCCACACTGCATCTTCTCTGCCTGGACCCTGTCTCTGCCCCTCCTACCCATCTGGATGAATATAGCTTCTTAAAATATTTGGTTGTAGGACTTCCATACAGTTCTGCGTGTTTTTCTGAGTGATTTTCTGGCAGTTCATTTTGAGCAGAAGCCTAACATGTGATGTTTTTACTGAATTAATAATTAGTCAATTCAGAGTTCCAGCCAATATTGAGGCGTAGGTAGAAATGCTTGGCTTCCTCACACAAACTAAATAAGGATAGCAACCAATTTTAAAAGAAAAAACAACTTGAGCTGTCAGAAAACCAAACTGCATGGAAGTCCTACAACCAAGGAGTTAAAGAAACATTCATTCAGACCAGTAGGAGAGGCGGAGATGGGCAGCTGCGGCAGAGAGGATATGCAACAAGGCTACAGACTGCGCATGTGAGGCAGGGGCTGGCTGAGCAGGAAGTCCCATATTTGCACACTGATAAGCTGGGAGGAACAATGGGGGAGCAAGACAGACTGCGAAACCCAGGGTTTCAGTGCGGGGAAACTAAAAACTCAAAACCTCTGGTTGTAAAAATCTGTGGGCGTTGCAGTGGCAGGAGAAAGTCCCAGTCTCACAGGAGAGTCCATTGGAGAGGCCCAAGGAGTCCTAGAATGTACACAATCTCACCCACCTGGGAATCAGCATCTGAAAGGGCATAATCCACTTGTGGGAAGCCAGGGAAGTGACAGAAAGTGGGGCAAGAACTGAGAAAGTGGCATTGTTCCCTTTTTGACTCCTTACCCACAGACAGCACCACAATGCAGCCAAGAGGATTGCCCTGCCCTGATGAATACCTATGGCTCTGCCCCTTACAACATAACTGGTGCACAGAGACAAATAAATATGGCCCAAATGAAAGAACAGATCAGAACTCCAGAAAAAGAGCTAAGTGACAAGGAGATAGCCAAACTATCAGATGCAGAGTTCAAAACACTGGTAATCAGAATATTCACAGAAATAACTGAATATGGTCACAAAAGAAAGGACGAAATGAAGGCTATACAAAGTGAAATAAAGCAAAATATACAGGGAACCAACAGTGAAGGGAAGGAAACCAGGACTCAAATCAATGATTTGTAACAAAAGAAAGAAATAAACATCCAATCAGAACAGAATGAATAAACAACAATTCAAAAAAATGAGGAGAGGCCTAGGGAACGTCTGGGACAACTTCAAATGTTCCAGCATCTGAATCATAGAGGTGTTACAGAACAAACCGAGGGAGGGGGCTGGTGAATGATATACTATTACCTAATGGACCCACCCTTGTGCTCCAGGGGTCTCCCCCCATACTAGGTTTAGTTTGCCCGCTGCCAGGGAAAGACGTCTCTCAATGCCAGAGATTGCTGAAAAGGAAAGGGATTATTTATTTAAAAAGTTATACAGACTTAAGAGTAATGACTTAATGTCTTCACTAAAAATACTAAAGTCCTTTAGAATACCCACAGACACAAAGTCCTCTCTTCTCCTCTTTGCCCAGTCCGGGGTACCGTATCTCAGGAAAAGAAGTAGGAGTCCATGGTTCAGGCAACCCCTTGGTTCCAGCACCATCAGCTATGTCGCCTCCACGATCTCCAGTTAATCCAACACCATGTGGCACCTTCTCATGGCCCACCAGCAAGAATCATCTCACCCATTTTCTTCCAGGCAAAGTCCCTCCTGCTTCCTAAGCCATGTGGCAAAAAGGGCACACCCTAAAGCTGCATGGTCCCAACTTTTGCCAAAGTCTCATGGTCCCAAAAAGCCCCAGCATGGCTGCTCCACCTGGGTTTAAATCCCAGTGCCAATCCTCCTCCCCAGCACCATTTCTGACTCCTCCTACAATCAGTTACACCTGCCAGCATTCCTGTATTCTTCCAGCTTTACTGTGCTGCAATAGTAAGTCTGGGTAGGTGTGGCCTGATGATGTGGAGCCAATCCTCTGCAAGCTTTTAAGCAGGTGCTGTACCTAGAGGGAATTTCCTCCCAGTTACATCATGGGTTGAAGTCACTCCCATACCCCTGGCTCAAAGCATGGCCACAGCTATTTAACACATCTATGAAACCAGTAAAAGGTTATAGATATGTTAAATGACCATTCTAGAGGTTATCTGCAAAACTGTTGCTATACAAAACAACTCTCAATGTCCATGCTCCATGCATCCCATCCCCCAGCTCAGACTTGTGGGGGTGAGGACATCCTATATATTTTTTTTTCTAATATTTCCTGGACACCCTGAATTCTGGACCCCATTACATATCCCCATTTTGTCCCCCCCAGCTGCACCCTATTACAGAGGTGCCAGAGGGAGAAGAGGAAGAGCAAGAAATTGAAAACTTATTTGGACAAATAATGAAGGAAAACTTCCTCAATCTGGTGAAGGAAATAGACTTCCAGGAAGTCCAGGAAGCTCAGAAAGTCCCAAAGAAGTTGGATCCAAGAAGAAACACAGCAAAGCACAACACAATTAAGTTACCCAAGATTAAAGATAAGGAGAGAATCTTCAAAGCAGCAAGAGAAAAGGAGACAGACATCTACAAAGGAGTTCCCATAAGACTGTTACCTGATTTCACATAAGAAACCTAACAGGCAAGAAGGGGCTGGAAAGAAGTATTTGAAGTCATGAAAGGCAAGGACCTACATCCAAGATAACTCTACCCAGCAAAGCTATCATTTAGAATGGAAGGGCAGATAAAGTGCTCCCCAGATAAGGTCAAGTTAAAGGAGTTCATCACCAAGCCCTTGTTATATGAAATGTTAAAAGGACTTATCTAAGAAATAGAAGAAGATCAAACACTATGAACAGTAAAATGACAACAAACTCACAACTATGAACAACTGAACCTAAAAAACAAAAACTAAGCAAACAACTAGAACAGGAACTGAATCACTGAAATGGAAATCACATGGAGGGTTACCAGTGGGGAGGGGGAGGGGGAGGGGAAAATGGGGGGAAAATACAGGGAATAAAAAGCCTAATTGGTAGTCACAAAATAGACAGGGGGAGTTTAGGAATAGTATAGGAAATGGAGAAAGAATTTATATGTATGACCATGGACATGAACTAGGGGGGAGAGGAATGTTGGAGGGAGTGGGGTGCAGGGCAGAGGGGATAGAGGGGAGAAAAAAAATGGTACAACTGTAATAGCATAATCAATAAAATATGCTTAAAATAATTAGTTAATTCACATCACAAACTTTCTTTTAATCCTCCCTTGAGGATATGTTTATTGGTTTTAGAGAGAGGAAGGAAGAAAGATATCCATGTGAGAGAGCAACATTGATCAGTTGCCTCTCACATGCACCCTGACCAGGGGCAGAACCCTCAAGCTAGGTATGTGTCCTGATTTGGATTGGAACCCGGTATACGGGATGATGCTCCAAACAACTGACGCACCTGGCCAGGTCAAACTTTAAAAAAAAAAATTTAAAGATTTTATTTATTTATTTTTAGAGAGAGGGATAGGGTGGGAAAAAGAGAGGGAGAGAAACATCAATGTGTGGTTGCCTCTTGCGTGCCCCCTACTGGGGACCTGGCCTGCAACACAGCCATATACCCTGACTGGGAATCGAACCGGTGACCCTTTAGTTCACAGTCCAGTGCTCCATCCAATGAGCCACACCAGCTAGGGCTAAGAAAATTTTTTTATTGATTGATTTGAGAGAGAGAGAGAGAGAGAGATTAAGTTGTTGTTCTACTTATTTATGTGTTCATTGGTTGATTCTTGCATGTGCTCCCTTGGTGCATCAGGACAACACCCCAACCAACTAAGCCACCCTGCCAGGGCTGACATCACAAACTTTTAGAAACCCATCATTTCTACATTTTACCAATGAAGAAACTGTAGCTCAAATGTTCAAGGTCACACACAGCTAGTAGATGAAACAGGAATTCAACCCAGGTCTGGGGTCTCCAAAGCTATGCTCCAAAGATGTTTATGGTAGCCTTATTTATAATAAGAATTGATTGGAAATAGTAAAGAAATGCTTAAATGGCCTATTGTACATCTCAACAATGAATGTAGTCATTAAAATATACAGACAACTTTATATTTCTCTGATAGGAGAATAATGTGATACAACATTCCTGAAAGCAAGTTAGCAATATGCATTAAGTGTCTTTTCAAACTTCATATTCTTTGGCCCAGTACTTCACTGTCCAGGACCTTATCCAAAGGTAATAATCAGAAAGTTGGAAAAAGGCTTATTTGAAAAAGTAGTTATCGAAATAGTACTTTAAAAATTAAAAAAAAATTGGAGCAAAACTAACGTTAAATAAATGATGATTCTTTATATGCTATGGTGTCACACAAGCATTAAAAATGGTGTTTTAATGACATAAGAAACTGTTTACAATATTTTAAGTGAAAAAGGCATAATCAAAATATTGTGTGTATATTATGACTACAATTTTGTTGAAAGAAAAATGTATGCATATGTACAGAAAAACAAGACTTAAAAGAAATATATCAAAATATGTAAAAGTGTCTTAAAAATAAAAAAAGCATGAAAGTGATTCTCTCTGTGTGGAAAAATTAGAGTTCATTCTTTATTATCTTCTTTGTGCTTTTCTGAATTTCAAATTCTCTTTACTAGGAAACAAACCATTTTTATAATCAGAAAGAATACAGTGGTATTTTTAACAGGGATGAAAAATTGAGATTACAAAAATAAATAAATAACATAAAATGCTGTGATGTGTCAAGTAAAAAAAGAAAAATTGCATACACAGTAGAGTTTATGAAAATACATATATAAATACTTAAATATAACTCTGCATAGTACTAGAAGAAAAATACAACAAAACATTAAAAGGATTTGGGTTGAAATGGAAAAAATGTGGATTTTTAAATCTTCTTTATTTTCAGAATCTCATTAATTACCATGATTTTAAAAATAATATTCAAAACTTCCTCCATCTCCTGGCCCCCAATAAGTCCCATGACAACCTAGGGTGATGTGTGGGTAAGAGCACACAATCTATACAATCAGACACACATGTGCTCCAATCTGGGCTCTGAAATTTACTAGCTGTGTGTCCTTAGACAAATAGCTCAACTTCTCTGAGAAGTACATAGTGCCTAGCTCCTTAGGTTGCTGTGAGCATTAAGGGAGATACTGGATGTTAACTATTTATCATGGAGTGTGTCAGAGCCACTAAAAAGCTTTCTGGCCATGAGAGTAGGGAACATGAGTTTCGGGTTTTCACTAACACATCTTCAGCTTCACTCTTGGTCTCACTTTGCCAGGCCTCAGAAAGGTGGGAGTAAAGTGTGTAGGTCTTCTGGACACTGTGTGTAGCATGAGGAAAGTACTCAACAGTGGTGAAAGGAGAACTTGGAGGAAAATATGTTCTTCACAGTCCTTCCGTGAACCCACAGTAAATGTCTCCATAGTTGGTAGATCTCCAGTGAATCTCACTTTTGTTAGTGTACTCAATCTCCAGTTATTAAATTTCAACTCAAAGATGTATTTGTTTGTTTGTTTGTTTGTTTGTTTTTATGTATGCGTGCCCCTCTTATGTATAGACATGCCTTCAAAAAATAATGATGGGTGCTCAGACAGGTCATAGAGAGCACACACAGGGATACACTCCAATATCTTTCAGCTGGCCTTTCCTGCTGTCTGATGATCCATAATTAAATTCAATCCTTTGTGTTAACTTCCCACTCTCCTAAAATGGAGTATTTACTCTTATACTTAATCATATGTCAAAGTCATTAATTTGTTAGAAACTTCCTGTAATTACACACCTGGGAATAAGGTCCAGGGTAAAGTGACTTTTGAAGACAAAATATATTTTCAAAATTTGGGACACTTGACTGAGTGAACCCTAAGTGTAGAATTAAAGGTAGAGAAGTGGGAAACTCAGGGAGACTGCTCAGCTCTATGGTGGTGAAGAGCAGCTACCCAGGCATTCACTGCCTTCAGCTTTAAAATGGCCCAGAGGTCCAGGCCTTTTCTACCTGCTGAAAACATTACCTTGTATTTACAATCAGTGGAAACTAGTCATTCAAGGCATAGAGTCTGAGCCAGTCACACATAGACTCTGAGTCACAATCCATATCTTAGCTGTGGAACCTCAAAGGATATGACTTGAGGTGATGATATTTTTTACCAACAGGTGATGCAATGATAAAGTGATATGCTACAAATAATAAACAGCACAGAACCTGGTGGCAATGGGAATAATTACTACTCCTTGAGTTCATTCATATTCATAAAGCCTTTTCCAGTTCCAAAACTTCTTGATCTCATAAAAAAAAAAGAGAGAGACAATAACTTCCCCTTATCTGTGGTAGTTGACAGTGCATAGTAATACCAGGAGCACCAATTCCTGTGTCAGTGTGCCCCAAGTTTTCTGAGACCATGATTATCTTAACTCACATAAGTCTCATAGAAAGTCAGGTCAAGATAAGAAACCATACACTTGGCCAATTTCTCCTATGTGTTGGGAGCCAGTGGAACTGAGCATTGCAAGCTTATCTAAACTGTGACAAATACTCATGACCAGACTCTCATTACAACCTTGAGGTGTTCTGAAACAGAGTCACTTTAACTGCCACTCGTCATCTGTTCACCTAATTCTTCAGTCCCTTACAAAATCCTCACCAGTCACAACAGAATTTCAGAGAATTTCTGGGGAGAAGGGCACACAATATGGGGACGCTGTGCTGGGTGGTACATAGGTGAATGTAGTTCAGTAAGAGTGACTCACAGCCCAGTGGGTGACCCATTCCTTAGCACAGAGAGGGTAGCAACAAAAATATGAATAAAGTTCCAGCTGTTATGGAAGACTGGGACATGAGACATTGCAGTTTGGGCCCCTCTAGACTGGATGCAAGAACAGAGTTGCTGACACCTGCAGCCCAAGATGTGCATGAAATCCCAGGGAGAAAGCCTCGCCCAACCACCCAATGTGATAAACATAATCTTCCACTAACTTACCTCTTTGAATTCTGTCTTTACTATGACTTTATCAGACCAGGTAGTGTGGTATAATAAGAAATGCATCAGACTCAAGAAAACAACATTTAACTGCAGGCTTGACAGTGGGCAACTGTGCATCCATTGCTTCCAGTCCACATTTTCAATGAATTCTGGACTGATATTATGCAGTGCCATTGTGGGTTGTCCATTCCACTACCAAGGGCAGCTAATGCCCTTGCCACTCCCAGTGTCCTCACATATGTATTTGTGGCCTTCATAAACTGGCCAAAAGGGCCACTTCTTATAAGGAGGTATTAGATTACCTACTAATTTTATTTACCTTACGAAAGAAAGTGACTTTCTTTTTTTAAAAGATTTTTATTTATTTTTAGAGAGAGGGGAAGGAAGGGAGAGGGAGATTACCACCAATGTGTGGTTGCCTCTCGCACGCCCCCTACTGGGGCCCTGGCCTGCAGCCCAGGCAGTGCCCTGATTGGGATTCAAACCAGCACCCCTTTGGTTCGCAAGCCGGCTCTCAATTCGCTGAGCCACACCAGCAAGGGCCAAAGAAGGTAACTTTTAACTCTAGCCAGCAGACACCACACCTTGCCCTGGAGACCCCAGCCCTTCCCTCCAAATTTCTCTCCTCAGTGCATCAGTTTATATAACTTAGAACTCTGCCCTGAAACATTGGATGATGTATTTGTCAGAACCACAAGCTTCCTGGATCTTCCTTGTAATCACTATGAATAAGAAAAGTCTACGAGTGGGAGCTTTACAGCAACAACAAATCATTGGGAAAATGTAATTATTTTATAAAAAACAAGAAACCAAAGCAAAAGCCATACTTCACAGGCACAAAAAAACAAGGGTAGCTCAGGAGAACCAACTCAACAGTAAGTCTTCTAAATGTTGTTCTTTGTAATAAAAGAACATTAATGAGACTTAGCAGGCTACCACTTAGTCTTGTGGTCTAGTTCCAAACTCCAAAATTAATGGGACAAATGCCAAGGCTGGTTTGACTAAGTTAAGGTGACAAATATCAAACCAAGTAGCTACATACAGGGACTTAGTGAAGGGTGTGGGAAGATCTCAGAGAAAAGTTGCCTGCTGAAAAATCAACCTAAGATTACTACCCTTCACAGTATAGGACACAAATGTAGTATACTCATATTTTGACATCTCCTCATATGTAAAATTCCGAAATTCTTTGTGTAAGCACAATTACACACATTATAAGCAGTGAAAACAGCACCATGTCCATGTCAAAGCCAAATACAAAAGCATAACACCCCAAGGACTAATGTCTTGGACCTTCTTGAGTTGAAGTCTTATAGGTGAAGTTCATGGCTTCTGTAGAACTGCTGTGGTTCTTTGAGATTCAGACACCTGTATGGACTAAAAGTTAACCTTAAACACCACAAATGCAAATATACAGATTGAAAAATTATGGCAAAACAATTATGTAGAAGCTATAAATGACATTTCCCATTTCCTCAAGTAGAAACATTCTTCCCATTGAGTTCTACAATCTAAAAACATATGTAGTTATGAAGGGTTCTATTCTCATCTCTAACCCCAGGTGCCCAAATCCATCCATTCTGTGTCCTAGAGGAGAAGCACAGGATCCTGGCAAAAACCATATTCTACATTCTGTACTCTCTAAAATTACAATAGAATGGAGTCTACAACAGGCCTATTGAGGATCCTGTAAGGCCAGTTGTATCTGACTGATGGGGGAGACTGAAAAAATCAATGAATCTTATGGGCATCAGGTCACTGCTATTCTTTGGTCAAGTTGATAAAGAGCAGCAAGTTGATAAGAAGTGATTAATGTGAAAGAAGAGGCAAGACAAGGTCAGATATCCAACCCAAATATAAATTATTAGGTGGCCTATCTGGCAGCAGTCAGTAACTTTTACCCTGTATTATTGGAGTAAGCACAATGGGTTGAGAGGGCAAACCCCAATCCAGAAGCATCTAGAGATCATTCAAAGTGCCATTGTATGTCATATACACGTGTATATGTCACACACACATGGAAACCAATTAAATTACCCCATATCAGCCATCATACAAACCACTAAGGGCTTCAGTGATGTTTAAATTAATTTACACAAGTAAAATAAATTCGATAAAATGTGCAAGCACAATAAATCCAGTCTATCAGTAAGCCATGAAATTATAGCAAAGTTTATGGCAAAATCATTTCATCAGTTGGGTCAAGGCTTGAGGTAAATTTGAAGTAGTTCATGAGTAGATAAGAGTTAATGGAATAACAAACTGTATATCAACATCATGGGGGAACCCAGTTATAATTCTTTCCTTTAAACTATTGACACAAACACCTGAAATTGGCTCAAGAATATAGAGATATGCAGGTGTCCCACTACTGGCAGCTCAACAGCATAGACAGTCTGACAAAGAAGAAAATTGGCTTTCTTCAAGAAAGACTATCAAAGTAAATAGATAACCAACACATAACACCGTAACAGTCACACTGCCCACTTCACATGCAGGACCTCTGCTTGTATTTAAGGAGCAGAGATCTCCCTTGGCTTCTGCTTGACCTACTAATCATGGTGGCTCTTTCTCTGTGGGTCAGGAAGCCAGGGTGAATTTTGACAAATGTTTTATATGCAGTCACTTGTCTGTTTTTATTTTGCTTTAGATTATATCAAAGAACAAGATCACAACAAACATAAAATATTTGGAGGGATCTCAAACTCCCTCTCAGTAAGTGATTCTAAATGTGTTTTGGGTCTTGTATTCCTTGACAGCCAAATATATAGGAAAAGCCTTTTTGACCCAGAAATATTCACAAATACAAACAATTGCATATATTGTATAAACTCCAGAATAAGGGTTTAAGATGTAGACATTGTATAATCAATTTCCATATCGCTCAATACCATAAATTTTAGGAAATGTGTACAATATCCTTTTCCTTAAAAATGAAATAAGAAAACACAAAAATAAGTGATTTTTATATCCTCTTTCAATAAATTTTATTGCAGGTTGTGTGCATGGTGTCTAAATACTTTGGATGGATTAAATATCATATGCCAACTTCCCAAAATTTACATTCCATGTTCCTTCAAACTATCACCACATAGAATATGAAAACATTGCTGATAAAAATTGCTGATAAAATTAAAGCCCTCAATTAAAAAATTGAAGGCCTAAGTTGAAAGCAAAGTAAAAACTTCAGTAAATGAGTGGATAAAAAAGTTATGGTACATTTACACAATGGAATATTATGCAGCAGAAAGAAAGGAGTTCCTACCCTTCACAATAGCATGGATGGAACTGGAGAACATTATGCTAAGTGAAATAAGCCAGGTGGTGAAAGACAAGTATCATATGATCTCACCTATAAGTGGAACAGAGTCAACAAAACAAACAAGAAAAAATATAACCAGTGACATTGAAATAAAGAGCAAACTGACAGTAACCAGAGAGAAGAGGGGAGGAGTTGTCAAGGAACATGTATAAAGGTCACATGGACAAAGCCAAAAGGGGGTAAGATTGAAGGTGGGAAGTGGGGATGAGTGGGGAGGGGGGAGTGGTGGGAGGAAAATGGAGATGGCTGTACTCGAACAACAATAAAAAATTTTAAAAACTTCAGTTGATGAGTTCAAAAGAGAGGAAGAACATAAACTGTTTTATAGCTCGAATTTGATATTTTAAATTATTTCAAAGTTTGGAATTCCTCAATACTTTTATTTAATTTTTTAAACCGTTATTCTATTTTTTCCATACCATTTAGTCCCCTCATACACCCCTCCCCTCAGCAATCACCACACTGTTGTCCATGTCCATGAGTCCTTTTTCCTTTTTGGTCAATCCTTCCTCCCCCTAACCACCCTCCCACAGCTGTCATCCTGCTCTCTGACTATGAGTCCGTCCCTGTTTTCCTTCTTAGTGCAGTTTGTTCATTAGATTCCACATATGAGTGAAATCATATGCTATTTCTCTTTCTCTGACTGACTTATAAGAACATTATATATAGCCGAGTTGATTTCTAAATAGTACTAATACCAAATAAATGAAGAAGTTAGAAAATGGAGAACCAAGATGGCAGCGTAGGTAGACACACTGCGCCTCCTTGCTGACCAGAACTGACAGAAAATCGAACGGCAAGGAAGTCCGACACCAAGTAGAAAAAAAATAAACATTCATTCAGACCGGTAGGAGGGGCGGAGACGGGCACCAGGGCGGAGAGGACTCCCGTGGCCATGGCGGGACCCAGACTGGCGGAGTGTGGGACAAACGGGGCAGGCAGTCTGACCACTAGCAGACCCTGCGGCCCCACATTCATGCACAAACAAACCGAGAGGGCCGGACTCAGAGTGGCTGAGAACGGGGTAGGCAGAGCAGTAGGTAGCACCCCGGGGCCACACACTCGCACACAGATAAACCGGGATGAACAGTGGGGAGCGAAGCAGACCACGCAACCCAGGGCTCCAGCGCAGGTGGGGGGGAAATAAAGCCTCAAACCTCTGATTGAAAACGCCCGTGAGGGTTGGGGCAGCAGCAGGAGAGACTCCCAGCCTCACAGGAGAGGTCGTTGGAGAGACCCACAGGAGCCTAGAGTGTGCACAAGCCCACCCACTCGGGAACCAGCACCAAAGGGGCCCAATTTGATTGTGGGTAGTGGAGGGAGTGACTGAGATTGGGCAGAGTGGAGTGGGCGAGATTGCTCCCTCTAGGCCCCTCCCCCACGTACAGCGTCACACCTAAGCGACCAGCATTACCCCACCCCGGGGAACACCTAAGGCACCTCCCCTTTAAGTAAATGATGTGCCAAGACAAAAAAAAAAAAATGGCCCAAATGACAGAACACTTCAAAGCTCCAGAAAAAATACAATTAAGCGAGGAAGAGATAGCCAACCTAGCAGATGCACAGTTCAAAACATTGGTTATTAAGACGCTCACAGAATTGGTTGAATTTGTTCGAAAACTAGATGAAAAAATGAAGGCTATGACAAGAGAAACAAAGGAAAATGTACAGGGAACCAATAGTGATGAGAAGGAAACTGGGACTCAACTCAATGGTGTGGACCAGAAGGAAGAAAGAAACATCCAGCCAGAAAAGAATGAAGAAACAAGAATTTGGAAAAATGAGGAGAGGCTTAGGAACCTCCAGGACATCTGGAAACGTTCCAACATCCGAATCATAGGGGTGCCAGAAGGAGAAGAGGAAGAACAAAAAATTGAAAACTTATTTGAACAAATAATGAAGGAGAACTTCCCCAATCTGGCAAAGGAAATAGACTTCCAGGAAGTCCAGGAAGCTGAGAGAGTCCCAAAGAAGCTGGACCCAAGGAGGAACACACCGAGGCACATCCTAATTACATTACCCAAGATTAAGCAGAAGGAGAGAATCTTAGAAGCAGCAAGAGAAAAGGACACAGTTACCTACAAAGGACTTCCCATAAGACTGTCAGCTGATTTCTCCAAAGAGACCTTGCAGGCAGGAAGGGGCTGGCAAGAAGTATTCCAAGTCATGGAAGGCAAGGGCCTACATCCAAGATTACTGTATCCAGCAAAGCTATCATTTAGAATGGAAGGGAAGATAAAGTGCTTCTCAGATAAGGTCAAGTTAAAGAAGTTCACCATCACCAAGCCCTTATTATAGGAAATGTTAAAGGGAGTTACCTAAGAAAAAGAAGATAAAAAATAGGAACAGTAAAAATGACAGCAAACTCACAGTTATTAACAACCACACCTAAAACCAAAACAAAAGAAAATTAAGCAAACAACTAGAACAGAAACAGAACCACAGAAATGCAGATCACATGGAGGGTTATCAATAGGGGATTGGGAGGGGGAGAGAGGGGGGTAGGGTACAGAGAATAAATAGCATAAATGATAGGTGGAAAATAGACAGGGGGAGGGTAAGAATAGTGTAGGAAATGTAGAAGCCAAAGAACTTATAAGTATGACCCATGGACATGAACTATAGGAGGGAGGGGGTGGGCAGGATGGAGTTGAGTGAAGGAGCGAAAATGGGACAACTGTAATAGCATAATCAATAAATATATCAAAAAAAAGAAGATAGAAAATAAAAAAAATTTCCTAGAAATGACTTGTCATTATGTTATTGTGTTCTTTTCCAGATTGTTTTCTATACATACACTAGTTATTATTAAAATGGTCTCATCCTTTACAAACTGTTCTACGACTTCCTGTTTTCATTTGCTATTTCTTTTTTTTTACTATTTATTTTTTTTGCTTTAAAATCTTTTTTTAATTTTAATTTTTTATTGTTATTCAATTACAGTTGTGTGCCTTTTCTCCCCATCCCTCCACCCCACCCCATCCAAATCCCCCTCCCTCCCCCACCTCCACCCTCCCCCTTGATTTTCTCCATGTGTTCCTGTAATCCCCTCTCCTCACTGTCCCCTCCCCACTCCCCCCTGACCATTGTTAGATTGTTCTTAACTTCAATGTCTCTGGTTATATTTTGTTTCCTTTTTTTTTTTATTTATTATGTTCCAGTTAGTCCCTCCCATCTCTCTAGAAAGACAGGAAGTTGGCAAGCACTTAGCAAATGCATTGATGATTGCAAAAATGTCACCAACTGCACATTGTAGCACAACTAAACTCAGTACTCCATTCACCTTATTCATTCAAAGCAATTGAACAAATATTTTATAATAGATACCTGAGCCAGCCAGGTGCCTATATAACATGTCCCACCACTGATTCCTGTTACTCTGATTTGGTTATCAATCCCAGATGTTAATTATCTGAATTTTGTACCTTGAAAGGTCCCTTCATACTTTATCATGTATACACTGTCTATCCTCCTAACTTATGATTTGGGCTTTTAGCCTAGGCAATGCCAATGGGCTTATTCTCATCTCTTAGACATAGAGCAGATGGGTCATAGTGTCTCATCCCAGATACTAACACCAAGTTTCTGTACCCTAACCTGGAGTAACCTGCACCTGGATGACCTGCTTTCTTTCAAGGACAACTAGGATGACATTTATTATGTACATAGTACTCTTTTTGGTACCATCTGATAATCCATTCAGTCTCTGCTTCAAAAAGTTTGCAGTTGAGTGAAATCAAACTATAAAATGTATGTACAGCTCTAATCATAATACAGATAAAAATGTATCAATTTAACATTTTCTCTCAATCATTAATAATGGTGAAAAGACACTATGAAATTCTTATTTTTGCCCTGGTTGGTGTGGCTCAGTGGATTGAGCACCAGCCTGCAAACCAAATTCCTATTTTGACTGGCATTTTCCAGTTTTATTAATTAACTTTGAGAAAGGTAGTTCTTATGCTTCATACTTCTACAGAAGCATCACATAAGATCTTTCTAGGAAAGACTTTCAAGTGGTTTTGTTTTCAAAGGACATAAACCCTTCCCTTTCATTGTTTTAATAAAGCGGTGTTGGCCATGAAAAATCTACATCTGTGAACTGGTTGCGAAGCCATGAACAGGCTGCTCTTAGTAACCCAGGCAGCCAATTAATCAGCCTTCAAATGGAAAGTTTGACTAAGACTTTCATTTGTGCCTGGACAAGAGTTCTAGTAGTTGGGTTATTAGATGGGAAATAGGAAAGAGCTGCAAAACTTGAAAGAACCTTAAATACAACTGTTGTTAAGGAACTTGATCTAAGATTGGCATGTGCATGTCTTAAGCAGCAAACAGGTACACAAATGGAAATGAGTTGCTGAAAAACAAACAAAAAAATAGAGGAAACAGGTTTTGGTGCCATCCTTTGAGATTAAGATCCTCTGCCCACTCTCTGACAGTAAACCATATTTGTCACTAGTTGGCCTGTTAATATCTACTTCCTTTTGGGATAAAGTAGAAAAGTCTTAATGCTACCCCCCCCCCAAAAAAGGTAGAGTCTATCTAGTTCAACGTCTTTATTAGCACATGAAGAAACAAGTCCAGGGGGTTGGGTGGCCTGGCAAAGGACCCACTACCTAGTCAATATCAGAAGTATTTCTGAGTGGGTTCAAGTCTCCTGATATCTAATCTAGTGCACTTTCTCTGTAAAATTCTACGTCTCAAAAAATTCATATGGCTGGTGTGGCTCAATGGCTTGAGTGCCGGCCTGTGAACCAAAAGGTCACCTTATTTGATTACTAGTCAGGGCACATGCCTGAGTTGCAGGTCAGGTCTCCAGTAGGGGGCGTGTGAGAGCCGACTCATTGATGTTTCTCTCCCTTCCCCTCTCTTTAAAAATAAATAAATATATATTTTTTAAAATTCATATGCCTTATGTAATCGATAACATTGTTAGAAAATAGTATCAATTCACTCTTTTTCTTTTTAGATATGACTCTTCTAGCAGCAGATCTTTTACCTTCTGAAACTTAACAGCACTAACTTATATTTAAGATCAAATCAACAGAGAATTTTTATTTACATTAAGTATATTGTATATATAATATAAATAGATTTCTATCTTCCTGTACTTGTTTTAGCTTGATATTTCAGTATGGTTGTACTTTTCTGTAAGCACCAACTACCAGGAAATGCTGGACTAAAGGAAAGAATACACAATGTACTACAAGCAGTCTGGAGCCATGGCAACCTAGGTCTGCTGAGATAGCACCTCACTTCATACCAAGCACAAAGAGGCTCTAAATAAAATTCTATATGCCATTCATGATCATCTTGGCAGACATGGTAGACAGAGGCTCTTAATCTCTTAACTGTGTCACCAAATCAGAACTTACCTAAAGACTGTTCTATTCTAGAAATTCCTTTGGATGAGTCTGTGATAAGTATCAACATAGGTAGCTTGAGACAAAAAAAAAAAAAACTAACAAAACAAACAAAAAGAAACTACTCCAAAAGAGATAACGATCCCAAGCATGCATACTGCAAAAGAAGCGCCAAATGTCCTTCTCTGATGAGGGTAGTTTCTATAGGTCAATGAGCTCAGGGGTCCAGTTTTGTAAATAGTGCAGTGTACTCCAAGTCACAAAAGCCATGATACATCCTAAATGAAGTCCAAGCAAAACAGCATTTTGGGCACATGGGCATTTGTGAATCTGAGTGCAGAAGCCCTAGGTAAACAATGTATGAAAATAGAAATCCTGTTGAGTAGAAATAAAAGTATAATCACCCACTCTCACTGCCCTCATTCTAACTTCCATGTCTGCAGTCCCAAAGACTGCTGTACACACAAGAAAATGGAAAATGGAATTATTTCCCACTCTCTAGAGGAGCTGCATCTTCCACTCCCAAGGGGAGAGTAGGATGACCATTTTGAATGCCGGGTGTTTGTATGTCAGCAACTACCTATATTCATTGCAGCTTCCTTAAGCATTTATGAACATAGCATAGTCATATTTCAGCCATAATACAGAAGATAAAACAGCCAGGAGATCTCATAGGTAGGCTGTGAAGAACAAGTAATGAAAAAGCAGTTTGTAAAATACAAAGTATGATTCCAACACTCAATAGCATAAGATACTTTACTTGACAATTAGCTTACTTTATCACAAGCTGCATGGAAAGAAGGCAAATGCTAGATGTCATCAGTACAGCCTCCAGTTATGGATTAGGTTATAGAGAACAAAGTAACTTTGGTGGGAGCTGTTTCATCTCAAATGAAACCAGGTCATTATATTTTTCTAAATGACACCCAGTTCCTGGGATCTCATGATTCCCATTTGCTGTTCAAAAATAAACTTTGTAATACAGTAAAATCTGATTTAATCCATTCATTTCATCTGGAAAAACACCACTAGCAATTTATTGATTGTTTTCTTCATAAAGAAGGGAACTTATTACCAGGTACTCAAACCTATGATAGTATAATGATGAAGCAGAATACAAAGGTAGAATTATAAATAAGGATCCCATATTTACAATTCATTTTCCAATAATGTAGGCCCAGAAACTAACACCATTTTAAACACTGGCACATAACAGATAACTGAGACTAAACTATATATGAGGATAACACCATAGAAAAACTGAATAAGCAAGAAATGGCACAGGCGTGGAGGTTTTGAAAAATAACCAAAACCTTCTTGCAAAGCTGACGTTACAACGTGAATACAATAAGCATTCTGCTTATGGAATTTATAATCAAGATGAGCAGAAAAACGTGTGTGATAAAAAGAAAGAACAATACCTTCTACAAAATATTATAGAAAAACCTGTCATTATTCTTTTATCTGCACCTTCACCCACCTGACTCCTACAAAGAAGGGAAACGCTACTCACTGTAAATTGCATATTTACTGAAAATCATTCATAAAGTTTTCTGTTTTTTCTTTGGAAAAGCAGTCGCTGGACATATTCATATATATTTGAGTGGAATGTTATGATGTTTGCATTTTCCTCAAAAATAATCCCATGATGGTAAGAATGAAGAAGAGGGAGAGATCAAACCTAATTTACCATGGATTGATAGTTATATAGATGATGGGAACACAAAAACTTGTTTGCATTACATTTTAACTTTTTTGTGTTTGAACATTTTCATGATAAATCTGTAAATTGTAATCTGCCATGGAAAGCAACTTCAAACACTGGTCATCATGAACAATAAGTGCTTTCTCACACTCGGCTTTTCACTGGAAAGCAGGAACCCAAATGAATCCTGAATGCTATGCATTGGAAGGTGGACTCAGAGAGAAGGAATCAGAAGCTCTGGAGACATGTCTCACTAGACTCATCACCATCTGGCTAGGACTGCAAACCAGGTGGTTGTTGACAGGAGATCTCAGACCAAGGGTCCCACAAAGGGTTATAAAAGCATCTGGATGTGAATAACACAGGCAACTCTAGTGACTGTGTGATGACCTCTGCAAAGACTCACACCCCTAGTCACAAGCATCAGACAAAATCATCACATGCAGCTCACATCATACTATAGAAGATGCCATTAAAGGAAATAAATATATGTTCCATGGAACAAATTTTGGACAACTGTTTCTAGAAAAAGCAAAGTAAAAGCATCTGCTCATTTCATGCTTTAACTTACTCTTTGGACTAACTCTGAATCTTGCTAATATTAGGGGACAAATAATCATGGATTGATTTAGGGCTGCTTTTCCCCTGAATCCAAGCCCATCCATCTTTTCTCTTGCTTTTATTTATTGCAGAGGTTGAAAAGCTAAACACACATTTGCCAAGACATCTTGCAGCTATTGGTGGCTATGTGCAAAATGTATTGTCTTGGAATATAATAATACCTGGATTTAAAAGAGGAACCACGAGGACAATATGCTGATGAAGTCAAAGCCTAAGACCCCTCAATGATACCTGCAATGAGAAAGGGTTACAATATTGTTCAGTTGTTTTTTTTGTTATATTCAGGCAAATAAACTCTTATCTGGTTCAGGAAGAGAATCAATGGCTCCTTAAGCAGATAAGAACCCAAAAGGGATATGTGTGCTGGGAAATGTTTAACTTCCTCTCTGAAATGCAAAAAGTAGATAGCTGGTTTGTAGTGTTTGCCAATTCCCATGGAGTAAACAATCTCAGCATGGCAAGTTTAAGCTACCAATGGATATCATTAACTGTATTTTGGGAAGGAACATGGATAAACATCTGGTACTAGTAGGAATCGGCTCTAGCACATCATTGGATGTGTCATATCTAGATTTCATTGAAATCTAGACTCAAGCAAATTGCTTAGAAACTGCCTATAATTGCATATAGAAATGGTCTTGGAAGGGGGAGGGAGGAACGTGGCATAGGGAAGAGGAATAGGAAAGAGGAGGGAAAATGGGAAGGCAGTGTAATTTTTAGAATTGGTAATTACTTACCATACTGGAAAACATTAATTTTGACTCCTAGCTTTCCATGAGGAGTAAGAGCTTTAGAATTCTAAGACATCAACAACTTGGGAAGGAAATGTCTTCTGCTATTTGGTTATTCTACATGACTCAGATTTGGTTTTGTAACCATCATGTAACCCTAAAGTATTGGTGACTTCATGTTCAGCACTTATTTAACACTTAAGAGTATACATGGTATTTTCATACAGGTTATCTCATTTAATTACCATAATTATCCGGGGATAAAAAATTATTTTGTGTGTGTTTTACGGGTTATAAAATTGAAGTATAAATATTAAATAGCTTGTTGAAGGTAAAGTAGCTTCCAAATTCACCTTTTATGCAAGTAAAAATCTGTGATGAGTCTTCTTACTACAGCCCCAACTAGTTTGGAGTAGAATTACAGACACAGGGAAGATTTCTCTTAGTGGCTACTGGACCTCAACTTATGAAAAGAATGGTTACTGTGGTGGTTTATTATTTCTTTTTAAATTTTTATTCTTATTCAATTACAGTTGTCTGCATTTTATCCCCATCCCTCCACCCCACCCCATCCGAATCCACCTCCCTCCCCCACTCCACCCTCCCCCTTGATTTTGTCCATGTGTCCTTTATAGTAGTTCCTGTAAACCCTTCTCCCCACTATCCCCTCTCCACTCCCCTCTAGCTATTGTTACATTGCTGTTAATTTCAATGTCTCTGGTTATATTTTGTTTCCTTTTTTCTTCTGTTGATTATGTTCCAGTTAAAGGTGAGATCATATAGTATTTGTCCCTCACCGTCTGGCTTATTTCACTTAGCATAATGGTCTCCAGTTCTATCCATGATGTTGCAAAGGGTATAAGCTCTTTCTTTCTCTCTGCTGTGTAGAATTCCATTGTGTAAATGTACCATAGTTTTTTGATCCACTCATTTGCTAATGGGCACTTAGGTTGCTTCTAGTAATTGGATATTGTAAATTGTGCTGCTATGAACATTGGGGTGCATAGGTTCTTTTGGATTGGTGTTTCAGAGCTCTTAGGGTATAATCCCAGCAGCAGAATTGCTGGATTAAAGGGCAGTTCCATTTTTAGTTTTCTGAGGAAATTCCATACTGTTTTCCACAGTGGCCGCAGCAGTTTGCATTCCCACCAACAGTGCACTAGGGTTCCCTTTTCTCCGCATCCTCTCCAACATTTGTTTGTGGATTTGTTTATGTTGGTCACTCTGACTGGTGAGATGGTACCTCACTGTGGTTTTAGTTTGCATCTCTCTGATGGCTAGTGATGCTGAGCATCTTTTCATATGTCTCTGGGCCCTCTGTATGGGCAGCCAGGCCATTGATCGGGGTGCGCACCCACCCGAGGTTTCTGGTGTGGGCGCTCAGGCCACTGATTGGGGTGTGCACCCACCCAGGGGCTTTGGGCCTGTGTGCCTGGGCAGCCAGGCCAGTGACCAGGGTGAGCGCCCACCCGGGGTTTCAGGTGTGGGCGCCCAGTCCGTTAATCTGGGTGCACACCAACCGGGCTTCAGGTGTGTGCTGAGGCTGCTTATTTGGTGTTCACAGTCCAGGGGCTGAGGGGATGGGGGCGCAAGAGGCCACGGCTGGTGCGGAGAATTCTCTAAACAGCCGCTGAGTGCCTCTATTTTCTCTGTTTCTTTTTGAGAAATTCCTCCTATTCAAACCTTCCCCCACTGTCCAAACAAGCACCTGGCCCATCACACAACCCAGCCTGCCTCTCTCCCAAGAATCTTGCAGCAGACCCTGAGCCCCGGCTTCAGCCACCCTGGTCCCCGCGCTGGTCCCAGGGACCTTATTGTCCTTAAGCACTCTTCTTACCGTCTGATTTTTCAATGTCTTCTACAATTTTTGGTCTCCGATCTTCATATATGATGGGATACCGTTGGCTGTTCAGCATGGTGGTTTATAATTAACACACGCATGGTAGCTTGTTTCCTTTCTTTATAGAAATTGGGCAACCTAAAACAAAGAAGAACAAAACCCACAGAGACAGCATATAAAAGGAAAGATCAATTCTTACATTTATTCCTTAGATTGCATAGTTTTCAATTTTTAGAATAACAGCTCAGATCCCTGACACTTTAGCTGTACTTCTACATAATTGCTTGTAAAATGAAAGGGGCAGAAAGAAAATTAGATGCTTCTACAAGAGGAAACTGAAAATCTTATAGAGAAGATAATCATTTTTAATAATGGTCATAATTGTTGCTAAAGCATAGTCTCTGCTTAGCAAAATTTTCATTTCCAACTTGTATGTCTCTCTGTGAACTCCAAATTCTACTTCAGGATTATGAATATGATCCCATGTAGAAAAATGTGGCCATTATAGCAAAATCCAAGTGGCCAGTATGACTAAATAAAATATGCTTTATACCTACCAGATGCAGGAGTAACTTCAGAATCCAGTCTCTATATCTTCACTATAAGACCTCAACTGCCACCAATGAGAGGGGAGTGGAGCTTTAGTAAGTAAGGATTCATCTTGATAATGCAATTGCTATTATCACAACACTTGGGGTTGACCAGCCTACTAAGAAAAGGAAAGTTTTCATGTGCTAGAAGAGAAGATTAAGAGGAGGGAGAGAGAGGGGAAAGCAAGTGAGGGGCAATTAGTATGTGATACTATGGGGAAAGGTAGTCTGAAAGATAATACTAAATGGAGATTGCTAATAAATGCACTGGCATTGGATACTGAATGAGGTGAGAGTAGACATAAAGGTGAGCTATGAAAGATGAGAAGTAATCCAAAGCAAAAGTGGTCCCTTATGTAATGGTACCCATGAACCAAGCTGCTGCATAGAGGGACTGAGGAACAATGGCCGGCATTTTTGATTGAGCAGAAGCAGAGTGAAAAAAGTGTCTCAAAACAATACAGAGGTTATGGGAATTGGAGACAATATTACGGTCATTTTGATATTGCCTTAGGCCCTCTGGGTAGACCCTGAAGTAGCAGTAAAACCTGAGTTATAGAAAGTCATTGTTACATCAGGCCAGGTGGTGGCACTTTCATTACCACCAACTATTCTTTCCTAATGCAAATTAGCCAACCTTCTCCGAAGCAAAAAGACTAAAAACACAAGGGAGTGGCATGTTAGTATAAAAATTCTCAGTCTTTCTCCGTTCAATATAACTTGGCTTAGGTTTTCAGATGAGCTATCTGAATTGTCATTCTGGAACAGCCATGAATGTATAACCTGTTTTAAAATTTTTAATTGAAACAAGTGTTCTGTGGATATAAAAATGAGGAATTAATGATTTTGGACAAGATTCAGATTAAGATTTGGCAAAATAATCAATGGTTAAGTAAGGCCCTGAATGGACCTATTTACTTCCAGGTATTTGGGAAATATATTGGTGAATGCATACAATGACCAAGCCCTTAACATTACAGACAGATTGAAGGTTAGATGGCAATACATTCATATTCAGGGAATATACACTTTGAGTTATGTTCCAGGGATCAGAAAATGGAGGCTCAAAATTTTACTACCTCAACAATCACACAGGATTATAATCCAAATAAGCAGTGCCTGATGAAACTAAAGTGAGGAATCTGTGCCAGTCATCAATACATTGTTTCTTACTTCCAAATACAAGCTCTGCCTAAATGGATAAGAATTGATTTAAATATTCCTCCTTTAAAGTGAGCACAATGTTAAACTTTGCCAGTAGAGGGTGATGGAGGGACGTTGCAGCAGGAAAGGGCCTCTCTCCTGCTCTTGACAGTTGCACAGCAGGTCAGCGGTGTGGATGCCCGAGTTTGGGGAATAGGTATGTAGAGAGATGATTCTGAATGGGCACATAATGTAAGGATATCAGGTGGACAAAATGATGCACTCTGTCAGCTTCTTTCTCCTGAGTGCTTGTTCAGTGAATTTATGAAAAAGGTGGCTGAGGTTGTAGGGGTGAAGACTGTGCATGGGCAAAACATCATAGACTTCCCCTCATGAAGGCAGATCTGGCTCCAACTACTGCTCAGTGTGTAACCTGCTGATGGCACACATCAACACTGATCCCAAGACACAGGACCATTTCTTGGCAAAGAAGCCAGCCACTTGTTGGCAGGTTGATTACACTGGACTTCTTCCAGCATGGAAAGGGCAAATATTTGTCCTCAATGAAATAGGTATATATATTCTGAGTATGGGTTTATCTTCACTGCTGATAATGTTTCTGCCGGCACCACCATCCATAGACTCACAGAACACTTGATCGTCATTGCAATCCACACAGCCCTGCATCTCATCAGGGAACTCATCTCACAGCAAGGAAGTGTGGCAATAGCCTTGTATCATGGACATAATTGATGTTACACAATCCACTATTACCCACAGTAGTCGGCCTAATTGAAAGGTGGAATGGCTTACTAAAGACTCAGTTATAGGGCCAATTGGGAGAAAACACCTTGCTAAGTTGGGATTCAGTCTTACAGGATGACATTTATGCAATAAATCACCAATCATATGTGGTGCTGTGACCGCATACCCACGGTACATGGCTTCAGGAATCAAGGGGTTAGAGGAGGAGTGGCTTCTCTCACTATTACACCTACTAACACTTCCTGCATTTTCACTTCCTATTCCAGGAATTTTGAGCTCCATTTATTTGAAGATAATAGTTCCCGAGGGAGGAATTCTTCCACCTGGGACAACACAAATGTTTGACTGAACTGGATGCTGACAGTGCCACTTGGACTTTTTGGTCTCCTTGTGCCAGTGAAACAATTGGCATAAAGAAGGGTAAGTGTACTAACTGGAGTGATTGGTCCCAATTACCAAAGAGAAATCAGATTGTTGCTACACACTGAAGGCAAGAAAGATTTTGTCTCACATAAAAAAAAAATCCAGACCTAGGCAACAGAAGACTTTATTCAAGGGGACTACTGTAGTAGAAGGAGGGGAATTATTGTCATTAAAACCTTCTGACCATAGGATCTGCAAGTGTCTCAAAGGTCAGGAGGAAAGGGTTTTTCTTCTATAGGATGGGGTAAATAAGGTAGAAAGAATTGATGTGGGGAAATGGGATGAGTATGTGGGATAATTGGGTAGTTGATAAGGGATGTCTTTCTTTATGGTCAGCTGGTTTTCAGAAGGGGTTGTTAAAAACAGGCTGTTCTGAATTCTGATGTTCGCTCAGGCTGAGAGTGAGTTACAGTTCAGGGACCTGTGGGAAAGGGAGAAGCTGAGCTAAGGTTTGATCAGGTTGTTAGCAGGTATATGTCCAGATTGGTCAATGGAAACAAACAGTTCATTCCCATTCTCCACACAGAGAATGGGAATTTGGATGGTCTGTGTCTGGCCTTATCATAGGCAAACAAGGGGGTCATGGACACACCTCACTTAAGTCATATTAGAAAGAAAGATTCTTAACAATAAGCCATTTCCTGGAACACAAAAAGATGGGAGATTTCTTCCTCATCCAGCTTCACTGAGATATAATTGACATATAACATTATATAAGTCTAAGGTATGCAACATGCTGATTTATTCACATATATATTGCAAAATGAGTACCACCCTAGTATTATGTAACACCTATGTCCTGTCACATGATTATCATTTCTTTTTTGTGGTGAGAACATTTAACATCTCCTCTCTTAGCAACTTTTAAGTATTTAATACAGTATTATTAGTATTATTAACTATAATAACAATGTTGTACATTAGAGCCCCAGAATTTATTCATCTTATAACTAAAAGTTTGTACATTTTGACAAATATCTCTCCATTTCTCCCATCCACCAGCTCCTGGTAACTTCCAATTCCCCAGTTTTTTCCTCCGTCTTCCACTTTTAAGGACAACTGTGATTACATTGGGCTTATTCACATAATCTAAGCTTATATCCCATTTTAAGGTTAGCTGATTAGCAACCTTAATTCCATCTGTGACTTTAATGCCCTTTGCCATGTATCATAATATAGTCACAGGTTCTAGGGATAAGAATGTGGACATCGTTGAGGGGGACATTTACCCATATTTTTTCCATGTATAATGCACACCTTTTTGCCCAAATTTTTGAGGGAAAAATAAGGATGTGCATTATACATGGGTAGTGCTTGAAATACCTTGTATCTGTTCTTGTGTTTTAAAATTATTTGTTACATAAAATTTTTTGTACCATAACATGTTAAAAATAAATGCTAAAATTCCTCTATGATACAAAAAAAACAAGTATCTAAATATAAATAACTAAAAATTGAATTAAAAATCAAAACAAAAGTTTTTTTCCTGAAAGTTTGGGCCAAAAACGTGGGTGTACATTATGCACGGCAAAATATGGTATTCTGCTGCCCACACTCAGGGTGTCATGCCTGTTGGGGATTGGGATGGGTTTCACAAATGCAGAGGAAGAATATGCCTTCTGGTGAGGATCCAGGGTTGTCATTTTGGGAATGCAAAAAGGTACTTACCTTGACGGTTGGATGATGGGTAGAGATGGCAGTAGGAGTTTGTTCCTGCATGTTTTATTATATCTGTAGTCACTTCTGTCCTGGGAAATGCTGCACATTTGCCATGCTTTTCCTTGTTAAGTGTTGTTCAATTAATGGATATCATTCATACATTGGGCAGTTTCTCAAGTGTATGGTGTTGGCTCTTGTGGGAACAGATTGTAAGCGGAATTCATCATTTTTGTGAAACTAATCAGTGTAGATTAACATAATATGTCGTTTCTGAATTCCAAGTGATCTAAATGCATCTGTATTCATCAGAAAACCTATTCACACACTGAATGAGAACATTATATGATTTGTAGAGGTTATCAGATGTGTGATAAGGAATGTGGTAAAACAAAGAGATAATTCCCAGTAGGAGAAGAGTTTATCAATGATCAATTCCTTCACATTGGTTACCTGCCATAAAGATGACCATGCTTGAGTACCTGAGGAAGTATGCCACATCTGGGTGAGAAAGAGCATAGTCATATGCATATTCAACAGCAGCTTTTTATATTGAATTTGTTTCAATATAGCAAAAGAGAGGTATCCTAAGACTGAGCTTGCACATTTGTCCTGCAGAGTATTTCATGGTTTGTGGTAGATAATTTGGTACAGACTTAGTAAACAAACCAGAAATAAATAACATTATATTTATTTCTTAAGAATTTCACATATTTCCGCAACCACATGAAAATTACATAAACTATAGGACAACCATCATTCAGAAACACCTGAAATCTAGCTGAACAGAAGGCCTATAATGAAGGATATGTAGAAGAAGCCACATTGATACTAATAGGATGGATAGAGATGCAGAACGGACTGGTTCTCCACCATGTGTGGTGGTTAAAAATTGGGAGGGATATCTTGGCTGCAGAGGTAACCCCTGAGGAACAAGGAGTCCCAGCCCCACACCAGGTCCCCCAGGCCAGGGTTCCCATGATGGGAAGAGAAGTCCCCATTAATTCTTGCTGTGAAAACCAGTGGGGATTGCGGCTGAGTGAGACAGAGGGCTTCTGGAGTCCCTCCTTTTAAAGGGCCCATGTACAAACTTACTGGGACTCACAAGCTCTGAGCTCCTGCACTGGAGCAGGACCTTGAAAAGCAGCAGGGACATATGAGGAAAAACTGAACTGTCTGGCTATTGGGCAACGGTTGAAGGGACAACTTTCTCTAAGACTAAAGTGTTGGTAGAGGCCATCATTTCTACACTGAGACCTCCCCACACACAACCAGCAAGCAGGTGCCATATCTGAGTCTCCCTCAACCTGGCTAATACTGTTTACCTTGCCCTGATAATTTCTTGATACCCCACCCAATGCAGCTTTTGATCCCACACAAGCTGTTTTCAGTGGCTTTTCCATACAAAGAGCCTATCTTGACTCATGCCTAGGACTTTGCTAAAATCCTTCAAGGGTTCACAAACCCCAAACAAGCACCACCTGGCCTCAGCATGCCCCATACCTCTTGTTAAGTGGCCTTAGGTCTGGCACTAGGAGTCTTGAGTCTCAGTGTGGCCTCTTTTGGGCACCTCCAAGCCCAGCACAACTAGTAGTTATCTGTGGACTGCTTGTGGCTCATGCTGGGTGACCACTAACAGGGCACAGGCAGAGACTGATCTTGACATGCACCTCCTGGGAGGACCCAGAGCCACTTCACTCAGTAGACAGCTTCAGACCACATCCAAGCACCACGCAAATACTTCCACCAGTGACACACTCAAGGAACATAATCATTGGACACCAGAGACCCTCTGAAGTGAGTCTTATTCCATGTAGTTGGTCACTGACTATCAGCTCTTCCACTGTAGTCATGGCCAGTCCATTTGGCCTGGGGGTAAATCTCTCCTATTTGCATGCCAATAGCAATCAAGGCTCATTTGCAACAGAAAGGTGCACACAGCCCACATTGGGGAAAGGCACAACTAGAGCACCCAGCTCAGGTGACCAGGGAAGCTGCACCATTGAGCCCCCTTTACTATACAATGTAGTAAAGACAGTCATTTCAATAAATGGTGTTGGGAGAACTGGACTAGACCAGCAACTTACACCATACACCAGAATAAACTCAAAATGGAGAATGACTTAAATATAAGTCATGCTAATTAAAAATCCTAGAGGAAAACACAGGCAGTAAAATTTCTGATATCTTGTGTAATATATTTTTGCTATATATCTCCTTGGGTAAGGGAAATAAAGGAAACGATAAACAAATTGGGCTATATCAGATTAAAAATCTTCTGTACAGTTAAAGAAACCATCATCAAAATGAATATGGAACCGACTCTATTGGAGAACGTATTGCCAATGATACATTGCACAAGGGTTTAATCTCTAAAATATAAAAATAATTTATATGACTCAACAGCAAGAAGACAAATAATCCAATGAAAAAAAAAATGGGCAAAGGATGTGAATAGACTCTTCTCCAAGGAGGACATACACATGGCCCATAGATGTACGAAAGGGTGCTCAGCATCACTAGCCATCAGAGAAATGCAAATTAAAACCACAATGAGATATCACCTCACACAGGTCAGAATGGCCATCATTAACAAATAAACAAACAACAAGTGCTGGCAAGGATGTGGAGAAAAGGGAACCCTGGTGCACTGTTGGTGGGATTGCAGACTGGGGCAGCCACTGTGGAAAACAGTATGGACTTTCCTCAGAAAACTAAAAGTGGAACTGCCTTTTGACCCAATGATTCCACTGGTGAGAATGTACCCAAAGAATTCTGAAACACCAACTCAAAAGAATTTATGCACTCTCATGTTCATATAAGTGCTATTTACAACAGCCAAAATTTGGAAACAGCCTAAGTGCCCATCAGTAAATGAATGGATCCAAAAACTGTGGTACATTTACACAATGGAATACTATGCAGCAGAAAGAAAGAAGGAATCACTACCTTTTGCAACAGCATAGACGGAACTGGAGACTATTATGCTAAGTGAAATAATCCAGTTGGTGATAGACAAATACCATATGATCTCACTTATAAAAAGAGTCTAATGAAGAAAATAAACTGATGAGTAAAATAGAACGAGAGGCATAGAATCATGAAACAGACTGACAGCTGTAAGAGGGGAGGGGAGAGGGGAGACTGATAGAAAGAAGATGAAGGGATTAGTCAAAGAACATATATGAAGGACCCATGGACGTGGATAACGGTGAGGATATTGATTATGGATATGGGGGATGGGCTGGGTGAGGAGGGCCTTAGGGAAAACAGTGGACCAACTGTAATAGTATAAACATAAAATATTTTTAAAAAGGGATAGGGCAGCTAAATGAATAGCAAAACAAGACATATATGCGTATGCTGTCAACAAGAGACTTTAGACTGAAAGACACACACAAACTTAAAGGGATGAAAAAGGATATTCTATGGAAATGGTAACAAAAAAAGCTGGGATAAGAATACTTATACCAGATAATGTAGGCTCTAAAACAAATGCTATATAACAAGAGACAACAAAGGACCCAGCAATGTCACTTCAGGAAGAATGCAAAATATTAAATTGAAAAGACATATGTATCCTTATGTTTATTGAAGCATTATTTACAATAGCCAAGATATAGAAGCAACCTATGTGTCCATTAGTAGATTAATGGATTAACAAGTGGTACATAAGAGAACCAAGATGGGGGCGTAGGTAGACACACTGCGCCTCCTCGCACAACCAGAACTGACAGAAAATCGAATGGCAAGGAAGTCCGACACCAAGGAAATAAAAAATAAACATTCATCCAGACCGGTAGGAGGGGAGGAGACAGGCAGCCAGGGCGGAGAGGACTCGCGTTGCCGTGGCGGGACCGAGACTGGCGGAGTGTGGGACGAACAGGGCAGGCAGTCTGACCACTGGCAGACCCTGCGGCCCCACATTCGAGCAGATAAACCGAGAGGGCCAGACTCAGAGTGGCGGAGAACGGGGCAGGCAGAGCAGTGGGTAGCAGCCCACGGCCCCACATTTGCACAGATAAACCTAAATGGCCAGACTCAGAGTGGCGGAGAACAGGACAGGCAGAGCAGCAGGTAGCACCCGGCAGCCCCACATTTGCGCACAGATAAACCGGACAAACGGCGGGGAACAAAGCAGACCGCGCAACCCAGGGCTCCAGCGCCGGGAAATAAAGCCTCAAACCTCTGATTGAAAATGCCTGTGGGGGTTGGGGCGGCAGCAGGAGAGACTCCCAGTCTCACAGGAGAGGTCGTTGGAGAGACCCACAGGGGCCTAGCGCATGCACAAGCCCACCCACTCGGGAACCAGCACCAGAGGGGCCCAGTTTGATTGTGGGTAGCGGAATGAAAGATTGAGGTCAGGTGGAGAGTGGAGCGGGCGCCATTGATCCCTCTCAGCCCCTCCCCCACGTACAGCATCACAGCGCTGGGACCAGTGTTACCCCGCCCCAGGAACACCTAAGGCTCCGCCCCTTTAAGTAACAGACAGGCCAAGACAAAAAAAATGGCCCAAATGACAGAACACTTCAAAGCTCCAGAAAAAATACAACCAAGCGAGGAAGAGATAGCCAACCTATCGGATGCACAGTTCAAAACAATGGTTATCAAGACGCTCACAGAATTGGTTGAATTTGTTCAAAAAGTAGATGAGAAAATGAAGCCTATGCTAAGAGAAACAAAGGAAAATGTACAGGGAACCAATAGTGATGCGACGGAAACTGGGACTCAAATCAACGGTGTGGACCAGAAGGAAGAAAGAAACATCCAACCAGAAAAGAATGAAGAAACAAGAATTTGGGAAAATGAGGAGAGGCTTAGGAACCTCCAGGACATCTTGAAATGTTCCAACATCCGAATTATAGGAGTGCCAGAAGGAGAAGAGGAAGAACAAAAAATTGAAAACTTATTTGAACAAATAATGAAGGAGAACTTCCCCAATCTGGCAAAGGAAATAGACTTCCAGGAAGTCTAGGAAGCTCAGAGAGTCCCAAAGAAGCTGGACCCAAGGAGGAACACACCAAGGCACATCCTAATTACATTACCCAAGATTAAGCAGAAGGAGAGAATCTTAGAAGCAGCAAGAGAAAAGGACACAGTTACCTACAAAGGACTTCCCATAAGACTGTCAGCTGATTTCTCCAAAGAGACCTTACAGGCAAGAACGGGCTGGCAAGAAGTATTCCAAGTCATGAAAGGCAAGGACTTACATCCAAGATTACTGTATCCAGCAAAGCTATCATTTAGAATGGAAGGGAAGATAAAGTGCTTCTCAGATAAGGTCAAGTTAAAGAAGTTCATCATCACCAAGCCCTTATTATAGGAAATGTTAAAGGGAGTTACCTAAGAAAAAGAAGATAAAAAATAGGAACAGTAAAAATGACAGCAAACTCACAGTTATTAACGACCACACCTAAAACAAAAACAAGAGCAAACTAGGCAAACAACTAGAACAGGAACAGAACCATAGAGATGGAGATCACATGGAGGGTTGTCAATAGGAGAGTGGGAGGGGGAGAGGGGGGAAAGGTACAGAGAATACGTAGCATAGATGATGGGTGGAAAATAGACAGGAGGAGGGTAAGAATAGTGTAGGAAATGTAGAAGCCAAAGAACTTATAAGTATGACCCATGGACATGGACTATAGGGGGGGAATGTGGGAGGGAGGGGGTGGGCAGGATGGAGTGGAGTTAGGGGGGCGGGAAATGGGACAACTGTAATAGCATAATCACTAAATATATTTTTTTTAAAAAGGAAAAAAATAGAAGTGGTACATATACACAGTAGAATATTACTCAGCCATTAAAAAAGAATGAACTCTTGCCTTCTGCAGAATCATGGATGGACCCAGAGGGTATTGTGCTGAGTAAAGTAAGTCAGAGGAAAACAAACACCATGTTTAGTTTTATGTGGAATCTAAAAACTAAAGTAAACAAGCTGACCAGAAACAGACTCACAGATACTGAGAACATTTTGACACTTGCCAGAAGGGAGAGTGGCAGGGGAGGTGGGTAAAAAAGATGAAGATATGAAGAAGTACAAATTAGTGGTTACAAAATAGTAATGGGGTGGTGTAAACTACAGCTTAGTGGATATAGTCAATAATATTCTAATAACTATATATGGCATCATATAGTACTAGATTTATTGGGGTGATCACTTCTTAAGTTATATAAATGTCTGATCACTGGGTTGCATACCTCAATCTAATATAATATTGTGCATCAACTATAAGTGAAAATGTAAAAATATTTTTAAAATTAATTTCACAAAGGTATGAGTGAACTGTAAAATATCTTAACATGGTCTCAATATGGACATGGATGCCACCTTTACTTCCTCACATTGGATTTGTTTCACTAGGATGCCATTTTGCAAGGTGTGTGTACATGTTGTGCCTTGATCCCATTCCACATAATTATGTTATCTTTTTAAAAATTTATTTATTTATTTTTAGACAGAGGAGAAGGGAAGGAGAAAGAGAGGGAGAGAAACATCAATGCGTGATTGCCTCTTGCACACCCCCACTGGGCCTTTGCCCACAACCTAGGCATGTGCCCTGACTGTGAATTGAACTGGCGACCCCTGGTTCGCAGGCTGGCACTCAATCCACTGAGCCACACCAGCCAGGGCCAATCATGTTATCTTTAGTATAAGTAACGCTGTTCTCGTATACAAGAGGGTATTCATCAGCATATTGTCTCATATTAATTAAATGTAAGTGAGTGTTCACATACCTTGGGTAGGGTCTTGGTCACTGTTCCTGATGACCCACCTCATCTTTAGGGGGCAGAATTTTACATTCTGCTTTAGTGCTACTGTTTGTTGTGATATAACAATGAGGTTTAACACATGTTTTTTAAAATTTTTATTGTTATTCAATTACAGTTGTATGCCTTTTCTCCCCATCCCTCCACCCCACCCCAGTTGAACCCACCTCCCTCCCCCACCTCCACCCTCCCCCTTGATTTGGTCCATGCGTCCTTCAAAGTAGTTCCTGTAATCCCCTCTCCTCACTGTCCCCTCCCCACTCCCCCCTGGCTGTTGTTAGATTGTTCTTAACTTCAATGTGTCTGGTTATATTTTGTTTCCTTTTTTCTTCTATTGATTATGTTCATGTTATGTTATTGCTAGGCCCATCTCTTCATTGAGATGCTTTCTTTTTCCCACATGTCTGAATTGTGTGCAACTTCCAAGGCTCAGTTCAGTTGCCAGGTCTGCCTTTAAGCTTTCTCCATTCAACCCAGAGCACAGCCATCCTATTCTCTGAAATTTGATACCTCTCAATGTCTAGTTACTCTCTTTGGTGCCGTATAGTTTCATTAGTTATATTTTCATGTATACATCATAGACTAAAAAGATTATTAGTTGACTTAATTGATTGGTCTAGGCTGGTAGCACTGGGAATGAATGAAAAGAGAGAGATAAATGATTGATTGGATATATGGTGGTTGAGAAAGAGGATGGAGATAGAGAGGATACTATTATTATTTCAATGTTGGTAACCCCACTGACAGAAATAGATCAAGTTCTCTGTTCTTAGCTAGATTATCCACCTTTTTGTCTTCTAGTATAGATGAATTACTCATTTAATCCTTGTTTACGTTAATTGAGTTCACTTCAACTAGAACCTCTTCTCTTTTTGGTAGTTGTCCAAAGTTTCATTGTAGTGTTCTCCATACCATTCTTCTGTGTTTGGGTTGTTACTTGTCAGACACTGAAGGGATTAGAATCCATATAAGTCTGCCACCCTGTGTTCCCTTTCCTCCACCTGTATCCTATATGGGTAAATTGAATTCACAACCACACCTTCCCTTAGTCATACACTCTTCCCTACAGAACCTCTCAGTGTCCCAACTACCTCTCTCCCTCCTCATATCCTTATGTTCATTTCTATTCTTGGCTAAAATTTGGGAGAAAAAGTACCTAACCCCATGAACACTGAAGTATTACATCTATCTATGGTTTTCTCCTTTACCAATAGGAATATCCCCAAATAATGTCTTCCTAATGAGGAATTTCAAGCACTAGCAGAGTGATAGATTAAACAAGGGTAAGCTTTTCTTTAAAGGGTAATATACCAAATATTTTAGGCTTTTTGGGTCCTCTTACAAGTACTATACCGGGCAGCTATAGCAAGTTAATATGTACATGAACCAATGTGGCTGTGATCTAATAATATTTTATTTACAAATTAAAAGAGTGGGCTGCATTTAGCCCACAGACCACAGTTTTCTGAATTCTAGTCTACAGTTTAACTTTTGGCATCCCTAGTGTTTCTCAAATGAGAACACAAAAGTAGTGGTCATTTTTTCTTTATCTATCTATTTATCTATCTATCATCTATCCATCCACCTATATCTATTTGTCTACCTACTTATCATCTATCTATCTATAAGTTTTTCTGTAGCAGGAAATTTTGTGATGTGCAACAAAGGATAGGACACGTGTTTCCATTGAGAACCTTGGTTATTAATGCCATAGCTGCTGAGATTGCAAAGAGAATTTCAGAGATGCCTTACAGAGGCATCAGGGTTTGGTGACTCATAGGAAAAATTAGAAAAGGGAAATTAGGAGTGTCTATCAGATGAAATATTTCATTCCCGGAAACCTGCTAATTTTATGCAGTACGTTTTCTGCTGCAAAAGTGGTTTAAACCAATGATAGTTCTTGCAATAATGAAACTGAATAGATAGGTGCATGAGAGATTTATTAAGTACTATAATAAATAGCCTCTTCAACAAATGGTGCAGGGAGAACTGGACCGGTACATGCAAAAAACTGAAACTACACCACCAAGTTACACCATTCACCGGAATAAACTCAAAATGGATAAAAGACTTAAACATAAGCTGCAACACCATAAAAGTCCTAGAGGAAAACATAGGCAGCAACATCTCAGATATCCCACACGGCAATATTTTCACTGATACATCCTCCAGGGCAAGGGAAATAAAGGAAAGAGTAAACAAATGGGACTACATCAAGTTAAAAAGCTTTTGCATAGCTAAAGAAAACATCATCAAAATGAAAAGGGAAGTAACCACATGGGAAAACATATTTGCCAGCAATACCTCGGACAACGGTTTGATCTCAAAAATATATAAATAACTCATATGATTCAATGCCAAGAAGACAAACAATCCAATTTAAAAAATGGACAAAGGACCTGAACAGACACTTCTCCAAGGAGGACATACAGCGGGCCCATAGACGTATGAAACAATGTTCAACAGCACTAGCCATCAGAGAGATGCAAATTAAAACCACAATGAGATATCAGCTCACACAGGTCAGAGTGGCCACCATAAACAAATCAACAGACAAGTGCTGGCAAGGATGTGGAGAAAAGGGAACCCTAGTGCACTGTTGGTGGGAATGAAGACTCATGCAGTCACTGTGGAAAACAGTATGGAATTTCCTCAAAAAACTAAGAATGGAACTGCCTTTGGATCTGGCAATTACACTCCTGGGATTATACCCTAAGAATCCCGAAGCACCAATTCAAAAGAACCTATGCACCCCAATGTTCATAGCAGCACAATTTACAATAGCCAAGTGCTGGAAGCAACCTCAGGGCCCATCAGTAAATGAATGGATCAAAAAACCGTGGTACATTTACACAATGGAATTCTATGTAGCAGAAAGAAAGGAGCTCCTACCCTTTGCGACAGCATGGATGAAACTGGAGAGCATTATGCTAAGTGCAATAAGCCAGGCGGTGAAAGACAAATACCATATGATCTCACCTATATGTGGAACTTAATCAACCAGCCAAACAAGCAAGCAAAATAGAATGAGAGGCATGGAAATAAAGAACAAACTGACAGAGACCAGAGGGCAGGGGGAGGGAGATAAGGGAGGAAAGAGACTAGTTTAAGAACAAGTATAAATGAGTCATGGACAGGTACAACAGGATGGTGATTGACTGTGAGCAGTGGGGGGTGAGGGGTGGGCAGGGCAGTGGAGAGCAATGGGGAAAAATTGGGACAACTGTAATAGAAGAACAACAAAAAAAGAAATATTTTTCTAAGAAAGTAGGGTTTTGCATTTCTTGTTTTTACTACTGTCCAACTGAAATTTTACACCTTTGATTATCTGATAATGATTTAGTATTATAACACAAAATGTAGTGTGTTTTAACAGAACTAACTTTGATGCCCATGCTTTTAAAATCATTTATTTCTTTTTTCTATGAACTTGGTTTATTTTTTATTTAATCTTCATTGTATTTCTTTTCCATTACCATTTAGTCACTTTATACCCCCCTCGCCCCAGCAATCACCACAGTTTTCCATGTTCATGAGTCCTTTTTCCCTTTCTGCTTGATCCCTCCATCCCCAACCCCCCCACTAGCTGTCACCTGCTCTCCATCTAAGAGTCTGCCCCCATTTTCCTTGTTAGTTCAAATTGTTTATTAGATTCCACATATGAGTGAAATCATATGGTATTTGTCTTTCTCTGACTGCCTTATTTCCCTTAGCATAATGTTCTTCAGTTCCATCTGTACTGTCGCAAAGCAAAAAATTTTCTTCTGTTTTATGGCTAAGTAGTATTACATTGTGTAAGGGTCTCATAGTTGTTTTGTCTACTCATCTACTGATGGACAATAACAGTTTACATTCAATATTAGTTTGTATTGGTTTCAGGGGTATCACATAGTGGTTAGACAATCATATACTTTACAAACTGTTCCCCCTGATATTTACAGCTCCCACCTGTCACCACACATATTTATTACAATATTATTGAATATATTCCCTATGCTGTACTCTACATACCTGTGACTATTTTTTAACTACCAATTTGTGCTTCTTAACCCCTTCACCTTTTTCACCAAGTCTCCTAATCTCTCTGCCCTCTGGCAACCATCAGTCTGTTCTATGTATCTATGAATGTCTTTCAAACTTGTTTATCAATTTACTTTGTTCTTTAGATTCCTCATATAAGTAAAATCATATGGTACTTGTTTTTTTTTTTTTTCTAATGGACTTATTTCAGTTAGCATAATACTACCTAGGTTCATCACTGCTGTTTCAAATGGTATAATTTCATTTTATTTTATGGCCAAATAATATTCCATTGTGCCACCACTTTTTTATCCACTCAGCTATTGATGGACACTTGAGTTGCTTCCATATCTTGGCGATTGTAAATAATGCTGCAATGAACAAAGGAGTGCATATAGTCTTACAAATTAGTGTTTTGGGTTTCTTTGGGTATATACCCAGATGTGGAAATGCTGGGTCATAAGGCAGTCCCATTTTTAATTTTTTTAGAAACCTCCATACTGTTTTCCACAGTGGCTGTACTAATCTGCATTCCCACTGACTGTGCACAAGGATTCCCTTTTCCACATCCTCAGCAACACTTGTTGTTTGTTGATTTATTAATGATGCCATTCTGACAAGTGTGAGGCTGATATCCCATTGTGATTTTAATTTGCATTTCTCTGATGATTAGTGATGTTGAGCATCTTTTCATATGTCTATTGGTCATCTTTATGTCATCACTAGAGAAGTGTCTATTTGGTTCCTTTGCCCTTTTCTAAGTGGATTGTTTGGCAGATTTTTGATGTTCAGTTATGGCTTTTTATGTTTTGGATATATACTCCTTACCAGATATACCAATGAAGAATATCTTCTTCCATTCATTAGGTTGTCTTTAATTTTTGTTGATGTTTTTATTTGCAGGGCACTGACTCTATAGATTACTCTTGGTAGTATGGACATATTAATAATGTTAATTCTAATCAGTGGGCATGGTCTATGTTTCCATTTATTTGTATCTTCTTCAATTTCTTTCTTCAGTGTCTTATAATTTTCTGAGTACAGGTCTTTTATCTTTTAGGTTAAATTTATTGCTATGCATTTTATTATTTTTGGTCCAGTTGTAAATGGGATTGCTTTCTTAGCTTCCTTTTCTGATAATTCATTATTGGTGTTTAAAAATTCAAGTGATTTGTGGATATTTATCCTGCTCCTTTAGTGAGTTTACTTATCAGTTCTAGTAGTTTTTGGTGGAATCATTAGCGTTTTCAATATACAGTATCATATCTTCTGTAAATAATAACAATTTTATTTCTTTTGTAACAATTTAGATGCCCCTTGTTTTTTCTTGTCTAATTACTGTGGCTAGGACTTCCAGTACTATATTGAATTATAAGTGGTGAAAGTGGGCACCCGTCTGGTCCTGATCTTACAGGAAATGCTTTTAGTTTTTTCTTTACTTTTTTTATTGTTTATACTACTGCAGATGTCCCCATTTCCTCCCCCTCTTTGTCCACTTCCACCCAGCCCCCACTCCCTCTTCCCTCTGGCCATAACCACACTGTTGTCTGTGTCTATGAGTTACATATATAAGTTCTTTGGCTAATTCTTTCATCTCCTTCCACCCTCCCTCCCCACTCTGATAGCTCTCATTCTATTCCACATTTTTAATTTTTTCCTCATGTGTATGTTAGCTGTGGGTTTGTCATATATGACCTTTATTATGTTGAGGTGTGTTCCCTCTATTGCACTTGCTGAAAGATTTTATCACAAATAGGAGTTGGAATTTGTCATATTCCTTTTATGCATGTATTGATATGATCATATGATTTTTACCCATAATTTTGTTATGTAGTATATCAATTGATTTGCAGATATTGTACCAACCTTGTATCCCAGGAATAAATCCCACTTGATCATGGTGTATGATCTTTTTAATGTATGGCTGAATTCAGTTTGGTAATATTTTGTTGGGGATTTTCTCATACAGGGTAGGGCAAGAGTATGTTTACAGATGAATATATAGAAAATAATACAATAATTAATAAATAATAGAATAATAAACTTTTTGTTTCATGTGTTCAATACTCACAACTTTAAACCTACCTGTGATTCATGTTCATCAGGGACATTGGCCTATAAATTTCTTTTTTTGTGGTGTCTTTACGTGGTTTTGGCATTAGGATAATGGGGGCCTTGGAAAATGAGTTTGAGTCTTCCCTCCTCTTGAGTTTTTGGAATATTTTGAGAAGTATAGGAGTTAGTTCTTTGCATATTGTGTAAAATTAACCTGTGAAGCTATCCAGTCCAGGACTTTGGTTTCTTGGGAGTTTTTTGATTACTACCTTGACTTTGTTAGTTATAATCCTTCAACTAACAAAATCTGTTCAGTTTCTCCTTGATTCAGTTTTGAGAGAGTGTATGTTTCTAGAAATGTATCTTTTTATTCCAGATTGTTCAATTTGTTGGCATACAGTTGTTCATAATATTTTTATACTCTTTTGTTCATAATATTTTCTTATACACATAAGTATTTCTGTGGTGTTAGCTATCACTTGTCTTCTTTCATTTCTGATTTTATTTGGGTTCTCTCTTTCATTTTCTTTATGATTCTGGCTAAAGGTTTACCAATCTTGTTATTTCTTCCAAAGAACCAGCTCTTTGTTTCAATGATCTTTTGTATTTGTATTTGTATTTTTTAATTATATTGATTAATATTTTACTAGTTGTATTTAATTATATTGCTCTTAATTGATTATGCCATTACAGTGTTCAAGTGCTGGGTCTGTGGCTACTCAGCAAAAGTCTCAGGGTACAGCAAAGCCAATCACCCACTGCCTGGTACCTGAAAGCCTCTGTGATAGGGCCGGGTCCAGGGAGTCATCAGAGTGAGGCCAGTACAATTTCATCAGGCTATCTAGATGTGGCTTCTTCTGTAATCTGTATGGCTTCTTCTGTAAGACTTCTGTTGAGTTAGTCTTCAGTTGGTTATTCAGGTTGATTGTTCTATAATTTAGCTGTAATTCTGGTTTTGTCCTGGCAGGAGGTGAGTCCCACTTACATTTACTGTGCTGCCAGCTTGGGAACTCACTCATGCTTTTCTTAAGGCACACTGAGTTCGTGGACAACATAACACATGTAATGGTTAGTTTTATGTATCACTAAATAGGCTATAGTCCCACCCAGTTATTTCATTAAACAATAATGTAGGTGTTGCTGTGAAAGAATTTTGTAGACATGGTTAACATTTACAATCAGTTGAATTTAAGTAAAGTTTACCCTTGGTAGTGTGGGTGGGTCTTACTCAATCAGTTGAAGGCCTTAGAGCAAACCTGAGATTTCCCAAATAAGAAATTACACCTCAAGACTGCAGCACTTTTGAGGCTATCAACTTTCCCTATGGATCTGAGACTCACGATTGCAACATTGACTCCTGCCTGAGTTTCTTGTTGCTCGGCCTGCCATACAGAAATCAGATGTGCCAGCCTTAACTTGTATGAGCCAATTCCTTAAAATAAATCTCTATATACATAAATATATGCATATATACTTATATGCATACATACATATATTAAGTTTGAAAGAGTAGCCTGTATCTCAGGTATAAAACTTTTTTTTATGAGCAAGGTGCCTATGCTAAAACTCCACCTTGCAAGTAGGGAAGGCATCCTGCATGGACACCGTGCTGTTGCTGCCTAGCACTGTGATCCTCAGTGCCTGCTACCGATGTGAGTTTCCTTCTACCACTCACACGTTGTCAAGGAATTGAAGTGGCAAACAGGGTCAGCTAGAGATCACAGTCCCAGCGTGGCTTGCAGGCCACTGAAAATTTTAGAGGGGGAAATGGTCAACTCTTCTAGGTTACAGAAACACAGTTTGCTAAGACTTTTCTTTTGAAACATTTTTATTGGTTGGGGTCAACATGGTGAGCATAAGTACGACCAGGTTGATAGAGGAGGAATGTGGACACTACAGAGTGATGTTCTAGTTGAAGGTGCCTGTCGTTGACATGTATGAACCTGTCTGAACTGCTATCATCCCCTAAAACATTTAGGGGTCCTTATTGTTATTCACATAGCAGATGAAGCATAAAAATATCCTATTTAAACTTATCATTATGCCTTCATATCTTAGTCATCTCTTTCCAGTTGTTGTATGAGCAACTGGAATATTATGGTTCTCCATCCAACATTCCCTGCACTACTTTACACCAAAAAAATCACCATATAAAATTAAAACAAATAATCTTGCATTAAAATCTTTGGATTTTATTGGAATATTGGAGCTAAAATACCTAACATGCTCAGCCTCTGTATCAGTCTGTGTCCAAATCAGAGGAAACTATAATTATTTAAACAGAAGTTTAATATAAAGACTTATTAACCTGTGATGAAAATAACTATAGGACATAAGGAAAACCTATATTGTATCCTAGAGCTGAGGGAGAATGTCTAAGAAAGAACAAATTTTGAGAGGGGCCCAGATCTGCAGGGCTAGGCTTCAGATCTTGTTAATGATGTAGTTGCATCCTGCTGCATGGCAGAGAAGTTTGTTGGTTGGCCTGAGCTAGACATGGTCATAGTTACTGGGCAATCAGTAAGCAATCATCTGGAGTACAGGTGGAATGCAGTCGGGATGCAAAGAGGCCTCAGTCAGTGCATGGGCACACAGAAGAATTGATGTGTGCATTGGTAACCATCTAGGAAACAAGTATGGCTACAGCCAATGACCAGGTATGCAATCATGCAGAAGGACTCAGGATGCTGATGTGACAGGAGGCGTGGAGGCGTAGATTCCTGTCAGGAGGACTGGGCAGTAGAAGGGCCATGCAATACAAACCTGGGGAGGGCACATGATCAGGGTACAGCCCTAGAGTTTATGGTGTCCACGTTGAAATAACAGCAGGAAAGTCATTACCAGGCCTGGCTGGAGCTGCGAAGGTCATCAGGGACCACACATTCTGGTTCTGTGGCTGGGTTGGTACAACAGCAGATATTGTCACGTCACACTGCTAACCCACGTCAACAACTGTAAACAGCAGGCAGCCCCTTTCTTATACTTGCAATGCACTTCTCATACACTGTACTGAAAAAACTCAACATGTGCTTACTATAAATGAGATATGCATAGAGAAATTCTGCCCATTACATAGAACATAGCTGAAGGCTCAATTTGGAGCTGGCAGGCAATACATTAATAATTGGCACAGCTCATCCCTTTGGTTGCTCAGCTTTCATATGTACCCATCTACATACATTTGAACTCTCTTACAGCAGAAAGACAATTCTGTACTTCTACCTAATAGATACACCAATCCTTTTAGATATCTCACCATTCTCTCCAAATTAGATGATTCGGAATCTCAAGTCATTGTATTCATCATGGGTTCTATTAATTATTCCTCAAATTCAGTCAGGCACTCATTGAATATTCAGTTACATAAAGACTAAATTGTAAAATTAACTTTCAATAACTTGTGCATAAAATAACAAATAGGAAGGATAGAGAAAAAGAGAATGGTGTATATCTAAAAATATATACACTTGCATATATTAAACATAAAGAAAATATGCAAAGCTACTACAGCTCTTGTTTCTAGTTCTTAGCTATTCAGTTACCAATTACAATTGCCCTCACCCTTGGATAAAACTTCAGATGCTCTGGGTTCTTTACCTGGTAGAGTGTTGAAAACCATTCCCCAAGGGTCTGGGTCCTAAATCATTCTGCTTTTTATTGTTGTCATGATAATTTTCCATTAACTTTTACTATTGTGTAGCAGGTATAATGCAGGTCCCACAGAGATGTCCATATCCTAGCCCTTGAATATACGAGGGAGTCCCCCAAACCCTGAAATTATCTTCTGGAGGGCAGGCCCATTTTAGTACCAGCTAGGTAAGTGTAGTTCCCCCGCTAGGTGAGTGTTCTAGGAACCCATCTGTATCAGTGTAACAGCTGGCATTGTATGAGAGACTGTGTTCAGCTTTAGTGAATTTTTTTTGAAGGCTCTTTCAACACATTTGCCCATTTCGTGATGGATGATTTACAAGCACAACTACCCACACTGCTCAGCAGTTTTTCACCAAAAATGGCATGTGCCCCACACTCCCTATTCACCCAATCTGACTCCACAAAAAGTGACTTTTTGTTGTTGTTGTTTCCCTGGATGAAAAAAGTCTTCAAAGGTAAACATTTTGCCAATGTGCAAGAGGTGAAACAAACAATGGCAAAAGCACCAAAAGACAACAAAATCGACCAGTTCAAAAACTGTTTTGAGCAGTGGAAAATACATCTCAACAGGTGTTTTGCATCAAATGGAGAGTACTTGGAAAGTGACTGAAGTTTAAATGTGTAACAATAAATACATAATTCTTTGTAAATTCTGGGTTGTTTTGGGTTCCCCCTCATATTGTTACAAGACAAATAGGAGTTAAAGGTGCTAATAATCAACTGATCTTAAAATAGAAAGATTATCTTGGATTATGAACATGAACCAATTCTCAATGTGGTTCTTTTTTTTTTTAATATATTTATTGATTATGCTATTACAGTTGTCCCATTTCCCCCCCCACTCCACTCCATCCTGCCCACCCCCCTCCCTCCCACATTCCCCCCCTATAGTTCATGTCCATAGGTCATACTTATAAGTTCTTTGGCTTCTACATTTCCTACACTATTTTTACCCTCCCCCTGTCTATTTTCCACCTATCATCTATGCTACTTATTCTCTGTACCTTTCCCCCCCTCTCCCCCTCCCACTCCCTTAGTGACAACCCTCATGTTCTAGTTGTTTGCCTAGTTTGCTCTTGTTTTTGTTTTATGTGTGGCTGTTAATAACTGTGAGTTTGCTGTCATTTTTACTGTTGCTATTTTTGATCTTCTTTTTCTTAGGTAACTCCCTTTAACATTTCCTATAATAAGGGCTTGGTGATGATGAACTTCTTTAACTTGACCTTATCTGAGAAGCACTTTATCTTCCCTTCCATTCTAAATGATAGCTTTGCTGGATACAGTAATCTTGGATGTAGGTCCTTGTGTTTAATCTTGGGTAATGTAATTATGATGTGCCTTGCCGTGTTCCTCCTTGGGTCCAGCTTCTTTGGGACTCTCTGAGCTTCCTGGACTTCCTGGAAGTCTATTTCCTTTGCCAGATGAGGGAAGTTCTCCTTCATTATTTGTTCAAATAAGTTTTCAATTTTTTGTTCTTCCTCGTCTCCTTCTGGCACCCCTATAATTCAGATGTTGGAACGTTTCAAGGCGTCCGGGAGGTTCCTAAGCCTCTCCTCATTTTTCCAAGTTCTTGTTTCTTCATTCTTTTCTGGTTGGATGTTTCTTTCTTCCTTCTGGTCCACACCATTGATTTGAGTCCCAGTTTCCTTCGCATCACTATTGGTTCCCTGTACATTTTCCTTTGTTTCTCTTAGCATAGGCTTCATTTTTTCATCTGTTTTTCGAATAGATTCAACCAAGTCTGTGAGAATATTGATAACCAGTGCTTTGAACTGTGTATCCGATAGGTTGGCTATCTCTTCCTTGCTTAGTTGTATTTTTTCTGGAGCTTTGAAGTGTTCTGTCATTTGGGCCATTTTTTTTGTTGTTTGTTTGTCTTGGGGCGTCTGTTACTTTAAGGGGCGGAGCCTTAGGTGTTCACCGGGGCGAGGTAATGCTGGTCGCTGCGCTGTGATGCTGTACGTGGGGGAGGGGCCCAGTGGGAGCAATGGCGCCCGCCTCACTCTCCTCTGGCTTTCAATCTTTCACTCCGATACCCACAACCAAACTGGGCCACTCTGGTGCTGGTTCCCGAGTAAGTGGGCCTGTGCACACTCTAGGCCCCTGTGGGTCTCTCCAATGACCTCTCCTGTGAGGCTGGGAGTCTCTCCTGCTGCCGCCCCAACCCCTATGGGCGTTTTTAATCAGAGGTTTGAGGCTTTATTTCCCCCCACGGGAGCCCTGGGTTACGCGGTCTGCTTCGCTCCCCACCATTCTTCCGGTTTATCTGTGGGCGAATGTGGTGCCGCGGGGTGCTACCGGCTGCTCTGCCTGCCCCGTTCTCCGCCACTCTGAGTCCGGCCCTGTGGGTTTATCTGTGCAAATGTGGGGCCGCAGGGTCTGCTAGTGCTCAGACTGCCTGCGCCATTTGTCCCACACTCCGCCAGTCTCAGTCCCGCCACAGCCACACGCCCCTCCTACCAGTCTGGATGAATGTTTATTTTCTATTTCCTTGGTGTCGGTCCCCCTTGCTGTTCGATTCTCTGTCAGTTCTGGTTGTGCGAGGAGGCGCAGTGTGTCTACCTACGCCGCCATCTTGGTTCTCCCTCAATGTGGTTCTTAAAAGTGGAAGCAGAAGGCAGAAGAGGGACAACCAAGACGGCAGTGTGAGGGCTCATCCTGATGTTACTGGCTTTGAAGGTGGAGATATGAAGACATAAATGAGGGCAGTTTCTACAAGCTGGGAAGGGTGAGGAAATAGATTGTCTCCTTAGACAGTCCAGAAGTGTTGTAACCCTGCTAATATCTTCATTTTAACCCAGTGACACACATCTCAAACTATTGACCTCTAGAAACGTAAGAAGATAAATTTATGTTGTTTTAAGCCATTACGTTTGTGGGCTTTGCTACAGAAGCAATAGAAAACGAATACACTGAGTGTCAAAGAAAGTTTTTATAGCCATGGATTTCCAAAAAAATCTCTTCTGTGAGTTAGAGAACCAATTAAAATCCATAATAACTAACAGCCACTGAGTCACTGAAGAATTATTTTAATCTTTTATTTTAAATATCAGTATAACAGGTAGATAGTATATAGCCACTCATCATGCAGTCAGAATGTCTTCTCACAGGGCAATGATGGATTCCATCCAAGCCATCTGTCTAGGACAGACCCTCCCTCTTATGGATACCCCAACCATTTTCTTCACCTTTCAATCTGCCCTACATTTGCAAGTGCTAAAAGCTGAAGAGCAGCATGTTCAGAATGTGTAGTACCCTATATGTTACACCCAAAATTTTAAAATCTCTTAAAACTACTGGCATCATCATTCTCCTTTCAAAACAAAATGACTTCTATCTCACTCTTACCAAAACTACTGCTGTGATGCCAATGTAACTGGGCTCAGATTTAACTATTCTAGAGAAGTCAAAAGCATAAAACTGGGAAACAAAACTGTCACTTCCTTCTTCTAAATGTAGCTTCAGCCTTATCCTTCAACCAGTTCAGCAGTCAAAGTACTGAACAAGTTGAACAAATCTCTCATTTCTGTGTCTGCAACACTTTCTTCCATGAGAGTGATTAATTCAATCTAGGAGACCTCCCACTACTTACCTCAACAACCTTCACATCCCATTCAGACCTTCTATATACAATTCCAAAACTTTGGAATCTGGTTTTCCCTTCAGAGGACATTTTCTAACTTTCTCACATCACTAAATTCCAGTTCCTTCCTTTAAAGGCCTTTGGGATTAAGAGAATCAACAAGCTCTTGGATTAATAAAGACCATACCCCATATACAAGGTGGGGGATAGCCATGTTGGTAAAGGAAAGACCACAATTAAATCCCTTAGTGTGATTTGAGATAGCCACTGACTACAATCAAATTGTTTATAACAAGGTACCAGGTGTTACAGATCCACTGCCTGAAAGGCAGGAAAAGGCTACATTACAGAGATGGCACATGCTTAATATTACAATAACTAAATCCCTGAATCACAGGAAGCTTCAACAGAATATAACCAACCCAGGATCCATGAGGCTTTTGCTCAGAATCAGATCATATTCAGGTGCAAATTTTTGACACTGTATCAAATAAGTAATGAGTAAAACTTTCAAATCCTACAAATCAACTTTAAAGCGCGTATTGCTTACTCGTTGAAGGCATAAGTTTCCAATATTTCCACCATGCTATAAGGTACAGAGAAGCGAGATTAATATGGAAGTAGTCTTATAGTGTTGAATGCAAAGGATTTTTCAAGGCTTCAGATAAAGTTCTGGTCATCAATGTTCCTTTAAGGCAATGCAAGCATCCCTCTAAGAAGACCAAAATGGCAAAGTGGGCTCAGCTCACCAAGAACAACTTGCTAGCAGACAAATAAAAAAAAGTGGGCCAATTTCTTCAGGCAAATCAACTTCTTTATCCTCAAGGTTTAAGCTTGATGGTATATAGCCCCTTTGGCATTGAGGAAAAGGAGGACTTTAGCAAACAATTTGAAGACTTGATCTGGTGTTCAGTCTCATCTATATATGCTCAAGAGGATTCATAAGTTTCCCTCTTTATTTCCTATTTATTTCCAGGATCCCAGCAACTATTATTTTTATCGCCAGGACCTTGACAACTCTTTTGTTTTGTTTTTCCATGACTCCAGAAACTATTTTTCCATCAAATTGTTGCATATGATCAGCAGAAAAATAATTTTTGTGTGTTTTGAGATTAACAAGTTTACAAAGGAAAGACATAAATAAATATAAGAAACAAAAATGTAATCAAATCCCACTACAAAATATAAACATTTCATATATATAACAGCAAAGCATACCAACATACTTAACACACTACAGCAGTGGTTACCATACTTTCTCAAGCATCAGAATCAAGATGTTACCTATCCACTCAGAGTTTCTGAATATGTAGGTTGGTAGTAGAATCCAAGAATTTGCATTTTAACAAGTTCTTCTATGCTTTTCATGTTGCTGGTTCAAGGGCTGTACTTGCAATCCACTGCATTAGAATATGGAAAGCACAATCCTAGTCTAATAGCAGAGAAAAATGCTTATTAGGCACAACTATAGGATTGAAGTGACTGTATCAGAGCTACCACTGACATTTCCCTATAAGTGTTTCTACTTGAACTTAGTTCCTGGATGCTAATTGCCTCTTCATCTTTGGCTATAGTTCAGAGTTTTCCTCCCATGCAAGAAGTGATAGCTAGTGAGGCAGTCAAGCAGATCTGGGCAACTAGGAGTCTGTTACTCTTATTTCTTCCAATGTTTTTTCCCTGCCTTTGTGGTATGAGGCTGGGAGCTGTCTTCCCTTTCCATCAGCTCTTTAAAGATTTCATTGTGCATGTAAAAGAAGATGTATCCAGTGTGAAGCCTAGCCTTCCGTATCAGAGCCTCCTGGATACTTGACACTTGTATATCATTGTAAGTGAACCAGGTCTGCCTCTCAAAGTCAAAGGCATCACTAATATAATGGCCTGAATGTAGGGTATTCCCAACATGGCTGACAACACCAATCAGCTGATAGCCATATTGATCTCTCATCTTGGAATTTCTTTTTTGTTTCTTGGCTTCAGCTTTTTTATTCTTCTCACATAAAATGTCTTTGTGTCCAAGGTTTTTATTGAAACCTGATGCTAGGGAATTCACATTGGCATCTTGGAGACTTAATTCTGGAGGTCTTCTAAGATTCTTTGTGTACCACTGGGCATCTGGCTTCTCATGGCTGTGAAGCGATTCCTCCTGAAGGGATTGTTCATAGATTCTCATCTTTTCATGCTGCTGGATCTGTCCATCTACATTTGAGAACTCTTCTGAAATACTGGATTTTTTATCCTCACAAAAATCTTCTGTAGTCTCAGTGACACTATCAACAGTGGGAAACACATTGTTTTCTTCATATTTCTCTAGGTTTGGATTTCTAAACACTTTTTGAAGATGAACTTCTGCAAGACATGTGTCTGGGCCACTGGTGGGTTTACCTTCGTCTTCACAGATCACAGAAATGTTGGTATCTTCTAGATACTTCTTTAATCCTGGTCCTAATGGCTCTTGTTCAATGGCTGTGCCATAACCTGAGTTTACCAATATGGATTCTGTTATATTAGGTTTTGAATATTTCCCCAGGTCATTTTGCTGCTGTTCTTTGCTTGACCCAGAAATCTGGCACTTTTGTGGTTCAGACTCATTTTCTGATTCAATGTGTAGAGCTAGACAATCCTTGCATTCTGAGGTCAACTTTCTTGAAGGTGTCAACGACCTAAAGATGTCAGAACTCATCTTTTGAAAAAAATTTAAAAATTGGAAATCCTTAGTATGTGCACTCTTATCCAAGGGAAGAGGTGGCTGAGTACTTTCATTGCAATGAGAAGACAACTTTAAATATTTAGAAATGATGACTTGCCGGCCATCCTTCCTTAATGACCTAGACTTGTGAAAACTATAGCGTTTCAGATGAACAATGAGGACCCTGGGTAACCTACTGAATTTGTGCACTCCAACAGATCTGTTGTGGTTACATTTCCCACACTTATACTCAAGCTCTTCTGCTCCAAAGAAAAGATCCAAAGTAGATTGAATAGACAAAGGATATGTTTTTCTTCCTTGGGGAAGGTTGATGGAGACATAATTACTCACTTCTGCCTTGAGAACAGCCTGACCACAGGATTCACAAGTAATAGAACACAGCAACTCAACCTCAAAGTTAGTGATGACAGGACAAACAAGTATTTTGATGACAGCATTGTCAGCAGAAGTCTGTTGACATGAATTTTGTTCCTCAGATTCAATTTTAGTCTTCCAAATTTTGTTTAATTTTTCCATGTTCCCTTTCATCTGATCTAAACAGTGACCTAAGAATTCATGAGCATCATGCTGTGAGTTGTCAGAGAATACCTCTGCTACTGTTGAAATGGCATTTTTAATACTCACAAGTAACTTCTTCTTGATTTTTATGCTGTAAATATCTTTCAGAACAAGAAGTTGTGACAAGCACATGCTAAGAGCATCAAATGGAATTTTACTCCATGGGAAACTCTGATAGAGTAAATCATAAGCAAAGGATGGAATCGAAAATAAAGCCTGTAAAACCGCATTCATATAACAGGTGTTTCCCAAGTTGGGCAGGCCTTGACAGAGTTTCTCTGGATGAAAGTCAAAGGTCATCTTGATTCTGTGCCACTCTGGGTCATCCTCACTGTACAATGGTTCCAATAGAAGTACCAAATATATTTTCTCAGAAAGAGTTTGGAGAAGACAAGTGCCATCTAGGTAAGGATTTCCAGTAGAACAGGTCTTGAGTAAAAGTCTCAAAGTTAATTTGTTACTTTCTTTTAACTCTTTTAGTGACATTTTTTTCTTCTCATGGTGTCTTCTATTCTTCAAGGAATTTGTCTTGAATTTCTTGTATCTTACAGATTTATTCTCTTCCTGCAATTTCTCATGTATCTCCAAACTAGATGATACCATCCTTTTTCTCTTCCCCCATCCATTTTCTACTAACTCTTTAGAGGTAAGTGTTGATATCTTTGATGTATATAAAGGCATCTTCTGAAGGTCAGGTGTTCTACTTTCTTCTCCTTTGTCAAAAACTCCACTTCTTGACTTCTCATACATCTCATTAAATAAATTTTTGTTGATTTCCTTCTGTGTTTTTGTGCTGTCAAAGACACCCCTATCCCTACCAGGCTTCATGGGTGGTTGAATTTTTTTTGACGGACTCTGTCCAGGAACATCGTCAGCTCTTCAGCGTCTCTAGAGGATAATTTTTTAATAAACAAAAAAGTATTATTTTGGAAAGTTAAATGCAGATAATTTTGTTTTTCTTCAGAGGATCTAAACACTACATTTTCAATATTATTACCCAGCCTAATGGTTGTGTATTCTCCAGTGCTGAAATAAACCACCAGTCTAACTTTCTCCTTTCCTTCCACTGTTTCAATAAATGCTTCTTTTGACTTAGACATCCCAGTCTTCCTATTCCATATTTGGACAAAACCATGTACCATGAGAGCAGCCATGTTTTCTTTACAAATAAAATACACATGTATCTTGTATTATTAACAATCTTAAGTTCCAAACTGTGTTGCAAGTTTGCCTCTGAAGACAACACTAAAGCAAAGGTTCTTTAGTTCTCTACACAGAATGGTCCTGTTTCTACTGTTGATTTTATATTACAGCTTCATAAGTTTCTGGATACTCACTCCTTTAGCAATAAAACCAATATCCTTCAAGAGTTGTCCACAGTTACACGAGGCAAGAGCTGTTCACGATTAAACGAAGGCAGAGTCTTGATTCCCAGTGCAAGGCTGCTACTGAAAAAAATCAAGAAACATTATTTAAGCTATCAGAGAAATGACTGGCTAGAACTCAAACTCTATTCCCATACACTAAATCTGTTTTCCACTGAAATACTAGATTAATTCTGTATTAATTTCTCCACTTCAACTAAAATCATTAAACACTTGAAAGATTTTCAATACATAGGTGAAGAGCAGGATGAATAGTGTCTCAAGTGTATGCATACAATATGCCAATCCTCTTGTCAATAAGTGAGTAAGAAAATGGGAGGCATTATATGGCCCTCAGCCCAAGTCCTGGAATCTAGAGGACTTCATACACAGGCCACTAATAGTTAATCTATCTACCTCCTTCCAAATGCAGTTATGTTCCTATTATTTCATATGGAACCAGGGGAAGTCCACACACTCTATCCCATGTTAAAGCAGGTATCAAAGAATTGGCTATCTCTAGCTCCCACAAGCTAAGATGACCTGGTATATTCTAAGCAATCCTGATTTTCAAGATAAGTGCCAGGCAATTAAAACTTTAAAGTCATGTTGAGCAAGAACATAAAAAAACTCAGGATAATTTTGAAAATTGGCTAAAATGATGACTGAGACTCAGTTCAAGACTGTGATTATTATGTTTTACTACTGAACAAGCAAATGCATAGTATAAAAGATTTACAAAAAAACCCACAACATATGATGAGTGGAGAATTTCCTGTTGGCTCCAATGTTGGCTTCAGTGTTCCTATGGAGACATGCCCAAAGTTTCAAGGTCATTATAATCCATGCAGACTGAAAAATTCCCCAGGGTGAAAAAGGAAAGAAGTCAATGGCCTGGTGTCCTTTTGGCCATTATAACAGGGGCAAAAACAAGTTGGCATTCAAAGGTCTATAAATTTTTAAGTCCTTATTAACATATTTTTACTTTCTATTTCTTAATGCATCATCATATGGCTTAGAGGAAAAGTGGTTATGGTCAACATGGGTGAAATATGTACTAAACAAAACCATCTCTAAGACCTTTAGCCCTGCTTTCCTCACACCTACAATTATGTTTATATTCACCTGTCTAAAGTAGAATCACCAGTAGATTCCCTAAGTCATCTGGGTTGAGGAGTACTGTCAATGAAGACTTGTAGTATAACTGGACCACCAACATGGGAAAATGAGAAAATCACATGAAACAACTTCTAGCAGGCCTTAGGTCTCATACTCTCTTTTCCAGAAAATACTATCGAACAACTTCAGGATATATTTAGCCATCCATGGACAAGTAAGTACAAGGCATTTTACTCAGTGCTAATTATGGCACATACATAAGTGAGTGTGTGATCTGTCTGTGCTCCAGACTACATGGAATTCAGATTATAAAGTAACCATTTTTATAATCACAGTCTAGCATACAGGTGGCAAATACAAGGCCTGCGGGCTGAATCCGGCCCTCCACCTTGTTTTATCTGGCCTGGCACCTTGTTTCTACCCAGCGGCAGCACCTAGCTCTCACTTAACTGCTAAGGAGTGGTTACACTTATACAGTCCTAAAATTACATTTGGCCCCTTGAAGGCAACTGTGAGGCTGATGTGGCCCCTGGTGAAAATGAGTTTGACACCCCTGGTCTAGCAGTTTTCTTATTCTGATTGGCTAGAATTGCTTTCACATTCTCCAACTGATTACATTCTGCAATTAATGTGAATTGCCTGGTATTTGCCTTCCACAAGCTAAATTGGGTTAATTTCTTGAAATAATCTCATTTCTTTACTCCCCAGCTACTTTCCCTTCCAAACCACAAGTGACACACCCAACAAGTTAGGTGTACCAAATTTGCCTGATTTGGGTCATTTCTAGTTTGAGAACTCACAGCATTCTGAACTTCAGTCCAAGAGCTCTCCAAACAAGTTCTGAGGCTTTCCAAACATACCCCTTACCTTCACGTTAGCACCATTTAATTAGTCTCACTAAGTGATAAATCTGTAACCCCAATTCTTTACATATTAACACTTCTATATACACTGCCTGCTTCAGGACAAGCCAGAGGCCTCCATCAATTCTACTCAGTATCCTGTGGGGTCCCTAACATTACCCCAACAGAAAGTAAGTGAAAAGAAAGAATAAGATAACAAATCACTAATGTATGGAAAGAGAGAGTCCAATCACATTATAAGGAACAGCACCACAACTCTACATTAAGACCACCACATCCTACATGTAAAAAGTCAAGACAGAACCGAAAACTTAACCTACAACTAAGTGTTCCAAAAATATGACAGCAAAAGATCAACAAAAAGAGCCAAACACCCCCTAACCTCCCCCCTCTTACCTGTCATCCTGCAGTTAGGGGGTGGAGGGATTAAGCAAAAAAGAAAAAGGACTCATGGACACAGACAACTGTGTGGTAATTGTGGGATGGGGGGACGGAGGTATAAGGGGACTAAATGGTTAATGGAAACAATACAAAAAATGCCAAACAATGGGTACCTCTGCTTGTCATCCTATACCAAAATGGTCAAATGGCTAAAAATATACATAAAACTTTCAGTCAAATGTCCCAGCTTTTCAAAAGCAATTCAAACATCTCTGTGAATACTTACTAAACTTTTGACAGTGTGTTCAAGGCAACGACAGACTGTTGAGTATCCAGTATGTAAAGGAATCATTCCCAAAGCCCTGAAATTTCTAAGAAGATATTAAGATGGACTTCAGATATACTGATATTCCCTAACAATCAATACACCATCCTGTTGGTAATGAGTATTTCTCTCTAAAATAGAAAGGCTCTTTCCAATAGACACCAGTATAAGTCCATTGGTATTGAGCACTGAACAATTGTGTTAAAAAGACAATGTTGAATGATCCTCCAAAACTTTAGGCTATGAGGTATCAAAATCAATGCCCCCACCTGCTTTTTCCATGCTTAGCCCTCTACAGGACACACCAGTGACTTTGAGAAAGCTGTGTAAATGACTAATATCCCACTGACGCCATGGTCAACTCCAGAGTATCTGTCTCAGTGACAAAAATAAGTATAAGTAACAATTTCTTGCCATCATATATAGGTTAAAGAGCTTCCTACAGCCAGCTCCCTGAACTCAAAAAACCAGGGAGCTGGTGGGAAAGGATCAGATGTACCGAGTCACTCAAAATTTTAAATTTCTGAATAATTTGGTAGTGAATCAATATAAATTAATGAATAGGTGAGCACTTAGCACAATAAATGTTTGTATCAGAAAGCATGTGGTCAAGAATTGATTAGAAATGAGGCCATAAAAACATTCAGGCATAAATGCAAATTCAACTAATCTGGATTATTTATATATAGTTCTCACTGTCCTACTTTAATGCTGAGTAAGAATTTAAACTATATCTTCTTCACACACACACAAAAAATGAAGTCTCTTTAAATGTATTTTTTTGGATTATGCTATTACAATTTTCACTATTTTTTCTCCCTTGTATCCCCCCTCCCCTGCACCCCCCAACTCCCCCACAGCATTCCCCCCTTTAGTTCATGTCCATGGGTTGTACATATAAGTTCTTTGATTTCTCACTTTCCTATGCCATTCTTTACCTATCCCCATCTATTTTATGCCTACCAATTATGCTTCTTATTCCCTGTACTTCTCTCCCATTCTTCCCCTCCCCCTCCCCACTGAAAACCTTCCATGTGATGTCCATTTCTCAGATTCTGCTCCTGTTCTAGTGGTTTGCCTAGTTTTTGTTTTTGTTTTTATAGGTTCAATTGTTCATAACTGTGAGTTTGTTGTCATTTAACTGTTCATATTTTATGATCTTCTTCTATTACTTAGAAAGTCCCTTTAACATTTCATGTAATAAAAGCTTGGTGATGATGAACTCCTTTCAACTTGACCATATCTGGGAAGCACTTGATCTGCCCTTCCATTCTAAATGATAGGTAGAGTAATCTTGGATGTAGGTCCTTGCCTTTCATGACTTCAAATACTTTTCAGCCCCTTCTTGCCTATAGGGTTTTTTTTTGATAAATCAGCTGATAGTCTTATAGGCAGTCCTTTGTAGGTAACTCTCTCCTTCCCTCTTGCTGCTTTTAAGATCCTCTATCTTTAATCTGGGGTAACAATGATGATGTGCCTTGGTGTGTTCCTCCTTGGGTCCAATTTCTGTGGGACTCTCTGAGCTTCCTGGACTTTCTAGAAGTCTATTTCCTTTGCCAGATGGGGAAATTTTACCTTCATTATTTGTTCAAATAAGTTTTCAACTTCTTGTTCTTGTTCTTCTCCTTCTGGCACCCCTATGATTCAGATATTAGAGCACTTAAAGTTATCCCAGAGTTTCCTAAGCCTCTCTTCCTTTTTTTTGAATTCTTGTTTCTTCATTCTGTTCCAGTTGATTGTTTATTTCTTCCTGTTGTTCCAAATCACTGATCTGCGTCCTGGTTTCCTTCCCTTCTGTGTTGGTTCCCTGTATATTTTGCTTTATTTCACTTTGGGTAGCCTTCATTTCTTCCTTCATTTTGTGACCAAGCTCAATCAATTCTGTGAGCATCTTGATTACCAGTGTTTTGAACTCTGCATCAGATAGGTTGGCTACCTCCTCGCTTAGTTCTTTTTCTGGAGTTTTGATCTGTTCTTTCATTTGGGCCATATTTCTTTGTCTCAGCACACCTGTTATGTTGTAGGGGGGTGGTGCTTAGGTATTCACCAGGGCAGGGCAACCCTCCTTGCTGCATTGTGGCACTGTCTGCAGAGGAGAGGGAACAATGCCACTCCCTTGCTCTGCTCTAGCCTCACTTTCCAATGAACTCTCTCATGTGAGACTGGGAGTTTCTTCTGCCATGGCAATGCCTGCAGTAGTTTACAGCTAGCTTTGAGTCTTTAGTTTCCTGTTCAGCCAGCCCCATCGTGCCTGCAGGGTCCACTGCCTTGCAGCGTGTTCTCTCTGCTCTGTTCTCTCTCTTGCTCCTCCTACCACTTTGGGTGAATGTGTCTTTAACACCTTGGTTGTTGGAGTTCCATGCAGGTTGATTTTCTGGAACTTCTGGTTGTTTATTGTCTTTAGATTGGTTGTTATCCTTCTTTTGGTTGTGCGAGGAAGTGAAGCGTTTCTACCTACCCTCCATCTTGGCTGTAACTCTAAAACCAAAGTCTTAATTGTTTCTATTTTGAACACTTGAGAGTATGAACCTACAACCCCAGAACCACTTCAAGTCTGCATTAAAATTTTTTCAATCCCACATAATCTGTATTTATCAAAAATTGTTATCTGTTTTTTCTAATCATAGCTGAAATAATATGAGACCCTCATGGCATTTCCATTCTCTGCCTTCAAAAACACAGTTAAGAGACATGTGTATCCAAAAACAGTCTCTATTCATCACTCCTTCTTCACAGTTCAACCTGCTTACATTCCATTCCAGAAAAAAGGAGACTTCATTGAGAGTACTGAGCATAGAAAGTGAAGATTAAGAAACATCTTGCTGAGCCCTTGCTGGTGTGGCTCAGTGCCAGCCTGCAAACCAAAGGGTCACTGGTTCAATTCCCAGTCAGGGCACATGCCTGGGTTGCGGTCCAGGTCCCCAGCTGGGGCTGTGCAAGAAGCAACCAATTGATGTATCTTGTGCATCGACGTTTCTCTCCCTCTCTTTCTCCTTCCCTTCCCCACTCTCTAAAAATAAATAAAATCTTAAAAAAAAAATCTTGCTGATGCACAGTTGAGGGAACCAGTGAACCAGTGCTCACTTTTCCTAGCTTAAATTTCCTTCTTGATTCTACCTCATCACTCAAAGGCTTTTGGAGCTTTTTTTGATTGCTCTTTTTTTTTTAAAGAAGGTTTTAAAGTGAAATTTATCAGTTCTCTAAGATCCTGCTCCACTATGTGACTATTCTATGCAGCCTAAAATAAACACTTCAGCAGTAGTGATATGCCTCCTCTTTTGCCACTCCCACACCAGATTCAAAACATATGGATGACAGCTATATTCAAAAGTTATGAAAGCCAAAGTGCTTTCCTCTCATTTACCCATAAACTCAGTCCATTAGATTTGATTGATTACTTACTAGTGCAATACACTAGGCTAGATGCTGATCTCAAAGCATAGCCAGAAACTCATAAAGCTATACTACTCCAATGAGATCTGGAGGTATGACCTATGGTGTCAATAAGCTGGCTGTAAGGTTAAAAACCTCCTAGTGCAAATTGTCTGCTTCACTGTTAATTTACTAATTCACTTTACATTGATTTTCTCGGTCATCACGTATTTGCTGAGCATCTGCTCCATGCTGCATATTATGATTTCCTGAGTGCTCCATGCTGGGTATTGTGGCCAGTGCTCTCAGGGACACAAGGATGTGAGTATTTACTGTATCTAAATGACGTAGATTCAAGTGTAAACATCATAATCAAAAATGGCCTTGCTTCCACTAGGGACAAAGGATCTGGGAAAATATCCTTTCACTGCCATTTTCTGGAGCTTGACACACAACCGGGGTGGGAGCAGTGTTTTGTAAAAGAGAATATCCTGGTAGGGCCTTTCTCAGGCCCTGCCTCAACTCTGTAAAATGATGAGACTTAGCCTCATCTTCACGGAACAAATGAGAAATTGGCCCTTGGGAAGAATGCCTGAAAGCCCCAGAACCCAGAAACCCAGTTTGTTAATTACATATTAAGCTTATTTGATGAGGACTTTTGATGTTTTTTTTGGTGTATTTACCCTCTGTAACCTGTATTTGTATTTCCAATGATTTGTGCTTTCATAATTTTGAGAGCAAGAAGCACTGGAGAACTAATGAGCATATACCTTTTAAATCTGCACATTCATTTCTCATTCACAAACCATTCATCACAAAAGGAGAAAATCTGGAGGCAGTTACAGCTTGGAGGCAGATGAATAAACCGTAGAAGGCCCTTTAGGCTCAATGACTATGAGAAAGTAACATCTCTATGTCAGATATCTTCAACTGACATCTGATTGTAACTGTAATCACCTATATAAAATCAAGTGTGTGATTTTTTTTATTTCACTGAATAAGTGAGGATCAAAATATAGAAGTGTTTTAGTACAAGTGGTGAATTTTAATTATCATTTTATTTCATAATTTCTTATGTTTGAAACATGCAGAGAAAACAAAGACATACCTAGCATATGGTGAGAGATTTCTATTCAATTACCCAAGCAAGTCTCACTGGATAGAAATGATGAAGGACCCATGGGGTAGTGTATGAGTACCTGTAGGCAGTAAGTAGAAAAGACAGGGCCAGATAATTACCTAAGAAGTTTCCAATAATTTCTGAGTATCCCCAATAATCCCAAACAAGAGCTCTGAAAAACCAAACTTCAACTCATATTTATTTTAAACTAAACTTAATGACCTTGGAAAAGACAATTCCACTATCAGAGACTATTAAGCTAACTGGAAAATAATTATCTAAGCTTCCTTTGAGGACTCCATTCTTTGACGCTATGATTCTATGTAGAATATACTTAAAAAGCACATTGGATTTCCCAAGAGAGTTCAAATAAAAGATATTTTCCCCATCAATTAGATGATGTGTATTAAAGTTGGGCTTGGAAAATATAGTCACCATATAAAAATATTAGAGGGTGAGTAGGTGAATATGCTGGGTTTGGCAAATGGGGAGAGGGATTCTCAAGCCCCAACAGGCTTTCATTTATCCATCATTCCAAAAACAAATATATACGGCATACTAGCAAGCATTATGTTAAGCTTTAGGTATAGAAGAATAAAAAGAAAGAAAAAAACATGCTTTCATAAAACTGTCATTTTAGCAGAGGGATAGAAAATATACATACATAAAACATACAGAAAACCAGATGGTGATAACTGTTAAAGAAAACAGAAAAGTTAGGGGAATAAGGTATGTCAGTAGTAATGGGAATATGCTGGCTGCCTTATACAAAGTGTCCTGGGGCCCTGACTCGTGGCTTGGTTGGTTGGATCATTGTCCCATACACCAAAAAGTTGCAGGTTTGATTGCCAGTCAGGGCACATACCTAGGTTTGCAGGTTCAATCCCCTATCCCCAGTTGAGGCATGTATGGGAGGCAACCAATTGATGTTTCTCTCTCGCATCAATGTCTCTCTCTCCCCTTTCCTCTCTCTCTAAAATCAGTAAAAACGTATCTTCAGAAGAGGATTTTTTAAAAAATAAAGTAGACTGGAAAGGTCTGACTGATAATGATGACATAAGAGGGTATTGAAAAAAGCAAAAGAGCAAATAGATCCAGGCAGGAGGAAGAAAGAACAAAAGGCCCTCAGTTGGGAGTGTGCTTGGCATGTTAGAAACAGAATGCAAACCTATATGACCAGAGAACAGTGAAGAAATATGAAGAGAAAGAAGGTGTGAAACTTTTGTAAAAGAGTAGGAGAGTGAATGTACCGATAACCTTGCTGAATAGCACAAAGGGCCAACCAAAGGTCAACCTCATGAATTTACAGTGAGACCAATCAGCGTATTTGTGTTTTGTTTTGTTTTTTTTCCTCCAGCTACATTCAGCTGCCCAGCTGTCATGGTGCAGATGTGCATTAGGCAGAGCCTTGAATTTAACTTTGCTTGAGATTTTGCCATTCATAAATAACCAAGTAAGAGGAGAAAGGGAGCTGAAGATGTAGGGAAGGAAGTGATTATAAATATGGACCAGAAAGGATGAAATATGAACAGAGAACAGAAAGATGGAAAGGCCTAAATCTTATGAAATACTGGGGTGAGTATTGTGGGGTAGAAGCATCAGAAGACCAGGAGTTCAGCTCTCATTTCAGTAGATATAATTTTGTTTCCTGCTTCTAAGCAGCTGTCAACTCCTTGTACACTTTCTCCAATTCTCCTCCCACTTTCCTTTCTGTTCTATTAATTCTCACTCCAGCCCCAAAGCTGGAAGTAACTCATGAGAACGGGGGTGGAAAGCTGAATGTTAGGAGTATGTGGACATGGTTAGAGACAGGCATGATCAGATGGGGGAGGGGGAACGGGGAATGAAAATCATCCGCTTTCTTTATTCACTCTCTCATGTCTGGGTTAAAGGTCAATACATCAAGAGGGTCATTGCCTCTAGAGCATTAGCAATTAGGTCCTGTCATTATGTTTGGTCCCAGCTTCAGTGTGCACGGTTTTCCAAAATGATTGGATCACAGCAGACTCTGTTTCTTTCTCTGGTCTGAAGGTGCATTTGTACACTCAGCAAATGTCCAAGTCATTGTATAGCACAGAAATGCCATTACTTTGCCTCTTGACATACACTACACATAAATCTCTCCATAGGAGGTCCTGACCAAAATGGAAAGAATTCTCTGGACCAGCAAATTGTTCCCATGAAGTATTCAAGCTTTGAACTTTTTCTGAGAGTCAGTTTTGTCAAAGCTTTTTTGTTTTGTTTTTCATTCTTTTAAAATTATAATGTTAGTACTTTTAATAAAACATAGTTGATTAAGAGACCAGAATGCAGATTATTTTCCAGAAGTTAAATATTATTACAAAAGAGTGGTCTTTCATGAGAAAGTGCATACTTATTACATTGAAATCATGATAAATGAGGCTTTCTGGAAATTAGTTATTTTTCTCCTATTGGAACCTTCTTAGTATTTTGCAGCACTTTCTGCTAAGTATTATATTTATTTGTTATTCATTTACTAACCAAAATATTTGTTGATACCTACCCAGCTATGGACATTGACTATGAACAAGATCTGAAAATAAGGCAATAAAATATTCCTGACCTCAGAGAGATTTAAAACACGTATACAAAAAATGGCAGTACACAAAAAAACACGTTAAGTAAAATTCAAGTTGTGTTATTTAAGAGTCCATGCATTTTCTGCCATCTCAGCTTCTTCTAGAATTCCCTCTCTGCATGGAATTCCCTAATAATCTCCCTATTTCTGTCTTAGTTCCACCCTTTCTTTTAAGACTGTGTTTGAGTCTCACTTTATTCAGAAGAGTGCCAGGTCTATTCTTCCTACCCCACAATACATAAAGCATTCACTTTTTGTAAGACTGTCACTTAGCCGGTGCTACCTTACATTGTTGCTTCATATGATCTGACCACAAAATTAATAAATACCAGAAAACTATGACTTTGTTTTCAGTCTGTGTAGAGTGAAGTTTTCCTTTGTCAAGGGAAATCATAAAGTTGGACAAGTAACTGTCCTTGGAGGTTTGGGACCAACGAATTCTAAGTTTCCTTAAGAAAATAGTATCCAAAGTTTTAAAATAAGGGCTGGAAGAGCAGGAAGGGATGAAATTAAATGGGATGGATCTGTTACTGGCACATCAAGCTAACTATGACATGAAGACTAGGTTATATAAACAGGAGACCAAACAGGTGAAGAATACTATCTATCAAATTTAAAATACATACACACTTAATGAAGCAAATCTATTATGGTTTTGTCTGATAGCTATAATTGTAAAACTGTGTAAACCTTTTTTTAAAGATTTTATTTATGTACTTTTTTAGAGAGGGGAAGGGAGGGAAAAAGAGAGGGAGAGAAACAGCAATGTGGCAATATGGTTGCCTCTAATGCGCCCCCTACTGGGGACCTGGCCTGCAACCCAGGCGTGTACCTTACTGGGAATCAAATTGACTTTTGGGGTTGCAGGCCAGCGTTCAATCCACTGAGTCACACTATCCAGGGCTGTGTAAATCTTTTTAACAATCAGCATCTTTACTTATATAATTTTTAAAAGGACCTATAAAACAAGACTTTTTTCATTGTCTTGCAATATTGACAAAGGTGTCAAATCAGGAACAAGAACCACATTATAAAGAAATTGTTACACATATGAAGAATATTGATAGCTTTTAAAAATTATTTGAAGTAGGAAAATTCATTAATAGGGAACACTGTGGCATTTCCCCTGCTCCTATGTCCAAGTGTGGGGCTGAAATTGGGGTATTGTTTCCAAAAGAAATGTGTGATTGCATCTCACACCCTGGCTTTATACTTATTGAGTAGTCAAAATGTTTAAGTCCAAACTCATGTACTAGAGCGTGAGAGACTAGGGGGAACTCGACATGTTTACTCTGGAGATGCATGGGAGAAGAAACTAGTGACTGACTTAAACTGGGAAGTCATGATACAGAATGAAGTGGCCCCCATGACGGGAAAGACAAGGCAATCATAAAACAAGTTCCACTCTCTCTATTTGGAGAAGAAATAGTACAAGATTTGATGTACTAAGTGGAAGATAAGAGAACTATAACCTCATGAAGAAAATCATCCCAAAGGAACTGCCTGCCAGAAAAATGTGACCCTCCAAGAAAGAGTTTAGATACATAACAGGAGAATGGGAAATAAGGGAGGGAAATAAAAGATTAGCTGGACCCTCTGGTACTTTCCTCTATAGCAAATCCCTATGCCCCCCAAAATTTTGAGGAGATACTCTGTTTTTTTCAAATATATTTTATTGATTATCCTATTACAGTGGTCCCATTTCCCCCCTTTATTCCCTTCTGCCCTGCACCTCTCCTCCCGCATTCCCCCCCCGCCCTTAGTTCATGTCCATGGGTGGTACATATAAGTTCTTTGGCTTCTACATTTCCTATACTATTCTTAACCTCCTCCTGTCTATTTTCTACCTACCATTTATGCTATGCTACTTGTTCTCTGTACCTTTCCCCCCTCTCATCCCCTCCCACTCCCCTTTTGATAACCCTCCATGTGATCTCCATTTCTGTGGTTCTGTTCCTGTTCTAGTTGTTTGCTTAGTTTGCTTTTGTTTTCTTTTTAGATTTGGTTGTTGGTAGATGTGAGTTTGTTGTCATTTTCCTGTTCATAGTTTTGATCCTCTTCTTTTTCTTACGTAAGTCCCTTTAACATTTCATATAATAAAGGCTTGGTGATGATGAACTCCCTTAACTTGACCTTATCTGGGAAGCACTTTATCTGCCCTTCCATTCTAAATGAAAGCTTTGCCGCATACAGCAATCTTGGATGGAGGTCCTTGCCTTTCATGACTTGGAATACTTCTTTCCAGCCCCTTCTTTCCTGTAAGGTTTCTTTTGAGAAATCAGCTGATAGTCTTATGGGAACTCCTGTGTAGGTAACTGTCTCCTTTTTTCTTGCTGCTTTTAAGATTCTCTCCTTACCTTTAATCTTGGCTAATGTAATTATGATGTACCTTGGTATCTGCTTCCTTGGGTCCAACTTGTTTGGGACTCTCTGGGCTTCCTGGACTTCCTGGAAGTCTATTTCCTTTACCAGATTGAGGAAGTTCTCCTTCATTATTTTTTCAATAAGTTTTCAATTTCTTGCTCTTCCTCTTCTCCTGCTAGCACCTCTATGATTCAGAGGAATGTTTAAAGTTGTCCTGGGGGTTCCTACGCCTCTCCTCAGTTTTTGGAATTCTTGTTTCTTCATTCTATTGTGGTTGAGTGTTTATTTCTTTCTTTTGCCCCAAACCCTTGATTTGAGTCCCGGTTTCTTTCCCATCACTGTTGGTTCCCTGTATATTTTCCTTTCTTTCACTCTTCATAGCCTTCAATTTTTCCTCTATTTGTGACCATGCTCAACTATTTCTGTGAGCATCCTGATTACCAGTGTTTTGAACCATGCATCGGATAGGTTGGCTATCTCTTTGTTGCTTAGTTGTATTTTTTCTGGAGCTTTGATCTGCTCTTTCATTTGGGCTATATTTTTTTGTCTCGGCATACCTGTTATGTAGTAAGGGGTGGATCCTTAGGATATTCACCAGGGTGGGACAACCCAAGTCACTGCATTTTGGCACTGTATGTGGGGGAGGGGTCCAAGAGAGAACAATACAACTTGCTCAGCTCTCTGCTGGCTTTCAGTCACTTCCTCTACTATCTGCAAGCAAATTGGGCCCTTCTGGTGTTCATGCCTGGGTGGGTGGTTTTGTATATGTTCTAGGACCCTGTGGGTCTCTCCAACAAACTCTCCTGTGAGGCTGGGAATTTCTCCTGCCACCACAACCTCAACAGGTTTTTTCAGTCAGAGGTTTGGAGGGTTTATATCCCGGCACTGGAACCCTGGGTTACGTGGTCTGTCTCGCTCCCCAGTTGTTCCTCCTGGTTTATCTGCATGAAAATGTGGGACCACCCGCTCCACCAGCCACCTCCTTGCCCACCCTGGTCCTCCAGCAGCCACCTTGCAGTGAGTCCTCTCCACCCCAGCTGCCCATCTCATCCCGTCCTGCTGGTCCAGATGAATGTTTCTTCTTTAACTCCTTGGTTGTCGGACTTCCACACAGTTCTATTTTCTGTCAGTTCTGGTTGTTTTTTGTTTTTAAATTTGTTGTTGTCCTTCTTTTGGTTGTGCAAGGAGGTACAATATATCTGCCTATGCCTCCATCTTGGCTGGAAATTATCAAATTTTGTGGAGATACTTTGAAAATAAAAATGGAGTGGATTCTGTGGCTGTGGATCAACAAGGGATTTTTTTTTTGGCCTCACACAACACAAGGGGGAGCTATAGCACTTTTGTGTCTAAGATAAGGAGGGCATCAATCCAATGAATCTTCAGCTTGGTTAAAGATCTATGACACAGCTGAGTAAGAACTGTGAGGGAAGTTTACATAGCTGCTTTTTGGAAAAATGAACTGAAGAATGTACTAAATGTCACAAAAGAGAAACCCTTATTGGGACTTCAAAATACCAATCTGTCTTATCTGAGTGATCAGTTCCCTGACAAGAAATGCCAAGTTGCCCTAATTTGTTCATTGCATTTTAAAAAACTTGTCCTGTGATATCCTTAAGAACAGATTCTCAAAACTTCAATCATACCTCTAACCCCTAAAAAAGTGATTCTCATTCATCTTCTTATTTAAGTGGTACCTTTTTCTGCACACCTGATCTTTCCCCCCTTTCTGCCTTTAAATGTGTGAAGATGTGTATGAGAGACACAGAAGGAAGGAGAGAGGGAAGGAGAGACGGAGGAAGGGAGGGAGGGAGAGAGAGAGAGAGAGAGAAAGAGAGAGAGAGAGATGCAAAATGAAAGAAAGCCACTGCTTTCACAGTTATCTGGAGCTTTGCAGCTCTTGCTTCTGAGGTCTCTAACCTGCCATTTGACAAAAACAGGGTTCTGCTCTCAGCTTGGTCATCTTGGTAAGAAAAGGAACTGACAAAGCTCAAATAAGAAAATTAGCAACTGGTTTGGACTTGCATCCTTGAAAGATTCCCTCAGAGTCCCACAAACTACCTCATGCCTCTTCGCCTCTTCTCTTGCTGCTATTTTGGAGGGGGCTTTTTAATTTTAATTTTATTTTTATAAGATTTTATGTATTTATTTTTAGAGAGGGGAAGGGAGGGAGAAAGAGAGGGAGAGAAACATCAATGTGTGGTTGCCTCTCATTTACCCCCTACTGGGGACCTGGCTCGCAACCCAGGCAAATGCCTTGACTGGGAATCGAACCAGTGACCCTTTGGATTGAGTGTGACTCAATCCACTGAGCCACACCAGCTAGGGCTGTTTTTGTGATGTTTATGTGATGCTGCTAATGGAGGCCATTGTCAAAGTAAAGAAGTCAGAGAGCTAAAAAGTTCTGCTCCAAGTTCTGAGCTACATTTATTTAAAAGCATAGACAAGGAAATATGCCACATTACTTCAGAGGGTCCAGGAGACTTCAAAAATATGTGCTGAACCCTATGTAATGATTCTGCTTACATTTTCCTTCCACAAGACTCTGGCACAATGGGAAAATCTTTACTTGCCTTGAATGAACCCTTAAAGAAGAAAGGGAAAAAGGATGAAAAACTTAAAACATAAGCCATGACAGCATAAAAGTGCAAGAGGAAAACAAAGGCAGTAACAAATTTCAAATATCCCACACAGCAGTATTTTCACTGATATATCCTCTAGGGTGAGGGAAATAAAGGAAAGAATGAACAAATGGGACTTCATCAAATTAAAAAGCTTCTACACAGCTAAAGAAAACATCAACAAAATGGAAAGGGAATGAACCATATGGGAGAACATATTTGCCAATGATACCTCAGAAAAGGGTTTGATCTCCAAAATATAAAAGGAACTCACATGACTCAACACCAGGAAGACAGGCAATCCAATTAAAAAATAGGCAAAGGACCTGAACAGACACTTCTCCAAGGAGGACACACATAGGGCTCAGAGATATTTGAAAGGACGCTCAGCATCACTAGCCATCAGAGACATGCAAATTAAAATCACAATGAGATATCACCTTATACCACTCAGAATGGCAATGATTAACAAATCAACAAACAACAAGTACTGGTTAGGCTGTGGAGAAAAGAGAACTCTAGTGCACTGTTGGTGGAAATGCAGACTGGTGCAGTCACTGTGGAAAATGGTATGGAATTTCCTCAGAAAAGTAAAAATGGAACTGCCTTTTGATCCAGCAATTCCACTGCTTGGATTATACCCTAAGAATACCAAAACACCAATACAAAAGAACCTATACACCCCAATGTTCGTAGCAGCATAATTTACAGTAGCCAAGTGCTGGAAGCAACCTAGTAAGTGCCCATCAGTAAATGAGTGGATCAAAAAACTGTGGTACATTTACACAACGGAATACTATGCAGCAGAAAGAAACAAGGAATTCCTACGTTTTGCAACAGCATGGTTGGAACTGGAGAGCATTATGCTAACTGAAATAAGCTAGGTAGTGAAAGACAAATACCATATGATCTCACCTATAACTGGAACCTAATGAAGAAAACAAAGGAGCAAATATCACCAGAGGCATAGAAACAAGGAACAGACTACAGTGACCAGAGGGGTGGGGAACAGGGATAAGGGGAGAAAGAAGGGGAAGGAGCTAGTCAAGGAACAGTTATAAAGAGAAACATAGACATGGACAGCAGGGTGGGGATTGACTATGGGAGTGGGGGGAGGGTGGGGTGGGGGAGAGCAATGGGGGAAAACTGCGACAAGTATAAACAAACCACAATTAAAAGCAAGTGTAAATTTAAGTGTTCTAGATTATTAAAATGTAGCTGATTGATAATAAAAAACAAAAAAATGTTAGCAGCATGTAGAAAATGGCCACTGTTATTTACCATTGGTTCAACTGTAAATTGGTACAAACTCTCTGGAACACAATTTAGCAATATCTATAAGAATTCTAAATTCACACATCTATGATCACTTCCAGGAATCTCTCCAAATAGCAGCACAAGCTCATAAATGTGTGCTTAAGAAGTGGACAGAGTGCCAGCCTGCAAACCAAAGGGTAGCTGCTTTGATTCCCAGTCCGGGCAAATGCCTGGGTTGTGGGGCAGGTCCCCAGTAGGGGGCACTTAAGAGGCAACCACACATTGATGTTTCTCTCCTTCTCTTTCTCCCTCCTTTCCCCTCTGTCTAGAAATAAATAAGTAAAATCTTTTAAAAAAGAATGGCTACTACAGTACTTTTTTAGTAGGAAATAAAAGCTGGGGAAAACCCCCCCAAAACAAAGACTAAAATAAATAGCAAAATGAGTAAATAATCCAATATCATGAACTATTTTTAAAAATTAAACTCTTAGATTTAAATCGTACACTACTTTCTTGAGGAATAAATGCTTCTGTTCTTTTCTTACTAGTCCCCAATTATTGTCAGTCATAGTCTATTGCCATCCTGGTCTTGGTCCTCTGATTAGAATGGGCCATTTTAGCTGGAATAGAATTAAAAAGTCCTTCCATGGTTGATGTAAGGACCTGACCAGGTTCTCACACCAGGAGTCCATCATCCTGGCTATTGAGTTACTTAACCCTCACTCCTGGGCTCAGACTCCACACAGGGGCTGATACCTCTCTGGGCCCTGGAGGAGCAGACAGGATGGGCTGGCCGTCTGAACTGGACTGTCATCTCTCGCCTCCTGAGGGACAGGACAGCCATGGGCATTAAAAGAAGAGCACAATCCTGGCAGAGACCGGTAAAGGATGTTCAAAGGAATGTCTGGGGCCTACTTCCCAGTCTGGCTAGACATCAAATCTCTGCATCATCAGAAACTATGAATGAGTATATGGACAATGAATTGGCAAACTCTCCCCCAATCATAGGGCTAGCAAAACTCAATATACTGTATTACTTTACTGTTCTGAATCTAATGTCAAGGACCTTTGGACTGTATTCTGAACGTTGCAAATGATAGATTGTAAACAGTCTGGATTCCTTTTGTGCTTCTGAAAAAAAAAAAAGAGGAAGAAGAAAGGGAGCCATGACTAACCAAACAGTAGCAGCCTTCAGGAAGAAACACTAGGTTACCATTCAAACTCTAAACTTATAACCAATGATCAGGGCCTATCTCAAATATTGCCTCCTTCATAAAGTTGTCCATCATTTTCCCACCCTAGTGCTATCCCTCTTCCCTCAATTCTTGCTACTTATCTCTGTGAATTTTAAAATACATAAGTACCTGAAGAGCAGCAGGGCACATATACATAAGTACTGAGCACCAAAATCATATACCCCAAACAGCTTATTGTCTACATTTACATGAGTCTACTACCATTCCACCATTTTCATCAATATGACTTTACTGTTTGCAAAGATTCTTGCCCAGGAAGATCCAACTTGCAAGTAGCTTTACTGTTTGTTCCAGCAACTCTTCAATAGGAATCATTCACGGACAGTTTATACCCTAAGACATTTTGAACCTCCTGCCTCCAAATCCCTATCTAGTCATGGCCACTTGTTCTAACCCATTTCATGTCATGATCTTAACCAATCCTAATCAAGTTCCCACCTCCCAGGAGGGCAGTCTTCAAAGTTTCAATATCCCAGGCTTTCCCTTCCTCTCCTAAAACGTTATTAGACTCTGTAAATATGAAGTTCTCCCTGACAGTGGGAAGTAATACACTAAGCTAGCTTTTTCTTAGGAACAGGTTGTGCCGGCGATATTATGAGGAGCCAGTATTCCACATGCCCATTCGATGAATGTTAAATCAAGTAATGAATTCATCAGGATGGTTTGAATTTGGCAGACATAAGGTAATTGTAAATATTGTAGAGTTCTTGCATTGGGGTTGGATTTGAAGACACCAGAAGGGATTTTGATTTGTTTCTTTCTATATCCTTATTTCATAATTACTACCTTTATGGGTTTCACTTTTCCATGCCTTTGACCATACACATAAGATCACATGGGAAAGAGCCCACATACTCCAGTGCAGGGGCTAATTTGAAGCTAACACTACGGCGAAACACCTGCTTTCTTTTCCTTAGAGTCTACATGCTTCTGCTCAATAAGCTAAACACCTGTGGAATTTGGAGACCCACTTATGCTTACTTCTCTGAGGAGCTGCTGAGGAACTGTGCAGGCTTTGGCTGGGCATGTCACTCACAATTAGGTATAGAGAAGGAAAGAAAAATAGATTCATGACAGCAGGTCAATCAATAATACATTGATTTATTCAGTACCTCCTGACAAAGGTCAGAATTCATGAGAATTTCCTTGGGAACTTACAATTTTGTCACTGAAAGAGACCATGAGTTGTAGTCGGCATTTTCTATGGCAGCTGTATTTAGTAATTTCCAATGCACTTTTTTCATTTGTGCTGAGGGGTGACATATATAGCAATTTCCAAACACTGAGAAACAGGGATATTTCCCATAGAGAATCATGAAATTTGTGCCACAAAAACTTGTTCAAGCTCCTTATTTCCAAATGAGGAAAACAAGCCCATGGAGAAATGACTTGCTCAAGAGCACCAATTCCCTTACATTCTTTAAATACCAGCATACATGCTGAAAAAGCACACATCCTATTGGCTAACACCTGAACTCAGATTCTGTGCAGTTTTCTTTTCCCAAGACACAATAAGGATTTCCATTTATGTCTTCTGGATATGTGAAAACAAACAAAGCACATATCTAGAAGGAACCAATATCTTCTCAATTTATGGATGCTATGTTGGCTAAAAACAGGCACAAAGACTGAATGAACCATCAGACTGAGTTATGGGAAAAGTTGGATTTCATTGGTATGTGTGGGGAACCGTTCCAAGCATGGGAAATGTGGCTCAGCCCCCACTCGGAAAAGCCAGTGGGGAGCGAGGTTGGCAGGCAGGACCCACATCCATGGATCGGTTCTCCAGTGGGAAATCAGACCTGCATTGTACCTAAACTGCTATGAGACTTGCTCTTGCTAAAAAACTCCCTCACCCTGAGGCAAGCAAATGTTTACTGAATATCTTTATCTTCTTAAAATCTGGGCTAGACCCTACAAGTCTGGAACCTAGCCCTTTGGACCACTTCTCCCTTTGCATTGCAAATGTCCTCCTTTGATGTATTCAGCCACACCCTTTCCTGTGTCTGCAAAGATAACCACCCAAAACAAACCTTTGTTGAGTAAAAGAGGACCTTCTTTGATGTAAGGGGCTGGGAAAACCAATAAAACTTGGTCAAGGCAAGGGTAGGGGCACTCCCCCTTTAAGGGAGTGGCTGAGGCGCTCAGAGGCACTCTCCTCTTGAGAGCGTGGTCGCGCTGTCCCTTTTCCCCCACAGGACCTCTGTAGTCCCTGTGTATGGGTATTGGAATACTGAAACCTCAACAGCAGATCTTGCGGGCCGAGATCTGCGTCAGGTGTGGAAAAAGTGAGGCTGGTTCTCAAGAATACTAGACATGTCCTAACTAATGCACCAGCGTGGGTTGTTGACAAATAATTGACTTTCAGTGCTATGGTTATGGTTTTTTCATTATAAAAAGGGGGTTAGAAATGATGGCCAGCTACCAGAGGGAGATGTTTACTCTTCTGAGAGGCTTTAACCTCTGGCTATAGCCACAGGACAATAATGGTGACTAATTGAGGCAGCACAGGCAAACCACCTTAATTTATATTAAGAAATCAAGAATGACAGCATTACAACATGACAAAATGGATAAATTCCTAGAAACATACAATCTTCCAAAACTAAACCAGGAAGAATCAGAAAATATGAATAGACAGATTACACCTAGTGAAACTGAAGCAGTAATAAAAACAAAACAAAACAAAACAAAACCCTAACAAACAAAAGCCCTGGACTAGATGGCTTCACAGGTGAATTTTACCAAACATTCTGAGAAGAGCTAACACCTCTCCTTCTCAAACTATTTCATAAAATTCAAGAGGAGGGAAGACTCCCAAGATCATTTTACAAGTCTAGAATTACCCTAATTCCAAAACCAGATAAAGACACTACAAAGAAAGAAAATTACAGGCCAGTATCCCTGATGAACATAGATGCTAAAATCCTCAACAAAATATTAGCAAAACGAATACAGCAATGCATCAAAAAGATCATACAGCACAACAAAGTGGATTTATTCTGGGAATGCAAGGTTGGTACAACATTTGTAAATCAATAAATGTGATTCCTCACATACACAAAATGAAGGATAAAAACCACATGATCAGTGTGGTATCCTAGATGGCAGAGGAATTAGTAGAAGTTACACTAACCCCCTACCAGGACCAATCTGGAATTACAACTAAATTGTGGAGAAGTCATCCAGAACAAACTACTAAACACTAGTGGGAAAGAAGCCTTATAACCACGGACACACAGAAGAAACAGCTTAAACACAACATGCCTGGCAGGGAGTGTAGAGGGGACACAAGAGGGATGGCTGGGCTCCCATGGGTGGCAGCAGAAATGTTGGAGGGGTATTTAAGTGGCTTGGGGGAAATCCTCCTGAGAAGTGTGGGATCTAAACCCCAAGCTCGGCTCCCCACCCTATAGCACCAGAGCCCTTAAAGTACACAGAAAACATCTAGCTGCAAAAAGCAGCAGGGTTTCTGTCTGCCAGAAAAAAAAACGGCTGGAGACATGAAGAGCCAATTAAAGGGCCAATGCAAAAATTTTCATATGCAGCTGCTTATCCTGGGCTCCGGCAAACTGGGGCATAGTGGACTAGAGATGCTTAAGTAGAGACTGGGGACAATGGCTTTGGGGAAAGAACTGAGAGAGCAGCTTCCAGGATCCCAGTGTTGAGCCATCCCACATACTGCAGGATCCATCCTGCTCAGACAGACCACTCCCCTCCCAATGGCATCAGTCTGAGGGGAAGCAATAGCTCCACCCACAGGAATTACTCTGCCCTGCCCTGTGGTGCTTAAGCCTGACTGCTGAGTGCATAGTGACTAGATTAGCAACTGAAGGAGTCAGCCACAGATGGTAGATGTCTGGTACTCTGGAACAGGCTGCCTAAGGCCAGACTGGGACACCACCATATGACATCAGCAGAGGAGAATCCATAAAGAACAGTGGTAAATACTAGATGCTACTGAGATGGAATCCACCATGGTCTTCTCCAAGATTTGTGATATTTTCTTTCCTGCATAGTTTTTAAATATTCGTTTATTGTCCTTCAAGTTTGTGCATATTAAGCCACTAGATTTTATACTATAGTTTATTTCAATTCTCATATTTTGCTCCTCCCTTCTCTTACCCAATTTACCTTCTTCTTTCCTATTATTTTCATTTTAAATTTTGTATTCTCTCTTATGTATTCTCAACTTGTTTCCATTCTGAATTCTTACTATGTCTCCCCTGTCCCACCTCTCAAAACCAATTTTCTTGTCAATGGTCATCTCACATTCTTTTTCCTGCGCTTAAAATACCTGCATTTTCTCTCCATCTTTAGCAATCTTTGCTCATTCATTGTGGATGAGGTAGTTGTTGTTGCATATTTTCAATTTTATCTCTAGATCTTCACTATTTTTCTATTTCAAATCTCAAATTTTACCATCTCCTCTCCTACTCCATTCTGCCTTCATCTTGCCCATTCTTTTTTTTTTTTTGTCTCAGATATTAATATTTTCCTGTCATGGCGTAGTTTTCTTATTTTCTCTTTTTATCTTAAGTGAGCAAAATAGAACCAGAGACATAGAAATAAAGAACAATCTGACAGTGACCATAGGGGAGGGGGTTAGGAGATAATGGGGGAAAGAAGGGGAAGGGTCAAGTCAAGGAACATGTATAAAGGACCCATAGACACGGACAACGGGGGGGATTGAATGTGGGAGAGGAGGCATGGGCAGGGCAGGGGAGAGTAATGGGAGAAAAATGGGGACAACTGAAATTGAACAACAATAAAAAATATTTTTCATAGACCACATGATCATATCAATAAATGCAAAAAAGCATTTGATAAAATCCAGCACCGATTTATGATAAAAACTCTCAGCAAAGTGGGAATAGAGGGAGCATACCTAAACATAATAAAGGCCATATGTAACAAACTCACTGCCAGCATCATACTCATTGGGCAAAAAGTACAAGTGTTCCCCTTAAGATCGAGAACAAGACAGAGATGGCTGCTTTCACCTCTCTTATTCAACATAGTCCTGGAAGTCCTCGCCACAGCAATCAGACAGGAAGAAAAAATAAAAGGCATCCAAAATGTAAAGGAAGAAGTAAAACTGTATTTGTTTGCAGATGACATGATCCTGTACATAGAGAACCCCAAAGATTCTACCAAGAAACTACTAGAACTGATAAATGAATTCAGCAAAGTAGCAGGATACAAAAACATATCCAGAAATCAGTTGAATTTTTATATGTCAATAACGAAATAACAGAAAAAGGAATTAAGAAAACAGTTGCTTCAAAAAGAATAAAATACCTAGGAATAAACCTAGTCAAGTATGTAAAACCTGTACTAAGAAAATTTTAAGACACTGAAGAAAGAAATTGAAGAAGATACAAATAAATGGAAGCAATACTATGTTCACGGATAGGAAGAATGAACATCGTTAAAATGTCCATACTACCCAAAGCAATCTATAGATTCAATGCAATTCCAATCAAGATTCCAATAACGTATTTCTCAGAACTAGAACAAATATTTCAAAAATTTATATGGAAACACAAAATGCCCCATATAGCAACAGCAATCCTGAGAAAGAAGAACAAAATTGGAGGAATCATGCTATGTAATATCAGACTATACTATAAGGCCACAGTAATCAAAACAGCATGGTACTGGCATAAAAACGGACACATAGATCAATGAAACAGAATAGAGAGCCCAGAAATGAATGAGTACCTTTACAGTCAATTAATATTTGACATAGCATATACAATGGACTAAAGATACTTTATTCAATAAATGGTGTTGGGAAAATTGGACAGATATGTGCAGAAAAATGAAACTAGGCCACCTTCTTATACCACACAGAAGAATAAATTCAAAATGGATCAAAGAATTAAATGTTAGAATTGAAAACCATAAAAAGCTAGGCAGCATATTATCAGGCATTGCTCATAGTAATTTTTATTGGATATATTCCCAGGCAAGGGAAATAAAAGAAATACAAATGGGACTATATCAAACTAAAAAGTTTATGCACAGCAAAGGAAATCATCAAAAAAATAAAAAGACAACCCATAAAATGGGCAAACGTATTCACCAATGTATCTGATAAAGAGTTAATATCCAAAATTTACAAAGCACGTATAAAACTCAACACCAACAGAACAAAGAACCCAACTAAAAAATGGGCAAATGACCTGAATAGACACGTCTCCAAAGGGGACACGCAGATTACCAATAGACATATGAAAAGATGCTCAACATCCCTAATCATCAGGGAAATGCAAATCAAAACCACAGTGAGATACCATCCCATAGCTGTCTGAATGGTTATCATCAATAAATCAACAAACAACAAGTGCTGTCAAGAATGTGGAGAAAGAGGAACCTTTTTTCACTGTTGGTGGGAATGCAGACTGGTGCAAGCACTATAAAAAGCAGTATGGAGAGACCTCAATAAATGGATCTGCCTTTTGACCCAGCAATCCCACTTCTGGGAACATATCTGATGGAACACAAAACACTAGTTTGAAATAACATAAGCACCCGTATGTTCCCTGCAGGGTTATTTACAATTGCCAAAATATGAAAACAGCCCAATTGTCCATCAGTAGATGAGTGGGTAAAACAACTATGGGATATTTACACAATGGAATACTACTTGGCCATAAGAAAGAAGAAAATTTTACTCTTTGTGACAGTATGGATAGACCTAGAGCACATTAGCCTAAGGGCCATAAGCCAGTTAGGGAAAGACAAATACCATATTGTTTCACTCATATGTGGAATCTAATGAACAAACCGAACTAACAAGGAAAACAGACTCATAGATGGAGATAGATAGAGAGCAGATGACAGCTAGTGGAGGAAGGTTAGAGGGTAGAGGGAGGGAGCAAAAAGGAAACAGGACTCATGAACATGGACTACAGTGTGATGATTGCTGAGGGGAGGGGGCTACAAGGGGACTAAATGATAACGGAAAAATTAAAAATTAAAAAAATGGTAATGATTAAAACAATGTGTTTGTATACTTTTAGATAGCTAATAAAATAATCAGTTTGATATATTCCATGTACTATTTTGTAGAATAGCCCAGGTAAATAAATTTTAACAACAACAACAACAAAAAAAAAAAAACAGAAAAAGAATTCAAATGCATGGCCACTCTTATCTCTTAATTATTTTGAATATTTCCTATTTTTCTAACTGATGTGTTTTCTCTTGTTCCTCCCTCTTTACCCAAGGCTATTTGTACAGGCTTTATATCAGGTGTTTCTACTTATATCTAGCTATTACATAACATCTAGGTGATCATAGCATATCTCCACTTTGTTACTTTTATAACAGCTTCTGCCCTTTTCCACTCTAGCCTTTCTACAAGTTGCGGATCTAAAAAGCTTTTTAAAGGGCATGCAACATTTTGTGCCTTTAAGCTATTCCTCATTCACTCATTTAAGCCTCAGAAGCAAGTAATTTTACCATCTGGCAGTGTCTTTTAGCCACCACAGAAAGTAAAACAGAATTAAAGCTAAATCAGGTTTCTCCAACATCACCACAATTCTTGCCAACTCTCAACTTACAGTTCTTGATGATCATGTAGGCCCTTGCCACACTGTAATGTGAAGTGTCAATGCATTATGAATAAAAACACCTCAGGTTAACCATGTCAGAATTTTCTTCCACTCACACACACCAGAGCATAGGAAAACAATGAAATATAGGTATAATTTACTGAAATTGAAAGGCAATATTTAGCAGAAAGATAGAAACATACAGAAAGCCATACTCTACTTAACATTAGAAGACCAGGTGTTTGGTGACTGCTTTGCTACTTACTAGCCAACTCTGAGAATTGGGGACCAACTCTTTTCCCTTCACTGGTTCTATTTCATCTAGTACAGCACTGTGTGCAGTACAAATTTCTGCAGAGACAGGAATGGACTATATCTGTGCTGTCTAACATTGCAGCCACATGTGGCTACTGAACCCTTGAATACAACTAATGAGACTGAGGATAAAAGTTTAATTTTAATTTACTATTTACTATTAATACTATTTTTACTATTATTACTAAATACTAAATACTAAATTTACTATTAATTTTTATTTTAATAGCTACAACTAGCTATTAGCTACCATATTGGACAGCATAGTTCTATAAAATATGGTGGTTGTAGGCACAGCTAAATACCTTGCTAGTTCTGGATGTTCTATTGTGGTATCTATCCACTTCTATGTGGCACATGCTGTAGGTTGGCTGACCCAACTCCCATCCACAACAATGCCCTTTCCAACTGCGCTTCCAGAGTGTTAAAGACACTTGACACAGCTATCAATAGATAGCAGCAGGAGTCTATTCAGTTTGTGTACCTGATAAAGAAGAACGCTACCTGAAAAAAAAATCTGTTTTGTCATTCAACATTCACTCTTTCCCTTTTCACCATCTGGCTGCAAATAATGACAGCTAGTAAAAGAAAGCCTTCCTATCTCATGAGGCAACAATATGAAGATGAACACTGCAATAAAGAGACTTTATTAGTTCCAGGACACAGCAAGTATGAAAATGAAATAGAACCAAGAATTGAAGAGTGGAAAGATTTCTTAAAAACATGGTTCCTTGAAAATGTCATTGAGCCACTGCATTAACCATAATATATATTTAAGCTACTATAGTTCTGCTTTGTTACTTGCAGTTGAAAGCTCAGGACCACTGGATAATGAATACCATGAGGTTTAAGTACAAAGGTGGGGAAAGAAAAAGTTGTTTTAGATTAGTTGATTGGAAAGCTAAAAAGTTAAAAATGGCAGAGTAAAATGAAAGATCATAAGAGCATAGATCCTTAATGATTTGGAGCTACTGACACAAGGGGTGAATTTACTACCAACACACTTTCTATGATGTGAGCTTGTAGTTAAGGTTGCATGCAGCAACACAGTTTGCTACATGCAATAAAACATGTCTAAATGGTATTTAGTTTTAATTAGTAATTCCATATTCATGTTGGGAAGAAGCTTTAAATAGAAATTTTCACAGCCCAATATACAGTTGGTTATGCAAAAAATAAAATAAACTCTTACTTATTTAAGCCATTATTGTTTCTTCCAGTGAAGAGTTTCCTGATATTGTTTGTCTCTATTTTACATTCATGTTTGCTTTTAGTATGAAATAGATGGGATTTTGACAGTCAGTGATGGAGTGGTAAAAAATAGAGATGAGACTGTAGAAATAAGTGGTCAGCATCAACAAAGGCAAAGCAGGCGGAAAGCATGAAGCAGATTGCAAGAGCAGTTAATATCCCCTTTGGATGGAGAGTTTGGTGCTACGATTCACTGGGATGTGAAATTTCCTGAGTCCAAGGTATAGTCCAGAGATGGCGGATGAAAAAATATGTTATGAAGGTGGAGTTTAAGTTCAAGAGAGATTGCAGTAGACAATTGATTATATATTTAGGGAATTCATACAGCACACCTTGATGGGAATGCAGATGACATTCATATCACAAGTGGCATCTGATGCCATATGTGTGACTGATTGAACAGAGTGGGTCTAAATGTTTACAGAGCTTCAGAGCTACTTGAACAGGTGATTTTAAAGTGTAGAAAAAGAGAATGAATGTGTCTGTGACTACCAAAAAGATAAACCAAAAAAATTTTAATTGCTGTTAAGACTTCTCAAAATGAATTTCATAATTTGGGAAAGAAGTGCCTCCACATATTTCATTGGAAACTTCGACTTGATTGTCTTTAAGTTATTTTCAGTTAGAAAGACATTGTGTTTGTGACTCTAGCTGGGAGGTTATTGATACAAAGATTCCCAGGAAAAGGAGGAAGACTGCCATGTGCGTTTCAGTGAGAGTGCTGAGTGTACCAGGAATAGAACTTAATGGATAATTATTGATTTTTTTTTCAGTCAGCAGCCATCAAGACACTGCTTGCCCATCAAGGTAACCCACGACCCCTGTCCAACAAGAATGGTGCAGGGAATGCACATGAAAGCCATGTGGGAAAAATCAGATCACCCTGAGTCTAAGCATCTGTTCTTCCAATGTGTTCAAAGGGGGACACTGGTAACTGTCTCCCTCCTCTAGCTACATGGAGAGGGCCTTTTTGTGTCAGGGAAGAGCCAAGAATCAGAAAACTAGAGAAAACAGAGCTGTGAAATAGAATGAAAGAGAATACTGTAAGTGAAAGTAAGTGGCACCACAGGATTTCTCAGTAGCATGCCATAAATTCTGTGTCTTGCTTAAAAGCCACTTTGAATTGCTTTTCTTTCTGACACCTTCAGTTGAAAGTGACTACTGATATGTGTATAGTACTTGGTTCAGAATATAAGGTCACTGTAAGAAGCCCATAACATGGATATCTTAAGAAAGCAGAATATTAACCATGAATATAGTATGAACTCATGTCTTAAAAATATGCATAGAAAAATATAGAGGGCTAATATTTTCTACAACTAATATAAAACAGACCCATACTCGAGGCAAACAAACAGTAAGTAGGATTAATCTCACAGGGAAATTCAGGAACCAGGTTAATGCTTTTTTCTGAATGTAACATATCTCACCTTCCTAGGTATGCCACTGAACCTCTCTGAGGTTGGTAAATGCATGGACTTAAGAACTCTTAGTGGTGATGAGACCTAAAAGATCCTTAGTCTTACAGCCAAGTTCATCAGATAAGGACCTTCAGGTCAGAGAGGTTTTAAATGTCTGAGCCAAGACTAGAACCCAGAGCTCCTACCTAGGTACTTAGCTAAATGCAGAGTCTCCTACCTAATTATAGAGTCTCTTCCTTTCCAGTCTATTCATTAAATGAAAAGAAGGGGTATATTCCAGGGATGAGGGGCAGCACAAAGCCTCAGAGTCTAAGGAGTCATGTGAGGTTGGAAGAGAGAGTTGGGGTAATGAGGATATTTGTCATTTCTGTAACCAAACTCTGCTGGATAAACTCCAAGAACTTCTGCCTTATTCTGATTTGTATTTTCTAGCACACAGAGTTAAAGTCCATTCCAGGAGCTCTGTTTCCTACATGCAGGAAGTGATTAACAGCCTTTCAGAGTTTAAAAAAAAGTGACTCATTTAGAGTCCTCTAGACAGCATTTAACTCTTGAACTATAGATGGAGCTGACCGGGCAGGGGTGTCATTGGTCTCACAGCTACAATTAATTTTTTGTACCTTCCTCTTTTCCACCCACATTCCATTTTCCCTCCTGAGTTTTAATGATGCAAACAGCACTGAGGTCCCATATCATCATCCACACCTAAACTGAAGCAGATTCCCATAATCGGTTTACAGCACTGATCATTCAAGTTACAATTGCTATCTGGTTTGCCTTGCTCTGTGTAAACGGCCAACAGAAAAAAGTCTCAGACTTTTATAGGAAAGCAGAGGACATCTTAATAATAGCATCTTAACACTTTCCTGGAATGCATTACTGCCATAGTTGGTTTTAAGATTCTGTTCTTTTCCAAGTTTCAGATGGATGTACTTTTTTCTTCTTACTGCCCATAATGAACGTCATTCTCTTAATTTGACAGTCACTCAGAATCTGAGTGACTTAAAAATTGAAGACCATCTATTTGGATCAGTTATTTAGTGTAATAATGCCTAATGAAGCAATCTAAATAATCACATAAAACCCTACCCTTGAAATCCTAGTCCCACATTATACCCCATTCAACCTAGCCCACAGAAAAACTAGTTCTTAGGTACTGTCATTGAACTGCCATGTTGACAATGAAATTACAGGTGTTACTTATCAGTTAAAACAGCCGTTACAGTCCTGAAAGACAATCACAGAGATGGCTGTTTTTGCATACAGATGGCTAAAATTCTAGATTCAAAGATGATCCTCAAGTATAGTAGTAGTTAGTTAGGGAGCTCAGTTACTAATGACATCCTTTAAAAAATGCATTTCAAATATTCAACTGAGAGTTGCTCATGAAAACTTGGAAATGCAAAAAAAAAAAAAAAAGCCTAAAGTTTTGATGATTGATTGCACAACCAAGTTTGCATTTACTGAAAAAGGGGAGGGTATGGGGAAAATACTGCTTTCACTGAGTTTTTAAGAGAAATGATGTATAGCAGTTGGTGGGGTTGGGGGGGGAAAGGATACGATTAATTACACACAGCACTAGTTTCTTGACTGAATCGGGGGTGCTCTAGCTCTCAGAACATTGCCAGTGACAGATTTGAGTTTCACAGTCACAGCAATGGCCCTCCCAGTGGAAGTCATTTCATTAGGTGTCAGGCGATGTAAATGACAACAAAGGATACAAACCCCCACCCACATACCAAGATTAGAGTCAGCCACGGACTTGAAATATTATGTGAAATGCCTTTTTGCTATTAAAACACAAAGAGACAAGCCAAATTGCTCTTTAAACAATTCTAAATGCCAAACTTCCACGCAGGGAATTTCTTTATCTGTGCTTTATATGCAGGCAATACTCTAGCTATTGCCCATACTGATTCTCCACGGTTAGAGAAAGGATGGGGGATATCTTAGTTGCCTAAGGTTGCCATAACAAATACCATAGACTGGGTGGTTTAAAAAACAGAAATTTATTTTCTCACAGTGGTGGAAGCACAGCTTGGCTTCCGATGAGACCTCTCTTCCTAGCTTGCAGGTGGTTGTTCTCTCACTGTGTTCTCACAAGGCCTTGATCAATATGTGTGTATGGAGACAGAGAGGTCTCTTTCCATTTCTCTTCTTATAAGACCACAAATCTTATCTTATTAGTCCCCCACCTATGAGTTTATTTAAACTATATAACCTCTTTAAAGCCCTACCACCAAGTAAGTCACATTGGCGGTTTGGGCTTCAACATATGAATTGGGGGGGTGGGGGCACAATTCAGTTCACAGCAGAAGTGATTCCTTTTGGGGCTGAAAGTATGATTATTTATTTCTAATAAGACCTGTTCTCTTTTCATGAGAATAATCCACAGGACCTAGAAATATGCTGATTAATCTCCAAATATTTTAGGACTTTCCAGCTATTTTTTCTGTAACTAATTTTCAGTTTAATCTTATGTGGTCCAAGTACATACTTTACATGGCTTCTATTCATTTAAATTTGTTTAGGCAATTTTTACGGTCCAGAGCATTATCTATGTTGGTGAATGTTTCATGTGAGTTTAAGAATATAAACTCTACTGCTGTTGGATAGAGCAATCCATAAATGTCAATTAGATCAAATTGATGGTGTTTTGCAGGTTAACTATACCCTTACTTACTGATTTTGTACTGGGTTAATCTATGAATAAATGAAAGAAGGACATTGAAACCATCAACTATAATAGTAAATTTGTGTATTTATCCTTTTTTCACATTGTAAGTGCTTCCTTTTTTAAGAATTTTTTATTGATTATGCTATTACAGTTTTCCCAATTACTCCCCCTTTATCCCCCCCTCTGCCCTGCACTCCCAACCGTACAATATTCCCTCCCTTAGTTCATGTCCATGGGTTGTACATATAAGTTCTTTGGCTTCTCTGTTTCCTATACCATTCTTAACCTCTCCCTGTCTATTTTATGCCTGCCAATTATGCTTCTTATTCCTTGTACCTTTTCCCCCATCCTTCCCCTCCCCTTCCCCACTGAAAACCCTCCATGTGATATCCATTCCTCTGATTCTGTTCTGTTATAGTTGTTTGCTTAGTTTTTGTTTTCATTTTTCTTCCCTAATCTGTTGTTATACTTTTGGTTGTGCAAGGAAGCATTTCTACGTACACCTTCATCTTGGCCAAACTCTTAAGTCACCCTTGACATCTGTCAGTTTTGCCTTATATATTTTGACAAACCACTGTCAGGTGCAAGTGTATTAACTGATGTATTTATACCATTTAAAGTATTTATTGATATAGATAGGTTAATATCTACCTTGTTAGTAACCATTTTCTATTCACTGTTCTTATTCTTTTTTTCTTCCTCTACATTTCTGCCTTCTATGGTTTTAATTGAGCATTTTATACAATTGTATTTTATCTTTTCTCTTCACATATCAACAATGCTTAAAAAAATTTAGTGATTCCCCTAGAGTTTACAATATGTATTTACAACTAATCAAATTTCACCTTGTAATAACACCATACTGCTTCACAGGTAATTCAAATACTTCGTTGTGGACTATTCCTAATTGTAAAGTCGCATTCTAAACAATATTGTAAAGTTTACAATTTTGCTATAAATAACTTCCCTTGTCTATAATCATGCTGTAATCAACTAATACTTTACCTTTATTTGAACAGTTACTTATTAAATAGATAAACAATAATTAAAATTTTAAAATTATTTTACCTTGATTTATTCTTTCTTATATACTGTTCCTTTTTTATGTAAACCTGATTTTTTACTTAAAACATTTTCATAATCTCTGAAGAACTTCTTTTTTTAAAAGATTTTATTTACTTATTTGTAGAGAGGGGAAGGGAGGGAGAAAGAGAGGGAGAGAAATATCAATGGGTGGTTGCCTCTCGAGTGCCCCCTACTGGGGACTTGGCTGGCAACCCAGGCATGTGCCCTGACTGGGAATCAAACCGGTAACTCTCTGGGTCACAGGCCAGCGCTCAATCCACTGAGCAACACCATCCAAGGCTGAAGACCTTCTTTTAATATTCCTTGCAGGGCAGGGCAGCTAGCAATAAAAAAGTAAAAAATTCAGAAACTCCTCAGACTTATGAAAGTTGAATCTCTCTCAAGTATTGCACTGTGGCAGGAGGCACCCATGACAAACCCAGCACTTAGGAGCATCTGCTCTAGGGTACAATAGCCTGGGTTTGAATCCAAGCTCCACTGAGTGAGTAAGAACTGCACTCCTTTAAGGCTCAGTATCCTTACACAGTGAGAATTAGTGCTCACCTCACCAGGTAGTTGTTAGAATTTAATGCTGTTGATACTTTAGTTGGCACATACTAAGCACTAAATAAATATTAGTTGTTACTCTTTGGAGTGCCTATTCACAGAACCAAAATCTGAGGGCAAAACTGACAAGGGAAAAAATAATCTTCCAAGCATTATAGATATGGAACTCCTTGTGATCAGCAGTATAATTTCAGTCTAGCGCCTGTAACTCTTCTCGCCCTACAGCAAAGCTCTGGGACTGCCACTCTTTTTGAGAGCCATCAAGCTACAAAAGCCAATACTGCCCCACATATAGATAGGTTCAGGACTTCTCTCAACAGAAGTATATGAACACCTGCTTGCTTGCCTTCCACTCCACCTCTTCCTTAAAAGTACTGATAACAATGTCCAAGAGATTGTTAAAAAAGCAAAGAATAATCCAAGACTTGAGATATATGAAACAGGTCTTTGAAAGTACAGAGGTTTTAGTAATTCCCAACACTCTATCAATCTGCTCTGCTGAAATGCGTCCTGCTCAGCAGGTTAGTGTAAGGGCACAAAAGAATGACAATAGACCATCTCCAATCCTTTCTTTGTGACTCAGCATTTCCCAAGTCCAAGATGGTGAATGCTGAGTGACAGAAAGTGGCATGAATCTAAATGGAATTCACTGTTGCAGTGAAATGGAGATTTAGTGTATGAGAAGTTTAAGGTTTTATGCGAGCATTTCTCTAAGAATTTGAAGTACACCTCTGCTGTGACAAGAGATTATGTGACACACAGAAAACCTAACAGTTCCTGCACTCTAGCGTTCTGCTCTGTTGAAATGCATTCCATTCAGCAGATTAGGGTAAGATCACAGAACTCTGACAACAGCCCGGATATTGGTCTGCCTTGCAATCAGACGAACAATTAAAAAACATTATTGAATGGTTAGGGGGGAGTGGGGAGCGGAGAGTGAGGAGAGGGGATTACAGGAACTACTATAAAGGACACATGGACAAAATCAAGGGGGAGGGTGGAGGTGGGGGAGGGAGGGGGGTTCAGCTGGGGTGGGGTGGAGGGATGGGGAGAAAAGGCACACAACTGTAATTGAATAACAATTAAAAAAATGTATACCAAAAAAAACCATTATTCACCATAATACGAACATTTTACTTAAATGTTATTTGTTTAATGCTAATGATTTAAAATTTTCTTTTTTTATTCCTGGATTGTAAAAATCTTTCTTCTTACAGTTGTTGGAACTGCTTAAAAACATTAGGTATATTACCACATTGTATGTATAGTTAGGAGTAAAAATTAATGTTTTAAAAATTGCATCAATTAATATAAAAGACTCACTAATAAATATATTGGGGTAATCTTAAAAGCAAACTATTTTCTAACACTATACAAGCTAAGATTATCTTAACATTATTAGGATGGCTTAATATTCATCTTCAGAATGTAGTAAAAATAGAAAATTATGATGACTTTTCTAAATATTGAGCACAACAAAAAATTTGCTCTATTAATAACCCTGACACATGCTAAAAAGAGACTATAGAAGGAATTTATGAATTTGTTAGACTTGATGGTTTCCCAAGTCCTAAGATACTATCTTCTGGAATACTGTCTCTGCTTCTTAAATTCAAAAATACAGGGAGACCCCCCAAAATAGAATTCATTTATTAAAAATTGTGTATTTATTCTTACATGTCCCCTTCAAAGTACTCTCCATTTGATGCAATACACCTATTGAGACATTTTTTCCACTGCTCAGTTTTCAAACTCATAGATTTTGATACCTTTCAGTGCTCCTGCCATTTTTTATTTCACCTCTTCCACATCAGCAAACTGTCGCCCTTTGAGGGTTTTTGTCATGCAGTAAAATATACAAACAAAAGAAGTTGCTCAGGATGAGATCGGGTGAATAGGGAGGGGGCATGGGGGTGATGCTGTTTTTGGTGAAAAACTGCTGAACACTCAGCACAGTGCAGGCAGGTGTGCAAATAAATCACCCATCATGAAATGGGCAAAGGCATTGAAAGAGTCTTCAAAAAAATTTCACTGAAGCCAAATGCAGCCTCTCACAACAACACCAGCTGGCACACTGATACAAATGGGTTCCTAGAACACTCACCTAGCGGGGAAAGCCTGTACTACAAGGGGCCCGCCCTCCAGAAGATCATTCCGGGGTTATTTGGGTCCTCCTTCGTATAGAAAGGCAAAGTGTTTCCAAGGTGTTCATGAATGTTCCAATGAGGCAGAATGAGCAGTAATGTCTGTTGAGGGTCTTACTTCCCTCAGTCACTTCTAAGTATGAAAGACTTGCCTGCATCTGTTAATTCCAAAATTCAAAATTAGAATCTGTGTATACTGTCACAGGTTGTGAAGTGAGAAATGGAATGTGAAACTTCTGTCCTAATAATAGCAGCTTAAATGAGCAATGAATGGAAAAGAAAATACAGGATACAGTTTTTTAAAGAAATAGTGCCTTCTACCTCCAAATTCTAACATCAGGCTCTAAGATCAGAAGCCTCACACTTGCCCTGGCTGGTGTGGCTCAGTGGATTGAGCACTGGCCTGTGAACCATAGAGTCACCAGTTCGATTCCCAGTCAGGACACATGCCTGGGTTGTGTGCCAGGTCCCCAGTACGGGGAAGGTGAGAGGTAATCGCACATTGATGTGTCTCTCCTTCTCTTTATCCCTCCCCTCCCCTCCCCTCTGTCTGAAAATAAGTAAAATCTAAAAAAAAATAGAAGCAAAGAAGCCTCACACTTATCTCCCAATCTTCCTTTGGGCATCTTGAAATAGTTTAAGTGTTAAAAATAAAACTATTTTCATTTACCCATTACCTGTATCTACTGACAATATGAACTTTCTGTTCAAGTGGAGGGATTTGGTTGATTACCAGGTAGGAGAAACTGGTACGGCTAAGTGTGCCGGAATCTTGCAGAAGTAGGAATCTGAATGAGCCTATCAGCTTCAAAGTTTCTACTTAGCACAAAACAAAACATTATTGCAGGAAAGTTCTCAAAAATTTTGGTGACAGAAGGGATTCTATATATTTCAAGTAGTAAAGGCAAGTACAGAGTTTAAACTGACTTGTTGATATATATTAAAATAAAAAAAAAACCCTATTTGGATTATCAAGGCAGTATCTGGGGGGGGGGCTTTCTGTCAAGAATGAGTGAATTAGCAACTCATGAATTGAACGTTTATTGTATCTTTAAATTTATAATTTTTCTGGACAAGGAGACTCTTATATAAGTAATCTCTCCTCTATTTGTTATGAGAGATGTTTTTAAATAGCTCATTTAATGTATGGCCTTGTACTATTCTTATTTACTCAGATTCAAGAGGAAGGGGCATAGAAATCAGCTGTGCAAAAAGTACACAAAATAACCGTATTGAAAGTCCAGGCATGGCACGTGAAAAGCAATCTTCAAGATGTTTCAACAAACAAGGAAGTCTGTAATTGGACTCTCATGTTGCAGAATGTCATTCCAAGAGTAGAAGGTACATCTTCATGAGAAATTAAGGGAGATACAGGGGAGAAAGAAGGATTACTTCCTACTTATTAGAGAATACACCTGAAGATTAGAAATAATAACTTTGTGTTTACTATCACTATACTTTAAGTCACAATTGTGAGTGAGAAGCTTAAGAGGGACCCACCAAGAACATAACCTTGGAAAGACTTCGGGAATGGTGGGGCAGTGAACTGTGGCCTAGAAAAGGGTTTCCAATGAATCATGAGTTTCACAATGTTGAGAATGTGTTCCCAGGGCATAGAGCAAAAGGTCAAATAGACAGATGTAAGAAGAAATGTTACAGAGGATTGGTCCAGAAGACCCAGTATTTATCTGACTAACACAATATCCAAAAAAGATAGAAAAAAGAAAATAGAAAAAAAAAGAAAAATAACTAACCCTGGGGCCTTATAGTTTTGGATCTAGAATGCTACACCATAAGTATCAATCAAGTGGAAGGCCAGAATAAAGATATTTTCAGGTAATTAACAATTCAGAAACTCTGTCTTATACACATCTTTCTTAGGAGATTACTTAAGCATTTACTCCAGCAAAATAAGGTGATTATTTAAAAAAGAGTGCCTTAACAAGCTTGGTAATGTGTAAACGAGGGCATGTTTGACGAAGTGCAGACTATAAAAGGAAATGAGAAGGACAGAAGTGCAAAATAAATGTCCTTGTCAAGCATGGAGTCTTGATGCAACAAGAGATGGACACTGAAGTACAGCAGCTGAAGTTGTAGAGAAATTAATGGTGATGTAAATTTTCAGAAAAGAAACAAGAGAAAAGATGAGGGTGGGGTAAATGAGCTATGAGAGCAGAAGACCACAGGCAATCTCCTAAGATAAAATTTTAAATAATGATTATTAATATAGTATATCCAGATAGTGACATAGCCAGAAGAACCGAAAACAGTGATTAGGGAAGAGCAATAGAGAAACATGGGAGAGAAGTCTCTTGATATTCATCACAAGCCCATCTATGTGTTTTAAAGCATTTCTATTATTTACTGCAAATGTTTTTATTTTCAATAAAAAGGAGAAAGTACAAATTTTAGGATATCTGTCCTCTTCTCCAGTATGCTAGCATATTCTAGGCCCAATAACCCACTTGTCATGAATATAGATACCTTGGGCTCTGCCTCTTTTATCTAACTAAGGATTCCAGGTAACCTACTCATCCTTCACACCCTTTAGCCTAGCATGTCTGAAGTCTCTTGTGGGTCTTTAGGTTATGGTCTTGGCAGCACTCCTATTCTGTCAAGTGTCTTTGTTACTCTTTAATAAAATTCTTTCCCTCATAACATTTAATTACTCACATTTTCCACTTGGTCTGATGTGTTTAATGTGAGTTATATAAATTTCTTATATGAATGACAGAATGTTGATGGTCTGATTTATCTTCCAGACATATTAAAACCAGCTAATTTTCTCTTCTCAGAAAATTGTGAGTGTTTGGGTGGCATTTGATTGTTACTGGCTGATATATTTAAGCTGCAGGGTCAGTATTGAGATATTTAATAGGTTTAATATGTCCTTATTCAATGTTGATGAATTTCTACTTGTTAGGAGAAAATCTGCCAGAAACAATGCACTTATTTGGATATCCTCATACTTGAAACTTCAGTTATGCAAACCTTCAGTATGAAATTCAATGGTGTTGGATAAAAACTAAAGCACATCCCGACATGAACAAATGAGTATCTGAAAGCTGAATAAATACAAACATAGCAGCCTAGGGACAACTTTACTAACAGCTTTTGAAATGCTTTCAGTAGAGCCTGCAATAACATAAGACATTTTAAATATAATTTACTCGAAACTGTGTGAAACTCCATTCAGCTTCCTCACACAAGGTACCATCTCCCTGACCTCCTGCAGTCTAATAACAGTAACTTGACCCATTAAATACTTGGTTGAAAAAGATTCAATTTTAAAAAGTTTAAAAGCAAGCTAACAATAAAATAAAACCACCATGCAATAGCCCAAAGTATTAATGATGTGATAATTAATTGCATTCTAAATCAAGTGCCACATGTAGAGGCAGACTTGGTGCTGCAGCACCCTCACATAAGTGAGACACAGTTTCTTTGCCTAAATACCTGGGCTTCCCTTTGTTTCTTGTTTGTCTCTGGTTCTGATCAATGTCTTACTTTACTGAATACCTGGACTGTGCATTCCCTTCTGTGCACATAACAAAGCTAAGTAAATAAAGCACTCTAAGGAATTTTAGGACTCATCGAATCAGAAAATTCTGCCCTGCCCGGTGTGGCTCAGAGGATTGAGCACCAGCCTGCAAACCAAAGGGTCACCAGTCCCGTTCCCGGTCAGGGCACGTGCCTGGGTTTCAAGCCAGGTCCCAGTAGGGGGCGCTCAAGAGGCAACCACACATGGATGTTTCTCTCCCTTTCTTTCTCCCTCCCTTTCTCTAAAAATAAATAAAATTTAAAAAAAAGAAAATTCTAATTTTATACTATAGAAAATTGAGACTTGAGGAGGTCAAGGGATGGCCCTAAGATCATGATCATGTGGGTGGTTACTATGGAACTGACACTACATGTAATTATTGCATCAAGCACAGGCCAAAGTGTACATGGTAGGCAATCAAATGTCTTATTACCAAATAAAGAAATAATTGCTTAGATAACATTACAGGATTTCTTTGGCCTGAGTAATATGTTGAACTCCTAAAGTAGTTTTTGAACCCCTAAAAATTTGTAAGTCTGCGCATATGTGCAAAAGCCTATTTTTCCCAGGAGATGAGTTAGGATGGCAACAGGGTATCAAATTCATTCGTGACCAAACACTATTAAGAACCGACTGCTTTAAAATGAATAAAATGCCTCCCTACGAACTGAATTACTAGCCTTTGAGACAGCATAAGCTGCCATATGGTTACCCTGCTGTGTGTGCATGTGTACATGTGTGTGCGCTGGATGGGGAAGAGCATTCCCCAGAAACAGGCACCCTACCACAGCTCCTTTAGCTCCCCACGCAGCTATTTCAAATACGTACATTCATGTACATTCTGTGAAGTCTTTGCCTACTTTTGCCCTTCAATAACACAAGGGTTATGACAGAGCATTCTGTAAATGTCACATAAAGAAAAATGTATTACATTTTAAAGTGCTATCATCATGAAGTTAAACATAATACTCTATTTCCAGCCCTGGCTAGTGTGGCTCAGTGGATTGAGCATGGGCCTGTGAACCGTAGGGTTGCCACTTCAACTCCCAGTCAGGGCACACACCTGGGTTGCAGGCCAGGTCCCCAGTAGGGGGTGCACAAGAGGCAACCACACATTGATGTTTCTCTCCCTCTCTTTTTCTTTCCCTTACCCCTCTATCTAAAAATAAATAAATAAAGTCTTTTAAAAAATACTCTATTTCCAATTGTGTGACAAATGAATAATGCTTACCATACATGAATAAGAGGGTAAGCTGTGCCCTTTAACAAGAACAACTTTGGTCCTTATCAAGCACTAAGGAAGAAAATCGAAAACCCTTTGAATGTCGTTTGCACATAGTTTCTATCTGATATACCACCAATTTAGCCTTTTACTGAATCATATACTCATGAGCTGGGAGAGACTTTATAGGTCATCTGGACTAGCCTCCCCCAGCCCTTTCTAGCGACCCTTTCACAGCATTCTTGAGAGCCTGTGAACACACACTGGCCTGAATCAGAAAGCAGCCCAAATGACAGACAGTCAATTTGGTCACATGATTATTTTCACAACACTTCATAAATGGTTTGAAATACAGTTTTCTGAAAAAAAGTAATACAAGCATTTATTACATTGCTGAATTGCATAGAATGCCTTCAAAACTAGGATGACTAGTTTAAATGAAGACTGTCGAAGACATTGCAATTAAGGGTGAATGATATTTGATATTTTACTACAAGCAGTATGATAATCAGTGTACACAACATTCGAACTAACTGTAGGTTCTAGTGGGAAAGCTGAGATTGGAAACTATTTCAAAGTAGCAAATTGGTTCATCCATAGAGTTAACGCTGGCTTTGTACTTCACTGTCATGTCTCATTTGAATACACAGCTAAATAGTGATTTATCAAATGCCCCCAAATCTGTTCTCTTAATATAACACAACTCAATATTTGTTTGCTGAGTTAATGAAAGAAGGACCTGCTTCATGGGATCTAAACAAATAACATATCTAATGGTCCTATTTAATTCCTATCTTGTCCAATGATTTCCTCAACTTCACAGAAAACATGCACCTAAGAAAGACACTCCTTTTTGTCTATGCCTTATCGTAACACTTCTGTGTGCCGATTTAAAGCATTAGATCCAGATCCAGACCATAATCGTAGCACTTACTACTTTCTACCTTCTAATTACATGCTTATAAAGAAATTAGAAGCATGTAATTATAAAGCATACTTGCATACTATGGATCTCCTGGAAGGTTAGACTCCTATGGATTTCAATGATACACATTACATCACTATCCTCTTTTCACGTCTAACCTTAATCCAACTTTGGACACAAGCATATAAAAACTTAGTATAAGACTTTGGATTCTAAAAGAATAGCAGAGTCTTTCTAATGGCCAAACGTCACATGCAGTACATACCAGTTGGTCTAAGTAGTGAAAAATTAACCACCTAATTGCATGATATTTCTTCCTAAACACTGATGTATTTACAAACAGGGGTGTGGCCAAAGCATGGTGACACAGATTCTTGACCTGGTCCTCTCTCTGGCCTTTAGGCTCTGGCCATGGGACTGTGGATAAATTATTTAAGGTCACTCTGTTCCACTCCTCTGTCTGATAAAGAGGCTAATTTACTGCCTTTGTTCAACTATCAACTTCCTGCAAATGTGAGTTTGGAGTTCTCCAGAGAAGACTTCATGGTGAAATGGAAATAATAATACAAAGATTGAAATGTGAGCTCAGTCACAATCTGTGTGGTCATTATCTTGCTAAGTTGCCATTTCTTCTTGTATACAATGTAGAGTGATCTCCAAGGGCCTGCCTCTCTCTGACAGTCAGAGACTGTGCACTAAGTATTAAGGAAGAGTATTGGGAAGCTCCTGAATGTGGCCTAACTGATCTTATCAGGAATGTAATAAGAACAAGAATATAAATGGTGCTGTGTGTTCATTCCCCTGTATTAGATACAATGGCTCTTCTTCTTTTTTTCAATTTTTAAATTCAATTTTATTTATTTATTTATTTTTATTGTTGTTCAAATACAGTTTTCTGCCTTCCCCCCACCCCTCCCCACCACCCCAACCCTCCCCACCTCCCTCCCCTGCTTCCAACCCCCCTTGTTATTGTCCATGTGTCCTTCATAGTTGGTCCTATAAAGCCTTCACCCTTTTCCCCCATTATCCCCTCCCCTCACCCCTCTTTTTTACATGAGTATACTCCCTTAACTTCTAGGCACCCTGTACCTTTTTTATTTCCAGGTCCACTGGAATATTTTGGTTGAATACTCTGTTGAGGGATCAAATACACATGGAGACACACATCTAAGAAAATTTCTGAGAAGCTTGGATGAAGTGACAGATTTCATTTCCATACTCAGGAAAGCAACTAGTATGTGGCAAAAAAAAAAAAAAAAAAACATTCCTTTTCTGACATTCAAAATAATCAATATTACAACTGTGTGTGCATATATGTGCATGCAGGCATTTGACAGACTTGAACAACATTAAAATTGTCTGATCAGATTTTTCCTAACCAGTTCCTCTAGGGAGGAGTGCAAAGTTTAATGTAAAATTCAGCCCACACTTTTAACACAAAATGTTTCTAAACAACTCTGGATATGTATAGCCTGAATGTACAGTCATTCCGTGTTCTTTTACTTCTTGTCCAAATGCAAATAAATTAGTTTTCTGGTCATATGGGACATTATCAGGAGAGAAATAAAACCAGAACATCACTATATTGTCCAGTCCTATGGCTGAGTGTGACTAATAGCTGTAGTGTCACAGAGGTTATAATCCAATAAAACCTCTGAGTACTCAGGGCCCGGAAAAGATGTAAGTCAGGTGGCAGCAGCAGACTTCAATCAGCAATTCAACTTTAAGTATCATGGGTCTGTGTGCTTCTTCCCACTTTAGTCCCCTTACCTCACACCTTTCTGTTCTCTTGAGTACTTTCCCCCTTTCCTCTGTACATTCATAGTTTTGCTTTATATTTGGGAAGTCAAAACAAATTGAACCTTGCTGTTAAGTTTTTTTTGTAAGACTTTTTTAATCTGAATTGCAGTGTTTCCTTCCCCTCAACTTGTTATACAGATTAAGTGAATTTAAGTTAGTCTTTTGTCTTTCTAACTAAATTGTAAGGCCCCTGGTAAAAAGCATAATTTCTTTGTCTTGTTTCTTCATATATTCTTCAATGTCTGACCTTGTTCTAGGTTTATTTCAAGTAGGTGATGCACTCTTTGAATCCTGAGCAAATCTACTTTCTTCATTGTTTACTTTCTTACAAATGAGATTGGAAAAGTATTATGTGACCTCTTAGGCCCCTTCCAGTTCTCCTATTTCATGATGGTACACATTAGTAGTACAACAAAACCATAGATAGTTAGATATCGACACACCAGGAATGGCTACAACCAACATTCCAGGCAGAGGAAATAGCAAGAGGAAAAGCCTTGAGATGAGAAAGTATTTGGCATGTGTATGGAACAAAAAAGAGGCCCAGAGTTTTGGGAGTGGGTAGGAATCAGAAAAGGTTATGTCAGACCGATTGTTATACAGTTCATCAGCACTAAACAGAACTGTGATGAACAGTTTTTAATTGTTCAGCACAACTGTTTTATCTAAAGCTCCACAGCTACAGGAGAAAAAGAAATGAGAAGAAAATGAAAAAAAATTCCCTAGTGAAAGGGAGTTTTTTTTTTTCTTAATTCTAACAGGCAGTCAAGACTACTTGAGTATCTTTACATATGTTATCCCTCCTTTTTTGAGTTGTGCTAATCTATTGAATCCTCTGTGAAATCAGAAACAAATCAGACTAGGTAGAGAGTAATTTGTATTGCCCAAGTCTGAGAGTTGAAGATAAACATGTGCAATAACATTAATACAACGACAGAGAAAAATACAAAGGAAAGAATCTATCAATTCACTGGATAAACAGGCTATCAGAAGCCCTAATCGGTAGTTTCCAATGCCAAGGATTTCTATATAATAAGGAACCAAATTAGCACTATTAAGTGTTACTACTATTATTAAATGTACTTTATTTGGTTCATACAACTTTTTAAAACATTCAGTCCATGGGGAAAACAATCAAATGATTTCTTGGTGCTCTGGATGCTAGGGACTATTAAACTAGGTGGTATCTGCAGTCCTCCTAGCACAAAAATAGGATCAATTTATGATTCTATGAATTTAATTCTTTCACAATGGTGACAGTCTCATAGAAAGGCTAATTCCTTAATTCACAAGATTTCATAATGAAGACAGTATTGGTTACTGCAGGGCCTTTGAAGTAACTACAGGACTTAGTTAAGCATTGTGACAAATAGCCTCAAAGATGGTCCCCAAGGAGCTCCATATTCTGGCATTCATAACTTTGTGTGATCCTCTCCCTTTGAGAGTGGGCTGGACTTACTGACTAGCTTTAACAAAAAGAACATAGCAAAAGTAATGGGATGTCACTTCCAACACTGTGTTACCTAAAGACCATAGCTTCCATCTTGGGCATCTTCTCTAGTTCTCACTCACTCTGAGAGAAATCAATCGCCATTTTGTGAGCTGTGCTATGGAAAGACCCAAGAGGCAAAAAAGATGATGTCGCCATCCAAGAGCTATTGAGGATCTAAGGCCAGCCAACAACCGAATGAGTGAACTTTGAAGTCGATCTTCCTCCAGGTGAGCCTTAGAGAAAATACAGCTATAGACAAAAACTTAATCGTAGCTTTGTCAAAGACCCTGAGTGAAAACCATCCAGTTAAGTCACATCCATATTATTTTCCCACAGAAACTTTAAAATAATAATTATTTTGTTTTAAACTGCTAAGTATTAAAACAAATCCATATGTGGAAATATATGCAGTATAAAATATACTGATATATTATAAATATATTTTAATATATATGAAACATTACACATATGATATAAATATAAAATTTCATATTATATAATCACATAATATATATGTATATGTGTGTGTGTATATGTATATATATACACAGATATATATATTAAAAACAGATATCCATTTAGCACTGACAACAGTTTCCTGTAGCCATTTCCCCCTCCACTCAAAACACCCAAGGGGCCTTCAAAGTTAATAAACTAATACACAAGTTTTACATTACTAAGCAGTCATATTATACCCCAAAAGACAACACTCCTTCTTTTGTGTTCATTTATTTTCTACAATAGTGTCAGAACCATTAGGAGAAAATCATACTTGATTATCAAATTAAAAGAGGATTAATCAATAATACTGATTTGAAGTTTATGTAGCCTAAGGATAACAGACTCTGCAGTAACAATTTCTTTTGGGAGAACTAAATTTTAACTTTTGATCCAGTGTTAAATATAATCTTCCTATGCTATTTCATACACATTAGACTGCAGATTAAGTAATTTATTCTCCAGTTTATGGACAATGAGTTTTTGTAAAGTCTATTTACCATGCAGCTGGAGTTAACTAGTGAACCAGTACCAAGGCCAGAATGGGAGCTAGAAAGGAAAGACTTACCAAGATTTCATTTTCACAAAAAGAAGGCAGAAGGCTACCTTTCGTTGGCCAGCTGAGGAGTTTTGTTTCAATCATCATCTTGGAGTATATCTGCCTTCAAATATTTTATCTCCTTAAGAAGGGCTAACCTGAATGAAACTCCCCTGAATTTAACATTCATTAGCTCTCATGATTAGTCATTTTCTAAAATAGCAGAGGAAAATTGTATAGTGATTACATGATTGACTTGTTCAATCCAGGTAGAGCCCAGGCATTGAAAAGAGCTACATGACATTTCAGAAGCTTAGTCATTTTGATTAAAGATTCCCCTTCTTACTGAGTTTAAGAAGAAAAACACTGCAGTTAGGTAAAGAAGCATAAGAATCAAAAACAAGTGAAATGCTTTACTTACTGATACCACCACCACCATTTATGTAGTACTTATAAAATTACAAAGTGCTTTTATAAGCCAGGAACTAAGAGCATCTACCCACTCCTTACTTCTCACTGCCTACATTAACCTGACTTTATTCTTTGGCTGTCTTATCAAATATAATTTTACTATTCTACTGCATTCATCAATATGACTTTACTATTCCAGGTAAACTCTTGCTCCTGAAGAAAAACATTGCAAATAACTCTATTGTTCATTCCAGAAACATCTGGAAAAATATTCAAATGAACAGCAGATAGGATTAAAATCAAGGTCCTTGTCTCAAAAACCTCCCCTTGTATGTCCACTAATCCTAAACTATTATATCATGACCCTTATCCAATCTTAAACAAGCCCCCATGCTCAAACAGCCATCTTCAAATTCCCAAACCTTACAATTATTCCCATGTTGCCTCTCATCTGACATTAATGAGGCTCTGTCAAGGTAGTGCTCTTCCTTAGCACAGTCAGGATAAACTCAACTTTGTCTTAGCAACAAGTAATTCTGGTGGTATTTGTGAAGACCTAGCATTCAACAATACTTTTAAATTCTGCCCTAATAATGGCCCCTTTAAGAAGCTGGGGCAGATCTTATAATCTCCATTTTATATTTATGGAAACTAAAGTTCAGAGAAGTTAAATAATCTGCAAAATCAGAGAACATGAGCAGTGGAACAATTAAAACAGAATAAGTTCAAAGTAAGAATTCTTAATATTAATATGGGTTCTTAGAAGTCAGCCTGTGCAGATAGAGATGAGTTCTTTAAGATCAGGAGGGACAGATAAAAATAGAAAAGGAAATACACCCAAGTCTACATTATCTTCAAGAGAGTATTATATGAGGAAAGATACTTAAGTTGTTAAAGATCACAAAGAATGACCAGGATCCAAGAACCTAAGAACTGATGAGAGATAAGAACTCAATCGTCAGAGTGGGATGCCACCCACCCCTACTCATTGAAGGAGTCATGAGACGGGACATTATTATGAAGCACAAACTATGCACTAATAGCAATTAGGAAACGACCTCTTGGGGATTAACATGAAAAAAATCTAGATGCATGAGAAGAAAAGTCTAGTACTGTCAGCACAAAATACTAACAGACTTACCAGATGATTTTCTAGTGATGGTTACTATAAGTGAGTTGACATAAGGGCACATGGCAGAGAAATGTATGGAATTAGGAAAGGCACATCAAAGATTAAACATGACCAAGTGTAGCCAATCAAGACAAAGACAAAGAAAATCAAAGCTTAGAGTAGATGTTAGACAGCCTGATAGCATTCATGGAAAAAGAGATAGAATTTAGTTGAAGAATGGATGCTTTTTGACAGACACAAAATACCTCAGTTTTAGAAGTATCAGTATACTGAGACCGCATAAACAAGAATATACTGAGAAAACAAAAATCTGGGCCAGAAAACAAGAGAAATCGCAGGAAAAAAAAGGCACTGAAACCCAGCACACAGAACTAGTTCTATATAATAAAGAAAAAGAAACTGACCAATGTAAGAAGTTAAAACTTAGAAACTTAGCTGAGTCCTCCTGAAAAATCAATGAGGGGACACAAGAGGGAAATGAAATATTACTAGCAGCGACCTGGGCTGTAGATTAAGGTATAGCAGAAATATATGGTATATGAAAAAGTTGAGGGAAAACCGTGTCCCAAGGAATATATTCATACAACCTCATCCTCAAACAGCAGCTCATGTACAAAAGTCTGTCCCAGAGAACTCAACTCTCTTAACAAATGAGAAGTTGAGAGGCCACCTATCCCTACAGCCATTTTTCACAAGCCCAGGAAAAATATGCAAGAGGCAGGGGAAACAAAGCCTACACCAACGCAGAAATACAGCATTCATAGGGAAAATGGTAAAGAATGGTCTCTGTCACTAAATTCTCAACTTTGCCAAAGGGCAGTATTTTCTTTTGTTTTAAAGATTTTATTTATTTATTCTAGAGAAATGGAGGGAGAGAAACATCAATGTGTGGTTGCCTCTCACACACCCTTAACTGGGGACCCAGCCCACAACCCAGGCATGTGCCCTGACTGGAAATCGAACCTGTGACCCTTTGGTTCGCAGGCTGGTGCTTAATGCACTAAGCTACGCCAGCCGGAGCAGTACTTTCTCATATACACAAAATGGGCACTAGCATCTGCTTCTTCCTTACCCTGAGGATCCTTAAATCGCTACAGCTTTAGGTGCTCTTCTCCATGTGCTGATTCTTTGAATACTCAATCCAATGTAATTTCAAACTACTCTTTTTTCATTAAGCTCAATGTGCTTGGAAAAAAATAAATCAAATATATAAATTAATTCTGAGAATTGAAAGGTCGTTAGATGATGGTCTCCTTACAAATGGGCTGATTGTGAATTGCCTGCTGAGTATATCCCAGGTGACCCACTTCCCCTTCCCTCCTTGCTTTCTCTTTTTAAAATTTTCATTGAATTTATTGGAGTGACGTTGGTTAATAAAATTATATGTTTCAGGTGTACAATTCTATATTACATCATCTATATATTGTATTGTGTGTTTACCACCCCAAGTCATTTCCTTCCATCCCCATTTATTCCTGTTTTACCTTCTTCTACCTCCCTCTACCGCCCACCCCCTTTCCCTCTGGTAATCACAACGCTGTTGTCTTTGTCTGTGAGTTTTGTTTTTGCTTTTTGGGATTTTTTTTTTTTTTGCACTTAGTCTCTTCACTCCTTTCTATATTGCCTAATTTGGTCTGTCTCCTGGCCTTTTGTGGACTCATTAACGGCATTTATAAGCCTAAGACTTTGACTCATCATTTTTCCATGTTGGGAAACTATCACTGAAAATTAGTATTTAAAATAGCTACAGTAGAGCTCAAATATCCTTGTGCATTTGGGTAAATACATTAACTTTTCAGGAATAATAAAGATCATTCTCAGGCTCTAGATGATAAACACATGATAATGAACACTACCTACCTTCCTTTCCTTGTGTATCAAGAGCAATCAGTCTTTCTGTCAGTTTAATAACAGACCAAGAAAAATGACAGTATTAAGAGCATTGGACCAACCAGTTCCTTGCCCAAGTGTTTCAAAAAATAAACCATAGGTGAAATACATATTTAAAGGAACTATTTAAAGAAACTGATGCATTCAAACTGAGATTGCCTCCAAGGATACTAACATTTAAAGTCTCATTTACACTAATATATTTACCCATTTAAAATCATCTTTAGCTATTACTCATTATTACAAGCAAACCCCAAGGCAGAAGGTAGGAAGACACATGAAAGTTTTAAAAATCCAAGTGACAAAGTACTAGGCATTTATTTTGAATGCATGTATTCTGAAGTTGACACATGTAGGGAGAGGTGGCATTTACAGACTTTCACAGTTTTGTCTCTTGATTTCATATATATACTATCCTTCTGTATTTGCTGGCTGTATCTCACGCTATGGTAATAAAGCACCCAGATCTGTCATCCCTTAGATTACTTGTCCACTTTGGGAGATGCTGAAGAACAGAGTGGAGTAGGAAGGGGAAAGGGGACAGGAGACACTCCCCTGAACACTCGATGTCCATGCCACCTTTCATGCCAAAAAACCTTTAACTGTCCACTTTATCCTCTTCTTCAGGAGCAGCTCTACACAGGACTACTGTCCCTCGCCCCTTCCCCAACTCTAGGATCTAGGCGCCTGAAAAGAAGAGACCATTTCCCATTTGTCTTTCCCTCTGTCCTGGTCCCCTCGCTAAGGATTTATCCTTTGAATTTCTCCTCCTCTTAGAAAGGCAACCAAAGTGGCCAAAGAACCCTATCTTAAATCCTTTTAGCACTCCCATGTTTTTCTGAGCAGTTTTCAGCACCAGTTATTTCTACAATTGCAAAAATCACATGGTGTCACGTCTGGATAAACATAGTAAGCAGAAAATGGGAAGTTGGTGGTAGGTTGGGGGAACTACTATTTTTATAAATAAATGGAATTATTTTCTAAGTGTTGTACTTATAGAAGTTTGATAGAAAGGGAAGGGAAGATAAAGTGCTTTTCAGATAAGGTCAAGTTAAAGAAGTTCATCATCACCAAGCCCTTATTATATGAAATGTTAAAGGGATTTATCTAAGAAAAAGAAGATAAAAATATAAACAGTAAAAATGACAGCAAACTCACAGTTATTAACGACCACACCTAAAACAAAAACGAGAGCAAACTAAGCAAACAACAAGAACAGGAACAGAACCATAGAGATGGAGATCACATGAGGGTTGTCAATAAGGGAGTGGGAGGGGGAGAGGGGGGGAAAGGTACAGAGAATAAGTAGCATAGATGATAGGTGGAAAATAGACAGGGGGAGAGTAAAAATAGTGTAGGAAATGTAGAAGCCAAAGAACTTATAAGTATGACCCATGGACATGAACTACAGGGGGGGAATGTGGGAAGGAGGGGATGGGCAGGATGGAGTGGAGTGGGGGGGGAATGGGACAACTGTAATAGCATAATCAATAAATATATTTAAAAAGAAAAAAAAAGAAAGAAGAACAAAGCAAAAGCATGACAATATAGATCATTATGTGAACAAGCTTTCCTATGTCCAACACTGTGAATGAGAAGATATGTGTCTCTCCAATTTAAAAAAAAAATGAGAATAAAAAAAAAGAAAAAATGCACTGTAACAATTTGGTGATTACCAGAGGGAAAAGGGGTGGGGGGATGTAGGGGAGGGTAAAGGAGGGTAAATGGTGATGGAAGGAGACTTGACTTTGGGTGGTGAGCACACAATACAATATACAGATGATATATTATAGAATTGTTCACCTGAAACCTGTATAGTTTTATTAACCCAAATACATTCATAAAAAATTTTTAAAGAAATAAGAAAAAAAACACAAACTTTTACTTCCTGACTGGTTTGTGCACCCAGTGAGTAGCTAGATGACCATTATTCTAAACAGTCCCACACAGACAGACTGCAGGGGATGCATGTCAACCCCACAGTGAGACAGTCAGTGACCAAGGGACAGTTTTTTTTCTGGATCACTTTTGACTCATTACAATGCCATGAAAAATATAAATTCCAACAAATGCCTACATGTGATGAGTAGAATTTATCATGAAATAATACAGTAGAATCCATGTAATGTTTAGAGAACCCCTCAATTTAATAAAATATTATATCTCTTGATTCTACTAAGATATCAAAACAAAATAGAAGAAATGGAGAAACAGCTTTTCAGGATAAGGGTGTTATGTCATTAAGATGCAGTTCCCATCAAGATAGCAGGTAAACACAGTATCCTTAATCTCCCACAACAACATCAAAATTACAACTAAATTATAGAAAAACGATCATTCAGAATGCCTGAAATCTAGCTGAACAGAACTCCTAAAACTAAGGATATAAATAAGAAGCCACATCAAGACTGGTAGGAGGGCCAGAGACAGGGAACCAGCTCAGATGGAAAAGCGCCCCCCCCACTAAAAAGTGAGGGGTCCCAGCCCTACATCAGAATCCACAACCCAGAATTCTGGTGCCAGGAAGAGAAGTCCCCATAATTTCTGCCTGTAAAAATCAGTGGGGATTGTGGTTGAGTGAGATGGAGCATGGCTGGAGTCCCAGGCAGTCCCTCTTAAAGGGCCAGCATGTGTACTTACTCTTACTCACTTGCTCTGAGCTCCAGTGTTGGGGCAGCAGCTGGAAAGGCACCAGGGACATAAGGGGAGGAACTGAATTGTCTGGCTTCAGGGCAAGGGCTGTAGGGACAACTTTCTCCCAGACAGAAGTGCTGGCAGAGGTCATTGTTCTTCGCTGAGCCCTTCTCCCACAGAGCCAGCAGGTGAGTGCCACATCTGAGTCTCCTTCAACTTGGGTAACACTGTTTGCCCACCCTGGTGATTCCCTGAGAATCTGTCCCACCCAAGTCGCAGGCCCACCCAAGCCATTTCCAGTGGCTTTTTTATATAAACAGCCTCTCTTGGCTGACTTCCCTAAAGTCTCTCAAAAAGAAGCATCTGGCCTCTGTATACCTCTACCTCTTGCTAAGTGGCTCCGGGCCTGGCACTAGTGGCAGCCAGCCTCAGCTTGCAGCTTGGCCTCTCCAAGACACCTCCCAGCCCAGTACAACTAGCACCTGTATATCTGCATTCACTCTGTAGCTCAAGCCAGGTGGACCCAGGCAGGGCACAAGTGCTAGCTGGCCTTGCTCTGCACCTCCCAGGAGGTCCCTCAGACAATATACCCAGTGGACAGCTTCAGACCATGGCAGATTACAACCCAACTGCCTCCATGAATGACACTCATGAGGAGACTCAGGGGGCACCAAAGCCCCACTGAAGCGAGTCCTGGGTCAACCCCTGCACAGCAACTCCTCCACTTTGGTTGCAGCTGGTTTTCATAGTCAATCAACCTGAGGGTCAATCCCTCTCAGTGAGGTACCAACAGCAATCAAGGCTCAGCTACAACAGTACACTTTACAGCCCACAAGGGGGCGCCCTGAAGCTCTCAGCTTGGATGACCAGGGTACACAGTCCACAAGGGGGCGCACTTGAAGCACCCAGCTTGGATGACTAAGGAGGCTGTTACTGCTGTGTCCTACAGGACACCTACTACATTAGGCCATGCTACCAGCACATGAAGTCAAAGCAGCTCTACCTAGCACATAGAAATAAACACAGGGAGGCTGCCAAAATGAGATTTAAAATGTCTCATAAAAGAACAGAACAAGGGAGGGAGGTGGGTTTGGCTGGGGTGGGGTGGAGGGATGGGGAGAAAAGGCATACAACTGTAACTGAATGACAATAAAAATTTAAAAAAAAAGAACAGAACAAAACTCCAGAGAAAGAGCTAAACAAAATGGAGACAATTTACCAGATTCAGAGTTCAAAACACCGGCTATAAGGATGCTAAAGGAACTTAGAACTTAAACAACAACAACAAAAAGAAAACAAGAAAACTATAAAGAAGACCCAATCAGAAATGAAGGATACACTAAATGGGAAAAAATACTTAATTACACGGAAGCAACAGTACAGTAGATGAAGCAGGAATCAAATCAGCAATTTGGAATATAAGGAATTCATCACCACCAGTATTACAAGAAATGTTAAAGGGTCTTCTTTATGAATAACACAGAGAAGAAGAAAGGTGGAAGAGGAGGAGAAGAAATAAAAAAATATATGAATAACAAAATGGCAACAAATACACATCTGTCAACAATTACTTTAAATGCAAATAGGTTAAATGCTTCGATCAAAAGACATAAATTGACTGAATGGATAACAAAACAAGATCCTTACATATGCTGTCTAAAAGAGATTGAAAGATACAGAGACTGAAAGTAAACGGATGGAAAAAGATATCTCATGAAACTGGAAACAAAACAAAACAAAAAAGCCGGGGTAGTAATACTTACATCAGGCAAACTCTCTTTAAAACAAAGGCTATAAGAAGAGACAAAGAAGGACGCAGGACTCCAATTCTGGGTATATTTCCAAAGAAACCCAAAACACTAGATCGAAAACATATATAGATCCCCATGTTTATTGCAGTATTATTTATAATGGCCAAGAGATGGAAGCAACCTAAGTTCATCAACAGATGAATGGATAAAGAAGAAGCGGTGCAAATACAGGGTCCGGCAGAAGTAAGGCCTGCTTGAGTGTGGTTGGTAGGGTAATAATATGGGTGTAACAATTTGCAGTTTTAATTTGAACATTTCACCTAAAATGTCACATGGTGTGTTTGAGTGTGTTATCATTATATTGCAGAATGGCATGCTTATTATTTTGTAATAAAAGATTTTGTAATAAAAGGGGTATTATTTGTTCTGGACCCTGTATACAATGGAATATGACTCAGCCATAAAAAAAAAAGAATGAAATCTTGCCATCTGCAACAACGTGGATGGAAGTAGAGGGCATTATGCTGAGTGAAGTAAGTCAGAGAAAGATAAATGCCAGATGATTTCATTTATATGTGGAATCTAAAAAATAAAATAAACAAGCAGAACTAAAACAGACTCATAAATACAAGGAACATGTTGACAGTTGCCAGATGGGAAGGAGGTTGTGGAAACAGGTGAAAAGTTGAGGCGATTTAGAAGTACAAATTGGTAATTACAGAATATTCACAGGGATGTAAAGTAGAGCATAAGGGATATAGTCAATAACATTTAATAAATATATGTGATGTTAGATTGCTTTTAGACTTATCAAGGGGTAACTTCATAAGTTATATAAATATCTAATCACAGGTTTGTATACACCTGAAACTAATATAATATTGTATGCATCAAGTCATCTAAGTTATACACCATTCTGGAGAAAAAAATACATATATATATATAATCCAGCCAAACCAGTACAAGGAACATTTGGAAATTAGACAAAATTGATTCCTAGACTCAAGCAAAAGTTCAAGGTGAGGGGGAGGGGTTGAGGAGCAGACTTGGATGGAAAAGAAATCATTACCAGCTCCTCTAGAATACCAATAAACAACATTTTTTTGAAACCATATTTTTTATGAAATTTTATAGACATCTTCCTGTGGTCTCTTGATATTTCCAATCTAACTGTATGTGCAAATGGAGGACAGGTTTACAAAATAGCTAAAAATGAGAGATGTTGACAATAGGTAACTGTTTTTTACCTAATAGAGGAATCAAAATTTCCACTGTGTTGAAGTAACCAAATGATGTACTCTTACACTGACTAGGTATGCATGGGTGACTTTGTTTTGGTCAAAAGTCCAAGGGAACAAATGGGCTTTGAAGTTTCCTTATGGCTGGTTGCCAGCCGTGGCTTTTACTGCGAAGGACCAGTTTCTCTGCATAGATATTTAAATTAAACAAGTGACTCTCAAAGCCAGGGTTTGTAACTGGATTTAATTAACACTCAATGCAAGCTGTGAAAATTTTCACCTGCAGCCATTTTGTTTGTTTTGTGAATCAAAATCATTAATTATTAAACATACTTGTGTTCTGTGACTCTCATATGCTCACCTCCACAAGGATCCTGAGACGAGCAGAAACTTATCAGCCCAGAAGGAAACAGTGAAACTGGATCTGTTGGGAAAAGAACAAATTTAGAAAAGTTACTCTCTGAGCAGCAGGCTACATATGTCCCTTTATGCACTATGAACAATCCTTCTTCTCTCTCTACTCTCTTCCCACCATGCTTCCAGCTGGCATCTCTTACCCTGCTTCCTCTAGTAAAGTCTTTCCCCAGACATTAATCACTGTGTCATCAGATAAAGAAAGACCCAAGTAAGGAGAACAGTGCCTCCACTCTCGACTCTGGAAGAAGAGCTCCCACAGAAGCATTTAGGTCTGCTTTTTGGGGACCTACCACTCATGGCTGCAAAAAGTCCTTATTCAGTATTCTACTAGAGTGACCTGGAGATTCCGATTGAATTACAGTGTGGCAACATCATCAGCTCCTCCTAGACCTTGGACAGAACTTCTTAGATTGTCTATCTACACACACAGACACATAGCAATACCTCTTGTCCCTTTTTCCACCTGCCCTAGACCTGAAGTCCTTCACTAGGAGGCAGTTTATTTCTAGAACAAATTCAAGACGCTGAGACTGCAAATATGAACAGGACAGAGAAAGCGTCCCCCCCTTGTGTTTATATTCACATGGGCCAGATTTATAAGCAGTCGGCACCAAAGCCACACAAATGAACTGTAACAGTTCCTGCAAGGATTGTAATCTTCTCACCACTCCTACACTTCCTGCAGCTTTTTGAATACTACACTGTAAAATGCTTTTTAGAATTAGGGTTAACAAAAAATAGAATATTTAAAATCACTGAATAATTATGCCCTTCCTACGTGTATACATAATATTTGAGTTTGGAAACAAAATGGAGTCAAACATTGGAATGGGAAAACGCAGATTTACTTCCTAAAGGCCAGTGACAAGACTCTTCGTCAAAACTAATATTGATATTTTCATAGAAAGGCTAGTTGGAAAACATCAAAATGTTGGTAGTTGCCATGGCTCTAAAACTGGATTGCCAGCAATTTTAAAATTCACTCAGTGCTGTGTAAGAGCTGGCTCATATGAGCAGATAGTCCACATCTCTTCCTAAATCTGCTTTCAGTGATGTCACATTTGTGGCATAAGCCATGATGGGAGTTTTTGCCTATATTAGGGTGTTTTTCCATCTTTTAGAGAGCTGGTTACTAAACACTTACTAGAACACTGCTTTTTGTAGCCTCTAGACCTTCTTAGTGAGCACATATTGCAATTATAATATGAAGTGATTTTTAAAGAAAATAAAATTTCAGCATATTACCCTTTGTGTATATGGTGCTTTTTCTTCAAGTACTAAGGAAGTATTTTTCCTACATAAAAGATCCATAATCCATATAACCAGTTTCCATATAAATAGTAAGTATGAAAGCACATTTAACCTAAACATGAGTTTGAGGTAGAATAACCAAACCAAGAATTTATAGTCCAATAAAACTTCAAATAATTAGTAACTATTCACAGAGCACACCTCAGATGAGTCAAAGGGCAAAGGACTGAACGCTTTAGGATTCAAGAGACCAAGCTCCACCTTAAGTTCTGAACAAGGCACTTTCACTTTCCTAGGTTTCTGAATTCTGGGAATATCCGTCCAAATACATATTAACCATTTTGGGTTCCTCTGCCTTGTGCCCAGAATTAAAATGCCATCACCTAGTAAAATTATCTGCTGAACAGTTCATTTAGGCCTTCCCCATACTTCCCCAAATGCAGGCCCAAGATGCCAGCAGTGGGTACGAGTGTATATGGAAAGAGGAGGATGTGGTAGTGTCAGAGCTTCACACCTTCTTTGGACCAGCAAGTAAGTTAAGGTCACCATCATGTTACTTGGTAAAGAAACTTGGCTGCCACAGCTCCACTGACTGGTTTTGGGTTAAGCTTCTTGTAAATACATCCCACATCAGTTTTCCACTTAATGGGAAATAGTAATGACTCCCCCCACCACCACACACATACCACCCAGGGCTTTAAAGTAATTTAACCAATTACAGAGATAAATCAAAAGGCTTTGAAGTGTCAATGTCGAATCAAAGAGACATGTGCATTTTTTGACCTTGTGTGGGTGATAGGTTCCATGATCCTCCAGAATAAAACCTATTCTCCTGTAAAAGTAGAAGAACCAGAGGTATCTTTTGAGACTAAAAGGTTAAAATTTTCTTTGACAATACCTTAGGATAGCACATACTTATTTTTAGCATTTTTCCATCTTTCACATTGTCAATGTTTGTACCTAACATTAAATGAACTAATCACAGCTCAGAAGTGACTTGTTATAAGCAAAGAGAAGAGAATTTTCTAGGGCTGTTAGTTAACAGACACCCTCCAGCCCACACAGCCTGACAAATCCTAGAATGTCCCACTGCATGCTGAGCCATGTCAGCTTTGGTGTAAGTTGTCTGACTTGGCCGGAATATAACCAAGCTCAGAACACAAAAAATCTCAGGTCCCCAGGCTACCTCTTACTTCACAGAAAAATTACTGATGTGTGGTTTCCAAAGAGAAGCCCATGTAACCTATGAGAAATTTGCTGTGCCTGAGAAAGGAAAGAAAATAATTAAAGGTAAGGGACAGGGAGGGGGCTAAGCCAATCACTATACTGTCGATCTGATCTGTGCATCCAAAAATAGAGGACTAGTTCCTTGAGTAAGTCCTATTGGGTACATTACAAACATTATCACACTTCTTTCTTATAACATGCCTGATAGCAAAGTATGATTCCAGTTTTGCAGATAAGGAAACTGAGGATCAAAGAATTAGTTAGGAACTAAGGATAGACAGTTGCTGGTGAAATCAGGTTTGAACTGAGTTCAGACTCCAAAGCAACCCAGAAATTTATAAACCACCAAGCACTAGGGCTACATAATGCAGTCATTTCTTCTACATATGATAATAATAAGCACAACTAACAAGATTTACTATTACATGGCCTCATAGGAAGACCATACTCCAAAACACATTCTAAAAGTGAGCAACAACATCAAATGTGTAAACTGTAGTTAGGAGATCCTCCATTCTGAGATTTCGTATACCTATATTCTGAAAGTTTGAATCTGAAGTTCATATGAAAGCTGATCACTCATCAGAAAGAATTCCTATATGGAACCACAAAAGATGCCCAAATAGCCACAGCAATCTTGAGGAAGGAAAAAAAAAGAAGATACCACATTACTTGGTATCAAATATACTATCAGCCTATAGTAATCAAAACAGCATGGTATTGCCATGAAAACCGTTATATAAATCAATGGAACATAATGAAGAGCCCAGAAATAAACCCACGCCTTTATGGTCAATTAATATTTGACAAAGGGGACAAGAACATACAATGGGATAAAGATACTCTGTTTAATAAATGGTGCTGGGAAAATGGACAGATACGTGCAAAAAATGAAATTAGACCACCTTCTTCCACCACATACAAGAATAAACTCAAAATTATCAAAGACTTAAATGTAAGACTCAAACCCATAAAATACCTAGAAGAAAACATGCAGCAAATCTTGGACATTTCTCTTTATAATATATTTCTGATACATTTACTCATCAAGGAAAACAAATGGGACAGCAAACTAAAAAGTTTCTGCACAGCAAAGGAAATCATCAACAAAATGAAAAGACAACCCACCGAATGGGAGAACATATTATCAGAACGATACATATGATAAAGGGTTAATGTCCAAAATTTATAATTAACTCATATAACTCAACACTAAAAAACAAACAGTCCAATTAAAATATGGGCAAAGATCTGAATAGACACTTCTTCAAAAAGGACATACAGATGCCAATAGACATATGAAAAGGTCCTCAATGTCGCTAATCATCAGAGAAATGCTGATTGAAACCAGAATGAGATATCACTTCACACCTGTCAGAAGGGCTATCATCAATAAATCAACAAACAAGTGGTGGTGGGGATGTGGACAAGGGGGAACCCTTGTGCAATGTTGTTGGTAATACAGACTGGTGCAGCCACCATAGAAAACAGTATGGAGGGTCTTCAAAATATTAAAAACGAAACTGCCTTATGACGTAGACATTCACCCTCTGGGTATATATACAAAGAAACTCAAAACACTAATTCAAAACAATATATGCACCCTTATGTTCATTGCAGCATTATTTACAACAGCCAAGTGCCCATCAATATACAAGTGGATAAAAAGTGGTGGTACAAATACACAATGGAATATTACTCGGCCATAAAAAAGAATGAAATCTTAGCATTCATGACAGCATGGGTGAACCTAGAGGGTATTATGCTAAGTGAAATAAGTCAATTTGAAAAAGACAAATACCATATAATTTCACTTATATGTGGAATCTAAAGAACAATAAATGGACACAAAAAACAAAACAAAAACAGACTCATAGATAGAATAGACTGATGGTTGCCAGAACAGAGGGTGGTAGGGGACTGGCTGGAAAAGATGATGGGATGGAGAAGTACAGATTGGTCATTACAAAATACTCACAGGGATGTAAAGTACAGCACAGGGAATATAGTCAATAATACTGTGATACCTGTGTATGGTTCCAGGTGGCTTTTGGAAATACAACGGGGAACACTTTGTAAAGTATATAAATTGTCTAACCACTATGCTGTATACCTGAAACTGATACAAAACAGTATTGAATGTAAACTGTAGATGAAAAAAATAATAATAAAAAGGGAAAGAAATCTTGATCCAGTTACTGCATACCTTGCCAGAAAATTGACAGATAGCAAAGGTACAGTAAAGTTCAGACACAGGATCTGTGCATCAGACAGCAATCCGGAGAAAACAGTATCAAATACTGGGGATGTTTACCAATCAAGCCTTGTGGTTTGGCCACTGTATTGACAGAGACAATGACCTGGAAAGGAACAAGGCAGAGCATTTATTATACAGGAGCATTAAGTGTAACCCATCCAACATTAGCACTTTTTGTCATAATCAACTCACTCAAATCCGTTCATCCCACTGCACTTCTTCTGTATAATAGGACAGGAAACACAGGGTCGAGAGTCTTAGCATGCAAATCTCAAAACCTGCCCCCAGCTTCCAATACCTGAATTCACTGAAAAATTTCAGCAGTGGCACAGAGTGTTGAAATAATGTTAGAAGCCAGCTGAGCTGCCAGACTATCGCCTTGGAGTGAAAATGAGCTGAGTGTCTCTCACTCAGACTGGAGGTTTACTGTGTATTAAACATGTTATGGGGCCCAGCAATGTCTGCAACAGAGAGAAATGGCCAACAATACATGGAAGGGTAAAGATTTTGAGGAGTATTGATCTGTAATTACTTTAATTGCTGCCCTATGCCTTCAGGACCTCTGTAAACAAATGCTACAGGGAGGCTGACAGACTACAGCTCCATGACCACTACTTGGTGCATGGGTGTCATGTCTCCCCTTTTTCATAAATAGAGCTGGGCTTTATCATTACATTCTGATCCACATTCTCATACCTGTTGAAACAAAGCCTGAGCAGCATCCCATACTCCTTAGGCTCCCTTAGTTTGTCTCCTTCAGTCTGGTCCAGTCCATCCAACTGCTACTAGCTTTTCAAAAAGAAGAAAACGAAAAATCAGAACTATGGTGTTAAAATGTCAAAGCGAGGTTCTTTCAGAATCAGGACAGTCTAATTATGTCCATGTGTCTGTGACAGTGGCACATACAGTGTACAGAGGAACACAAATACACCCGGAAAAAAGATGCTCTTGCTTAATTAAATAAGCAGATTGTAAAAACATGTTTTTTTACCATGGAGCAAGTCAGCAGTGTCCAGGAGTGACCCTGCCACTGCTAGCCACCCCTGTCTCCCCAGGGAAGCGGTTTCAACACCACCTTTAATGATGGCACCAGGGGATAAGAGATGGGCACTGTCCTCTGCTTAACCCCCCTCACTTCACTCTATATAGAGATGTACTTATTCATCTGGCTGGTTTTGACTACTGGTTCTCGTTCCATTTTCTTCACATTACAGACCCACAGACTTTTCCATTGCAGGTCTTTAAGAAGGTGGTGATCATACAAATCTGCAAGGTGGCTTGCCCAGGGTGAAAAACTTAGCACCCCTGCAGGAAATTTATACTCATTTAGTGGGTGGCTAGGACAAACATCCTCTTTCCCTTATCCAGAAGAACTTCTAAAAATGGTTGGTAACCTAGAGAACCCAATCAGGCAGAGTGAAAAATAATGTATGACAGTGCCTGCACCAATCTTGGGGTTACAAGATCAGATGAGACTACTGCTTCAGAGGTTTGACTGTTTCTTCAAAATGAACTATAGTTCATTCTGCTCTAATCAAACATCACAGGGGAATTATGAAATATTAGGCTGAAAGGCAATTCCCTCAATTACTGTAAGAAGGAGTCTCAAACCAATCAGTTTATCCTATTCAATACCATAGCTAAAGACTCAGGCAGGATTATGGGTAATAAACCTTTCAAATAAGAGGATGAGTTGTTCGCCAGGTTATACAACAGTTTTTTAATGGTGTGTTAGTGTCAGTTAACTGGTAACACAGTTAAGTTAGACTATCATGGACATCAGAAAGAAGCTAACATCATTTAGGGTAATTTCATGAAGAATTTCTATCATTGAATAATTTTGCTACTCTTTGACACTGAGTATAGTTTCAAGGAGAGAATAATGAAAGAAATTTTCCTGTTGCTAGTATTGGTTTTTGTAGATGTGGTCTTTGGAAAATCTCTAGGATTCTGTGAACAAAGAGGATGCAATAAAGATGCCATCAAGCCTGACACTTGGATCTCAATCCCAAAGTTAGAAATTGTTCAAAGTTTAGGGCTCTGCTTCAAATGGTAACATGACTCCAGTTAATGTCCCGATTCCTAAAACTTTGGTACCTCATACTAACAAAGGCAGAGGTAGCTTTCAACCCAACCAACACTTGGCTTTTCTGATTTGTAAATATAATCCAGGGAGATAATATTTGGAGAATACCAATATTTAATCAATGAAAGTATCATTAAATCACCTATATACTAAACAATATACATAAACGAAGTCAAAATCAGGAATAAACCAGACCAATTCAATCAGCACCATTTTACCAAAAAGCAAGTATCAGTTTCCTCTCCGTGATTGTGGTGCTCAGGTTTTTGAGAGACAAGAGTTTTCTTTTACTTTAATTCTCCCCTTGAATACACATTAGATGCCGTATAGTACAATCCTTGCCTATTTTGAATGCCTGCCCTTAACAACACGCATGGATATAATGGCACTGAGTGCGTAGCGAAAGGGGCAGGGCCAGCAAGTACTACAATAAGGGAGGAGCATGAGAAGGGGCAGGGCCAGCACACACAAGCATAGGGGAGGAGCGATGGATTCTGGCTTTATCTGACTTTACCACTGCTATCCTTGTAAACTTTATTAAATAAACAAATATATTGCACTAAAATGCAAAATGGCTTCACAGAGACTAAAGGACGTTTAAATTTATCAATGAACAAGTCCTGCACATATTGGACCATCAGTTTTGCCATTTTCAAGATGAAAATACCAAGAAACCTTTCTTCCTTTTAAATTAAGTCACAGCATGAGAGGACTAATTCTAAAATGTAGCCACACAAATGATATTCAACAAAATGAAAAAAAGAAAACAAAATATGAAACTGTGCTTGACGGCAGCCAAAAGCCACTGTCCTAATCCACACACAAGACCTCAGAGTGAAATTTCTCCTTTTCAGGTTGAAAATAACAGAAACAGAGGGGCCAAAATCAAGAATTAAACAAATACGCAAGACAATAATCATCCAAAGATTTAAAACAAAAGCCAAAATCAGCTCTTTGGTGGCCACCTTGCTCAGAAAACAAACGAAATGTTAAAGTCCTCAATAAGTAACATAAAGCACAACTCCGAGCCCAAACTTAGGCACAGTCATAAATCCAAAGCCCTCCAGACTATTGAAGTATATTATTAAAATCAATCTTACATTTTGTGATTCTGTGCAGGAATGGCCACCGTGTGCACTCACCCCTGAAGAGAAGGCGTCACTACAGCGCCACCACAGAGCTACAGCGCCACCACAGAGCTACAGCGCCACCACAGAGCTACAGTGCCACCACAGAGCTACAGTGCCACTGAACCGCCAGGGTGCCACAGCACAACCCAAGGTGAAATGCGCCCAGTTGCAAGCTAGTGCGCTCCTGTTACAGCCAGCTTATTGCGCCACCTTCAAATATCCTGACTGGTTGGAGGTAAATGATTGACACAGATAGCATCTACTCACTCGCTTTATACATGAGAAACCCACCATATCCAGGAGTTGGCGCATTACTAGTGGGAAGCATATGAAAGTGTCCATGTTTGAATTGGAGTTAAAAGAATTATGTGAAGCACACGAATAATTCCCTGACTGGTCTCAGCAATGAATTCAAACTATTCTTCAACCACTCATTTCAGCTTTGTATATCATTACTTGCTTCTAGAAATTCTTCCATCATTTCGGCTTTTGGGCAAAAAGCAAAGTCAGATACCTTATTGGTCTTAGCAGGGAATTCACTGCCCCTTCCCCCCAGTAATTACACTTGGGAGTACTCACTTAGGCAACACATAAACTAAAACTGGAGAAAAGGAATGGAGGTGATACCATGGCAGGGATCTATCTGGAGTGGAAAGTGAGCTTAAATAGCTGCTCAACTGATAACTGCGCATAGGCACTAGGAGCATTAAATGAGAAGAGGTTCAGTCATTTAAGACGAAACACACGAAATGGGAAACTAACTGCGCATGGGCAGCTAGGAGGCTGTTTATGCAACAGGGAGGATGGGTATGGGTGAGAGAGGAATCAGCGACAGGTTCATGGAAAGAGCTCGGAAATAGCCAGACTTGTTTGAACCCATGTCCCTGCAGCACCAATGCCCACACTTTAGGCTCCTATACTAAAATAATCATGCCTTTTGCACGGTTACCTCTTACTGGAATGTCCTTCCCTGCAACGCCTACCCCTCTGGGACCAGCTCCAATGCAGCCTCCTCCATGAAGCCTCCCTGATCTTCTGTTCCTACTCCAACAGGTAATGGACTCTCCCCTGCGGCGATGGGGTGGATAATAGGGGAAAATATCAGAGCTGGAGTGAGGGGGACTATTGGGCGAACTCGGATCAGTTAACTACTGAACCGGACGTGATGGGAAGGACTCAAGTCTTGTACTGGGAGGTTTTTCTTCTGTGTCAAGGTTGCAGACATTCTGGAAGGTCCCGGGCAAACAGACCACAAAGTAACCCATACCTATCTCCTGATTGTTCAAGGAAGTTTAAATGCAAATTACAGCTGAAAACGAACTTGGTAAAGAACAAACTTAGAAGGGACAGTGAGGAGAGGGGATTACAGGAACTACTATAAAGGACACATGGACAAAATCAAGGGGGAGTGTGGAGGTGGGGGAGGGAGGTTACTGGGGTGGGGTGGAGGGATGGGGAGAAAAGGCATACAACTGTAATTGAATAACAATAATTTTTTTTTAAAAAGAACAAACTTAGTAAACAAAGTAACACATAACAGCCACCAGGATGATAAGAAACAGGAATTCAACCTCCATAATAATCATGTCTCAGGATGGACAGGAAGATACTATTAAGACCAAAAACTGGAGGGGTGGATAAGCAGACTGAACTAGACAAGTGCTCTTGCATAGGGGAGGTTGTTGGAGATGGTATCGTCTGCTATGTTATTTGTTTCTACTTGACCCTTCAGAGGCCTTCAAGTGGAGAGAATACAGAAGAATTGTAATCCTCATTCTTTAGAGGCCTAAATTATGTCATTAAGACTGATCAACTAAAGTATGGCTCCTAAACCCACTGCTGTTTTTTGTTATTGAGGTGAGATTCACGTAACATAAAATTAACATTTCAAAGTGAACAATTCAGTGGTATTTAGTACATTTACATTGTTGTGCAGCTCACCCCAGAAGGAAATCCAGTACCTGTTAGGCAGTTCATCCCTATTCCACGTCCCTCCAGCCACTGGAAACCACCAATCTGCTTTCTATCTCTACATATCTGCCTATTCTAGCCATTTCATATAAATGGAATCACATAATATTTGACCTTTTGTATCTTACTTCTTTCACTTAGCCTACTATTGTTGAAGTTCATCTACATTTTAGCCATCAATACATATTCAAAACTACTGGTTTGTATAGATATCTTCTCAGTAATGAGAAAAATAGTTATAAACAAAAATTACATTTATTGTACCTTTTTATAACTATGTAGTTACCTTTACAGATGTCTTTATTTCTTCATGTGGATTTCAGTTCCAGTTTAGTGTCTTTAAATTTTAGTATAAATAACTGCCTTTGGTATTTCTTTTAGAGCAGCTTTGCAAGTGACAAATTTGGTTTTGTTTATCTATAAATGTCTTAATTCTCTTTTTTATTGTAGTAAAATAAACATAACATATATTTATTACTTTAGCCATTTAAAAGTATACAATTCAGTGACATTAAATACATTCAAAATGTTCTACAACCATTAACCAGTATAGAGTTCCAAACTTATTTTTATCATCCCAAACAGATACTCTGTACCTATTAAGCTGTCACTACCCATTGTATACTATTGAAATTTAGTTGGCATTAATCAGAGCTATATTGTTATTAGTTAAGTGGTTAATTATAATCTCCATGGCAACCACTAAGAAAACAACTAAAAATATGTAGGAAAAAAATGAAAGGGAATTAAACGACATACTAGAAAATATCTATTAATACAGAAAAGGCAATAATGAAGGAATGAGGAACAGAAAGTCTGTATGACATACAGAAAACAATTATAAAAATGACAAACATATATCCTATGAATAGTTAAAGTAATTATCAATAGATTAAACACTGCAATGAAAAGGCAAAGATCAGTAGAATGAATTTTGAATTTTTAAAATTGTCTATAACAGATATCTATATAAAATATCTACCTATATAAAATATAACAGATTCCCTTTAGAGTTAGACAAAAATAAGTTGAAGTAAAACAAAGGACAATGATATTACATGCAAACAGTAACTAAAGAGAGCTGGAGTGGTTGATTATATTAATATCAGACAAAATAGACTTAACAGAAAATTGTTACTAGAGAAAGAGAACATTATATAATGACAAAAGGTGAAATTGCTCCAAAAATTATAACATTTATAAACATATGTAGACCTAACAACAGAGTCCCTAAATACATGAAGCAAAAACTGACAGAACTGAAGGGAGAGATAAATAATTCAAAATTGATTGTTTTGGCAGTTTTTAATACTTTACTTTCAATAATGGATTGAATAAGTACACAAATCAACAGGGGAATTGAAAACTTAAATATTATAAACCAACTAAACAAACCATAGAACACTCCACCTAAAAAGAGAAGAAATCATATTATACTGGAGTCCACATAGAACAAACTACAGAATAGACCATATGTCAGGCCATTAACCAAGTCTAAACAAATTTAAAGAGATTGAAATTAGACAAAGTAGCTTTGCAATACAAAAATAGGATGAAATTAGAAATCCATAAAATAAGGAAATTTGGTAAACTCACAAATATGTGAAAATTTAAAAAAATATTTTGAGGATATTAATACCTATCTTGGGTACCTTTTTAGGATTATAAATATGTTCTAATAATATTAAATTATACATTATATTACATATAATGAATCATTATATTTTATACATAATTAAAATATATTGTATACATTTATTATTTTAAATTTATACATACAATTTAAAATTTATATATAATAATTTTATATAATATAATTTAATTAAAATATATTGTATAATTTTATTATTTATTTATTTATACTTTAGCTGTTCCTTTTTAGGTCTTCTTGCTGGTTCTCTTTCTTAATTCTAAGCAATAGAGTTCCCAGGGCTCAGGCCTTGAGACTCTTTATCTGTCTACCTTTACCCATGTATTGATTTCCTATCTTAAATACTACATATAAAATATATATTTATACATGTGTGTGCATGTATATGTGTATATATATTTATATACAGGTATATAAGCATTTAACAACCTAGAACAATACCTGACACATAGTAACTAATCGAAAATGGTATTCATTTTTACCTAAATGAGTTATTATTACAGATAAAGTGTCTTGCTCAAAATAGGTGCCAGAAAGTTTCTTCTCCCTTTTCCTGGTCTTAGTTTGGCTCCCATGTATTTATGCATAGGTTCCTTCCCTATTTGTGTTCCTGAATTGCCTTCATTTATCTCTGGAACATCCTCCTTGTCTACCCTTTCTCATCTAATCCTTGCAACTTTGACTTTCTTAATAAAAACGTTGGCTCTGGCAAGCACCTCTTAGCCTCTGCCTTCTGGGCTAATTGTTTGACACTAGACACAAATCATGCTCCATGATTAGCCCTTTGCTGCCCTCATCTGGCCTATTCCAGTGTCTGTTACTGTTGACTAAATGACCACTAGCCAGCAGAGGCTCAGTCAGCTCTGAAGACCTGACATAGCTCTGACAAGGAAGTCACAGAAATAATTCCCTGAGGAATTCAAACTCATGCATCCCTTTCTTTGGGAGATAAGGATGGAGAGGCAATGGCCAGCTCAGTCTGATACCACCAAAAGGGAAAATTCAATGACTTTAAAACAGTACATTTCAGAATTGTTCAGGACTACTCATGACTATATCAGCATTATATGGGAAGAAAGCAAAAATCATACGGAAACCCCAAGCCTCATACAATTGCCTTTCTGAGCTCAGTTTAGCTCCAGATCTATAAACATTGGGACCTACCTAAGCCCTAACTCTATTCCTGAACATCAAAGCTATTTCAGAATCACATGCTATATTCTAAAGGAAGGGATTGCAGTGAGAACACTATCCTGGTTATTGCATGTTTTGTGAGATGCCAGATGGGACTTGCCAAGGGAAATTCATTTTCTTGGAGGCAGATAGTCTGAACTATCTCCCTCAACAACTATCAAAAGAACAAGCATAAACCATGGGAGCAGGGTAATGGGTGAAGAGGGTCAAAAGTAAAGAGAAAAGATAAAAATACCAACTTTTCATACCTTAAGACTCACAGCAACCTCTTGTAAAGTTTCTAAAGTGGGCAAACAAACTTTTTTACTGTTTGTGCATTAAATAAATATTTATAGAGTAAAAAATGAAAGGTGGTTATTTTGGGGGAAAAAATTAGAACATCCCTTAACTATCTATTTAAAAAATGTATGTGCATTTGTGTGTATTGATTGTGTGTGTTGAAGGGGTGACTAGAAAAAGACAATACTGATCCCAAGGTCAGACAATTAGGACAAAATAGAAAAATGCAGACGCATCCCATCCCTGCATATTCATATAAGCACCCTAAATTCTCAAAACATAGAATCCATCTTCATGCAAATTAAAACATTAACACATTATAACCAAGTGGAATTTCTTTTCCCTAGGAAAGAAAGAACTATTCAAGATAAAGCATTAAATTAATGTTATTTAATATCTTAATAAATCAACAAAGACTCAGCATGTCATTATCTCAATAGATATTGAAATAGATGATAAAATTTATCTGTATCTGATTTTTTGATGCTTAATAAAATATGAAATAGATGAATACTTCTTTAACCCTTCTCATTTTGAAACAATAGAAGCATTTCCATTAAAATCAAGAATAAGGCACGGAAAATACTGTGTGATTATCATTTAACATTGTTCTGGAAGTATTAGACATTGCATTTAGAGAAGAGAAGATAATAAGATATACAAAACAGGAAAAATGGGAAATTATCAACATGTAAAATGATTATACATAATTTAAAAACTCAGAAATTATTTAAATTATTAGAAGATAATTTGCAAGGTAATTGGTTACAATTGTTAATAAGAATTTGATAACATTAATATACATTCAATATAAGAATATATCTCTTTTATACAAGTAATAATAAATATTAATTTCCTAAAACTAAACTTAGCAAGATATATACAAGGCCTATATAAAAAAACAAACTTGGTAATCTCTGCTGATAACCTTAAAAGAAGACCAGTAAATGATAGGACATACAGGTATACTTCACTTATTGCTCTTTCCTTTATTGCGCTTCACAGATGTTCTGTTTATTACAAGCCAAAGGCAAGCCCCTCTACCAGCAAAAAAAAAAAAAATACAATTCACTTTATTGTGATACTTTAGTGTGGTGTTTGGAACCAAACCCACAATGTCTTCAGGGTATGCCTCTAACTTATTCCTGTATAAAAAGTATAAATTATTTTTTAAAATCAATTATAGTAATCTAAATCTTCAATGTAATCCCAACAAACACATTAATGTAATATTCTACTTTGGAACTTAAATATATAACTCCAAAATTCATCTGAAAAAAAGGCATGAGAAACAGCCTGAACCATTTTGAACAAAAAGAGAAGTTAGAGGGCTTAGCACCATCAGATATTAAAGTGCATTACAAGGATATAATAATAATCCTTGTGTTAGTGTGTGTGTTACTGTACCACAGACTAACAAATTAATGGAACATGAAAAAATTCTCCAAATGGGCCTAAATGTACATTTAACAAATGGATTACTACATAGATTGAAATGTGAGAGAGAGAGATGGTTTATTGAATAGATCTCCTAGGACAACCAGCTAGCCATTTGGTGCGAGCATAGGAATGAAAGGTAAATCCCTATCTTATTTTTCACACTGAAATTAAAAAATGAAATATAAAAAAGAACAAGTATAAACTGACACCAGGTAATTCTTGGGTGATTTCTAAGCATACAATGGCATCTAATCTTGTGACCAGAAACCATTTAACATTCTAAGAGCTGGATGAAGTAGTGATACAAAGTCTGAGGGAAATAGTAGCTCACTAAAAAGCACTGAAATGCAGGTTCTGACCTTTTCTAAGTAACCACTAAACCTGTCTTTACATACTAATACGTGATATTTGGAGAGCCAAAATATATGTCTTTTTAATTAATTGACTGGAAATAGATTTATAAAAAGGAAATGGAAACACCAACTGGAAATTGTCCCCTCTAATGTTATAATCATTCTTTTATTTACTTCAAATCTTGACACTGAGAGGAAATCTTTGTTGCCTCCTCAAAGTTTGCATCTATTTTAACACTTTCCCCCATGGCGTTCAAAGGGAACTAGCTATGTATTGAAGAACATGTGCCAGGATGCCAATGCCCAGAGACTTTAGCTTGAGGTCCAGCTGTGCACCTAAGAGCTCTGCCACTTTGACCTCAGTTTCACCATGTACACATTGAAAGAGTTGAACTAGATGATCTCTAATGCTTCCTTTGAGTTCAAATATTCTAGAATTCTATGGTTTTAAGTACTTTGTTTTGTTCCTTTCATCCTCCTTCCATTAAGATCTTTGTTAGTAAATCAAGTAGATTTACCAAGAGAATCTAGTCATAAATATTTTAGTCCATTCACAAGTAGCAACATTCAAACAGCTGAAACTAGCTACACTTTTTAAATACTCCTTGCTGGGTTTTGTTTCCGCCTTGTAGTGCATAGGGGTCAGGCCCTGAGTCTCTTTTTTATTCACCGTTACCCCTGTACTAACCTCTTTGGCTTTCATGGCTTAAATGCCACCTATAACTCCATAATATATCTCCCCAGTCCAAAACTCTCCCTCATACACCAATTATATACACCAAACTACCTACTAGACATCTCTTTTTGAGAGTCAGTAGACACCTCATACTTAACATGTCCAAATCACCCTCCTTATCTTTTCATCCAGACTAGCTCCTCCATTAGTCTTCATGTCTTTATAAGCAGCAACTCAATACATACAGTCACTCAGGCCAAAATCTTGGAGGCATCCTTGACTTCTTTTTTTCTCACCAATTCATTGGTAAATCCTACAGTTTCTACCTATAATATACACTGTGGAGCAAAAACAGGTTTATACTTGTGAGTACACAAAACAGAGAGTTTTTGTATTATTATTATCTATTAATTATTGTATTATTTGCCATACAAACAACTATAAACCTACTTTTGCCCCACCCTGTACATAAGGAATGCCATCACTTACCACCACACACACTGCTACTGCCTTGGTCCAAAGCACCATCATCTCTTACCTAGTTTTTTTCAGTTTACTTTATTTTATTTTTAAGTTATATTTTATTGTTTCTGCTCTTACAGTTGTCCTAATTTTCTCCTATTTGTCCCCCTCCAGCCAGCCCCCCAAACTCCCTCAGGCAACTCCTACACCATTGTTCATGTCCATGGGTCATGCATATAAGTTCTTTGGCTACTCCATTTCCTATAGTGTACTGTACATCCCTATGGCTATTCTGTAACTACCAATTTGTACTTCTTAATCTCTTCACCTTTTTCACCCAATCCCCTAAACCCTCTCTCATCTGGCAACCATCAAAACATTCTCTGTATCTATGATTCTGTTCTTATTTTGCTTATTTGGTTATTTTGTTTTTTAGATTCAATTATTGATAGATATGTATTTATTGCCATTTTATTGCCATATTTTTGACCTTCTTAAAGAAGACCCTTTAACATTTCATATAATATAGGTTTGGTGGTAATGAACCCTTTTAACTTTTTCTTGACTGGGAAGCTGTTTATCAGTCCTATGATTATAAATGATAGCTTTGCTGAGTAGAGTGATCTCGGTTATACATCCTTGCTTTTCATCACTGTGAATGTTTCTTACCATTCCCTTATAGCTTGCAAATTTTCTTTTGAGAAATCAGCTAACACTCTTATGGGACCTCCCTTGTAGTAACTAACTGCTTTTCTCTTGCTGCTTTTAATATTCTCTCTTTGTCTTTAATTATGGATGAAGCTGAGAATCAAGTCAGCTCTTTGGAATACAAGGAAACAAAAAAAAAACCCAACCAATCAGAATAGCAAAAAGAAAAAAGAATCCAGAAAAATGAGGCTAGTGTAAGGAGCATCTCAGAAAACTTAAAGCACACCAACATTTGCATCATGAGGATGCAAGAAGGAGAAGAGACAGAGCAAGAAACTGGAAATTTATTTGAAAAAATAATGACACAAAACTTCCCTAACTTGGTGAAGGAAATAGACATATAAGTCTAGGAAGCACAGAGAGTTCCAAACAAGATGGACCCAAGAGGCCCACACCAAAACACATCATAATTAAAATGCCAAAGGGGACATCCAAGATGGTGAAGGAGTGAGCGGAAGTTATACTCACCCCCTCCCAGGACCAATCTGGAATTGCAACTAAATTGTGGGAGAAATCATCTAGAATAAACAACTGAACACTAGTGGGAGAGAAGCCTTATAAATACAGACAGAGAGAAGAAACATCTTCAACACAACGTGACTGGTAGGGAGTGTGGAGGGGATACAAGAGGGCTGGCTGGGCCCACAAGGGTGGTGGTCGAAGTGCTGGAAAGATATCTCAGCAGCTGGGGGGGATCCCCCTGAGAAATGTGGGGTCTAAACCTCAAGCTGGGCTCCTCAACCTATAGCACCAGAGCCCAAAAAGTAGACAGATAACATCGAGCTGTGAAAAGCAGCAGAGATTCTGTCTGCCAGAGACAAACGGTTGGAGACACAAAGAGCCATTTAAAGGGCCAAAGCAAAAATTTTCATATGCAGTCACTTACCCTGGGCTCCGGCAAAGGGTTGAGTGGCAGAGTAGACCAGAGATGCTTGAGAAGAGACTGGAGATGGCACCTCTGGGGAGAGAACTGAGAGAGCAGCTGCTGGGAACTGGGTGCTGAGTTATCCCCCATACTGCAGGAGTCATCCTGCTCAGACAGACCACTCCTTTCCTTGTGGCATGAGCCTGAGGGGAAGCAATAGCCTTGCTCCAGGGAGTTACTCTGCTCCACCTATGATGCTAAAGCCTGACTGCTGATTGTAGATCAACTAGATTAGCAACTGAAGGAGTCAGTGACAGATGGTAGATGTCTGACAGTCTCGAACAGGCTGCCTAAGGCCAGACTGGGACATCATATGACATCACCAGAGGTGGATCCAGAAAGAAAAAAGTGGTAAATACTAGATGCTACTGAGAAGGAATCCACCGTGGTCTTCTCCATGATTTGCGATGTTTTCTTTCCTGCATAGTTTTTTAACATTCATTTTTTATCCTTCAAGTTTGTGATATTAAACCACTAAATTTTATACTATAGTTTATTTCAATTCTCATATTTTGCTCCTCCCTTCTCTTACCCCATTTACCTTCTTCTTTCCTATTATTATTTTAATTTAAAATTTGTGTTCTTTTTTGCTACAACTTATTTCCATTCCACATTCTTACTATTTCTCCCCGTCCAGACTCTCAAAACCAATTTTCTTGTCAAAGATCATCTCACTTTCTTTTTCCTGCTCTTAAAATACCTGCGTTCTCTCTCCGCCTTTAGCAATCTTTGCTTGCTCGCTGTGCATAGTGTTGTTGTTGCATTTTTCAATTTTATCTCTAGATCTTCACTATTCTTGTATTTCAAAATCTCAATTTTTACCATTCTCCTCTCCTACTCCATTCTGCCATCATCCTGCTCATTCTTTTTTGTCTCAAAATTAACTTTTCTCTGTCTTAACCTGTTTTTTTTCTTTTCTATGTTTTCATTAATCCTGAACTTTCTTTTTTTCATCTCAAATTTTAACTTTTCCCTTTCTTAGCCTGGTTTTTGTTTCTCACTCTTAGTGTTCCCTCTCCCTCTATCATCTCAAAATCATTTCCCCTTTCTCTACACATCTCTTAAAATTTTCTTTCTTTCTTTTTTTGCTCTTATTCCCATCCCACCTATATTTTTAATCTTAGATCATTTGTCATTGGTAGTGCTGTGGTGTATCCTTTTCTCCAACTTGTTTCCTATTTTTTTAATTATGCATTTACTTTTTTTTCCTTTTCTTTTTCTCACTTTATTTTATTTTAGTTTCTGTTTAAACCTAATGCTATACACTTCCTTTCTCTTACTCCATTCCACCTTCTTCATTTCTTTTCCATTTACAATGTAAATTTTACTTTCCTTCTTTGCTTTGCTCTGATTCCCTACTCTTAGTGCACTTCCCTCTATCCTCTCAAAATCATTTTTCTTTCAGCTACTCATCTCATATTTGCTTCTCCTTTCTTATAATAGTCTTAATCTCTTTACACCCTTATTAATACTGGTTCATTGGCTGTTGATAGTGGGATTGTGGGTGGGAGTTATTTTTGTGAGTACAGGTTTGTTTCCTGTGCTGTGGTGTTGTTCTGGCAGCACCTGCACAACAGCATACAAGACATGGTGGGTGCAGATATCCTCAGTCAGCCAGCTGGAGGGAAGGACCCACCAAAGAATGACCCAACAATAATTAAAACCCAATTACATCCAGAGAGCCAACATAAGGGGCATCCCAAGAACATCAAGTTCAGGAGATCAAGGAGACTGCACCACTGAATCTCACAGGTCTCCCACTGTAGACATTCACATCACAAAAACAGGAAATCAAAACATATCTATTTGAGAAGCAGAAACAAACAAGAAGAGTTTCCCCTATAATGAGACAAAGAAACAACTCCCAATCAAATGGAAAGGAGGAATCCCACAAAAAAGCACTAAATGATATTGAGGCAAGTAAACTATCAGACACTGAGTGCAAAACAATAGTTTTAAGGAAGCTCAGTGAGCTCACTGACAACTAAAAAAACATACAGGGAAGCTACAAGGAACTTACTGCGAACTATATCAGAATGACAAGGGACACAGAAAGTATCAAGAAGGGCCAGGAGGAAATGAAGAATACAACTTCTGAACTGAAGAAACAGTAGAAGGAATAAAAAGCACGCTGGATGAAGCACAGGATTGAAATAGTGAGCTCTAGGACAAGGTAGAAAAGCCAAGAAAAGGAAAAAAGACTCAAGAAGAACAAAGAGGGGTTAAGGTAGGTGCAGGAAAACATGAAATGTAATAATATCTGCATCATAGGGATACCAGAAGGAGAAGAAGTGGAGGAAAAGATAGAAAACCTGTTTGAAAAAAGTAACGATGAAAACTTCCTTTGAGAGCAAGGAGTAAACCCAAAAAAGCATCTATACATGTCATCATTCACCAATTTACCAAGCACTTTCTGTGAGCAGTAGCACAGAATCATCATCTATAAACATACCCTGGAAAAAATTTCCCAATATTCTTACTTATAAACTGAACAACACAAGAGAGTTTTTGTGGCCTTTCTTTTTCCATTACTGTTCAAAAATTGGAAAAGGACATAGGTAGTCCAATACAGTTAAATTATGACAAGCCAGAAAGGTGGGGGTTTTTTTGTCTATAACATGAAATAAAGCCCCATGTAGCAAAGTCAATTAAATAAATTGTTTTGGGACTATAGAATAAAAAATGTCAACCCAGTAAAAGGGAGCCAAAATATCCTACAGGCATTCCAAAATTTATGAGAAATAGAAAATCTTCCGCCAAATCCCATGGAATGAAAAGTATGCATTCTATAACTAATGAGAAAACAATAAAATAATACTGAATTTATGTGAAATACACAGAGTCTCACAGATGATGTAGTCTAGCCCTTCAATTTACAGCAAGGTCACCGAGTCCCAGGAAAGTAAAAGCAACACACCGGCTGCCTCATAGAGAGCAAATGGCAGAATGAGAGCTAGAAATCAGGTGTCCTGATGTCCCTTATACGGCTCTATCCACTCCACCACAAAATTCTCTTAATCCAGGCACCAGATACCACATCAAAAGATTTATTTTAAATGTTTTTTATTTTAAAAAAAGATTTTATTTATTTTTAGAGAGGGAGAGAAACATCAATGTGTGGTTGCCTCTCGTGTGCCCCTTACTGGAGAACTGGCCCACAACCCAGGCATGTGCCCTAGACTGGGAATCAAACTGGTGACCCCTTGGTTCACAGGCTCAATCCACTGAGCCACACCAGCCAGGGCTAAATGTTTTTCATTAAGTTCCAAAGATGTCTATTTAAAAAACAAAAGTGCACTTCAAACAAATCCCAAGGCATTATATTTTTCTCTTAATCCGTGAATTTTCATTCTTTTCCAGGGCCAGGGTTTGAAGGAAACCATACTCATAAGATGCCAGAGCTAGTAAAGTACTTTCTTCAGGAATAAGAAAGAGGAGAAGAATAAAAGAAGAAGCTGCAAGAAAAAAACGCAGTACCTGTTGTTGGATGCAAGACCCAGAACCTGCTTTCATCCTTTCATAATCTGAGTTTCTTCCCAAGAAGTACTCACCAACCTGACACCAACACTTTATTTTATTTTAATTAATTTTATTGGAGTGATATTGGTGAACAAGATCATAGAAGTTTCAAGTGTACATTTCTATGATAAGAGATCTGTATATTGCATTGTGTACCTACTACTCAAAGTCAAATCATCTTCCATCACCATATATTTGGCCCCCTTTACACTTTACTACTCCTCACCCCCTTCCCTCTGGTAAGCACCAAACTGGCGTCTGTGTCTATGAGTTTTAGGGAAAAAACAAACTCACTTTCCTTTCTTTCATTTATTTTCCACCTGCCATTTAGGAGGCCTAAGTAAATGCATTCCTGTATTGGGACAACACTACCACTTCCCTTCAGCCTCTCTGCTTTCCTAGCTTTAGCTTTATAGGTGCCCAGTAAGTGTTGGTACCTACATATGGGCCTGCTGCATATGCCTCTGTCACACACACACACACACACACACACACACACACACACACACACACACACAGAGGATCTTGATCCCCAGGGCTCTAGAGAGAAAAAACCATGGCATCCCTGTGACAAAGACAAGGGATGAATTCAGCCACTACCATGGGCAGGACCAAAACCCTGATGGTACTGACTTGGTTTCAGGTTCTCTGAAGAAAAAGCTTATAAATATGAGGTGGGTAGAGAATAAAACCATTGAACAATACCTAGTAAACATACACGAATGGACGCACACACCAAATACAACCTGGAAAGTTGTCTAGAAGAGCCAAGTGTTGGACGGAAGTGTGATAACTCATTTCTTTACTGAAAGTTAAATATCAGTGTTTAGCTCTTTGGGATTTTAGGTAAGATATCCAAAATACTAGGTAGGAATATATAAAGAACTCATATGACAACACCAGGAAGACAAACAATCCAATTTAAAATGGGCAAAGGATCTGAAGAGATCATTCTCCAAGGAGGGCATACAGATGGTCCATAGACGAAAAGATGCTCAACATCATGAGCCATTAGAGAAATGTAAATTAAAACCACAATGAGATAGCACCTCATACCTGTTAGAATGGCTACCATCAATAAATCAAAAAACAACAAGTGTTGTTGAGGATGTGGAGGAAAGGGAACCCTATTGCACTGTTGGTGAAAATGTAGACTGTTCCAGCCACTATGGAAAACAGTATGGAATTTCCTCAGAAAACTGAACATGGAACTGCCTTTTCACCCAGCGATTCCATTGCTGGGAATATTTACTCTAAGAATCCCGAGTCACCAATTCAAAAGAACTTATATACCCCTATGTTCATAGTGGTGCTATTTACAATAGCCAAGTGCTAGAAACAGCCTATGTGCCCATCAGTAGATGAGTGGATCAAAAAATCATGGTACATTTACACAATGGAATACTATGCAGCAGAAAGAAAGAAAGGACTCCTACCTTTTGTGACGCATGGATGGAACTGGAGAGTATTGTGCTGAGTAAAATAAGCAGGAGACAAATACCATGTGATCTCACCTATAAGAGGAAACTAATGAAAAAATAAACTAATGAGCAAAACAGAACCACAGGCATGGAAATATGGAACAGAGTGAAAGTGACCAGAGGAGAGGGGGGAGGAGGATAATGGTGGAAAGAAGGGGAAGGGACTAGACAAGGAACATTATGAATAACCCATGGATATGGACAAGGGTGTGGGAATTCACCGTGGGGGGCCAGGAGTGGGGTGGGCAGAGTAGAGCAAAGGGGGAAAATTTGAGACAACTACAACAGAATAACAATAAAAATGATTTAAAAAATACTAGGTAGGTGTGCTGCATTATTCACAATAGGCAATATAAATAATGCAAGTATCCATCAATAGATAGATGGATAAAGATGTTATACACTGCATTGTATCATTTATGTATGTAATATTTAAAAAAAGAAAAAGTCAAACTCATTAAAACAGGGACTAGAAAAGTATTAGCCAGGGGCTGAAGGGTAGAGGAAATAGCACACAAACTTTCAACTACAAAATCAATAACACCTGAGAATTTAACGTTAAAAAACACAACTAATAAACCAAACTCTCAAGGTTCTCAAAAACAAGGAGTCTAAAAATGGTTACAGCCAAGAGGAGTCTAACAAGGCACGGCATGGTAAAAGGGTACAAACTTTCAACTATAACGTCAATAACATCTGCAAATGTAATGTTAAAAAACACAACTAGCCCTGGCTGGTGTGGCTCAGTGGAATGAGTGCCAGACTGTGAACCACAGGGTCACTGGTTGGATTCCCAGTCAAGGCACATGCCTGGGTTATGGACCAGGTCCCCAATAGGGGACACATGAGAGGCAACCACACACTGACGTTTCTCTCCCTCTTTCTAACCCCTCCCCCTCTCTAAAATAAATAAAATCTTTAAAGAAAACACAACAAACAAAGCAAACTCTCAATGTTCTCAAAAACAAAAATTCTAAAAACTGTCACAGCCAAGAGGAGCCTCTGAGGCATGCCATGATGACTAAATGTAATATGTATCCTGGACAGGATCCTGGGACAGAAAAGGCACATTAAGTAAAAACTAAGGAAACCTGAATAATGTACAGACTTTAATTAATAACTGTTTCACTGTTGGTTCACTAAGTGTAACAAATGCACCATAGTAATGCAAGATGTTAATAATAAGGGAAATTTGGTGTGGGGTATATGGGTATTACCTTCACAGTTTTTCTGTAAATCTAAAACTGTTCTCAAATAAAACATACACTAAAAACTCACAAAATACTAGATAATGATGAGAGCTGGGAGACAACAGAATGAACCAAAGAATGGAAACGGCTGTGGGGAGTGGCTTAGAGGAAACACCCTCTTCCTGCTGTGTGCACCACAAGCACTTGCCTAGAGGAGATGAGGGAGAGTGAGAGGTCAGTTTGGGCAAGCCCTTAGCAGGTGTTGAGGAAGCTCCACCTTTCTCTAAGCAGAGCCTCTAGACTCCTCTTCACCCTCTCCTACCCCTCCTGGAATGTGAAGCATGGGGCTTGTGATGTCACGTGACACCATGGTTACCACTAACTGGAGAATTTCTTGATGGCCAATCACAGCTGAGGATATGGCTCCTCATTTTCCTGGAGGTCAGGAGCCCTGGAGTGGAGCACTGGTGCTACCAGAAGGCCAAGGAAAGTAAGGAAACAATGGAGTCTGGTTCGGATGAGGAGACACCAACACCAAGCACAGGAATGAAGACGAAGAGCGATTCCCAACTCGCCGACAAAGAAAGGGAGAAGGTCAGACTACCCTACTCATATGTCTCTTCTTCCTCCCCACTGATGCCCCATGCAAGACTTTCCCCCTGCCCGTGCCTGGCACAAACCCCTCCTCAATTCACTCTCATTCCCTTACAACCCCATTCTTACTTATTTCCCATCCTCCTCCCCCAAACCAATGTCTTTCTGGGTTTATCTTGTTTCCCTACTCGGCGCTGAAGTTAATAGAGAAGGTAAATTCAAACCTTCCACAGACTAAAGAAAAGTTAAGGGAGGGAGAAGACCGAAGATACTCATCCTCTGCTACAGGAAGGGTAAAAAGTCAGCGAAAATCAGGGACAATGTGGGGAAGGATTGAACATGGGAGATGGGGGTGGGTAGGGGAAGGGACAGCAATGGGGGGAAATGGGGACAACTATAACTGAACAGTAATTTTTTTAAATAAATAAAATAACATGCTAAATGTTGCAGTAACTTCTTAATTAGTCTTCCTGCCCTGATCTGACTGCTCTGTAATCAATTTTCAGTACAGCGAACATGATTTTGTTAAAATGTTATAGTAAGCTTTGGGCTTGAATCCTCTAAAAGAAGAAGCCCTTACAATGGTCTATAAGAACCTAACCAATACCCTTGTCCATCATCTATGTGACCTTATCTCCTGCTCTTCCCCTCTCTAGATGCATTCCAGACAAAGCATTTTTTTATTGTTTCTCAAACACTCCAAAGCATACTCGTGTGTCAAGACCTTTGTGTTTGTTATTCTCCTTGGCTGGAAAGATCTTTTCTAGGTATCCACATGGCTTATTGCTTCCCCGGCAACCTTCAGTCTTGGATCAAGTGCCATCTTCTCAGTAGGCATTCCTCAATAATCCCACTTAAAATTACACATATCTCCTACCAAAAACTCCATTCATCCTTCTCTATTTATCTTTTCTATAGCACTTTTTACCCTCCTACACACCATGCATTTTACTTCTTTATTTGGTGCCTCTGTATTTGTATGTCCTCTTTACTTAGAAGAGTGCCTACTACACAGTAGGTACCTATTGAATAATTATTAAATAAATAAATGAATTATTTCTACTAAGCAGATACCTCAGATATCCCATCATTGTTAGACAATGATAAAATGGCTTTATAGAATGCATTAGACTGTGAACAATAGGTGTAAAATACTGTGTAGATGCACAAATGATTATTTCATCATTTGGTCCATGTACAAGGGACACATACAAATTAGTGTAATCACAGAATGATGAAAGGGTAATGAACAGTGAGCTCTTGAACAAGTGTAAATAGAAAATAATGAATTGTAGTTTAAATAAAATCAACATGCAAGGGTCTGCAGCATAGGCATGCTTTATCTAATCTTTGAGCACTGTCATTTGGAAAAAAATGTCTTTTTGAGAAAAAGAAGTAGGTCAGAGAGATGGGCCAAGTAGAGGAACAGTTGGGCCCACGGCTTGCATTGAATAAGGTCAGTATTTAACTGTCTTTTCATTGTGGATCCTTTACTTTCCAGTACAATTTTCTGATTATTTACTTGCAACAATGAATCAAATGAGCATTTGCTCCTTTGCCCGGAAAAATGAAATTACTCTTTTCAGAATTTAAATGTTAACAGCAATTGAAAATTCTTCCCCATCCAAATACAATGAACTAAACAATAATTGGAGATTATGGTTGGGTTTTCCAAGAGAAGGTTTTCATTTAGGATAGGTCTACAAAATACTGTTTCCATTCCCCTGTGTGCATCTTAGCTGCTGGATGCAGAATTAGAGCTTTAGGCAGGTAGAAGCTTTTGCTAAGCAGAAGACCTCTCATCCAGGTTGTCACAAAGTTTAATGCCAAGTGATGATTTCTAACTGGGCATACTGTGGAAAGTCTTACATTAATTGCACAAGATTTGGATTACATTTGTACAATGTTTAAGATAATGAAACCATAGACTGAGATTTCCCATAACGGTGGAACAAGAAAAAAAATATCTAGTCTTACCAGATATATGAAAGTATACATAAAGTTAGTATATTAATATTTTGGAGTTTTCACACCAAAAATCACTTGAACCCTGAGTCAGGGAGAACTTATTTGGTATTTGAAGCCAATGCCTGGCACTGGTTGAAGTCCTGACTTATGAATGAATAAATGAAGAATTACACTTCACACTTGCCATTCATGTTAAGATTCATATATATATTTCATAGGCCTCATGTCCCTGCTCATACCCAAAACAGAGCAGGAAATAACATTATGATGGGAAGATAAGGCAAATGAATCACAGCTTCCAAAGTCATGCCACAAAAGACATACATTGTCTTCCAGCAGCTCTCTGTCTCTCTATATGAAAGTCACACTGGGAACTCAATTTTCTCACCTCTGTTGGCAGCAGACCTTTTCCCAAATTGAATTTATTGGGGTTACTTTTGTTAATAAAATTATATAGGTTTCAAGTGTACAATTCTCTAATACATCATCTTCATATTGTACAGGCTTTTTTGTTAATGGTTAAGAATTCAAAACACAATTAGGAGCTAGATATATATCCTTCAAATTGACCACTCTGCATGTCTGCTTAAAAGATTAAAATAAAGTCTTAAAAATGTCACTTCTACAGATATGAAGAATAGATCTATGTGTTACTAATAGTGAAGTACCATTAATTTTTCTAAGAAGATCTCCTTTCAAGTTTGTTACAAGGTAATATGATGTGTTTTCTTCCGCTTGTGTTTTTATGAACATGCTTTTAAGTAAATAATGTACATGAACACAAAATGATGACTAAGTGTTTCAGTGTCAGTTGACTATTGGCATATAACAAACAAGTTTAAAACTTCATGACTTAAAACAACATCAATTTATTATTTGTGTTATGTGGGTTGATCATATGATTCCTCTACTTCCTGTGCTGTTGGTTGTGTCTCTGGGATGGCTCTCTCTCTGATGGCCTTCGTCATTGGGCTGTCAGTTGGTGCTGGCTTCTGGCTGGGAGCTCAGATGTGGCTGCTGGGGGCTAGATTTTTCTTCACATGAGCCTCTCTATGAGCCTTGTTGGGCTTTCTCAGTATGATGGCTAGGTTCCAAGAAGTGTTGCATTCAGAAAGACAGAAACTGAAGCTGTCTCAAGGTTTAACCATTACCATTGCTATCTTCCAGTGGTCAGAACAAGTCATAGGACCAGTCTGAATTCTCTTCTCAGTGGAAAGAATGGCAAGACCATGATGCAAAAGGGCACATGGGATGGGAGATAATGTTGCAGCCAGCTTTGGAAACATATTATACCACAGTCAAGAAACATGTCTTTTATGTTCCCCTTTACTGCTTTCTTTCTCTTTCCCCCTTTATATTGGATATTTAATCAGATCACCGAGATATACCGGATTACAATATAAGAGCATAGATGTTCTGATCCTAATTTACACACCACGTCAGTGCAGATCAATCAAGAGGAATAGAACCAGGTAATATCCATCTGAGGACTTTAAGAAACTTAAGGGAAAAACTATGATGATTTTCTTAAACTCTGTAGTCTATGATTCTAGAACATTTCTATACAAAAAGGAGCTCAAGTTTCCTTAAGTGTCCGTGTGATAGGTACCATTCTGAGTATTTTATATTTATTACCTCATTCAATTTTCACAACCCTTTGAGGCCTGTTTTATTCTCTCCTTTCTCTAGATGAGGTTCTTTCTGAACCTCAGTTGGGGGCCTGGGTAAACAAGGTGAGGGCATTAAGCAAAGATAAAAATCATAGACACAGATAACAGTATGGTGATTAAATGAAAAATAAAGATTAGGTTAACTTCCCCAACTATTCATAGCTATTGAATAACTGGACTTGGTCTTAAAATTCGGTATGTCTAACTCCAAAATTCCTCCTATGTCCACTATACTCTTGTCTCAAAGTATGGCCCCACAAAATTCTTATCCCACTAGAAAAAGTGGAGCCTGACAAGGCTCAGAGAGGGATCCTCTAAAGTACAGGGTCAGGGTGGGGGTTCCAAGTGCTGATGACTAAAGGAAGTAAGGATTCAAAGGTTTACAATGAAAGTTGGGAGTGAGGAACAACAGCTGGGATTATACAGGTTGCTAAATATGAGGCTGGCTAACAACATGTGCAAAGGCTGTGACGAGCCAGTAATTAAATGTAACTTGCTTGAAGAAGACCACATGGTTACTCTGAGATGAAATCAAATTAAACTCAACCACCCAAGGTACTTTATGGGATAAGAGATGATATGATCAGTTCATTTATGTGTGCTTACAGCTTTCCAGAAGTACATTTCTAAAATGAGAAGTAACAAATCCAGAGACTACCTATACTGAGCTGTGTGGAAGCCCTTTCAGCCACTTCTCCAGGGGAACTAGAAAGGCTGATACCAGGAGCAGTTTGTTTAACATCCATATACTTCAAGAAAGTGGTGAGCAAAATATTATAGGGCTAAAAAGGAAAGCTATTGGGGTGTGATGGAAAGAGTCTTCGCTTTTAAATGAGGCACATTAGATTTTGAATCTTGGTCTGAAACATACAACCTGTGTGACCTTGGGGAAGTTAACCAGGCTGTAACCAGCCTGAGGCTCCACTTTCATATCAATACATGGGAAATAAGAATATATATGTTTCAGTTCAGGTGTTTGAAACAAAAGAAAAAATCTATATCATAAGACCAAGCAGGAAGTGAATAAATATTAGTTTATTTATTTTATGCTTATAGAAAGCTTACTATATGCCAGGCACTATTCTAAATACTTTACAATTTTTAATTCACTTAACCTTCATAACAGCTATAAGGGTGTATGTACTGTTATTATTTTCTTGTATAGATGACAAAACTGAGATGCAGAGAGGTTGAGTAACTTGCCCGTGGTTGCACAGCTGGTGAATGCAAGCACCAGGTCTTGAACCTACACTAGAATGGTTAGCCTAGATTGACAGTCTAACCATTAGGTTACTTAAGCATTATGCTAGGTTGGAATTTCTGAATTTTTCATCATTAAAACCTTCTTACGATTTATCCAAACAAAAGGACTTTCCATTGTGCTTTATTTTCCCCCATTACATTTAAGCCAAACTATTTTGATGTGAGATAGAAAAGCAGGCAGCACATTTGTCACTGAAGGAAGTTACCTTGTTTCCCAAAGGTAATTTGTCCAGGCATCATTGCTAACTCGGTGGATGTGGGATCTCAGAGCCTCAGAGTCCCCTCCCCCCACGGTGCTGCCATTCCCCAGGGGTGTTGCCTGAATGCACAGTCAGCCTACACTTTCTGTTTTGTGTCACAACCTGGGGCAAGGAGGTTCACAGAGTTTTCATTCTCTCCAAGGTGGACATACATTTTTATTTCTATTAAATTGTCGATTCTCTTCCATAAAAGTTAACATGTACTCTCCAAGAGTGGAACAAAGTCAGAAGTTTACCATAATGCTGACTCTCCATTTAACTTAAATAGAAGCAGGTAGAGAGATCACAATGCATGATACAGCCCTATATCTTTCCCTGCACCAGAAACTACCACTTCACTGAATAGTAATAAAAAGTCAGAATACACCTTGCTCTTTGATGTAGAATTACATCTGGTAGAGAAATAAAACAATGACTTTTTTTTATTCAGTTACAATTGTCTGCATTTTCTCCCCATCCCTCCACCCCACCCCAACCAGTCCCACCTCCCTCCCCCACCTCTACCCTCCCCCTTGATTTTGTCCTTGTGTCCTTTATAGTAGCTCCTACAGACCCCTCTCCCCACTATCCCCTCCCCACTCCCCTCTGGCTATTGTTACATTGTTCTTAATTTCAATGTCTCTGGTTATATTTTGTTTGCTTTTTTCTTTTGTTGATTATATTCCAGTTAAAGGTGAGATCATATGGTATTTGTCCCTCACCGCCTGGCTTATTGAGCAAAGTCTTAGGACTAAGCCAGTCCAGTTCAGGTCTAATAAGGATCTACTTGGACTCAGTCTGTTCTGTCAAGGAGTTGATAATTTAATGAAAAAGAAACTGTCATTCTTGGGTATGTTCTGCTTCATTACCTTTCTTACCCAACTCTCTCCCACCATCCATACCAGCCTGATCTCTACACACTTGTTTTGCTACTTGGAAACTCCATACATGAAAGGGGCATTGTCCAGCCAAGCAAATAAAGAATAGACATAAAGGACATAGTGCCTGCCAGTCACTGTCTGGGGTGGGAGAGGGAGTAGAGATTGATGTTGAGTCTTTTAATTCCCTGTTAGAGCTTTATGCAAGTAGCCCCTCACCCTTATCCATGCTTTCACTTTCCATGGTTTGTTACCTGCAGTCAAGTGTGGTTTGAAAATATTAAATGAAAAGTCCAGAAATACATCATTCATAAGTTTCAAATTGTGTCCAGCATCTTCACACTGTACACACCGTGTCCATCGTTTAGCCACTTAATAGCCTATTAAGTATCAGATTGACTGTAGTGGTAGCTCCTTAACCCTTATTTTACTTAATAATGCCATATCCACATAACTTTTATGATAGTATATTTCTCTAATTATTCTATTTTATTATTAGATTTTGTTTTAATCTATCACTGTGCCAAATTTATAAATTAAACTTTATTATAGGTATATATGTATATGAAAAAACAGGATATAGGGTTCAGTAATATCTGCAGTTTCAGGTTATCTACTAGGGGTCTTAGAATGTATTCCCCAAAGATAAGGGAGGACTACTGTATTCTCCCTCCCACTACTTGTTGCTAGCTATGCTGAGCTTTGGTTCTGCCAATATGCCTTTTATGCTCTGGGAAGGTGGCAGGTTTGAGAAAGAGATGCAACAATTGTCTAGTCTTCCTTTCCCTAGAGTCATGGTGCCCAAACCTCAAATTTGAACCTTGAAAGAAAAGGAAATCCTAAATATTGCCATCCAAGTCCTGAAAATTAATTTCCTCTCCTTTACTCCTGCTTCTGTTTCTTTCTTTTATTTTTTTTATAAATCCAAAATGATTTTTTTAAAGATTTTATTTATTTACTTCTTAGAGAGAAGGGAAGGGAGGGAGAAAGAGATGGAGAGAAAGATCATTGTGCAAGAGATATATCAATTGGTTGCCTCTCACACGCCCCGGACTGGGGATCTTGCTTTTGGAAAGACAGTACTATGTAGGGGTTATTGCACACTCTGAGGCCAGGCTCATGTTACTTAACTTTCTGAATTTCAACTGCCTCAATCCATATAATTGAGAAAATGAAAGGACTTACCCCATAGTGATGTTGTAAAAATCTAAAACATATAAATCATTTAGAACAGTATCTAGCACAAGTAAATGCTGCATAAGCATTTGCTATTATTATGTCATGAAGGGGTTAAGGATGGATAAAGATGGAAAGAAACAGATAATCTAAAATTTCAGAATTTTAAAGATGAAAAGGACCTTAGAGATCAGCTGGCTTATGCAACTAATTTTACAAATAAAGAAATTGAAACCCAGACAGATGAAATTGTGGATTCCCATGTTAAAACTCTTTTTATAAAGCTACACCTCAAGTAATTTTGTTCCTATGCTGATCTAACTGGTTTATTTGTGCTTTTGGCCAGCAAATATTTACTGAGTACTTAGTAAAGGATTGACATAATTTATAACGCCACGAAGCTGTGCAGTGGTAGTCCTAAGTCTAAATGATGACATACTGTGGCCCCCATGATTCCCACCTCCTGGTCCTCACACCATTGTGTGATCCCCTCCCCTTGAGTGTTGGGAGGACCTGTGACCACTTCTAACTAATATAATACAGCAAAGGTGACACAATGTTTGTGATTATGAATACATGATTATATTACATAGGATTTTAATGTCTATCTGGTTAAGAGAGATGCTCTTCCTTGCTGGCTTTGAAGAAGAAAGCTTCCATGTTGTGAACTGCCATATGGAGAAGGAGCAGAGGATCATTTTAAGCTGACAACCAACATTAAACTGCGTTCCTCAGTCTGGCAGCCTACAATGAACTGAATCTTGTAAACAACCACATGAGCTTAAAAGCAAGTCCTTTCCCAGTCAAACCTCAGGTAAAACAAGTCCCAGGTGACACTTTGATTTCAGTCTTATGAGACATCAAGCAGAGGATCCAGCTAAGCTGTGTCCAGACTCCTGGAGGACAAAAACTGTGAGATAATATGTGTGTGTTCCAAGATGCTATGTGTGTGGTAACGTTGTAATCCAGCAATAGATAATTAATATAGATTTAAAGGTGAATAAGAATAGTTTCAGACTGGAAGATTTTCACAATCAAGTTGGAAGACAAAAAGCTACTTATATGACCCTGTGAGCTAAGACATAAAGCATACAGTATGAGGGAAAACAAAGTAGTTTGGTATTGTTAGAGAGTGATGTTGGGGCAGACACAAAAGGAAATTAAGCTGAAGAAACAGGAAGTATACATGTGTACCTTATGTCTATGGACTTTGGCATTGGGGAGATCTGGGTTCAAACTCCAGCTCTGCCAATTCCTGTCTATGGCATTGGGCAAGGAGATGAGGATTCTATGGCTCAGTTTTCCCATCTGTAAGATAATAGTAATAATCATACTCACTTTTTAGGGTTGTTATAAAGTTTAACATTAAGTGATGCTTGTAAAGTAGTTAGTATGTTACTGGTACAAAGTATGTGCTCAATGAAAAGGTGAGCTATTAGTAAAGGTCAAAACATGGAGATTCTTGTAAGACATGTCAAGGAACTTTGTCCTATAGACAATCAAGATTTAACAAAAGAAGTAATACCTGCAAGTTTGTGGTATAGAGACTTTTATCTGGGGCATTTGCAAGGAAAAATCCAAAGGGGATGATACTGATAACAGGAAGACCAATTAGGAAACTGTTGTAGTAGTCTGGGAGAAGGCTGAGAAATAGTTAAGCTGTTAGGATGAACTTTATAAGTAGCTAAGTGGGTACATTATGTTCTTCTTGATTAAAACAACAACAAACCATGGTGTAAACATATGCTTTATGGTACCTGTACATACCCTCATCAAGGGTTAAACCATAAAGCAAGTTGATCACTTGGTAGTAAAATATGGTGGTCTCCCAGCCCTCTCTATAATCTAATGAGAAACTTACTACCTTGGCTATTTTATTTCTCATACCAAGTGTCAAGAAAATATTTCAAGATTACTCACATGTCTCCAACAGTGCTTGCACTCACTTTCTTCAGAGTTCTAGAGTAATTGTTCATTTATGAAAATGAAAAGATGCAACCTGAATTAAATGATGCATTATGATTGCAATAGAGTCAGGGAATACTTACTGTACCTACAACTCACTCAGGTTTTCAGATCAAGAATCCTGGTAAGGAAAGTTAGAGTCCCCTTGCTTTCCCCCAGACTGCTCAGTAAATAAAGTTTCATCTCCCACAGGGCCCATGACAGGGCTGCAGATTGGTGTTTCTTCACCCATCAAGGCTGGAGCTTTGTAACAGTCTAACTCGTTAGCACACAGCTGCAGATGGAGTCTAACACTGAAACAGCACAAAGTTGTTAAGTTTGTGAAGTTTTTCTCCTGTGTCCTTTTGGTACACCATCTTCCCTAATGCTTCCTCTTTCTTTATCCTCATCCCTACTTTGAGTATCTGCTTCCAATAATCTTAAATTCAGTGTTCTCATGCTATTCTGAACCATGCTAGAATTAAACTAGGGAGATGCTATAATTAAATTAACTTACATTAAGGTGCCAAAGAGGTCCTGCTTTCTTTTTTTTTTTTTTTTTTTTGGATATACAAGATCTGTTCAGAAGGTATCCAGCCATGTAATATGAAAACCAGAGACATTTATTGAAGGAGATACAAGATGCAAGAAACATTGTACATAGGACAATGACGCCTCAGTCCCCTTCAAAGTAGGCACCTTGAGACCTCACCCAGTTCTCCCAATTGCCATCAGCTGCCCTGTCATATTTTTCTGCATATCATCAACAGTCTCAAATTCTCCCCTCTCGAAGGTGATTTTAGTTTTGGGAAAAGCCAGAAGTCGCAGGGTACTATATCAGGGCTGTAGAGAGTCTGAGTCACCTGGGTGATTTGATGTTACGCCAAAACACTCTGCTTGAGACATGATGTGTGAGCAGGCACACTATCGTGATGAAGCTGCCAGTCACCAGTTGCCCATAGCTACAGCCTTCTGAATCATCCAAATAGTTTCCTTGGAGGAATGCTCAAGTTTAACACAAAATTTGATGCAGATTTGTTGCTCTACTCACTCATTTTGAATGTGATGGCCACACAGTACACATGTTCACTCAACAACATCTACCACCCCCACTGACTAGTACAGTGAAGTTGTCATCATTCATGCATGCATGTTCCACTCTACTCTCCTTGGCTGCCAGGTTATATCCAAGTCACACAAACCATTCTCGTTATATTAACAATGGCTACAGTTTATCTGGACAGACTTCATATACCAATCAATAAGTGGGACTGCTGAATCACATGAAAATTTGATTTTTAACTTTTCGAGATACCTTTATACTGTTTTCCATAGTTGCTGTCCCATTGTACATTCCTACCAACAATCATAGTGCAGCTATATTAAACTAAAACAAGCACTGGATAAAACTTCAGAGATAGGGATAAATATAGCCAGAGTGATCATGTGGAAACCTCTGAAAGGTTTCTTTGTTAACTGAGGGGAAGCAGAGTTTGCCACCCCAAAATAGGACTTTTGGGGATATTGGTTATTATAAGCAGGTTATTTTTGAGAAACAAAAGACTCAGAAAGAAGCTTTGACCCTCCCCCTTATCTGCCTAAAGTAATTCAAATAGAAAACCCTGCATAAAAAGAAGGAGCTATCACTTTAGCACCATAATATGAAACAAGTGTGGCAGACAGGGAAGAACCTAGCAAAGTCTGTCTGTTACACTCCCCTCTGTGTCTCATTATTTCTGGGTGGCCTAGCAAGAATTTATTTACCAGATGTTTACTCTTTTTCTTCTACTTGTGAATGGCCTACTTTCCTCTGGAAGTCCCAGACCCCTGCCTCCAGTCTCCTTAGTGCAATAGAGCATATAGCCTAAATTTCCCAATGTGTCCATATTCTTACAGAACCCCCAATATGTACATATGCAGTAAATTTGCTCATTTTCTCCTGTTAGTCTGTCTCATGTCAATTTCATTGTTAGAGCAGCAGAAAAACCTAGAAAGTAGAAGAAAAATTATTTTGCTTCCCCCACATAACAATTACAGGGTAGTGCTCACTCATCAAATCAAGATCATAATGAAATACCATGAGGAGGTCACCTGGTATTTATACAACTATTAGTGCTTTTGATCTATTCAATTTTTGTGGCCACAGATACTGGGAACTAAAGGAACTACATAAAACAAGACATTTAAATAAAAGGCCATTATAGAGGGCTTCTGCTGAATGGAAATTCTCATTTTGGCATTGCGCTGTATGCTTTAGAGAACAAGAAGACATCAAAATCTGCTTTTAAAACCACTGGCATATTTTATTATATATTTCTAGATGCCTTGCCAATCAGAAACACAGTTTATAGTATTTGCCTCCTGTTGAAGTCAGAGACAAATTCCAGACAAAATTTGTACTTCAGCTATGCTGCTATTGCTGCTTCAGACCCCTTTAATATTCCTAGTCATGGATTTGGCATTGTGTCTTGGTATTTTCTCTGTATGTTTCCAAGTCCACAGAGAACGGCACATGGTTTTCTGAAGCCAGCCCTCTGCTGTGTTGCAGGGTGTCACGCACTGGAGACTCATCATTTCCAGCAGTCAACTGAAGCCACATGGACAGTTGCGATAAACTACAAAGAAAATCTGTCTGAGCATTCACCCTGCCCAGCTTCCTCCCCTGTCCCAAAGGCAGGAAGAATAAATAGCCTTGGATAATAGACCATGGCTGCCTTCAAGCTAAACGCACACAGGAAATACAGGCAATAGTGTAGCCCTGAGGGAAGAAGGGGAGGGAGAAAGGAAGGAGGGAGACAGAGGCAGACAAAGACAGCCAGACAGACAGATAGTAATAGAAAGAAAGAGAGCAGCTTCCAATTTAGAGAGTTTCTTTTATAAGAAAACTATCCAATCCTTCAAAGTTCTTGGAAGCCAGGTTAGGCAATGTTGGTTCTTATCTGCAGACAGACGTGCAGTGCGTCATTGTCCCTCTTTTCTTTGACATTTGTCACTATAGTGACTCTTTACCTAGTTCCTATGAATAAATTATTGCAGTCATTTTAGCATTTTGCTTCCATTCCACTTCTTCCATTCTTTCTCCAGCACAGGTATTGCCTGAATACAATGAATCTCATTAAGACCTACTGGGAACCAAGTGACAATGTGGTTGACTAATACCTCCCTGTCATTTTATTCTCTACTAAAATGAAATCAGTGCTATGAAAAACTTGAAGGGCAAGCGTACTCCATATTATCAAGTTATTTGTTTCATGCATATATATGTTTAATTATTTCCATTGGCTTTACGGGGTTCCAATAACCACACAAAGCAGTAGCAAAGGTTACCTTGGTTTCCCCTCCTCTTCCCACTGGCAGTTTTCTGCTATGGCTGCAGTATTTTCCTATACAATTTTTTTAATTTTTTTATTGTTATTCAATTACAGTTGTGTGCCTTTTCTCCCCATCCCTCCACCCCACCCCAGCCAAAACCCCCTCCCTCCCCCACCTCCTATACAAAAATTTTGCTTTGGGAATCCTCACCCAGAGAATTTGAAAAGTCCTTTAAAAAGGTGTTTCCCCATATAGTGTTTTACTTTTCTTTTTGTGAGAATATCTAGAAAGAGCAAGCATTTGGCCCTTCAAACACATTGTTTCTCTTTGCCGTCTTCTTTAATGGGAGATCTAGACACACACAGAGGCAGAGACAGAAACAGGAACTGTCAATATCTGAGACCCTACTATTAGAGGTAAAGGGAGAAGGGTGAAGTGTAAAGGTCAACAGTGAAAAATTAATTACTCCTCTAATTCAGTTGTGCTGGGGGTGTCTGGGACATAAAGGAGTGTGTTTAGGTGGGAGGTAGGGTGGCGTGATGGTGGTGGTGACGACATGAAGAAAGGGAAGGTGAGAGAGAGAACTCTGAAAGAAAAATGTTTTGTTTTGTTTTTTCCTGCTACACAGGCTGTGACCAAAGGGTGGGAGCTTTGAAAAGGAAGAGGCAGGGGGCAGCAGTTTCAGCGTGCAAGAGGAGCTTTGAGAGGGATTGTAGAGTTGTTTTCATAGACTACTAAGTGCCATCCCAACACCGAGGTCCTCTGAATATCCCCCTGGCTGGTAAAGAGATGCAGCCTGGCTCAGAATAGCCCCATGATCACCATGATTATCATCACAGCTATATCTTATTGAGCAAGTGTTATGTTCGCAGCACCATCCATGCACTAGCTCAGTTTATCCTCACAACTACACCTTGAGGTAAGTCCTATTAATATCCCCATTAAAATTGAAGGAAAAGAAGCTCATAAACTTGAAACAAGCTTTCGAAGGCACACAGTGAGCAATGGCCAGAGCCAGGAGACAACACAGGTCTGGTTCATTTTGAGGCCAGTGGATCTTCACTACCTCACCTGACTGCTTCTCAAATATTAAAATGTAACTTTAGTGATTGTTTCACAATTTTTTTACAAATTAAAAAGCGTGAAAATATGTTTTATAAAGATGTTACACAAAACAGAGGAAGTGCAGTATTAATGTTGACCTGGAAATTAGGAGACTTGGGTTGTTGCTCCAGCTTAGTGTTATGAAACAACAGAGGATTCTAAGGATGCACTCCATTTTGGGTCTTGGTTTCCTTGTGCATAAAATAAGGGGCTAGGAACAACCTCTTGGAAGAGATCTTTGGCTCTCTGAGGCCAAAAAAAAAAGTTACAATTATTTTAACGATAGGAGAACAGAAACAACTTTAAAAAGCTCCAACGCTGAGTATTAACATTAGTTAAGTGTGAACACTAGTTTTAGACCCATTCACAAGGTAATGTAGCAGAGCCTCCCCTATTCATGAGCACTGGACAGAGGTGTTATCTGCAGAGAACTGTGTTCGGACACCATTTAATTACACTGAGTTTGGCCCTCCTCACATAGAGCTTTGCCCTTATCACCACTCCCCACTCCTTTTTGGTAAATTCTGTAGAATATAATGCCTAGAAATGAGTTCAGAGTCAATACTAAAGATGTTGTGGCATTGCTCAGGAGGTGACAAAATTTTGAGAACAGAAAAGCCTGAAACAAGATGGAGAGGGGGTGGGACAAGTAAAGCATTTAAATTTGGCACGAAATTTGAGGGGACACCGAAATCTCAGCAATTAAGATTAATGCTATTTGAATGCACTGTTTCTAAAATTTCAAAATTAATGCAAAAACCATTGTGAACAAAATGTCAAAATTTTAACTCAATGTAGGATCTGAGCCTGCACTTGCAAAAGTTGCCTTCCTTCATCTCATCCTTGTTCCAGCCCTCTTGAAACCTGCTTCAGCCCACACTGGGATAAACGTACAAACATGATGACTTTGTATTTGGGAGGCATGCTTTCTAGGAGTATTTGGACAAAAGATTATTTTCCACCTGATCTCTGTTTCTATGAGTTAGGGTTTTTGTTTGTTTGTTTGTTTGTTTGTTTTTTAAGATTTCACATGTAAGTAAGATCATATAGTATTTGTCTTTCTCTGTCTGACTTATCTCACTTAGCATAGTGTCCTCAAGGCCCATTCATGTTGTTGCATATGACAGCATTTCATTCTTTATTATGACTAAATATCCCAGTGTGTGTGAATGTATAATATTTTCTTTGTCTATTCATCTGTCAATGAACATTTAGGTTATTGGCTATTGTAAATAATGCTGCAGTGAAGGTTCTATATAATTCTTGTGGGTGGTGTCTTGTGTATTGTATGATATCTAGCAGTACCTCTGACCTCTATCCTGCTATTTGCTAGTAGCATTTCCTCCAACTGTGGCAAACCAAAAAATGTGTGTAGATATTGTCAAATTCCTTGACAATATAATCAGCCTAGGTAAGAACCAGTTCCCTAAAGTCTGGCAAAGTAGGAGTGGGAACAGAACCCTACTTTGGTCTGTTCTAGTGTAGATTTGCAGTGGCTTGACTGTCAAAAGCATCAAGATTTAATGGGTTGATACTCTGATACTGAAGTTTCAGGTGCCAGGTGGTCTTGAAGCATTGGCAATCATATAAGTCTCTTTTCTTAAAGAAAGTCCTCATTTATCATCATTTCATTCCTCTGGTAATAGTGATTTATTAAACATATTTAATTTTTTTATTTCTATATATGTCTAGTGCTCTTATTTTAACACAATCATGAATCGGACACATGATCCTTTGGAAAACCAATAAGTCATCTTAGGTTTCAAGGTTTTTTCCAAGCCTCAACATGCTTTTAACTTCAGCTAGGGTATGAAGGACCACCATGGGGAGAAAGCACTTTTTTAGGACTTAAAGTACATCACATAGGTGGTAAAAGCTCACTGCACCTTTTTAAAAAATCTCTTTTGATTCCTTTCTTTGTTCTGCTTATTGCAATGGTGAGGCCTACCCTTCCACCCTGTTCTGAAATGCTCAAACTTTCCTCAATTAGATAGATTGTATCACCTTCCTCTTTCATTCAGTTCATTCATTAGACATATATTTAGTGAAGGCCTACTATGTGTCAAGCACTACAATAAGTAATATTGATACAATGGTAAAAAAGACAAATTTATTCCTTGACTTTATGGGACTTTTGTGCTAGCAGTGTAATCACAGGAAGTTGGTAAACCTATAAATAACACAATTACAAAATGAGATAAGCACTTGAGGGAAGAAAAAACAGCAATTTTAAATAGACAATAGCAGAACAGTACAAAGACCTTTTGGAAAAGGTGGTAATTAAGCTGAGATCTCAAATGTGATAAGGAACAGCCATGGAAAGAGTAAAGAAAAGAGTTCCAGGAAAAGAGACCAGCATGTTCTAAGGCCCTGAGGTAACTCTGCAAATCCTTCTTTCCTCCTTCTATCCAGGCTCTTTGGAATTTGACTTTAGTTCTCCCTGCCAAGAGGTAGAGTCTATTTTACACCCCTTGAACCTGGGCCGGACTTGTGCTTTACTTTGGCTAATAGAATACAATAGAAGAGTCCAGGCCTCAAGAGATTCTGTACACTTCTTCTTTCAGTACCTGCTTAGTTGGCACATGACCAAGCCCAGATTACCTTGCTGGAAGATTAAAGACTACAGAACAGACCTGCCATTCCAGCTGAACCACATCATCTTAGACCAGCCAGCCTGCAGCTGACCCAGCAGCTGACCACAATTGTAAGAGAACACTTAGCCAAGTTTATGTGAACCACTAGCTGAGCTCTGCCCACATTGTCAACCAGAGAATTTTGAACCAAATTGTATTACGTCACTTATTTGGGGGTATTTTCTTACATAGCAAAAGATAATTGGTATACCTTTAACAAAAACAGGGTCTTAACCAGAATAAGCTTCTTCAGTTACCATTCTCCAAACATCAAAAAAAAAAAAATCTCTGTACTTGTAGAGTCATTGGATTTTCAACGTTGTATATAGCAACATTTATAACAGCCTGGCCCTTTCAAAGACCAACTGGCAAAGTTATTTGCCCAATTACACATGGAAGGGTTTGATTAGAACCAACAGAAGCAGAGTGGCATCACCAAGAGCTTCTAGTACAAGAAGGCAGAAAAGCTTAGATGAATACAACTTTGGTAAAACATTAGGAAGGAGATATGCTCGGAAAATTCAAAAATTCAAAGTCACATTGTGGAGAGATACTCCCAGAGATCTATCTGTATCTACAAGAAGAGTAAGAGAAATGCAGGTTTCTTCCAAAAGATGTTTTATTTTAGAAGTCATACAAATACAGAAGGAGAAAGCTATGGGCTCTGAAATATAGAGCAAAAAATACCAGTGGCACTTGTGATTGTGTGGCTTTCAGCAGGGTAATATGTAATAAAGGCCAACTTCACTAGTGATTATCAGTGGATTCAATTTAATAACTCCCTTTGGGAATACTCTATACATAAAAACCACAAAAACCTGAGCAGGGGTGGGGTCATCATCTTGAATCATCTTGAATACCGCAATTAATCTGGGCAAAGCCAGAAAGTCAGAAAAGCTCCCATTCATTGAACAGGACTCAGCAAATCCCAGGCCGACACATTTTGATCACAACCACTTGCAAGCGGGTTGGCCTGGCTCATAGTAGGAAAGTGAAACCAGTCTTCATACCGCACTGGAAACATCAGCAAATTTCCTGGCAAGAAAGTTAAACTGCAGCCAGGCCATTCTCAACTTTGAGGAGGTTGCTGATCTGATGAAGTTCTGTGGACCGCGGGCTTTTAATCTGGACAGATTGTTCCAAAGGTGTGGTCCCGAGACCAGCAGCACCAGCATTAGCTGGAAACATGTTAGAAATAAAATCTTGTCAACTCTCCCAGACCTAACAAATTGCAAACTCTGCAGGTAGGGGCCAGCAATCTGCATTTTAATAAACCCTCTGGTGATTCTGATGCAGGCTCAAGTTTGGGAACCACTGCTGTAGGCAGTTGTGATTGACCGCATTCCTAGTGTGGAACTCTTGAACTTCAACTCATGGCCAGTTGAAGCAAGCCTAGCACTTATTTGAGTGAACCAGTTTCTCCTCATTTCCCTGAAAATTCTGCATTTGATATCTATATCTGAAAGTTGAACCATAGCCTTAGGAAACCTTCTTCTAGTAATGCAGAGAGGTTATAGTCAATTACCGTTAAGTAACACAGCAGTGCAGCAACAAGGTTCTGGTCCTCAGGGTTAAAAAAAAAGACCTCAAAGGTCATGCCATGCACTGCTTATCAAACTTTAAGGTGCATACAGTCATCTGAGAATCTTTTTGAAGATTCACAAATGAGTCATTGGCCTATATTACATACCTACCTACTCATGTGGTCTTATGGACTCTATTATTTTATGCCTTCGGGTTTTTTTACATATTTTATTTATTCATTTCCAGAGAGATGGGGAGGAAGGGAGAAAGAAAGGGATAGAAACATCAATGTGTGATTGCCTCTTGCATGTCCCCCACCGGGGACCTGGCCCGCAACCCAGGCATGTGCCCTGACTGGGAATCAAACTGGCAAACTTTGGTTCACAGGCCAGTGCTCAATCCACTGAGCCACGCCAGCCAGGGCTACCCTCCTTTCTAAAACATTGTCTTAAAAGAACCCTGAACGTTAAACTTACGCTGATGCATGTTCTCTTGTTTGAGGGTTTAAAAAATATTCTAAATCTATAGGAATCTTGGCTTTGTGTCCAGGGTCTTGTCCTTCAGGATACAAATTTAGGATAAATGACACTTCCAATTATAATTTCTCCCTGAAGAGGTCCTCTCCAACTCAATTCAATAATAGAGTGGTTACCTAGGGCAGGCACCCTGGGTTTTCACAAAAGACTTTAGGAGCTGAAATGTGCACAGCTGATAATTTAAGTCCTCGTCCATCTGACCTGAATCTTTCTTTGGCCTCTGTGAGATTTGCCTGTACAGGCACAATTCTATGTGAACAGTCTTGAGGAAACACCAAAATTGCTAGTTTTATCCTAATCTTTGTAAGAGGAGATGCTGCAAGGTGTAGAGAAGAGCCAAATCTTTGTAGTTTTAATTTTTCCTACACAATGCAAATGTTTGTTATTGTACTTTTTGCCAAGAGTACAAGTTGGAGGGGTGTTAGGGGGTATGGGGATGTTAGGAGAGGCTTTGCCTATTCCAGAACAAAAATATTAGAGAAAGAATATGCAAACTTTTCTTTCTTATGTACAGCTGTACAGGAGGTCCTTACAATTCCCATATATCACTATGGTACATAATTTCCCTAAAAAGACCTCTGTGTTCTGCAAAAGAATCACCACCTTTTTAGATACCCTTTATTTCTGCTCATTTTCACTCCAGCAGTAGCAGTTGGCTTTCTGTTCAGGGCCTTTATTTTATATGGGGGAGGGGACAGGGGCAAAATTGTTTTGAACTTCACAGGAGTTCCTGTTCTGGATATGGAATCTGGGTGATTGGCTAGGATTAATGAGTGTTGGTCAACCACTGCCTCACTCTGTACATCAGCCTGGTAAGAAATGAAGTTCAAATTTGTGCTTCAGCAAAACTGCAAATCACTACATGATGTGGGCATCCTGAATTTCTCCTAAAGGTAGAAACCACAAATGTTAAGTCTATGAATGTCAAAGGCACATTATATTTAAAAACACTTAAATGATTTTAGAAAGGTCAATTCATAATTTGGGAAATTTTAGAGGGGAAAAACCCATTCTAGTGAAGGTACATTACACACATATGTATCAGACCAGTAAAGCCAGTAGGTTTTGTCTTTAGTCAAGAGGTGGTGAGGATGTGGCAGACACTGAAAGTGAACTTGTCAGAAATTGTAGATGATTTTTATTGGTATTGGTTGAGTCTTGTCTTTTCTAAAGAGCTGAAACTATGCATTTCTGACTTTAGTTTTAGCTTTGGGAATTACAATCTCTCTAAATCCTATACCTGTAATCATTCTTAGTAGTTTTAAAGATTTTATTTATTTACTTTTTTGTAGAGAGGGGAAGAAAGGGAGAAAGAGAGGGAGAGCAACATCAATGTGTGAGAGATACATGGTTGCCTCTCACACACCCCCTACTGGGGATCTGGCCTGAAACCCAGGCATGTGCCCTGATTGGGAATCGAACCGGTGACCTTTGGGTTCGCAGGCTGGCACTCAATCCACTGGGTCACATCAGGCAGGGCTCCTAGTAGTTTTAATATACGCATAGATGATCCTTCCCACATTCTGTCTTTTCAATTCATTGAACTTCTCTCTACTAATGATCTTGGCTTGCATGATGCCTTGGCCTCTCACCCCAGAATCTCACTGCTGCAACTCCCCCTTCTCTCTAGAAACTCACTTTCAAGCCTTCCACTCTGAGCACCATCTACTAAACCTCCAGCTCACTTGCTTTTGAACACTAACTCCAACATTTCTTCAAACTCACAGGGTCTTAAAGTCTACTGACCTTACTTACCATCTTTTCACTGATCCTCAGCCTTTGAAATCTTCCCACTTCCTTCCTGGCATTAAATCCCGTGGTCCATCATTATGGTCATTCTCTCGTATACACCCTCAATTCCCTTGTCTCCATCTTCCTCTGTTATTCTCACCTGGCAACCCCCCAACCCAGTTAAATCCACCTCTCTACCAGCACTGGACCTGCAACTGTGAGGCCCATTACAGCTGAAGAAAAGCAACGAGCTCTTTTGACTGCTCCAGCATTACATCTAAAAGCACAAACCTACAGTGAGCTCTGAGTGCCACCCAATTACGTGATATTTTTCAAGCCAGTTACTCTCCCACATATCTAGATGATGTTTTCATAATTTCTCTATTCTTCTCAAACCTACTAATCTTTACTAGTCTCACTGTCAGGTGATCGATTTATAACCTTGCTTCCTCTTCCACTGAGAAAATAATAGCAGTCAAAAGGCAACTTTTATACTATACCTGCCAAATCTATAACACTATCTATACCTGTACTATATTCTCTACTTTTTCTCTTGTTACTGTAGATGAGCTGTCTGCATTTTTCTATCTCAGACCACACCTGTGTACCAGCACGCTTGTGTACTAGATCCCCTTCCATCTCACCGGTGCCATGGCATTACACCAGAAATTCTACCACGTCTCTTCTGACTCATCATCTTTTCCTCTCCACTGCATTATTCTCATCAATATACAATAATTCTGCCATTCCTCTCATCTACAGTGACTACTAGTGGTAGACTGAAGGGTAGATGGAGGAGGAGAGAGATGAAAAGTCAAAGTATACTTTAAGAGGCTATTGCACAGTTCAAATGGGAAATGATGTGAGTTGAATTAAGACAATGGAAGTGAGGACTGAACAGAGAATATGGATTCAGGAAACGTTTCCGTGACAGAATAGAGAGTTTGGGGCCCCCTTAGATGGGAATAGCAAGTGAGTTGGAGGGAGAAGAGAAAAAGAGGAAGGCTTCCAGATGGTGTGGCTCAGTGGATCAAGCACTGGCCTGTGAACTGTTTCCATCCCTGTGAAAGGGTCACTGTTTCGATTCCCAGTCAGGGCACATGCCTGGGTCCCCAGTAGTGGGGGGTATGTGAGAGGCAACCACACATAGATGTTGCTCTCCCTCTTTTTCCTTCCCTTCCCCTTTCTCTAAAAATAAATGAAAACTTAAAATAAAAGAAAAAGAGGAAGGGCATTAAGATGCCTCTGCTTGGGTGAAGTAAAAATAGCGATGTCACCGATAGACATTGTGTTGTGTTTGGAGCTTGCAGTAGTTTTCTATGGGTGCCATGACAAAGTGCCATGGACTAGGTGACTTAAACAAGAGAAATTGATTTTCTCACAGTTCTGAAAGCTAGAAGTCTGAGATCAAGGTGTTGACAGGGTTAGTTTCTTCTGAGGCCTTTCTCTTTGGACTGGCAATAGCCACCTTCTCCCTCTGCCTTCTCGTAGTCTTCTCTCTGTACCTTTCTGTGTCCTACTCTCCTTTTTCTGTAAGGACACCAGCCACATTTGATTAGGACCCAGCATAATGAACTCATATAAACCTAATTACCTCTGTAAATACTCTATCTCATAATACACTCACATTTGAGGTATTAGGAGTTAAGACTTCAACATATGCATTTGGTGGTATGTGAATTGGCCCATAACTGGGCTTATATTAGTTGAGGTATTTGTGTGGCAAGCAGTTGACATATCTTCTGGTGGTGGGTTAGGTCTGGAAATGTGAGTAGTCCTCCTTATAATAGTGAACAATTTTACAGAAGAAAAGGAGCAAGGGGCCAATGGCTGAACCTCTTGGAATGCGTGCATTTGAATGGCCTTCAGATATAAAACCCTAGGACATAACTATTTTAATAGGATAGCAAGGGCCAGCTTTGATTTCTAGAAGTAAGTAAAAAGTACATTTCAATAACTTCCATTGAAGTCCCCTCCCTGCCATCTCCCAGCCACTGCTATTTCCATCTCAGCTATTAAATGTTGGCAGCACTATTTCTTTCCCCTCTCTCTCAATACCACCCCACCAAATTGCTGAATAGGGCTGTAGTCCCAAATTGGTTTAGTTCTATTTAAAGAGCACATTATGCAACTAAACGGGAAACTCTCTAGGTGCCATTTGAACAGCACTGGCAGATTAATGTTCGTGACCTACACATATATACATAAACACGTACCTGCTTATAATACCCTCACAGAGTCCCCAGAGGGGCTGTGAAAGATGTGTGGCCTTCACTAATGGTGGGCCACTGACAAATGACCCTGCCTTTGTCTCCAGTGGGTCCATGGCAGGACTCAGAGAGTTGCAGAATCCAGGAGCAGGAAATGTTTTTGCCCTCAGCATTGTGTTAGTTCCACTTATTAATATGTACTCAGCAAGTTTGTGCTTTATAATAATTTTACATGGACTGCCACTCAGTGGCCACTTAGAGAAATACCCAAAGAAAAGCTTCCAGTTCTGTAAACTGTTGAGTATTTTTATGAAGGGCCAAATGTGAATGCTTGAACTTACTCTATTTTATTCTCTCTGCTTGTTTTTTTAAAAAAAATGCAGAAATTCATATTAATGTTATTAAATGTTAAGAGTAAAAGTCTGCATAAATAGGATTTTATAGTTGTCCCCTCATTGACTTATTCATTTAAAAATCTCATCATGGGTATTTACCAGAGATCCAGAAGGAGCTTCAAAGATTCTTCTGCAAATATTTCTCTGTCAAGATCCTCCAACACTCATCTCTCCCTGGAAGTTGAATATTCTACTTGTGTTCTCGGCTCTGACTTTTTTCCCTGGGGGCAGTGTTCCTGTGATGCACTTCAACACTCTTATCAGGCCATCTGTAATCTCACACTCAGCTTTGTTTTCTAAATGAAGGGTGAAGGGTTAGTATAGAGACCATTAGAATCAGAAGCAAGGCATATTTTATAAAGGAAAAGACTGGCTTACAGAACAAAATATTCTAAAATAATGACTTTCACAAAACCTTCTTAATTGTTTAACTTCGTCAAAGGTTTTTAAAGTAAGTTTTTAACTCAATCATTGCAAAAAAAAACCAACCTTTTAAAAACATTTTATTGTTTACATTGGCAAATATTTATGATTGTTTTATTGCATGAGTTTCCCAAAAGTCTGAAAGCCAGCTTTACAACCAGCATCCATGATTTTATTGCTTCCAATGGCTTCTTGTCTCAGCATAAAAGCCAGATACCTTACCAGATTTTACAAGGTTCTAGACAGTCTGACCTCCTGTTACCTCTCTGATCTCATTTCCTCCTACAATCCCACCCAGTCTGCTCCAGCCACACTGACTCACGTACCTGGAATACTCTTTCTCTGAAGCCTCATGACTAGCCCCATACTTCAAATGTCTCTTTCACAACAGCAAGGCCTTTCCTTAGCACCTCATTTAAATGTGAGCACCTCACCCCCTAGATCTCTTTTCTACCTTTTCTCCAGAGAACATTTTTATTCTGTGATATTTTATATAATACAATATTACACATATATTTTTCTTTATTGTTCTTACCTAATAAAAAATAAACTCTAGGAGGTAAAGAATTTGTTTTTTTAGAGAGTTATATGCCCAGTGCCTAAAATAGTACATAGCACATAGTACATAGTCAATAAATATTGAATGAATGCCCCATGTTCATTGCAGACTTATTTACAATAGTCAAGACATGGAAACAACCTAAGTAAACATTTACAAATTAATGGATAAATAAAATGTAGCATACACAGACACACATACACACACAAGGGAATACTATTCAGCCATTGAAAAGACTGAAATCCTGCCATTCGAGACAACATAGATGGACCTTGAGAGCATTACGCTAAGTGAAATAAGTCAGACAAAGAAAGACAAATACTGTACAACCTCACTTACATGTGGAATCTGAAAAAAACCAAGCTTATAGGAACAGAGATCAGTTTAGTTGTTACCAGAGACAGGAGGTAGGGGGTGGGGGAATTAGATAAAAGTGGTCAAAAGTTATAAAGTTCCTGTTATAAGCTAAATAACTTCTGGAGATGTAATACACAGCATGATGACTAGTTAACAATACTGTATTGCATATTTGAAATCTGTTAATACAGTAGATCTTAACATTCTTACCACAAGGGAAAGATTTGTGACTATGTGAAGTGATGGATGGTAACTAAATTTATTGTGATAATCATTTCTCAATATACAAGGTCTGTCAAGAAAAAGTCCAGCCACTGTTAATATAACAAGAACGGTTTGCACAACATCAATATAATCTGGCAGCCAAGGAGAGTGGACTAGAAGGCATACGCATGAAGAAAGACGATTTCACTGTACTAGTCAGTGGGGATGCTAGGAACTGTTGAGTGAGCACATGTACTGTGTGATCTGCATTCAAAATGACTGAGTTAATAGAGCAACAAATGTGCATCAAATTTTGCATTAAGCTCCACGGAAACTTTGGATGATTCAGAAGGCCACAGTTACAGGCAACTGCTGATTGGCAGCTTCCCGCCCATGCGTCATATCTTGTGCAGAGATTTTTGGCAAAACATCAAATCACCCAGGTGACTCAGACCCCCTACAGCACAGATTTGGCGTCCTATGACTTCTGGCTTTTCCCAAAACTAAAATCACCTTTGAAAGGGAAGAAATTTCAGACCATCGATGAGATTCAGGACAATATGACGGGGCAGCTGATGGTGATTGGGAGAACTGTGTGAGGTCGCAAGGTGCCTACATTGTCTTATGTACAATGTTTCTTGTTTCTTGTACCTTCTTCAATAAATGTCTCTATTTTTACATTACATGGCTGGATATCTTCTGGACAGACCTCATCTACATATATCAAATCATTGTGTTGTACATTTTAAAGGAATAAAATGTTATAGTCAATTATATCTCAATAAAACTGGAAAAATTGTATATATATTTAATGAATTAATGAGCAAGCACAGGTACAAATGAAATTAGGAAAATATGAACGTGTATTCTTTGTACAGGGAAATTTCTTTTTTTTATTGCATTAAAATGAAAAGTTGTCTGATCTCAATAGCCTGATGAATCCTCACCAGCCTTTGCTTAGTGAACTTCTGTGCAACCTTCAACACTAACTCTGTGACACCCTTCCTGCCTACCTCCTGTCCCAGGATTGAAGTAGTAATTCACTTCATCTGTGATCCTACAGTATATGTATATGGCTTGATTTTAGCATTTATCACTCTATATCTGATAATAATAAATTATATATAATCATTAGTATTCATACTGTTAATTTACACATGAGGCTTTCCAGAAAAGAAACTGCCTTATTTATCTCTGTAGCCTGTAAGCCTAGTGCAATGTCTGGCACACATGAGGTACTTAATAAGTATTTGGTAAATAAGTAAATGAATGAATCATTGGATAGATGAATTCATGAATCAATAAGCAAACAAAGGATAAAACCCTCTTAGTGCAAGGTTCCTTTGCACACTAAACAGAGCTTCCTAAATATTCAAAGGACTACCACACTGTTACTGCCTCTTCAGACTTGCAAAGACCAATTTCCTGGACCACCCACTGTATTGATTTGTTACATGTTGTTATCAGTAGAAAGTGTGTGTGAATTATTTTTCTAGTAGCAGGGATGGCTTGTAAGCAGTAACTGTCAAGTTCAGCTGCTTAGACTATAGTTTAGGTGTAGGCCAAGTTCATGGATTGATTTTCATATAAGCTAGTTCATTTAATTCTGTAATATGCCCATAGGATGCATTCCTAATCCTAGCCAGGTAACTTGTAAGTGTGAGCCAATTGGTACAAGAAGCCTAAAGAATTTGATGGAGCCTACAGATAAAATTGTTTGTCCTACTGACAGTCTTTGAGGAGTTCCACCTTGGGACAGGACACCAAGCCCACCTCATTAGGTCTCCTGGCTACCTGTGGGTACCAAATATAAAGACAGCTGCTTGAGGTGGTTGTGAGACTGAGCATCCTCCGAAGCCACTCTCAGTACAGGGGACTTCTGTGCTCAACTGCTGCCACTGCTCTGAAGTGAAATATTCAGCCACTGTGGACATTGTGCAGCCCCTGGCCACTAAGCAGTTTCTTTTGAACAAACCTATTAACGGCCACTCTCATCCACCTAACCTGCCTCGCAAATTATCAAGTCTTGCTCCTGGCTATTTCAAGACAGTAGAGATGTTACTGCTGCACTAGGATCCTTCAGAGATATGAAGTGCAATATTACAAGGTTGAATTTGGCTGAAACAGGTAAATAAGTCAAAAGGCTTTGAATAGCCTTATATGATCATATCCAGGGGACTAGTCTATCCTCAGCAGACGACTATATATACTTACCCCTCACTGGGAGGAAAATGAACCCAGTACCAACTCCAACTGACAAGGAATACAAAACAAATAGATTCCGAAAATGAAAATTGCTCTCTTAAAGTAAAAAGTACCATAATGCCAGTAACAGGACATTCCTGACAATCCTTAGCCTACCCAGCAGCAACATGAATAAGTAAAATGGTGTGGTATCTTGTCAGCTTGGAAAGGTCATCTCATATTGCTTAAAGTCAGTGAGGCTTTGTCAGACCACCACAGCTAAAAAAATTAGAAAGACACTAACGCCTGGAGGAAAACAACACAGAGCCAGTTCCCTGTGGTACACACATAAAGGATCCAAGCAGAAGAACCCAGCAGAATGTGGCCATCTCAGAAATGAATGAAAGTTAAGCTCACTGAGAACCGCAGTCCCAAACAGCTAAGGTTTGTTTCAAATCCCATCTTCTATTCTCTGCTGAGTGAATAATAACTGGAACCTGGAGACATTGGGGGCCTAGCCCAGGAGAGAATAAACTACCCTGTAATAATATATACTGATGAAATTCAACTTGGTGAAGTTCAGATCAAATGTGGCTTAATTCATATAGTGCCCTGTTATTGATGTGTGCCCAGAGTTTAGCAGAGCGCTCTTTCCAACTAGCACATTTTGAAGTGCAACCCACAGATAGGAAAACATGTAAATGCGATATTTTCTCAAGTGCTGCATTTCTGCAGTGGAATCCTCTATGACATTAAAGATGACACGTATGTGGACTTTCTTGTCCTATGGAAATGTGTATACACAATAATGTTAGGTGAAACAATATGTACACACTGATTACAACCCTGCAGGAACCCAGTTTGTACATCAGCCAAGTTTATAACTGAACTTGGAGTGACACAAATAGAATTGAATGTGCATTAGGTTCTGAGTCTGTTTTTTTTCAGTAGAGTGGTTGAAGCTCACAATAAAAATAATGAAAGGGCTAAAAAAAATAATGCTGTGGTCCCACAGCTGTGAGTTGGGGAAGCACATATTTAAATCCAAGTCCATCAACTCCAGAGAGGGAGCAAACAGTAGAAGCATGACATCATGACACTGCAAACAAAGGAACTTTCTTAGAAACGCAACACTGAGACAGTGATGGGCTCAAGCAGAATTTTAATGACACTGTAGATTAACTGGACACTTTCAGGCAGTATGGATGCCGTTTGAACAGTCCTCCCCAAGAATTAAAGGGGCTATTTACTTTTCATACGCCTGCACTTCAAAGCACATGTGTAGATTTTTTTTTTTTTAATGGACCTAAGGAGGAATCACAATTGTTAAAGAAATGCTAGGCCACAATCCAGGGCCGTGGGCTTTGTTTCTGGAGAGGAGGATGGAGGCCCTACCAGAGAGCTCCAACACCAGAGTGACCTGGAGGGCCAGATCCTGCAGCATAGATGCAAACACTGCCTATCTAGACTCCCTCAGAAGCAGGCAGGAGCAATAGCAATGAAGTCATGGTTTTGCTGAGCCAAACCATGGGCCAAATAATTTGGCCAGACATATGACTGTACCTATGCAAAAGCCATGGAGCATTTGCTTATACATTTTGCTCTTGCTTTTCCCTACTTTCAGCCTTTGTCCTCTTTTGTAGCTTCATCAGAAAAGAAGAGGAAGGGAAGGAAATGCAGTTCCCATGCCTGGATTGCAACTGTCCCTCCCCAACAGTTTTACATCAGCAGTAGCACCATATGAAAGTCTGCACTGTTTGACTAAGTGGAATAGTAGTAAGTAAGGTTTGTGTGGTTTCTCTGGTGCAGGACTTGCCCGATTCTCTAAGCATTTATGTGAAGGTTGGATTTTGCTAATTAAATGGAGAGTTTAGTGTAATGTCGGTTAGTTCCTATCAAATTTGCATATCCTTTTCCTTGTTTGTGGTTTAGATTATCTATGCCATTATTTTCCCCCACATTTCCTAATACTCTAAGGTCGTTGTATGTGCTTTAATGAGAAGCCACTAAAACAGGCACATCAATAATAATAAACAAGGAGTTTCTCAATCAATGTGTTGTAGGTGTTAGGTACACATCTCATAGGTGACTATAAAATTGCTCAGGATTGATGTAAGTCATCTCACAGAAGTTTCTGTAGCCTTTGTGAGCTTACAGTATAAATCAGAGGCACCATTCTTGAAAAAGCTTCAGTGATGACACCAACAATGAAGGGAGAGGGGGCAGAATTAGGATTTCTGGCAGCTTTAAGGGAAAAGGGAGGCCAACATAATCTCTCTGCTAAGGCCATGTATTATGTCTTTCTGCAACAATGTTCTCAGAAATGAAACTCCTCTCCTTTGACTGATCAATACAATACCAAAATCCACCCGGGGACGGTCCCTGTTAAAATGCCTGATGTTGCCGCAGTTGAGATCCTGAATAGTGCTGCACTCTCACATCCAGTCTCACAATATGTGACTGGGGAAGAAGGAGCTGCCACCAAGTTCTTTATTTCATAGACTGAGTGGTTGACCTGCATTAATCCAAAGACAAACAAAAACCAAAATGGAAACACAGCCACTTAAAATGAATGTTGATGCACTGCTCATTGAACCCTCTGAACCAGGTGACAAAGTGATGGACCCAGTCCAAGGGGACAATGGCAGGAGAGATTGCCTGGAATATGTATTTGGCTGGCATCACAGAGCAATTCTGTTGGGAAATCAGTCCTGACAATTAACCTGGCACAGCTGCTAACTTCAAATTGAGAATCCTGTGTTCTATTTTGCTGACATGTGGGCTAGTTCAGGGCCCCCAGCAGATCTTTGAAAAAGACAGAGACTTTCAGCAGGAGATATCACCATTAAAGATTTCATCTAGGAAGTATAGCGTATGGGCTAGTGTTTATTTAACACATTATGTACCAAGTACCAACAGAAAAAAGATGGCATATTCAAAGATGTAAATAAGTAGAATATAATGAAGTGACTGTTTACAAAAGTACAGGCAGAGTTAGGGTGGCCAGCAAAGATGAAGCACCTTTGTGCTAGCATCGGATGGGATCCCTTAGCCCGAGGGAACAAAGGAGCCTTGGCTCAAGGCATCTGCACTTGAAAAATGCGGTGAGTGACTGGGGAATAAAATACACGCAACCTACAGCATTGACATAAGGAGGTAGCCAAGTGGACAAATAAACTTTTCTCACTCTCCTCTTAATCTCAAGTCTCTTAGTACCTTCCATTGGCCCAGTTCAACCATAAGCCAGAGGGGATGGGAACCCACAGATGCAGTCCATTAAGATCTGCCTCCTGGTAACAGAGCAGGGTAGAGAAGGGCGAAGGGGGTTCTGAAGGATCACACAGAGAATGTCCAGCACACACTCAGTTTACAAGTAAGCAGAATAAGGCAAAATAACTTGCCCAGTCAGTGGCAGAGCTGAGAGCTGAAACCAGAGCTAGCTAACTCCAGAGCCATTCTCAAGTATACTATCAGATTCTGCATTTCTGGGCTCGGCTATTTTTCCCATCTCATCTACTTCCAGGTCCCTTTACACACACTCTATGCTGCTGCCAGTGGGTCTCCCTTTTTCAGACTGTAGGCTTTTGCACATACTGCAATCTCTGTTCTAGTAGACCGTGAGCTCCTTTAAGGCAACCCCTCTATCCTACTCATATTTTTATCATCCCTAGGATCCAGCCCAGTGCTGGAGAGATAGTACTTCAGTTATTTTTTTGCTGGTTTATAGGATGAACTTGTAAAGGCAGACAAGGGAAACAAAATTTTTCTCATAAAAAAACTGAAAGTAAAGGACTTGAAGAAATTACTGAAAAAAATTTAAGTAGGTATACTAAAACTTCTAACATTATTTTGGGCTTCAATATTTTGTTTCTACCCCAAACATAATTTATGATAATTTTACTTTTCTGAATTTAATTGAAATAAACCATCAATGATATTTTCACAATCTTCTTCCAGAAAAAAAAACCCTTAGAATACATTAAAAAAACATGTATATAGGGACACACATTTTTACTTTTGCTTCAAGTTTGAAACAGCACTGTTGGATTCTGTACTTAAATTTTTAATATTTTGTTCATCACTGATTGTTTTGCATTAATTTGGATATTAAAATACTGCATTAAAATGTGAGGGTTTTGGCACCCTTTTAAATTTTATAGTAGAGGCCAGTGACTCAGTGGCTTCACCTTAGCCCAGCCCTGAGACCAAGGCAGTTGCTATGGAGATGGAGGAGAATGAAATCAAATGGCTATTGAGGAACAGCATCAAATGAAACTGATATTCTATTATGTTGTGCTTTCATTTCAGAAACATTCAGTAAAAGAGGTCTTCTAAGTCCATCATCAGCCCATCCTACTAGGTCAGGGAAATTAAAGGGTCTCCCAAAATAGTAATGACAGTAAGAGCATCTCATTCAGAATCTCTTGCCTTCGTATCAGGTAAATGATTTCCATGTGGGGAAGCTTAAAACAAAGCAACTACAGGGGAATCTCCTTTCCCCTTCCTTGTCTGATGGATGCCTTCAGGTGCCGAACATGGTTCAGAAACCATCTGCTACAGGGTCCAAAACAAAGAACACAGGAAGGTTTTATCCTCCCCCAAAATCTGGAAACCCCTCAGGAACCAGGTCAGTGGTTTTATTCTGTGCTGTGTGTTGGTTTAATGTATCAAACCAATTGTTTATGGATTAAGTGAAGTTGTTTTTATCCACTTGTTTATGACAAAGACAAAACCAGTTGTTTTTGGAAGTTAAGATGTTTTGATTTAAGAATGAAGTAAGTTGTCTCAGGATGCCATCATTCTATGCTTGTCGACATTGATAAGCCATCAGCAGCCCAGCAGCCCAGAAGCTGAGGGGCCCCGCTGAAGGATTATCAGTACAAACATGTAGAGAAGCAACTATAGCAAGCAGACATTTAGACTGTAAATACTGAGAGTTTGTGAGAGCTATTTCAGAGTTTCAATCTGTGCAAGGTGACACTTTGCAGACCTAAACAGCTCTTCAAAAATATGGAGATGTTTTGCCTGCCACAGCCAAGGGGAGTCTTTGTCAATGGTACTAAATGAGTCAACAGTCCCTGGGGTGATAACCTTAGGAACAGTTTTAGCCTGTCCACCAACACCAGCATCTTTGTTCCCTAACAACGTGCTATTCCAACAAGAGACTTCCTTCTTGCACTGGCAACCAGAAGTCAGCTTCTGGTTGGTTGGTGGGTTAAGTGGTCTCTTTTGAGAAATCAAACTCATATAAAAGGTACATTTCTAAATTTGGACTTTATTCTTTTCACCTCCCTTTGCATGGAACAATAGTATAAATAGTCTGTCATTTGTTTGGAATATGTCATTTATTTGGCTTATTAAGAAATATTATCCTGCCCTGGCTGGTGTAGCTCAGTGGATTGAGTGTGGGCTGCGAATCAAAAGGTCGCCAGTTCAATTCCCAGTTGGGGCACATGCCTGGGTTGCAGGCCAGGTCCCCCAGTGGGGGCATGTGAGAGGCAACCACGCATTGATGTTTCTCTCCCTCTCTTTCTCCCTCCCTTTCCCTCTCTCTAAAAATACATAAATAAATATTTTTTTAAAAAGAAATATTATCCTGTATGTTATTGACTTGTGAAATTATAATTCCCACAGTGAACCTATACTAAATAAATTGCTGGTAAAGATAGAATCAATCTCTGAGTATAATAACTTTACCACCTCCCCTCCAAAAACCAAAGCATTCTGATTATTTTTAAATGTTTTGATGATGTTTAATTAGATTGAGAAACACCAACAAAATTAAAGTAAAAAAATCAAAGTGTAAGGAATATATTACCATCTTATCAAAATATGGTAAATCACACACACACACTGACTGAAAATGATTTAATTGCCCCAATACAAGAGAAGTTAAGTAAATTATTGATGCTTCACTTAATGGACATTCATAAAATCATTAAAAATGATGGTCATAAAGACTAAGTAGCACCATGAAAACTTATGTTCGGTGAAGAAACAAAATAAAAGGAGATCCAAGACAGTGGCAAAGTAACTGAAAGTCACATTCACTTCCTACCAGGACTAAAAAAGAATCACAATTAAGTTATAAAACAACCAACCTGAATAACCAACTGAAGACTAGCTCAACAGAAGTCTTATGAACAAGCATTTAAGGAAGAAGCAGTATTGAGACTCATGAAGGGTTGGCCCCGCACTCAGTTGCAGTGACTGAGAATATGGAGGTTAACTCAGCTACAAAGGTTCCCCCTGAGAAGTGATGGGTCTCGACCCCACCCTGGGCTCCCCAGGCTGGAGCACCAGAACTAGGAAGAGAAGCCCACATAATATCTGCCTGTAAAAATCAGCTGAGATTCCATCTGCTAGGGTAAGACAGGAGTCTGCTAGAGACCCAAGTGCTGTCTTAAAGAGCCAACACACAAAATCTTTTTTTTCCAACACACAAAATCTTCTTCACAGTCACTCACCCTGGACTCCAGCAAAGGGAAGCAGCTAAGAAAGTTGTGTGGCTTCAGAGTGAAGGCTTAACGGACAGCCACCAAGTTGCCTGTGCTGAGTTCCTCCCCCAAGCTGCCCAGAGACACCATCTTTCCTGGTTCAAGCACTCCCTTCCCTACGGCATCAGCCTAAGGGAATGTGCTAGCCCCGCCCTCTGAACTCCCAGTGTCCCCACCCTGCCAAGCTTGCACCCTGAAGAAAAAATATGCTGGCTGTTGCCAGCCTGAGCCCATGATAATGACTTTCCTGGAGGGTCCTTACATAGGTGCAAGTAGTCTTGAGGTATCAGAAATGAACAGGGAAATACTGAGTGGCGTGGCACTAAGGTGAAGACTATTTCCCCTCTCACACCTGACTAGAGCTCTCCCTCAGTGAGAGATCAACTAGCCCCATTCTCCCAGTTCCCTGTAGCCCCACACTGTCAAGCTCTAGCACTATAAAGGAATCAGCTGGCTGTGGAAACTGGGCCTATAAGTGCAGGCTTTGATGAAAAGCTCTTGAGAAGGTCTGGGTAGACTCAGGGGGTGGCACAGAGGTCTGTGGCTCTAAGGCAAGGGCCATTTTCCCCTCACATGCTGGCACCACCATTCCTGTGCAGAGCCTTCCCTCTATGTGGCCAAATATTGGTCTGTTTTAGCCTGATGAACTCTGCTGGCCTCTCCCTGATGACTCCCTGAGACCCTGCCCTATGACAAAAATCTCTAGGCCCCCAGTGGGTGGTGGCTGGCCATGGTTTACCCTGAAACTTTTGCTAAGTGGCTTCAGACCCAGCACTGTCACTGACAGGATCTGTATCAGTCTGGTAAATACCATTTGCTACGGACTGCTAACTCATTGAAAACCTTCCATTGAATCTGTATCGACCTGGTGAATACCACCTGCCACTAACTGGTGACTCACTAAAACCCTTCCAAATGCAACCCACATACTGCCAGAGGTTCTTTCAGTGACTGAGCTTAACAGATAGCCAGCAGGTAGAGACAGATATCTCAGGATACCTTGGGTCTTTTGCTGACCAGCCCCTGGACTCAGTGCTGGTGGAAGCCAGCTATGGTACTCAGCTTTACCCCTCCCATGTGCACCCATGCCCAGCAAAGGTAGCCAGAAACTGTGGATCACTTTGATTCTTCATACAGGTAATCCAGGGCTGGCCGCAAGCAGTGTGTGCCATTGATCTGCAGCAGAATCCACCCAAAAGGCCCCAAAACAAACACACCTGGTGACAGACTTCAGACCACATCAAAGCACAGTAAATTAGCTCCACAAGCAGCAAACCTAAAGAGAGATCTTGGCAAGTACTAAGTATTGCCAGGGCAAATTCTTCTCCATGGGGTCAGTCCCCGCAAAACAAATCATACACTGTGGTCAGGATCAGTCCTCATAGTCAACCACCCTGAGGATCAACCCCACCCATGGACAGGCCACCAGCAATCAACACTTAGCTACAACAGAGGGGCTCACTTAACCCACACAAGAGACATACCTGGAGCAACTAGTACAACTGATCGAGGAGACTGCGCCACTGTGCCCCACAAGACAACCACTGCGTAAGGCCCCCACTACTACATAAGGCCACCATACCAAGATTGGGAGAAATAGCAGATATACCTTATACACACAATCAAGTGCAGAAAGGTAGCTAAAATAAGGAGTCAAGGAAACATACCTCTAAATTAAAGAACAGGAAACTCCCCAAGAAAAATAACTAAATGAAATAGAGGCAAACAATCTACCAGATGCAGAGTTCAAAGTAATGGTTATAATGATGCTCAAGGAAGTTAGGACAAGAATGTATGAACTGAGTGAGAACTTAAAGAGATGGGAAGCATTAAAAAGGACATAGAAACCATAAAAAATAAAACCAGTCAGAAATGAAGAATACAATGTCTGAAATGAAGAACACACTAGAAGGAATCAACATTAAGAGAGATGAAACAGAAGATAAAATGAGCAATTTAGAAGACAAGATAGAAGAAAATATGCAATCTGCATATCAAAACATTTTTTAAATAAAAACAGTTTAAGGGACCTCTACGACAATATGAAGCATGACAATATTCACATCATAGGGGTACCAGGAGGACAAGAGAGAAAGCAAAAGATTAAGAACCCATTTGGAGAAATAATGACTAAAACTTTCCTTAACCAGGTGAAGGAAAAAGACAAACAAGTCCAGGAAATGCAGGGTCCCCAAAAAGATGAACCCAAAGAGGCCCACACCAAGACACATCATAATTAAAATGGCAAAGGTTAAAGACAAAGAAAGAATCTTAAAAGCAGCAAGAGAAACACAATTGCCTGCAAGAGAGCTCCCATAATACTGTCAGTTCATTTCTCGACAGAAACATTCCAAACCAGAAGGGATTGGCAAAAAGATTCAGAGTAATGAAAAGCAAGACCTACAACAAAGACTACCCTGTTCAGCCCAAGATTTTTGTTTATGGGGAGTTTTTTGATTACTGCTTCAATTTCACTAGTTTTTAATTTTTATTGGTCTATTCAGGATCTCTGCTTCCTCTTGATTTAGTTTTGGAAGATTGTATGTTTCTAGAAATTTGTCTGTTAAACCCAAGCTGTCCAATTTGTTGGCATATAGTTGTTCATAGTAAATTCTTACAATCTTTTGTATTTCTGTGGTATCAGTCATTACTTCTCCTCTTTCATTTCTGATTGTGTTTATTTGGGTCATCTCTCTTTTTTTCTTGATGAGTCTGCTTAAGGGTTTGTCACTTTTGTTTATCTTTTTAAAGAAGTAGCTCTTGGATTCATTGATATTTTGCCATGTTTTTTAGTCTTTATGTCATTTAATTCTGTTCTGATCTTGACTCTTCCCTCCCTTCTTCTCATTCTGGGGTTTGTTTGTCATTGTTCCTCCAGTTCTTGTAGATGTAGGGTTAGGTTGTTTATTTAAAATGTTTCTATCTTCTTTAGGTAGGCCTTCATTGCTATGAACTTCCCTCTCAGGACTGCCTTTGCTGTGTCCCATAGGTTTGAGGTTATTGTTTATTCATTTTCATTTGTTTCCAGAAACTTTTTGATTTCCTCCTTGCTCTCATTCTTAACCTTTTCACTATCTAATAACATGTTATTCAGTCACCGTATATTTGAATGTTTTGGTTTTTTTTTCCTTGAGGCTGGATTTGAGCTTCAAGCCACTGTGATCCGAGAAGATGCTTGATATGATTTCAAATTTCTTGAAGCTTGTTTTGTGTCCTCTCATGTGCTCTATCTTTGAAAATGTTCCATGTGCATTAAAAAAATGTATATTTTACTTCTTTGGGATGGAAGGTTCTCTATATATCAATTAAGTCCATTTGATCTAAAGTGTTGTTCAATGCCACAATATTCTTATTGATTCTTTGCTTGGAAAGTCTATCCATTGTTGACAATGAGGTGTTAAAATTCCCTACAATGAATATATTGTTTTTGATATCTTTCTTGAAGTCCTCCAAGATTTTCTTTATATATTTAGATGTTCCTATGTTGAGTGCATATATATTTACAAGGGTTATATCCTCCTGTTGGAAAACTCTTAAGTATTATGTAATGACCTTCTTTGTCTCTTGTTACGATGTTTGTTTTGCTGTCTATTTTGTCTGATATAAATATTGTTACCCCAGCTTTTTTTAATGTCCATTTTCATGAAATATTTTTTCATCCCTTCACTTTCAGCCTGTGTAGGTCTTTTGTTCTGAGGTGGGTCTCTTGTAGACAGCATATATGTGGATAGTGTTTTCTTATCCATTCAAGTAACGTATGTCTTTTGATTTGAGCATTTAATCCATTAACATTTAGGGTTTGAATTGAAAGGTACTTATTCATTGCCATTTTTTCCTCTGTACCTGTGTTCCTAGCTGTCTCTCTCTTTTTCTTCATCTTCTTAAAGCACTCCCTTTTGCATTCTTAAATGCTGGTTTGATGGAGATGTACACTGTTAGCCTCTTTTTGTCTGGGAAACTCCTGATTTTGCCTTCCATTTTAAATGAGGGCCTTTTTGAGTTTAGTAGTCTTGGTTGCAGGCCTTTGCTTTTCATTACTTGGAATATTTCTTGCCATTCCCTTCTGGCTTGTAGTGTTTCTATTGAGAAATCAGCTGATAGCCTTATCGGAGCTCCATTGTTTGTTACTAGCTATTTCTCCCTTGCTACCTTTAAGATTCTCTCTTTGTCTTTAAATTTTGTCATTTTAATTGTGATTTGTCTTGATGTGGGCCTCTTTGGGTTCATCTTGATTGGGACCCTCTGTGCTTCCTGGACTTGTGTGACTTTTTTCCTCATCAAGTTATGGAAGTTTTCTGTCATTACTTTTTCTTTCTTTCTTTTTTTTTTTTTTTTAAAGACTTCATCTATCTATTTTCAGAGAGATGGGAAGGGAGAGAGAAAGAGAGGAAGAGAAACATCAATGTTTGGTTGTCTGCCATTCACCCCCCACTGGGGACCCAGATCGCAAGCCAGGCAGGTGCCCTGACTGGGAATCAAACTGGAGACCCGTTGGTTTGCAGGCCAGCACTCAATCCACTGAGCCACACCAGCCAGGGCTGTCATTACTTTTTCAAACAGGTTTTCCATTCCTTGCTCCTTTTCTTCTCCCTGTCGTATCCTTATGATTGGAATATTATTATTTGTCATGTTGTCCTGCATTTCCCTTAAACAATCTTCATTCTTTTTTAGTCTTTTTTCATTTCATTGCCCTGTCAGGGTGTTTTTTTGTACCTTGTCCTCCAACTGGCTGATTTGATCCTCTGCTTCATGTAGCCTGCTTTTAATTCCTTCTAGTGCATTCTTCACTTCAGATATTGTATTCTTCATTTGCTCTTATTAATAGATTCTATGTCTTTTTTCATGCTGGTGTAGTTCCCAGTAAGTTCCTTGTAGCTTCCATAGAGTTCTTTGTAGTTCTCACTGAGCTCCTGGAGCATGTTTACAACCATTATTTTGATCAAATTCTGATAGATTGCCTCAATTTCATTTAGCACCCTGAAAGGAAAGGATGCCTCCTTTCCTCTCAGAGGGGATTGTTTCTTTGTCTCCCCATTTTAGGTGGCCCTTTTCATTTGTTTCTGCATTTCACTGATCTGTTTTGACTCCCTGTCCTGTGGTGTGGCCTTCTCTGACAGGAAACCTGTGGAACTCAGTGGTACAGTCTCCTTAATCTCCTGAGCTGGGTGCCCTTTATGCCATATATGTTGGCCGTCTTGTAATTGGGTTTTGATTGTTGTTAGCTCATTCTTTGGTGGGTTCTTCCCTCTAGCTGGCTGACTGAGAGTCACACCGCCCACCATGTCTTCTATACTGCTCTATAGGTGCTGCCAGAACAAAACAAAACAACCCAGGAAACAAAACCCACATCCACAAAATTAACCCCCACCCATATCTACACTATTAACAACAAATAACCAAATATTAATAAAGTTGGGAAAAGAATAAGGCTATTATAAGAGGAAAAACAAATATGAGATGAGTAATGGAAAAATGATTTTGAGAGGATAGAGGGAAGAGAATAATAAGAGTAGGGAATGGAAACAAAGTGAAGAAACAAAGAAAATTTGCATTGTAAATTTTAAAAAAGGAGGAAAGAAGGTAAAATTGAGTAAGAAAAGGGAAGAGTATTATATAAGGTTTAAAAAAATAATGAAAAAATAGGAACAAAATTGAAGAAAAACAACCACCACAGCAATACGATTGACAAATGAGCACACATTAATAAAGGTGGAAAGGGAATAAGAAGGAAAAAAAAGATTATGAGATATCTAAAACAAGGAAAAATGATTTTGAGAAGATAGAGGGAGAAGATATAAGAGTGAGGAATGAAACACAGGCCAAGAGAGTGAAAAATCAAATTTAAAATGAAAAAAAGAAAGGGCAGCAGGAAGGCAAAATTCAGTAGGAGAGGGGAACAATAAAATTTGAGATTTGAAATACAAAATATTGAACATCTAGGAATAAAATTAAAGAAATGCAACAACAACCACAATATCAGCAACCAATGAGCAAAGATTAATATAAGTATATTATAAGAAAGGGGAAAAGAATGTGAACTGACTAATGGCAAGAAAAATGTTTTTGAGAGACTGGAGGGAGGAGAAATAGTAAGAGAGGGGAATAGAAACAAGTAGAAAGGGAACAATAAAATTTAAAACAAAAATAAAAAGAGGAAGGAAGAAGGCAAAGTGGAGTAAGAGAAGGGAGGAGTAAAATATGAGATTTGAAATAAATTAAAATAAAAAATAGTGAAATAATAGAGACAAACTTGAAGAAAAAGAAAAAAATGTTAAAAAGCTATGCAGGAGAAAAATAACACAAATAACAAAGAAGACCAAGGTGGAATTCGTCTCAGCAGAGTCTAGTGTTTGCCACTGTCTTCTCTTTCTGGGTCCACCCTTGGTAATGTCAGATGGTATTCTAGTCTGGCCCTAGGCAACCTGTTGGAGACTGCAAACAATCCACATTCTGTGGCTGTCTCCTTCAGGCTTGGCTGGTCCCCACTGTTCTGCCCTTCTGGCTTTCCATCAGCACAAAGCCCAGGGGTGGTTCATCTAATGTCTGAGAGCACTGCCAGTGCCAACTCCACCTGCCTCCAGAGAGAGCCTCTGGTGCCATGTGGAGGGTGGAAACCCTGGGTAACTCCCAGGGGGCGCTGTTCAGTCTTCAGGGAAGATGGTGGGAGTGTTTCTTGGCCCCCCTGCCAGTGGTCTTGGTCTATCCCAGATTATTTCCAATAATGTATAGTTTCTGGTGGATTAGCTCTCCATTCCCTGTGAGGGACCCATCTGTGTAAAAAGGGCAGCTCTTCCCTACTGGTGCTGATAACAGCTCTGTATAAGAGCTGAGGTTCAGTGGGGCCCTGAGCATCCCTTCCTTTTCGTGCCTGTTTCTAACTTCTCTGCTTTGCTGGTTTCCATGGATCAGGGCCCAAGGAACCAGCACATCTCGTAGCGTCTGACAGAAGTTCAGAAAGGGCCCTTTAGAGCTTCTCCATCTTTCTCCTGTGGATATGCACTGAGCTGGGGGCTCCTGAGCCTGGCCTCACTAATCTGCAAAGTGTGCAACCTCATAGATGGGGGTTGGACACACTTGCTTGTGAGGCAACCTGCCTGGCTACAACAAATCTCAGGTGTTGAGCTCCTGGCCAGCTAGTCCCCAGCCTGCCGGTCTCACAGGAGACTCAGGCCCGAACTCTCCACTCTGCACAGCCCCCTGCTCACCAGCCATGCTGGATCAGATCCCAGAGTCCCTTCAGCATGACACTTTCTGTTCTTCTTGTGCAGCTGGATGCAGTGGGACTGAACTGTGCTTTCACTCTGGTTTCTTTGTTGGCAAAGGTGCTGCGTGTGCGCATGAGCACAGGGTCCCTACCAGTCTTGCCTCAGCTCCGCTTTTAAAAGACTCTCTATGTGTCCCCCACACTGCAGCACCGAGCCCTGGGCCACTTCTCTACGCTCTCCACCTACCCTCAAAGCACAAAGCCTCTCTCAGTCAGGGCTGTACGCAGCCTGCCGTGCCTCAGACAGTTTTAGGAGATAGAGTTTCTTTCTGGAACTCTCCTGGTTGGCGCTGCAGATATGGACATGCTGCTCACTGTGTGTGTAGCCTAACTCTCCCAGACTGTATATCCTCCTAAGTCTCTCCAGATTAGGTTGGTGGTTTCCCTGTGTGGGACCAGGGCCCTGCTCTGGGAGGGGAGGGAGACCCTCAGTCGCATTTTCTGTCTGATCTGTCCTCTGCTGCAGATACCTCACACAGGGCATTTACCCCTCAATTTATAAAATCTCTTACCGGATGGTGCAAAGCATTCTTTGTACTCCTTGGCTTTAAAAATTCATATCAGTTGAGATTCCTTTGATTGTTCTGGTCACTTGTTGGCAGATCAGCCAAAAATGTATACTGGAGTTACAAGCAAGTGGGCTCAGCTTCCACCTGCTCAGCTGCCATCTTCCTAATCACAATTCTTTGTATTTCTTTGGTGCTAGTTATTACTTCTTTTCTTTTTTCTAATTTTATTTATTTGGGTTCTCTCATTTTCTTGAAGAGCCTGGTTAAAGGTTTTTGAATCTTGTTTATCTTTTTTTAAAAAAACAGTTCTTGGTTTCATTGAACTTTTATATTGTTTTTTAGATTCTATTTATTTTTGCTCTGTTCTTTATTATTTCTTCTACTTAATTTAGCCTTTGTTTTGGTGTTCTTTTGCAAGATGCTTTAAGTGTAAAGTTAGATTGTTTATTTGTGATTTTTCTTATTTCTTGAGATAGGCCTGTAATGCTATGAATTTCCCTCGCAGGGCTACTTTTGCTCTGTCCCTTTGATTTTGTGTGTTTGGTTCTCATTTTCATTTGTCTCAAGGTATCTTTTGAATTCTTTGTTGATATCAGTGTTAACCCATTCATTGCTTATTAACATGTCATTTTGCTTCCATGTCTTTGTGTGTTTTCAGGTTTTTCTGGTGATTGATCTCTAGTTTCATACCATTATCATCTCAGAAAATGTTTGATATGATTTTAATCTTCTTAAATTTATTGAGACTTGTTTTGTATCCTAACATGTGGTTTATCCTAGAAAATGATCCATGTGCACTTGAAAAGAATATATAGTCTGGTGTTTTGGGGTGAAATGCTCTGAAGATATCAATTACATTGATCTGATCTAGTGGGTTCTTTAAGGCCACTGCTTTCTCATTGATTTTCTGTCTGGAAGATCTATTCATTGATGTCAATGGGCTGTTTAAATCTCCTACTATGACTGTGTTACTATCACTCTCTCCCATTATGTCCATCAAGATTTGCTTCACATATTTAGGTGTTTTTATGTTGGATGCATAAATGTTTACAAGGGTCATATCCTCTGGTTGGATTGTTCCCTTTATCATTATGTAGTGTTCTTTCTCTTTTACTGTAACCTTTGTTTTCTAGTCTAATTTGTCAGATATATGTACTGCTACCCTAGCTTCTTTTTTCCTTTCCATTTGCATGAAATATCTTTCTCCATTTCTTTACTCTTAGTTTGTGAGTATCTTTTGTCGTGAGGTGGTGTTTTAGTTAGCATGTATATGAGTCTTGTTTTCTTATCCATTCAGCTACCCTATGTGTTTTGATTAGAGCATTTAAGTCATTTACGTTTAAAGTGATATTTTTTAACCCAGCAAAGATACAATTTATTTTTGAATATATTTTATTGATTATGCTAATACATTTGTCCCATTTCCCCCCCTTTATTCCCCTCCACCCTATACACCCTCTCCCACCCTCATTACCCCCGCCCTTAGTTCATGTCCATGGGTCGTACATGTAAGTTCTTTGGCTTCTACATTTCCTATAATATTCTTAACCTCCCCATGCCTATTATTGATACGTACGTATTTATTGCCATTTTATTGTTTTAGCCATATTCCTCTGTTGTCTTCTCCTCCTTCCTCCTCCTCCTCCTCTTCTTCTCATTTTCCTTCTCCTTCATCATCATCTTCTTCTTAAGGAAGACCCTTTAACATTTCTTGTCATACTGATTTGGTGGCAATGAACACCTTCAGCTTTTTCTTGTCTGGGAAGCTCTTTCTTTCTTTTTTTTCAATTTTTAAATGATAGCCTTGCTAGGTAGTCTTAGTTATAGATTCTTGCCTTTTATCACTTTGAATATTTTCTGCCAATTCCTTCTAGCCCGAAATGCTTCTGTTGAGAAATCAGTTGACAGTATTATATTAAAAAATTCCCTTGTAGGTAGCTGCCTTTCTCTTGTGGCTTTAAGAGTCTCTCCTTGTCTTTAACCTTTGCCATTTAAATTATGATGTGTCTTGGTGTGGGCCTCTTTGGGTCCATCTTGTTTGAGACTCTTTGTACTTCCTGGATTTGCATGTGTTTTTCCTTCACTAGGTTAAGGAAGTTCTCAGTCATTATTTCTTCAAATAGCTTATCAATCCCTTGATCTCTCTCTTCTCCTTCTGGTACTCCTGTGAGGCATATGTTGTTATGGCTCCTGTTGCCTCAAAGGTTCCTTACACTCTACTATCATTTTTTTAAATCCTTTTTTTCTTTTTACTGCTCTGACTGAGTGGTTTTTTCACTGCAAATTCCACATTGCTGATGCGATCCTCTGCTTATCCAGCCTAGTATTTATTCCTCCCAATGCATTCTTCATTTCATATATTGTATTCTTTATTTCCGTATGATTGTGTGATCACTGTGCTGTACACCTGAAACTAATACAAAATAATATTGAGTATAAACTGTAATTTAAAAATGAATGAATAAAAGAAGTAAAATATAAGAAGTTACATATATTATTATAATTATTTAGAATTTGCTTAGGGAAATAGACTGGAAAGAAAGTATTCATTGGATAAATACCAAGCATGCAAGATGCAGAGATAAGCATTTTATGCCTTCTCATTAGATCCTCACACTGACCTTATATAAACTCCATTTTTCAGATGTGGGAAATGAAAGTGTGATATTGTGATTTATAATAAGAACTATATAGTTGGTTTTTCTGTTTCTGACATTAAACTCATAAAATCATTGGAATTTCTTAAGTGATGAGAGTGATAAAAGTATCATTGTCATGTTAATTACCTGATTTGGGGGGCCCACCAGTGTATGAGACTTATTGCCAGGAGAATCAACCATGTTGATTGGAACTTTCAATACAACTCCTCTCACCTCTGGGGAGGGGAGCAGGGCTGGAATTTGACTCATTTGTCAATGACCAATGATTTAATCAATCAGACATATGTAATGAAGCCTCCATAGGTACCCAAAGGACCAGGTTCAGAGAGCTTCTGGGTTGCTGTACATGTGGAGTTTTGGGGAAAATGATGCCCTCAGAAAAATCATGAAAGCTCTGCACCCCTTTCCCATACCCTGCCCTATGCATCTCTTTCATCTGGCTGTTCCTGGGTTACATTATTTTATGATAAATTAATAATTTAGTTATTACAGTATTTTCGGACTATAAGATGCACTCCCCCCAAATTTGGGAGAAAATGGGGATGTGTCTTATAGTCTGAATGTAGCTTACCTGGCTCGCTGGGGGGAAAGGGGACGGCGGTGGAGCGGGGTTTTTTTTTCCTATTTTCCTCCTCTAAAACTTAGGTACGGCTTATGGTCTGGTGTGTCTTATAGTCTGAAAAATATGGTAAATGTTTCTCTGAGTTCTGTGGGCCGATGTAGCAAATTAATCCAACCCAAGAAGGGGATTATGGGAACCTCCTATATATAGCTGATCATTCAGAAGCACAAGTGACAACCTGGGGTTGTGATCGGCTCCTGAAGTGGGGGGATTCGAATGGCAGTCTTTTTTTTCACTCTGAATGGCACTCTTATAGTACTAATACTCTTTTTTTAAAAAATATATTTATTGATTATGCTATTACAGTTGTCCCATTTCCGCCCCTTCACTCAACTCCATCCTGCCCACCCCCTCCCTCCCACATTCCCCCCTATAGTTCATGTCCATGAGTCATGTATATAAGTTCTTTGGCTTCTACAGTTCCTACACTATTCTTACCCTCCCCCTGTCTATTTTCTACCTACCATTTATGCTACTTATTCTCTGTACCTTTCCCCCCTCTCCCCCTCCCACTCCCCTATTGACAACCCTCCATGTGATCTCCATTTCTGTGGTTCTGTTTCTGTTCTAGTTGTTTGCTTAGTTTTCTTTTGTTTTGGTTTTACGTGTGGTCGTTAATAACTGTGAGTTTGCTGTCATTTTTACTGTTCCTATTTTTTATCTTCTTTCTCTTAGGTAACTCCCTTTAACATTTCATATAATAAGGGCTTGGTGATGATGAACTTCTTTAACTTGACCTTATCTGAGAAGCACTTTATCTTCCCTTCCATTCTAAATGATAGCTTTGCTGGGTACAGTAATCTTGGATGTAGATCCTTGCGTTTAATCTTGGGTAATGTAATTATGATGTGCCTTGGTGTGTTCCTCCTTGGGTCTAGCTTCTTTGGGACTCTCTGAGCTTCCTGGACTTCCTGGAAGTCTGTTTCCTTTGCCAGATTAGGGAAGTTCTCCTTCATTATTTGTTCAAATAAGTTTTCGGTTTTTTGTTCTTCCTCTTCTCCTGGCACACCTATAATTCGGATGTTGGAATGTTTCAAGATGACCTGGAGGTTCCTAAGCCTCTCCTCATTTTTCCGAATTCTTGTTTCTTCATTCTTTTCTGGTTGGATGTTCCTTTCTTCCTTCTGGTCCACACCATTGATTTGAGTCCCAGTTTCCTTCACATCACTATTGGTTCCCTGTACATTTTCCTTTGTTTCTCTTAGCATAGGCTTCATTTTTTCATCTACTTTTCGAATAGATTCAACCAATTCTGTGAGCATATTGATAACCAGTGTTTTGAACTGTGCATCCGATAGGTTGGCTATCTCTTCCTCGCTTAGTTGTATTTTTTCTGGAGCTTTGAAGCGTTCTGTCATTTGGGCCATTTTTTTTTCTTTTTTTGTCTTGGCGTGTCTGTTACTTTAAGGGGCGGAGCCTTAGGTGTTCACCGGGGTGGGGTAAGGCTGGTTGCTGTGCTGTGACGCTGTACGTGGGGGAGGGGCCCAGAGGGAGCAATGGTGCCCGCCTCACTCTCCTCTGGATTTCAATCTTTCACTCCAATACCCACAGTCAAATTGGGCCCCTCTGGTGCTGGCTCCCGAGTGGGTGGGCCCGTGCACACTCTAGGCCCCTGTGGGTCTCTCCAAGGACCTCTCCCGTGAGGCTGGGAGTCTCTCCTGCTGCCGCCCCAACCCCCACGGGCATCCTCAATCAAAGGTTTGAGGCTTTATTTCCCTGAGCTGTAGCCCTGGGTTGCGAGGTCTGCTTCGCTCCCCGCTGTTCGTCCAGTTTATCTATGTTCGAATGTGGGGCTGCGGTGTGCTACCCGCACTCTGCCTGCCCCGCTCTCCGCCACTCTGAGTCCGGCCCTCTTGGTTTATCTGCTCGAATGTGTGGCCGCAGGGTCTGCTAGTGCTCGGACTGCCTGCCCCGTTCGTCCCACACTCCGCCAGTCTCTGTCCTACCACAGCTATGCGAGTACTCTCCAGCCCGGTGCCCGTCTCCGCCCCTCCTACCGGTCTAGAAGAATGTTCATTTTTTATTTCCTTGGTGTCGGACCCCCTTGCCGTTCGATTCTCTGTCAGTTCTGGTTGTGGGAGGAGGCGCAGTGTGTCTACCTACGCCGCCATCTTGGTTCTCCGTGCTAATACTCTTAACCTGTGGGATCTGATGCTATCTCTGGAATTGAGTTTAATTGTTGGACACCCAACTCGTGTGGAAGAATTGAGTGGTATGAGGGGAACACCATCCCCCACAAGCACACTTTGGAAATTGGTATCAGAACCCATTTACAATGTGAGAAAGGTTAATTAACATAGCTAATAAGTGCAAAGCTGGGGATCTAAACACATTCAGTCTGTCTTCAGAACCTGGGCCCCTTCTCTATGCTCTTCTGCCAAATGATAACAGCAGTTATGCCAGCATGACAGGATACCCTGTGTCTTTCTTCTTTGCCTTATTTTTAAAATTTTCTTCATCAGTTATATTTACTTTTATAATTTGCCAAATACCTCCATTAATTAAAACCAAAATAAACACTGCCAGGTAGAACTTCAAAACTGGAAAAAATGCTTTTTAACAATTTTCAAAAGGAAAAACAACAAAATCATCCTCAGGAAAAAAAAAGTGACTTTAGTAGCCTTTAGGAAACAAGAAAAAGAGGCAGGAAAAGAATTAAGAAAATGCTGGCTCTGGGCAAGTCCCTCACTCCCCATGGAGACAGAACAAACCAATCTCTTCTATATCAGATGACCTACAGAAATTGGATAGAAAATGAGGGGTCAAGTTTGTGCTTGCAGAAACTTATGTCACTGGAAATGTTGAGGAAGAGTAGTACCCATGGTGGCTGTGAGCAAGAATTACTTATCTACATCATATAATTTGAAGGTCATCAATATAGCACTTTGCTTTTTAAGGTCAAGCTTTAAAGTCAGACAGATCTGGGCTTCAACCAGGGTCCAACCTCTGACCTGCTCTGTGACTTTAAATCCCTTGACCTGTCTGATCCTTGTTTCCCTTATTGGTAACACAATATCCCTCACAAAGTTATCATAAGTATCTTAAGTAGACTTAATAAGTTAATATATGTAAAGTCTTTAGAACAGAGTCTGGCACATAGTAAGTGTTCAGTAATCACTAATATTTATTATTATTTATAAGTTTCCTACATACTGTTTCCACATAGCATGATGTCTCCATCATAAGAAATTCATGCTTTGGGGATAATGTTTATGCTCTCCAGGTATTCTTTTTACCATCATCATCATCATCATCATCATCATCAGGCTTCAAAATGAATGTGGTTGGAGAGTAATGGCCATGAAATAATAGTCTGCAAATGGCAGGGGAGAACCATGACCCCTCATTTTTTATGCCCTGTGAAACAGAAAACGTAAAAAAAAAGAGAGACTTCTACTTGGGGTTAGTGTGAACATACAGAGGTAGAATATAAAAATTAAAGTGACACCTTTTAGTTAGAGTGAGAAGGTTGTAGGAGGATTCCAAGCCGTGCTCTCCATCTCTATGTATACTTCTTTGAAAATAAAAGTAGGCCAATATATCAATGTGAGAGGTGCATACCCAAAGCATGAAATCCTGCAAAGGAGCATGAATAATAAATGGAGGAACTTCTGTGCCTTCTCTCAGCTGAGGGCCATCTAACAACAGGCCATTAGTTAAGTTTCAAGGTTAAGAAGTAGTGAACTTGGGAACCAGACTGACTGAGTTTCAACCTCTAACAGTTACAGGCTGGAGGACCTCAGACAAAACATTTAATATATGAACCTCCATTTTCTCATCTTTGAAATGAAAATAATAACAATTGATATTTCATCATGTTAGTATTAAATGAGTTAATAACATCTTAAGTGCCTAACTTGGTGCCCAGCACTTATTAAGTGCTCAATTAATGGTAGCTATTAGCATTGTTACCAAGGCACTCCAATAAGCAAAAAACACTTAGTTTGACAAATAGAAAACATTTTATTCGACTGCTTTTAAAACTAAGTTGAAGCCATCAATACTATTTATAAATGATTTAAAGACTTCCTTCCATTTTATAGTATGGACCTATTAGGGGTAGGCTACAGGAAGAGAGGGAGATAAAACACAGGGGATGAGAGAAGATGACACGCTGAGAGTTGAGGAATTGAGAGAAGAAAAATGGACAGAGACAGGGCCAGAAGCAGAGAGGATCAAATTAATCCAAAGGGAGAACCAGTGGGCAAGACAAGACAGGCAGCTGGGAGGAGAGGGAGACAGGCAAGGAGTTGCAGGATGGGCAGCTGGTGGGTGTGTGGTGGGTGTATAATTTACCATCACCTGCTATCTGCTGAACTCTGGACTTCAGAGGAAGTTGTCACCACCTTTTGAAATGCATTACTTTTTTTTGGCTCTTAGAAGCAGCTTTTCTGCATTTTTTTAAACCTCAAAGTTTTTTTCTGAAGTAAAATTAATTTTCTTTTGAAAGGATGAATGTTTTATACCTGCACCCCAGTGAAGAGATGACTTTGGGTTTAGACATGTGTTTTACAAGGAGAAAAATTGGTCAGCAAATTAACCATCTCCATCTGGAAGTCCTTTGGCTATGGGAGCTGTCAGAGTGACTCAGATCTGTTCTTGGAGGCTGCCTCATACAAATGAGTTCAAAAAGTTACACTTACAGCAGTATGGCCCCATGGTTTTTCTGTCCCTGAGAACAAAGGCAGAGGTGAGCCACACAGGTCAGAGGTACCTCCCCTCTGCTGCTGAGCCTGAAGCAGAACATTTCAAAACAATTGCTCACCCATGGACATGAAGGAGTTGGATGTTTAGTGATTTATGCTTTCCACCTGTTTGAGGTTTGAATCTGTGGTTGGATAGGGGTTTGGGTATGGTAAGGTTGAATGGGCTGGGGGTTAGGGAGTGCTAATCCCCCTAGGTTTGTTCTGATGGTCCAGAAGTAACCAGGACTTTGAGTTTTCATGAATCTCTTCCCAAATTCACAACACTAGGGTTGATGATCTAGTTCAGGGGCCAACAAAATTTTTATAGAAAGGGCTAGCTAGTAGGTTTGCAGGTGGTAAAGGCTCTGTCGCAATCAATCAACTCCACTGTTGTAATACAAAAGTAACCATGGACAATATGTAAATGAATGAGAGTGGCTGTGTAAAATTTTAATTTTATGTTATTTTCATGTGTCACCAAATAGCATTCTTTTGACTTTTCCCAACTATTTAGAAATGTCAAAAACATTCTTAGCTCACACAACAGGTGTACAAACACAGGTGGTGGCCCAGATATGACCCATGAGCCATCATTTCCTGACCCCTGATCTGTCTGCAGGATTAAACACCAGAGCTTAGAAAGGAGGTGAGGAATAGCAAAGAGTGATGTTCTTGAGAGTGCAGACCCTACTCCTATAGGAGGAAACATTTTCTCTAGGATCATTTCAATGTAAAAAGAAGAATCTCCAACCCCTCACCAGATAACCTGAATTCTTCATTACATGACAATGTCAGATAACTGAAAGGTTAATAAATTGCTATCAAAGAAATATCACCTTTGCCTTCTAATTCTAATTCCTGAGGTTAATAAATTAGAGAATGAATGAGGTAAGTTCCATCAGCAGATAAATTAGGGACTCATACTGAGAAACAACTCACTAAACAGAACTGACAAAATTTGAGCCCATTTCAAGAACTAACCCATGAGTAAATTCCCCAAAACTCCAGCAACTACCATGTTTAAAGATGCATATAGCTTTTCAATATCACACGTGTACTTTCTCAGCACAGACATCAGATGTCTGAGTTACCATGTGAAGGTAGGTATACACAGATCTTCACATATCGAGGGGCTCCAAGTTATGAACCATGAACTAAATCCAACCTTCTTATCTAATATAGGGGTAAATAAAACTCATTAAAGGGAAATGACTTACATAAGGTCACACACTTTGCCACTGTGGTGGGGGGACAAATTCTTGCATTAAGCTTCCAGAGACAAAGGTCAAAGGACACTCTTCCTAGCCTAAGGGGCTGGTGAATGTGAAGAGTATGCCCCAGATGGGCAAGGGACTCTCCCAAGATACCAGAATTTCAACAAGGGATTCAAGTAGGGTGTTGTCAGGTAGAGAATGCTATGGTCCAGTAAAAAACTGGAAGGTACAGGCCATCCTTTTGGAATCCTATGAAGAGTGCCCACTGTGGACCATGAATAGTATTAAGTATACTTTATATACCCTGTCTTCTTTTTTTATTTTTAAATTACAATTGCCATGCAATATTATATTAGTTACACCCTATCTTCTTTAGGTCCACAAAGTTACTCTATCTACAAGGTAGTTAAGAAAATTCCCATTTTCCAGATGAGGAAACTGACTGAGTGATGCAAGAGATCTACTAGCTATTAATGCTAGTGGAAAGAGACCCTTAGCTACCTCAGCAAAACCTGCCTCAGTCACAACAGGAATGGCAAGATCCATTTAAGGTGTGACAGTAAAGGTGTCCTCAGAAGTGGAAGCCCCAACTTCCCAGTGCTTCTCAACAACTTCCTAGGGCCTGCTCAGGGATGCAACTTGGGGCATGTTTGGACTACAGGGCTATTTGTATTCTCATTGGGATCATTACCCACACATCACTGTACTCCACCACTCTACCTTGCTCCTCTTCCTTCGTGCTATTAAAATATAGAGAAGCAAAAGTTCAACTCATAGTGTATAACAACCTCTGCAACCATGGAAATTCAAAATCTGTTTAATTATCAATAAGTGAATTGTTCATTGTTGGATTGTCTGTGAAGATACAAGACTCTTGTGTCTTTTTGCTTCACAGAGGCAGTGTCCTATAGGGACTAAGAGCGCAGATCCTGGAACTCGGGTCCTGGAGCCAAACTGTCTGGGCTTGGCTCCCTTTTCCACCACTCACTGGTTATATGACCCTGAGCAGGTCACTTTATTTCTCAAGATTTCATACTTCCACCTGTAAAACAGTTATACTAATAGTAGCTACCTCTTAGGATTATGAAAATTAAGTGAGTTGCTATGTGTAAAGCACATAATATGGGCTGTGTGAATTAACTGCTATTGGTATAACATTAAGGCCATATCTGAAATTAGTTAGTCTGAACCAGGAAACCAGCCAAGATAGGTACAACAAATGTTTGTGTGATAGTGAGTGTATGAGGAGGAAGAAGGTAAGGAGAGAACGAGGGAGAAGGGAGGAAAACATAAAAGTCAGAGAGGAGGGAAGAAGAGGAAAATAAAGTGGGAAGATGGGTGAACAGGGCCAAAGGGAAGAGCGGGAGAGAGGCAGAAAATCCAACAGCAAACACTCTACACAGTGAAAGAGGTAGCTGCTTTTAACATTACCACTGCAAACAGAGGTAGATGTTTGATATTAGCCAGATTCCATAACAACAATAGCTGCATTGATTGAATTTTGAATAAGTCTCAGGCACTGTACTGGTGCTTTCTATGTGTTAGCTTATTTAATTCTCACCAAAAATATCATGACAATTTTACCATGGCCCTTTTTTTTTCTTTTTCCAATTGAGGAAGATTATGCTTAGGAAGGTCAGGTAATGTGTCAAAGGTCAAATATCTAGAAAGTTATAGAGAGCCCTAGCTTCAAACTCAGGTCTAACTCCAAAGCCCATGCTCCAAACACAGTCTATATCTGCCTCGTAATCAAGAGTTCTGCATGCTTCAAATCCGTTGGCACCAGACTACACCAAGAAATGCACTTATAACTCACTTAGAATAATAATCTAATAAAAATCATGTGATCATAAAATGATTAAGTATACCTCTACTTTTTCAGGGATTCCTTGAGAAGACATCAAGCTAGACTAATCCAGGACACTAGCTGCTCCAGAATGCAAATGGGTTCAAACTACTGCTGTCTTCACAAAGAGCTCACTGCCAAGGAGAATCTGTTGGGTGATGGAAATAAAAAGGAGAATAAAGAATGGCCCTTAAACTGTTCGAAGCATGACCTTTGAATAGGAGAAAATGAACCCGAATAGAACACGTGGGGCCTGAGATGACAGCTCTTGTCTTCAGAGCTGATAGATTCCTTGAAGGAGAAGGAAGTTTTAAAAAATTATTAAGCTCTTCATTTTAAAGATGAGAAAAATATATGCATATTATTGAATGTTTTAATCATAAATGCATGTTGTAGCTTGTCAAATGCTTTTCTGCATCTATTGACATGATCAGATGATTTTATCCTTTGTTTTGTTAATGTGGTGTATCACATTGATGGATTTGCATATGTTGAGCCATCATTGCCCCCTTGAAATGAATCCCACTTGATCTTGATGTATTTTTTAATGTATTATTATATTTAATTTGCTAGTATTTTGTTTAGGAGTTTTGCAACTGTATTTATCAGAGATGTTCATCTGTAATTTTCTTTTTTGTGTGCCCTTGCCAAGTTTTGGTATCAAGTTAATGTTGGCCTTATAAAATGAGTTAGGAAATATTGCTGCTTCTTCAATTTTTTGGAAGAGTTTGAGAAGGATAGGTTTTAAATCTTCTTTGAATATTTGGTAGAATTCACTAGTGAAACAATACCTCTGATACAGGTAATATCCAAAATGTATAAAGAACTCATATAATTCAACAACAAAAAAACAAAAAATCCAATTTAAAAATGGGCAGAGGACCTGAACAGACAATACTCCCAAAAAGACATACAAATGTCTAACAGATATATGAAGAAATGCTCGACTTTACTAGTTATAAGGGAAATGCAAATCAAAACCACAATAAGATACCACCTCACATCTGTCAGAATGGCTATCATCAACAAGACAAGAAACAAGTGTTGGAGAGGATGTGAAGAAAAAGGAAACCTAATTCACTGCTGGTGGGAATGTAAAGGGGTACAGCCACTGTGGAAAACAATATGGAGACTCCTCAAAAAAATAAGAACAGAACTACCATGTGACCCAAAAATACCTCTTCTGTGTATCTACCCGAAAAATTTGGAAACATTTATTTATAAAACTATATATACCCCTATGTTCATTGCAGCATTATTGTTGGTGGCCAAGACATGGAAACAACCTAAGTGTCCTTCTGAGGATGAGGGGGTGAAGAAGATGTGGTACAAATACACAATGAAATACTACTCGGCAATAAGAAAACACTCCCATTTACAACAAGGTGGATGAATCTTGACAGTATCATGCTAAGTGAAATTAGCAGATAAAAAAAGACAAGAACCATATGACTTCACCCATATATAGGATATAAAACAGAAAGCAACAATGAACAAGCAAACAAAAACTCATAGACACAGGCAACAGTATGGTGATTACCAGAGGGAAAGGGGGTGTGGGAGTGGTAAAAGAGGATAAAGGGGCTCAAATATATTTGTGTTCGAAGGAGACTTGAGACTTGACATTGGGTGGTGAGCATACAGTGCAATACACACATGATGTATTATAGATTTGTGCACTTGAAACTTACATAACCTTGTTAACCAATGTCACCCCAATAAATTTAATAGAATTTTAAAAAATTAAAAGTAAATATATAGATACATGAAAATTCACATGGGAAAAAAGGCTCCATGAGGAGAAACGGATGATCCAAGATTATATAACCCAAAGGAGGGGGAAGGCTAAACCTGGAAGCTAAGTTTTCTGATGGCCATACAAGCACTCTCTCTCTTTGTGCCCCACAGCTCTCCTTTATTCCAGAGTCAATTGTGTTAAGAGGAATGCCTTTCCTGATTTGCCCAAATAAAAGACAAATGTGTAGATAGAAAGAAATGTGCTTTCCCACACCCTGATGCAGGTGTGCTTTCTAGCTGATGAGCTTGAACTTTCAGTCCATATATGGCTATGGGATCTGCCTCCTAAGTTTTTCATTTAGAATTAAGGAAAGAAAAAAAAGTGCTCATACAGTTAAATTTAAAGTAGCAGATTTATAGAAAAGCAAGAATTCTCTGGAGGCTTCCGTCACACCTTCTGGAATGTTTATCCCATGCCCCTCCCCTCATGCATTCCCCTCTCATGAGGACCCCCAGGTTTTCTCTTGGCTGCAAAGGCCTATGTGGAAACTCCCTTCCTGGATCACTGTGTGTTTAGAGTCTAGAGGGGCCCACTTCACCTTTTGCGACAGCATGGATGTATCTGGAGAACATTATGCTAAGTGAAATAAGCCAGTCAGGGAAAGACAAATACCATATGATTTCACTTATACAACTCGTATGTGGAATCTAATGAACAAAATAAACTAACAAACAAAACAGAAACAGACTCATAGATAGAGAGAACAGACTGACAGCTGTCACAGAGGAGGGGGTTGTAGGGATGCATAGAAAAAGAGAAGGGATTACGCAAAGCAAAGAAAAATGTTTCATAGACACAGACAACAGTATGGTGATTATCAGGGGGAAAGGGGGAGTGGGGGGACGTAGAAGAGGGTAGAGGGAGGGTGAATGGTGATGGAAGGAAGCCTGACTTGGGGTGGTGAACATACAATACAATATACAGTTGATTATTATAGAGTTATACACCAGAAACGTATATAATTTTATTAACCAATGTCACCCCAATAAATTCAATAATTTTTATTAAAAAGTAGGCTCCTCCTAGATGTAAACCAATCCAATAAGTCACAGGACTTGTGCTTCCCCTGGCTCCAGTCAGCTCCAGAGGACACCAATCTGAAGTGATTCCCCAAATCCAAGAAAGACATATGGCCCAACAAGCTTGAACAATGTATTTTAAAGATGTTCTTTAAGATTCCTCCTTCTTGGCTGCAAATTCCTGTGTGTGTTTTTCCAATTTAAACACCCATTAGAACAAAGTACTGCCTCACTTTTCTGTTCTGTTCTTGCTGCAGGGCATCACTTGCAAACAATTTAATCATATTGCTGGGAACTATAATTATTTTGCATCTCCAGAGGTTCCTGAGAGACAACTGTAAATAATGGCTTACTTACTTTACCAAACAAGAAGGCAATTGATTCACACAATTGCCTAAAGACACTGGGAACTCCTCTTTGGTTCCATAGGGATGTACTTAAGGGGCTGGCATAGAGAATGGAAAACTCCCTGATGGAGGTTGGAATGGTCAGTTTCAAGCCATATGTTTCTTCAGGCTGACTCCTAATTTTAATTTGTCTTTGAATACATTCAGCTCTAGCTTTAAAATTCTTTTCTCATGAGTCTCCTTTTTTTTTTTTTTTTTTTTTTTTTTTTTTCCGTATCAATAGAAGCATGTTTCTGACTGCCTGGGGTCTCTGAGGGACAGTTTTCATCTATAAACCCAACAAATTAGAAATGATCCTGGGAGGCCTGCTAGCTGGCAGTTTACAAAATAGATTTTAGAAGAATGATCTTGGGTGATTTTCTAAACACATTAATGTTAAACTTGACGTTTGTTTAGGAGCCTCTTGGAATCCATTAAAAGCCATCTTCTCTGCTCAACTTTCTTTGGTCCTGGGTCTGGGAAAGGGGGATTAGGAGATTCTCCCCCCAATTTGGATACTTGAATTATCTGTAACTGCATTTACTGTGGAGCTCTGATTGGTGGAAAATAACCACAAACAGGTGAGGTTTTGAGAGTTTTTCTGCTTGTCTGAGTTCTGATCTAAGGCAGGGCAGACTGTTTGGATTTCATTCAAACAGCCTCAGCCTAAAGTATCATTCTGGACACTGAAGGGAGCAGACTGAAAGAAATCGTGGCTGCTTTTGCCAAAATGCTAGAGAGGTGCATTCTGGGGGTGGGAAGAGAGCCCCTGGTCACACTCTATCATATCACTCTTATTTTTTCAGAGCACTTGTCACCATATGAAACTGTTCTAGTGAGTTACTGCCATACTTGGCTCTCTCCCCAATGAGATTAAAGGTGTAAAACAGCTCAGAATTCCCTATTCCAGTGATGGTAATTCTTAGGCTGCTTTTTTGACCCTCCCAAACCAGGTCCCAACCTTCTATGAACACTGAGACTCCTACCCCCTCATTCTAAAATTTCTCTATCAGAGATTCAGGTCTAGTGATGAGATAGTCATTCATATCTGCCTCCACTATCCTCTTTAGAAAGGTAATCTAGTTAGGATGCCACTTGATGTTATCACCTTGTAAATTTTGAATGAAGCATAAGTTCTTCCTCCTGGATAGACCTCAGAAACACTTAACTCTGAGTGGTACAAGGAGAAGGGACAGACAAGGGGAGAGATATTTGAGATGGGAACTGAGTCCAGTGGTGAAGAGGGGAACAACAAAGCTCAGGTCTATCTACCTGCTTCATAATTTGGCCTCAGGCCCTCCCTGGCAGTACAATGGTCCAAGAAGGCTCAAGCCTTAGGAACTAGGTGGGAATCTACACAAACCAGCTTCCTTTGTTCCTCAGGAGCTAGGACAGAGAAGCTCTCCTCACCCAGCAATATCCCCATTTCCTTTCTTTCCTCAGCCAGCTGTGAATCAGGTAACTTTTTTTTTTCTTATATACATGAGATAATATAGATAAGTCAGTGATTTCCTTCTGAACTCCACCCTTCCCCTTTAGAATTTAAACATTTGTCTTTCATTTCCTGGCACATTCCCCTCCTCAGCAGCCAGCTCCATCAAACAAGGCCAAAAGAGCCTCTTCTCCCTCTATGTGGATGAGCAGGAGAGGGGATAGAAAGGCAACCCCAGCCAGAGGGGGAGCAGCACCAGCTCCAGATTCTCAGCCAGAGGGCCACCTCCCACCTACCTCTACCAGAACTATGGCAGGCATTCCTAGACCAGGGGCCATTAAGGGCCTTGAACAAGCCCTGCCACAAGGAACAACTCCTTCAAAGGCTTCCAGGGCTTCTGATGAGACCCAAAGCTCTAGGAACCTCCAAAGTCTTTGTGGAGCAGATGATATGCCGAGGAACTTTCTAACAACAACACCAAGGGATCCAGGTCCAAAATGGCTAGGGAAAATGTGAATCAGGCAGGTAACAGCTCCCTCTGCATTGCCATCCCACCTTTCCTCCCAAAGCAATTAAAGCTTTGCTTCTGTAGTCATAAAGGAAAGGAAAGGGATCTGAGAAACTCATTCATGTGGAGGAGCTCACTAGCAGCTTAACAGGTACTTGGTGTCACTAGATGGGTTACATGCCATGGGCTGGTCCTGCTCAGCACAATCCAGGACCTCCATGTTCTTGACTCATGCAGGAAAGGTTTCAAAAATGAGTCACAATGAGAATTAAAGCAAGTTTTATTCAGGTAGAGGAAAAGAGAGAGGCCAGGACAGGGGCACCCCTTTGAAGGAAGTGAAAGTACACAACCAGATAGACATGGGCCAACTCACATGGTCAGTCAGTTCTTGGGATTTTATATATTTTCAAGTGTGGGTTGTTTCTAAGCTTTGTGGTGCCAAATGGTGACTCTGCCTCCTGGATGGGAGCAGGGTCTTGCTCTTAATATGTTCAGGAAGCATCATGGTGTTCTCATGGCATTCGGCGCCCCCAGCCCCCTTCTACTTGTGATGTCAGTTTTTATTATAATAGTATAATGAACTTTAGGGTCTATCCCCAGTCAGTTTTTCCTCCATCTTGGATTGATCTGGTTTTAGCCAGTCCTTGCTGTTGGTGACTTCTAGGTCCACAGCAGTGGTTTCCTGCCATAAAAAGTTTCCCTTTGATCATGTGTGGAGGTGGGGGCTGTGATAAGAAGACCTAGCAGCATTTTTGCCTGTGATATCCACTCCTACTTTCTCATTCTGTTTGACAGGATTTTTCCCTAAATTCACTCTATGCTACCTCACTGGCACCAGAGTGATTTATGTTTTAAAGATGCCAATGCTTAATGCAAAAATGCCCAGGTTAAGTTGCTGGAATCAGTGGTGGTTGTGGGGCAGTATGTAATGAGGGGGATTTTTCTGATGCCCCTCAGAGTACACCAGGCAAGTGATTGTCTTCCTAGAAGGCCAGGCCTGGCACTAGTCTTTTCATACATCTAGTTTTCAGTTCCCATGATCATGCTTGGGCCGCAGAGGAAGGCTGAAATTTCTCTCTGAGATGCCCTTCTTGAACCTCTTCCCTTGGGAACACACAATTATGGATCTCACTGCAAAACCACAACACTGGATACTCATTCTGTCCCCAGAAAACCTTCTTCCAAAACCCATAATTGGATTGCTCATTGAAAGCTATATTTTCTCTGGAAAGTGAAAGATGTTGTGCCAGAGTTGCTCTCTTAGAGTTTCTGAGAACAACAAAGCACTGTTTGGTACCACCAGCATTCAGGCTTAGGACAATTATATAATGAATCAACAGCATTATAAGGTTGTCTCCCAGATGACTTATCTTGTATCATTGTTTCCAAATCTCTTAATCATCCAGAAAGCTATTATATCTAGGGATTACCAAGTTAATTGAAGGGGAAAAATCATGGAATTCAATAAAACCTCAATGGCCCTAAACCACCCACCACACCTTTCACGATTTTTTGAGTCATGTAAATGGTCATTGGTTTTGTGGTTTTGTTTTAATGGTGGTGGTAATGAGAGATGAAGTGGGAAGTTAATGTCTCATCTTCTACTAGCAATTCTAATGCACTATAAAGAGCTCAGGATTTAAAAGTCAGAAAATCTGGATTCAAATCCTGCTACTTAACATATCAAATATTTCCACTTTAAGATGAAAAACATTATTCAATATAACAGATTAACTTCCAGTCAAGATGGAAGCATAAGTAAGCACTGCTTGCCTCCTCACATAACCACATCAAAATTACAACCAAACTATAGAACAATCATCACTCAGAACCATCAGCTATCAAGTTGAATGGAAGTCTGACAACTACAGAATTAAAGAAACTAAATCCATCCAGACTGGTAGGAGGGGCAGAGACATGGAATGGGCTGGTTCCATATCCATGTGTGGTGGATTAAAATTTGGGAGGGGTACCTCAGGAGTGAGGGGTCCCAGCCCCACACCAGGCCCCGCAGCCCAGGGTTCCAGTGCCAGGAAGACAAGTCCCCATAAATTCAGGCTCCAAAAACCAGCAGGGATTGAATCAGTGGAAGAAACTTCTGGAGACCGAAGCAATTCCTGTTAAAGAACCCACACAGGGACTTACTCAGAATCACTTCTTCTGAGCTTCAGCAGCTCTAACTAATACAAGGATATACCTTTAAAGGCACCAGGGGCCTAAAGAGAGGAACTGAAGTGTCCAGCATCAAGGTGAGAGCTCAGGGAGAGCTTTCTCCTAGACAGGAAGGGGGCAGAGGCCATTGTCCCTTTTCATGGCTTCCCCTAAAACAGCCACAGATCCAGCAGGCTGATGCCATATCTGAGACTCCATCAACCTGGCTAACACTGTTTGCCTTGCCCTGGAAATCCATGAGGCTCTGTCCCACCCACTTACCAGCCAACCCAAACTGTTAACAGTGGCTTTTCCATATGAATGGCTGGTTTTGGCTCATGATTTGCAACAGCATCCTAAATCCTTTCAAACAAGCAACAGTGAGCCCCAGCCCCTGAACCTCTTGCTAATTGGCCCCAGACTCGACACTAGCAGCAGCCAGCCTAGATTCACAGCTTGGCTTTGCCTGGGAATCTCCAAACCCAACACAAATAGCAGCCATCTCAGATTGCTTCATAGCTCATGCAAGGTGGCCCCTGGCAGAACACAGGTGGCGGCTGACCTTGGCCTGCACCACCCGGGGAACCCCAGAGCCTGTGCACCCAGTGGACAGCTACAGACCACATTGGAGCATCACCCCTGCCCCTGCACTGCTGATCATCCATGGAGGGCAGATGTTGGTGGTCAGTGGTCAGAGCCAGTCCTTGCAGCTGACTGGCCTAGGTAAATCCCTCCTATTGATTTGCCAACAGCAACCAAGGCTCAACTATAAGAAGAGGGTGTACTCAGCCCATATGAAGGGTACACTTCAAGTACCCAGCTTGGGTGATAGGGGAGGATGTGCCCTAGACACTACAGGACACCTACCACATTAGTCCGTGCCACCAAGACAGGGAGTCATAGCAGCTCTAACTAACACATAGAAACAAACACAGGGAGGCTGCCAAAATAAAGAGATAAGGAAACATGGCCCACATGAAAGAACAGATCAAAACTCCAGAAAAAGTACTAAACAAAATGGAGATAAGCAATCTGTCAGATGCAGAGTTGAAAACACTGGTTATAAGGATGCTCAAAGAACCTAGTGAGGAGCTGAACAGCATAAAAAAGATCCAGTCAGAAACAAAGTCTACACTAAGTGAAACAGAGAACAATTTACAAGGAAACAACAGTAGAGTGGATGAAGCTGAGAATCAAATCAATGATTTGAAACATAAGGAAGTAAAAAACAACCAATCAGAGCAACAAGAAGAAAAAAGAATACAAAAAAATAAAGGATAGTGTAAGGAGCCTCTGGAACAATTTCAAGCATTCCATATTTGCATCATAGTGGTGCCAGAAGGAGAAGAGAAAGAGCAAGAAATTGGAAACTTATTTGAAAAGTTAATAAAAGAAAAATTGGGATAACTATAATAACATAATCAATAAAATATAATTTGAAAAATAGGCTGGGGTGGGGGGAGTCGTGGGGAGAGAATGGAGACAACTGTACTTGAACAACAATAAAAATAAAAATGAAAAATGAAAATAATTTTAAAAAGATGAAAGACATTATTGAGCTGACCAAAGAAAATAAAGAAAATATTTAAAGGATACTTCTAAATCTTGCCATTCATGCTCTGGAGAAGAAAAATCATGAAGCAAAATCTATGAAAAACTAAATTAATTGGAACTGTCATCACAGGGATTCAACCAAACTGAAATTTCATTCAGAAAGCAATATACTTTAATTTCTAGAAAAACTGAAGCAAATTGTCAACAGAGTTCAAGAGGGACATTTCACATTTTTGTTTTATCAAAAGCAATCCTGTAATTGCTAATAGTCAAAGCAATCCTGTAATATTTGACTTATATTTAATACATAAGAAAATTGAGATCCAAAGAGAGTAGAAGACTTATCGTAAGTCGCATACCTTTTGAATGGTGGTAGTAGGACTTGGATGGGTCTGGGATCTAAATGCAGTATTCCTTTCACCTAATCATACTGGCAGAATATCCATTATAGAACAGTGTATATATGGCTTGAATTCCTGTCTAAAAAGGAGAGTAAGAGAATGACTTTTGAAAAATACATCTTATCATTCACAAAATATATTAAATGAAAATGCACACAATTATCCAAGGTTAAGAGCTGGTTTAAGGTCTATTATAGTTTATGGAAATGCCAGCAAAACAGTGATTCTTAAAAATAGAAGACAAAATAGATAACATTGCAAAACAATAACTGGTTAAATAAAGAAACCATGACAAAAAATTAGCAAAACCTAATATTCTGATTTTATTATATCTCTAGCTACAAATCAACAACATACAATTAAAAATAAAACTGACAGAAATATCAGAAGAAAGGATTACATTAAATTTAATTAGAAATCTTAATATTTGAGATAGGACATTTAAAAAAGTATATTATTAGGGTGATACTAGCTTTGGTAATCAAAATAAACACCAACATTTTAGTTGTTTAACACATTAGAAGCTTTCACTGACTGAATGGTAGAATGTGGATGTTCCTGGTTAGTGAACACCTTTTTTCCGGTAATAATTAAGAGACCAAGTTGCTTCCATTCTGAGTTTTCACCATTCTCATAGGACCCCAGTGTCCTCTGCTCCTGGACATCAGAAAGGGAAAGAGTGGAAAACCCCACCAGTTCTCAAAAGCCCCAGTCTGGAAGTAATACAGACCATATAAGCTCACATTCCACTGGAGAGAACATAACTATGCCTAGGTGCAAAGGCATCTGGGAAAATTAGTCTCTGGTTTTACAGCCATCTCCCAGGAACAATTCCACAGTATGCAAGAGGGAGCAGGGTTATTCCTTATTTTTTTTCTATTTTTTTAATTTTTAAATTACAGTTTACATTTTGTATTGGTTTCAGTTGTACAGTATAGTAGTTAGCCAATCATAATTTATAGTGTTCCCCCTGATATTTCCTATACCCAGTGGAAATCATACATAATTATTACAATATTAATGACTATATTTCCTATGCTGTACTTCACAAACCTATGGCTATTTTGTAATTTCTAATCTGTGCTTCTCAGTACCTTCGACTTTTTCACCCAGTTCCCTAAACCCCCTCTTGTCTGGAAACCACCAGTCTATTCTTTGTATATATGAGTCTGTTTCTGTTTTGTTTGTTCATTTATATTGTTCTTTACATTCCACATATAAGTGAGATCATGTGGTATTTCCCTTTCTCTGACTGACTTATTTCACTTATCATAATACCCTCTAGGTCCATCCATGTTGTAGCAAATGGAAAGGTTTTGTTCTTTTTAATGGATGAGTAATATGTCCACTACTTTTTATTCCATTGTCTATTGATGGGCACTTGGGATGCTTCCATACCTTGGCTATTGTAAATAATGCTGCAATGAACATAGGGCTGCACATATTCTTTCAAATGAGTATTTTGAGTTTCTTCAGATGTATACCCAGAAGTGAAATCACTGGATCATAAAGCAGTTTCATTTTAAATCTTTTGGGGACCCTCTATAATGTTTTGCACGATGGCTGTACCAATCTGAATTTCCACCAAGGGTGCACTAGGGTTCCTTTTTTTCCACATCCTCTCCAACACTTGTTGTTTGTTGATTTATTGACGATAGTCATTCTGACAGGTGTAAGAAGATATTTCATTGTGGTTTTGATTTGATGATTAGTGATGTGGGGCACCTTTTCATATTTCTATTGGCCATCTGTATGTCCTCTTTGGAGAAGTGTCTACTTAGGTTCTTTATCCACTTTTTATCATTGGACTGTTTGTTTTTTTGGTGTTGAGTTGTATGAGTTCTTTATAAAATTTGGATATAAACCATTTATCATATGTATCATCAGTCAATATGTTCTCCCATTCAGTGGGTTGTTTTTTCATTTTGTTGATGGTTTCCTTTGCTGTGCAAAAACTTTTTAGTTTGATGTAGTCCCATTTGTTTATTTTTCTCTTGTTTCCCTTGCCCAAGGAGATATTTCAGAAAAAAATATTACTAAAAGAAAGATCCGAGACTATTCTGTTGTCTTCTAGAATTTTTTGGTATTGAATCTTACTTTTAAGCCTATAATGCATTTTGAGTTTATTCTTGTATGTGGTGTAAAAAGGTGGTCTAATTTTATTTTTTGCATGTATATGTCCAATTTTTCCAACACCATTTATTGAATAGAACATCTTTAACCCATTGTATGTTCTTGCCTCCTTTGTAAAATATAAAATGACCATATAGGTGTGAGTTTATTTCTGGGCTCTCTATTCTGTTCCATTGATCTATGTGTCTGTTTTTATGCCAGTACCAGGCTGTTTTGATTATTGTGCCCTTGTAGTATAGTTTGATATTAGGTAGTGTGATTCCTGAAACTTAGGTCTTCTTTCTCAAGATTGTTGTGGCTATTCTGAGTATTGTGTGGTTCCATATAAATTTTTGGATTATTTATTATAGTTCTGTGAAATACACCATTGGTATTTTGATAGGAATTGCATTAAATCTATAGATTTCTCTGGGTGGTATGGACATTTTAACAATTCTTCCTATCCATTAGCATGGAATATGCTGCCATTTATTTGTATCTTTTTCAATTTCTTTCTTCAGAGTTCTATAAATATTCTGAGTACAGTTCTTTTACCTCCTTGGTTAAATTTATTTTGAGGTATTGTTTGATGCAATTATAAATATGAATGCTTTCTTAATTTCCTTTTCTGATAGTTCATTATAAATCTGCAGATGGCTGCTACTTGTGCTGGACTTGAAGATTCCCAGGCAAAGCCAAGCTGTGAATCTAGGCTGGCTGCTGCTAGTGGCAGGCCAGGGACCACTTAGCAAGAAGTATGGGGGCTGGGGGCTTAGTGACTGGCTGTTGCTTGTTTGATAGGATTTAGGAAGCTGTGAATCATGAGCCAAGACCAGACATTCATGTGGAAAAGCCACTGTTCACACTTTGAATGGGCCCATAAATTGGGTCGATCTCCAGGGCAGGGCAAACGGTGTTAGACGGGTTGATGGAGCCTCAAATACGGATCCCACCTGCAGGTTCTGTGGCTCTGTGGGGAGGAGGGACTCCGAAAAGCAATAATGGCCTGTGCCCTCCTTTAGTTGGGAGAAAGCTGTTCCCCAGCTCCTGCCTTGATGTCAGACACTTCAGTTCTCCCTATATACCACTGGTGCCTTTCAAGCTGCTACCTGAATGCTGCAGCTCAGAGGAAGTGAGTCTGAGTAAATCTGTGTATAGGTTCTTTAAAAGGAACTGCTGGGACCCCAGAAGTTTCTTCCACTGATTCAATTCCACTGGTTTTTGTAGCCAGAATTTATGGGGATTTGTCTTCCTGGCACTAGGACCCTGCGCTGGGGGTCCTTGTGTGTGGATAGAACTCCTCACTCTTGAAATATCCCTCCCAAATGTTTATCTTCCATATGTGGATGTGGAACCAGCCCATCCCACATCTCCTCCCCTATTACTTGTCTGGATGGATTTGTTTTCTTTAATTCTGTAGTTGTCAGACTTCCATTCAACTCTAATTCTAATTGTTCTTAGTGATAGTTGTTTTATATTTTATCTGTAATTTTGATATGGTTGTGTGAGGAGGTGAGCCATGTTTACCTGTGGTGCCATCTTGACCAGAAATTTCTTGGATTTGGATTGCTGATATTTAGTTGAAAATTTTTACATCTATGTTCATCAGAAATACTAACCTATAATTTTCTTTCTTTGACTGTTTTATCTGATTTTAGAATTAGCATAATGCTGGCTTCGTAACATAAGTTTAAGAGTCTTACTTTCTCTTGAATTTCTGAAATGGTCTGAGAAGGATAAGTGTTAATTCTTTGAATGTTTGGTAAAATTCCCTTGCAATGCCATTCACATTCAGTCCAGGAATGAAATGTTTGTTGGAAGTTTTTTAAATTACTGCTTCTATTTCATTTGTTGTAATCCATCTGTTCATATTTTCTTTTTCTTCTTGCTTCAATTTTGGCAGGTTTAGTTTCTAGGAACTTATCCGTTTTTTCTAGATTGTCCAATTTGTTGGCATGTAGTTGTTCTTAATATTTTATTAATATTTTACTGAGGTCAGCTTCCACCAGCACTGAGCCTGGTGGCAAGTCAGCAAAAGGCCCAAAGGACCCGGAGCTATGCCTCTACCTACTGGATGCCTATTATGCTCAGTCACTGAAAGAGCCTCTGGCAGGATTCAAGTTGCATGAGGCAGGTTCTCAGTGAGTTACCAGGCAGGGTAGAATGGTGTTCACTAGATTGATACAGGTTAAATCTTGGTACCAGTGCTGGGTTTGAGGCCACTCAGAAAAAGTGCCAGTATACACTAAGGCTGGCTGCCATGCGCCAGGTGTCCACAGACCTTTGTAGTGGCATGGGGTCTCAGGGAGCTGTCAGGGTGAGGACAGCCAAGTTTATCAGGCCCAAACAGACCCAAATTTGGCCATATGAAGGAACGGCTCTTCACTGGTCATGTATGAGAGAAAAATGGCCTCTGTCCTGGTGCCACACCGCTCAGTCTGGCCTCAATTCTGCCCAGAACTCCTGGAGAGCAGGGCAGAGCTTCCAGAAGTTGTGAGGGGGGTTCCTAGGAGCCCAGAGGGTGGGGCCACCAAGAGTCCAGAAGGTAAGTCTAGTGGACCTCTGTGAGGTGGAGGCCCTGGTCATGTTCAGGACAAAGTGGGGTTATGCCTGCACCCCAGAGCCACACAACTCAGTCACTGACATATTCTGTGTCCATTCATACCTCTACAACTGTGGCCCAGGAAGCTGACTCCTACACAAGGCATGAACTCTGCAGGGTAGGGCTACAGGGAATCTGGAGAGTGGAGTTATTGCATTCTCCCAAGCTGATGCTATATGGAGGGGAGTGCTCAGCTCAAAAAAGATAGCATATGAGTTGTGGGAGAGTGACACAGCACAGGGACACTGGTGGATGTCTCATTAGCTCTCTTCCAGGAGCAACAAACCCCAGTCTCTCCTCACACAACACTATTCCACTCTGCCCTCCCTCTGCTAAAGCCCAGGATAAGTGGTTACAAATGACATTTTGTTCCTTGGCTCTTTAAGAGGTCTCCTGGATTTTAGCAGACTCCTGTTTCTCCCTTGCAGATGGAAACCCTGCTGATTTTCACAGCCAGATTTTATGTGGGCACCTCTTGTTGGCTCTGGTGCTCTGGGCTGGGGAGCTTGGCATGGGGTTGAGACCCCTGCTTTTCACAGGGAACATTTGCAGCTGAAATATCCTTCTGGAATCTCAACTGCCACCAGTGGGAATGGGGCCAGGCCTTTTTCCATCTTTGTGCTTTCTATCAGTCTCAATGTGGCTTCTTCTGTAAGTCCTTGGTTATAACACTTCTGTTCGGCTACTCTTCAGTTAGTTTATTCAGGTTAATTGTTCTATATTTTAGTTGTACTTCAAATTTGGTCCTGGGAGGAAGTGAGCGTAACTTCTACATACTCTGCTGCCATCTTGGATTGCCAGGGTGATTCTTGACAAACGAACTAGCCACCTCTGTTACAGAGAGGTGAAGAACAAATATTTAAAATCAAACATAGAAAATAAGGCAGCATTTGTCCATGAGTTCATTACAAGGCTAAAAGTCAGATTCAACTAGGAGACACATTACCTAAAATGGCCTTAAGTTGAAGAAGAGTGAGAATAGCAGATAAAGTTGTCAAAGGAAAGAAAGACTCATTCATTTCTTCATTAATTCCAAAGGACCAAACAAAGACATCATAATAGAAAAGGGGAAACAAAATCAGTGGCTAAAAGAGTACAAACAAATAAGCAAACAAGCAACCCTCCCACCCACTGCTGCCAGAAAACAACACGGGACAAGGTTTGAGTTTTGAGTCAGATTAGTTGTTCAGATTTTGGGGTTTTTTTTAAAAAAAAGAGGGTATGTTCCATGGAAGTCCTTTAGGTGGTGGCACCTGCTGAGGAAAGCAGGGGCTGGAACAGCTTTTTAAAGGAGCCACACTGGCCTGGACAACATTACCACATAGAGACACCTTTTGGTCAGGCCATAAAAGACACTTTATTTGTAGTTAATACAGAAATGTCACAAAAATTGGTCATAAGCAGAAAATGCAAAAAAATAATTTTGTAAATACAAAAAATCTATGTAGCACATTCTCAGACTACAATGAAATAATATTAAAATATATATAGCAAGAATGGAACTAAATAATAAATAACAATGTAGAATGTTAAAAACTCTCTGAAGTTACTCCCAGGTGAAGGAAGAAATGCAATATGAAAATGACAGGGAAGGGAAGTTAGGGGGAGGTAGAAGAGGTGAAGGGGGATAAATGGTGATAGAAGACTTGGGGTGGTAAACACACAATGCAATACACCAATGATATATTGTAGAATTGTATAGCTGAAACCTAAAAATTTATTAACTAATGTCATTCCAATAAAGTCAATAAAATAAATGTTAAAAATATGTAAAATGAAAATATAAAGAAATAATTTGATAATGCTGCTAGTATATGAAATATACTAGCTAGTATCACTGTAAATGTCTGTATTAATAAGTAAGAAACAGAGAGTAAGGGAAATATAACAAACATCTCTGAATCCTTTTAAAGGGAAAGCAGCCCCCAAAATATAGAAATAGAAAAGCCAAATAAAAGTCAGCAAAATAGAAAAGATACAAAGCATCATTTGGTGAACAAACTAACAGTTGTTTCTTTGACCCATTAGCACAATTTTTGGCCAAATGAATTACAAAAAAAAAAAAGAAAAACACAAAATAAAGAATAAATCAGAGATGAAAAAAGTAGGTTTTTTGGACAAATTAATCAACTGTTTATCATACATAAGAGCAAAAGTGTTTTAATAACAAATAGAAGAGAAATTCAAAACACTTATGGCTGTGTACCCTTCTCTTTCTATAGCACACTGTATGTAACTCTATGAAAATATTTATTGTGCTATACTTTAATCATATGTTTATATGCCTGTCTTATTGTATTAACCAGGCTGCTGGCAGGAAACAGAAGATCTTATTGAAGAGACTAATAAAGGGACTATTTGCAATAATAATCACAGATTTAAGGGAACCAACAAGGGAGGCTGAAGCACCCTGGGGCTACCAATAGCAACAAGTCAATATTTTCCCAGTACTAAAGGACAAGGAACAGGAATGGTGTTAAGGGAACATGGCAAGAATTGGAGATGTGAGAGAAGGGCTGCCTGACAGGAGTTGTGATAATAGGTAGGAGAATGAAGCCACCACCAAACAGCCTGGGATGCAGAATCCAGGAGAATAAACACACTCATTTCTCATACCTCAGGACTTCTCATTTCCTGCTATTCCTTCCAAAGATGAAATCTTACTTGAGGCCAGAGGGCAGGTGAGTCTTGGTGACTGACTCCATAGAGTCAATGTCCCAAGGCACAGAGCAGTGCAGAGAAGGGCACAGTATGAATGGAGTGGGACTGAGAGGGCCACAAACAGAGACTAACCTGCACCTTCTGCAATACAGCTATGGAGTCCACGAGAATGGAGACTGTGCCTGATTCATTTCTGTTCCATCAGTACTTAAGAGCAATGATTCAAAAAATATTTTGTTGAATGAATGAATGATTGAATTGAATGAGTTATCATTCTCAGTTACATGCTCATGAAAGAGATAACTGAGTAGCTATGAATGAGGTTCTATTCATACAGATATATACAATACCAGCTATATGCAGCAAAGTTAGTATTAATGGACTATTCACAGAGAAAACAATATAAAAAGCATATTAAAATAATATGCACAATTATACCTCAATAAAGCTGAAAGAAAAAATAAATATAAATAAAATAATATAAAATCAAATACCTGGCTCTGGTTCACTGGAGAATTTTGCCAAGAAACAATACTTCTAATTAAGCAATCTGTCCAAAAGTACAGAAAAGGATATATCACCGGTGGCAAACACAAGGCCCATGGGCCAAATCCGGCCCTCCGCCTTGTTTTATCCAGCCTGGAACCTTGTTTCTACCCAGCGGCAGTGCTAAGCTCTCGCTTAACTGTTAAGGAGTACTTACATTTATACAGTCCTAAAATTACATTTGGCCCTTTGAAGGAAACTGCGAGGCTGATGTGGCCCCTGGTGAAAATGAGTTTGACACCCCTGGGATATACTACCAAATTTGTTTTATGAAGCAAGTATATTTCTTATTTAAATGCTTAAAAACAACACTATCAAGAAATAAAATTATAAGTTAGTTTTATGAATATGGGCACAAAAATTCTAAAGAATATGGCAACAAAAAGAATACAATACAACAAAAGAGCTATGAACTAGTTATAAAAATGTTATAACCTTAAAAACACTTTCAATATAAGATATCACCTTAATGGATAAACTCTACAAACTATATCTATTTTTGTCTTCATACAATATAAACTTAGTGCCTAGTATGTATCAGGCACTGTTCTAGGCACTGGGGATACAACAGTGAACAAAATGGGCAAAAAACTTCACTTTCTCGGAGCTTCCATTCTCATGGGGTAGACAAGTAAGTAAGGCAATAACTCTCTAGAATAGGTTCATATGGTGACGAGTGCTCTGAAGAATATAAAACAGCGATATATTAGAGTGTCACCATAGGTGAGTGATCACATTAGATAGGGTATCAAAAAAGGCCTGTTTGGGGATCCTCGAGCTGAGGCCTAATATTTCAAAAGATGGTAAAAAGACATTTCTTAAAATTTAAACCTTCCATTGGTTGAACAAAATAAAAAGGCATGGGAAATTTCCTTTCTTAACAGAATCATTATATAAACCTAAAATCAAGATCCAGAGGCACTGGAGACACCCTACTAAAAACACAAATACAACATGATGTCTCTCTCATCAGGCTAAATAAAGTTATGGTAAAATGAGACTGAAAAAGAAAAATAAATGAATTATAAATATATGGAAGAAATAGAAATACCACTTCTCTAAAATGACAGGATTATATAAAGAAGTCTGTCATCAATATATAATTCATTAAAAATTAATGTTGAACAAAGTAATATAATATAACTGACAAAACTCAGTTGTATCACTAATAAGTGACACAAAGCTAGACAATATAACAAGAAAGGAGATTCACAATAATGACAAAATATTAAATACTTGGTTATTCACTCAACTTGAGAGACAAATATTGAAAGAAAATTTTATCAGTGGAAAAAGCACAGGAAGACATGCATAAATGATGCTATTTACTGAGAAGAAAAAATACTTGAGATATCAAATACTATAAATGTAGCTAGGTTTATACATAAATTTAATGTAGTACAAATGAAAGCCACTGAGAGAAATTTTATAGATTTTGACAAGTCATTAGAAAAATTATTCTGGAGAATACAATTACTATAGACTCTTTCTTTAAGATTTTTAAACAATTCCAGTCAAGATGGAGATGTAGGTAAACATGCTTGCTTCCTCACACAATTACAGCAAAAACTACAACTAAACTACAAAACAGCTATCACTCAGAACTGTGAGAGATTGAGCTGTAGAGAAGCCAGGCAACCAAGGAATTAAAGAAGTCGCATTCATTCAAACGGGTAGGAGGGTGGAGACACAGAGATGCAAAGAAGCAGAGACATGGAATGAGCAGTCCCACACCCACATGTGGTAGATAAAAATCAGAGGGATATCTAGGGAGTAAGGGATCCCAGCCCCACACCAGACCACCCAGCTCAGGGTTCCAGTGCCAGGGATATAAGTCCCCATACTTCTGGCTGCAAAAACCGGTGGGAGTGTGGGCAATGGAAGAAACTGCAAGATTCTCAGGTATCTCCTCTTAAAGCATCCTCAATGGACTATGACTTATGCAGACTCACTCCCTCTGGGCACCAGCACTGGGGCAGCAAATTAAAGGGCACTAATGGCATGTAGAACTGAAGTGTCTGGCATCAGGGCAAGTGCTGGGGCAAAGCTTCCTCCTGGACAAAACTCCAAAGTACAGGCAGCAGCCATTGTCCCTTTTTTGAGCCCTTGCTCAAACAGAGCCACATATGTGAGATTCCATCAACCTGGTTCATGTAGGTTACCCCACCCAGGTAACTACCTTAGGCTCCCCACCCCTTTCAACTTATGGGTGTGCTTTTCTACATTAGGCCATGCTACTAAGAAAATAAGTCAAAGCAGCTCCACCTAATACATAGAAACAAACACAGGGAGGCTGCCAAAATGAGGAGACAAAGAAATATGGCCCAAATGAATGAACAGATCAAACCTCCAGAAAAAGAATGAAACGAAATGGTGATAAACAATCTATCAGATGCAGAGTTCAAAACACTAGTTTTAGGATGCTCAAGGAACTCATTAGGTACGTCAACAGCATAAAATAGACCCAGGCAAAAATAAAGTTTACACTAAGTGAACTAAAGAAAAATTTAGAATGGAGTCGATGAAGCCAAGAATGAAATCAATGATTTGGAACATCAGGAAGAAAAAATATTCAATCAGAACAGCAAGAAGAAAAAGAATCCAAAAAAATGAGGATAGGGTAAGGAACCTCTGGGACAACTTTAATTGTACCAACATTTGAATCATAGGGGTGTCAGAGAGAAGAGAAAGAACAAGAAATTGAAAACTTATTTGAAAAAATAATGAAAGAAAACTTCCCTAGTTTGGTGAAGGAAATAGACATACAAGTCCAGGAAGCACAGAGAGTCCAAACACATTGGATGCAAGGGGTCTACACCAAGATGCATCATAATTAGAATACCAAAGGCTAAAGAGAAAGAGAGAATCTTAAAGCAGCAAGAGGAAAGCAGGCAGTTACCTACAAAGGAGTTCCTATAACACTAAGAGCTGATTTCTCAAAAGAAACCTTACAGGCTAGAAGGGATTGGTAAGAAGTATTCAAAGTGATGAAAAGCAAGGACCTACAACCCAGATTACTCTAGCCAGCAAAGCCATCATTTAGAATGCAAGGGCAGATTCAGTGCTTCCCAGACAAGGTAAAGCTAAAAGAATTCATCATCACCAAGCCTTATTTAAGAAAAAGAAGATCAAAATGATGAATATTAAAATGGCAATAAATTCACAACTATCAACAATTGAATCTAAAAAACAAACTACACAAACAAGCAGAAGAGAAACAGAATCATAGACATGAAGATCATTTGGAGAGTTATCAGTTGGGAGGGAGAAGGAGAGAATGGGGGAAAATGTGTAGGGATTAAGAAGTACAAATTGGGGCCTTGCAGACGCTGCTGCCTTGGACCTTCCCGTGCCCAGTCATAGTCAACCCCACTGTGTTCTTCGACATGACTGTTGACGTCGAGCCTTTGGGCCGCACCTCCTTCCAGCTGTTTGCAGACAAAGTCCCAAACATGGCAGAAAACTTTCATGCTCTGAGCACTAGGGAGAAAGGATTTGGTTATAAAGGCTCCTGCTTTCACAGAATTATTCCAGGATTGAGGTGCCAGAGTGGTGACTGCCCATGCCACAATGGCACAGGCAGCAAGTCCATCTACGGGGAGAAATTTGATGATGAGAATTTTGTCCTGAAGCACAGAGGCCCCGGCATCTTGTCGATGGCAAATGCTGGACCCAACACAAACAGTTCCATTTTTCATCTGCACTGCCAAGACTGAGTGGCTGGATGGCAAGCATGTGGTCTTCGGCCAGTGAAAGACACACAGATGTTGTGACAGCCATGGAGCACTATGGGTCCAGGAATGGCAAGACCAGCAAGAAGATCAGCATCTGACTGTGGACAACTCTAATACATTTGACTTGTGTTTTATCTTAACCACCTGACCATTCCTTCTGTAGCTCAGGAGAGCTCCCCTTCACCCTCATCTGCTTGGAATGTTCTATAATCTTCCTGCTCTCACCACAGTTCATTGGGTTCCATGTTTTCCTTACCCCTTCCAAGTCTAGCTGGTTTGAAGAGTTACGTTTATGAAATAACAACTAAACAACAACAACAACAACAACAAAAGAAGTACAAATTGGTAGATACAGAGTAGACAGGGGCGTGTTAAGAACACTATAGGAAAGGGGGAAGCCAAAGAACTTATATGCACGACCCATGGACATGAACTAAGAGGTTATTGCTGGAGGGAATGGGGGTACCAGGTGGAGGGAAGCAAAGGGGAAAACTGGGACAACTGTAATAGCATAATCAATAAAATGTATTTTGAAAAATAAAAAATTAAAAATAAATTTAAAATATTTTAAACAATTATCAAAACTATATTTGTTTTTAAATGCTAATGACACGTTAATATTCAATAATAGAATTAATTTTAAATAACATGGCTATCCATAAACTACTATACTATAAAAAACAATTATTATTATAATAAACAGTCAAAGCTCATCCTCCTAAATAGAAAAATAGGTAAGCAAGTGTGATATGCCACCATGATGTACTTACATATTGTGGATTATTGCCACTTTTTAGCTATTATAAATAATGTTCCTATAATCATTCACATGAATTTTGTGTGAATGTTTTCATTTCTCTTGAATATGTACCTAGAAATGGAATTTGTGGGTCACAACTCAATGTACAATTGTTTAAGGAACACCCAGGCTGTTTTCCCAAAGAGCTGCACCATTTTGCATTCACACCAGCAACATGAGAGGGTTCCAGTTTCTCCACATTGTCACCAACATTTATTATATTTATATTATTATTATTGTCATTCTAGTAGGTGTGAAGTGATATCTTACTGTGTTTTTTACTTGCATTTTCCTAATGGCTAATAATGTTGAACATCTTTCTGGGTGCCTGTTGGCCATCTGTACATCTTTGGAGAGATGTCATTCAGATCTTTTGCCCATGTATTAGTTGGGTAGGTTGTCTTTTTATTGTTGCATTGTATGAGTTGTTTATATATTCTGGATGCTCAATCCTTATCAGATAAATGACTTACAAATATTTTCTCCCATTCTATGGATTGTAATTTCACTTTCTTGATTGTGATATTTGTAGGATAATTTTTAATTTTAATGAAGTCCAATTTATCTACATTCATTTCTTTTTGTGCTGTTACATTCCAATTAGAGAAAAAAATGGATTATATACACTTAGAGAAAAGTGACTGATGGGAATGGAAGACTAGAGACTGCATCCTGTATAATGCATTAGAGGTTGTTTAGTCCTTCCTAGTCTATGAGCTACAAATGACTTTCTACTCTCAAGATTAATCCTTTAATCTATTGCATCTGTTCATTTAACAAATATGCCCTAGATACTACATCTTAAGCATTTTGCTAGGAGCTTGGGACACAAAAATGAAAGGCAGTCCCTGTCCTCAAGAAGCTTTATGTGTGTAACCATATAATTGCAACACTGGGTATCACGATGAGAACAATTTAAGAGGCTGTGGAAGAGTTCAGATTATGGAGAGAACACATCTGGTTGGGGATTTTCATAAATGCTACTTTAGCTGAAATCATTTTAAACCATGGGGAAAAATAACCACCACTAAAGCAGGAAAAAAAAAAAAAAACCATAGCCACTAAAAAAAACAACAGTTAAAGGAATGCTGAAATGGGAGGGATTTTGTAGATGCTCTGTCTAAATTCAAACAGTGCAGGGATGTTTTATTTGTTTTTTGAGATTTTATTTTTATTTATTTTTAGAGAGGGGGGAAGGGAGGGAGAGGAGAGGGAGAGAAACATCGATCAGCTACCTCTCACATGCCCCCAACCAGGAACCTGGCCCTCAACCCAAGCTTGTGCCCTGACTGGGAATCAAACCAGTCCTTCCAGTTTGTTGGATGATGTCCAACCCACTGAGCTACACCAGTCAGGGCTAGCTTTTTTTCCCCTGAAACACAGTCTTCGTTTTGATCTGCATATCTGAATTGGTATAGGCAGGTATACATCATTATACTCATTGCTGATGATACACAGGCAATCCTTTAAAAAACTATTCTCCCTTATTATAAAGTTAAAATTACCACTGGCACCATATAATTATGTGTTCAAAAGTTCTTGAATGAGAGCTAATGAATCTCTGGAGTTCAAGTATTCACTCAACAAACAATAACGGGCTCCTGCTGTGTACAGGCACAGTGGGAGGAGATGGCAGAGGGAAATAACCATGAATAAGACAGACATGCTTTCTTCCGAGAGCACACAGTCTGGTGGAGAAGACAGAGACATAAGTGGACAATTGTAACACAGTGTAATAAGGAAAGCACTCTGTGTGTGTGTGTGTGTGTGTGTGTGAGAGAGAGAGAGAGAGAGAGAGAGAGACCTGAAAAATGAATAGGAGTTATCCAGTTAAAAACAGGAGCTGGCAGCAAGAAATTCTAAACAGAAAGGAAAATATTGACAAAATGAGAAAATAAGGTCCTTGAGGAATGGAATGATTAGGCAATGCAGGGTAGGGAAGGGGTGGGTGTGGGGGAGTGAGAGATAAAACTGGAGCAGAAATAGATCATAAAGGCACAGCAATTGGGTTTGACATGATCATTTTTATATTTTAGATTATCTGGTAGCTGTGAGAACATATAGGATATGTAGGAAGGAAGCAAGGCAGAAGGCTGAGAAACTTTTTCTATTGAATTTGTATTGAATTCTAAGCAAGATGACGACAATACCCTAGGGGGGACAGCCAGGAAAATAGAGAGAAATGCTTAGTGGATTAGAGAAATTATTTAAGAGGTAGAATCAACAGGACAGGGTGATTAATTGGATATAGTGAGTGAGAAAGTATATTAGGATTCTCCAGAGAAACAGAACTGATAAGATACATATAGATATATGAGGAGATTTATTATAGGAATTGGCTCATGTGATTATGGGGGCTGAGATATGCTATGCCATCTGCAAGATGGAAAGTGAGGAAAGTTGGTAGTATAATTCGCATCCAAGGACGAAGAGCTCCAATGTCTGAGGGCAGGAGAAGGTGGACATCCCAGCTCAACGAGAGAGAGAATTTACCCTTTATCTGCCTTTTTGTTCTATTGAGGTCCTTAGTGGATTCGATGATGAATTGATCTTCTTTACTCAGTCTACTGATTCTGTTGGTCTTAAACAAATAAAGAGCCAGATATTTCTCCAACAAAATGGGTTTATTTAGGAACAACAAAGAATTGCAATTCTGGATAAGTGGTCTAATGGTGAACCATGTGCAAATCCAGAGAACAAAAAAGAAGAAGATTCTTTTATGGAGGAAAGAGGGAGTTCAGAGGGGCTGTTGTAAACAGAGTCCATTAGAGAAAACTGGAAGTTCGAAGTGTAGTGGCTTTTCGTTGACTGAGTTATAACACGCTTTCATTGGTTGAGTGGTTGTTAGGATGAGCAGATTTTCTTCCTGCTGGAGTAGTAGAGTAGAAAAACACCTTGCTGTTGGAGATGGAAAGTAGGTCTCTTCCTGCTTGGGGTAATTGGTGATGAGTAGTAGGGTGTGTGAGCTCCTCCTACAGGCCCTCCCAACTCCAGTGTAAATGAAGTTTCTGTTTATTGATCTTTACAATTTAAATTCTAATCTCTTCTGGAAATGCCCTCACAGACATACCTGGGAAATAAGGTTTTGGCAGCTGTCTGGGCATCCTTTATCCATGTCTAGTTGACACATAAAATTAATCATCAGAGGGAGGGAGAGGGGAAGGGGGAGATGGAGACACTGAGGGAGTGGTGGACAGAGAGAGAGAGAGGTCACATTTGATGCATAAAACAAGGCCTCCAACAAGCCCTGGTCAAAGTGCTGGGAAGACACAAAGGTGTTCATGATCCAGTTCCTGTCCTCAAGGAGATGTTAATCTCACCGGCAAAGTTGCTAGCTACACCCTGTGTTTTTGTGTAAATTAGAAATGGCGCTCCCTCCAAGCACTGAATGTCAGGTGGATTTCAGCCCCTATTTGCCCCTGTAGCCAGACACCTTTATGAAAGGCACAAAAAGAATAACTGGATTTGGCAGTTCTGCTATCAGAAAAGAAGCACAGCCCTGGCTGGCATGGCTCAGTGGGTTGAGTGCCAGCCTGTGAAGCAACAGGTCGCTGGTTCAATTCCCAGTCAGGGCACATGCCTGGGTTGCAGGCCAGGTCCACAGTAGGGAGCATGCAAGGGGAGAAACATTGATATTTCTCTCCCTCTCTCTTTCTCTCTCCCTTCCCCTCTCTCTAAAAATAAATAAATAAAATATTTAAACAAAAGAAGTACAAACCACTCAAATACAGGGTTAGAAGAGATTGACAATGTATATTACAGTACATAAAGGCCTCAGAAGAGAGGGAAGTAACATGAAATGAAAGTGGAAATTGAACCTGGCCTTGGTGACTGGGTAGGGTTTTCATAAGTGGAGATGAGGATGGGTACAGGGGAGAATGTGAAACACTTTCTCCAAAGAATGAGACAAGAAAAATTGAAGCAAATTGAAGGAATAATGGTAGTTCAGTTGGCATCACCACTAACTACAGAAATGGCTTTTCCCAGCTGTCTTTTCACAGCAGAAGTCCTTCTTAGAGCATGAAAAAAGTTGGCTGGGTCGTGCACATACACATACACACACATGTGCATGCATTTGTTTACACATGCATACCCACATGCATACATACTGAAAACCCCATAGTAATTCTCCATTTTTCCTTCCTCTCTTCCATCCTTCCCTTCCCAAGAACTTTCTAGGAAAACACATGTTGTATATTGGAAATAACAAAACAACTACTTTGCTGTTAGCCATTTAGTGATCCCTTAGGATAATGCAGTATGATATAATACTATAATGGTCCCAGACATGGCCTTGACTGCCAGACTGGGAAGTAGGCAGTGGGAGCCAGTGGACTCTAGTGAGTAGGGTAATGCTACACTCAACTTTGTGTTTCAGGACAATTAATCTGCTAGTGTTGTTTTAATGGATCAAAGAACCAACCTGGGCAGAAATGTTTTGTTCAGTATAAAAACTTAATTATTTCTACAAAAATAAGAGTTCACTTATAATGTGGAGAAAAACAACTGTTACACAGACCCCAGTCAGACCAGTGAAGATACTTGTACCATCCTCACATGTAATGCTTCTTGATTAACATATATGAAAAATGCTGCCATTAAAGGTGTAATAAAGACCCCAAGAGTCCATGCTGTAGGAGCCAGAGAGGCTAAATCTCTTTCCAGTGATTTTTTTTCTTTTGAATTAAAAATGAAAACATTACCTTTACTTCCCTTACCTAGTATTTTTGGAACAGTCTATGTTCCAGTTGCTTTATATACAATGTCACGTTAAACCCTCACCAAAGCTTTTTTTATTTTTCAGTTGAAAACTAGGGCTCAGAGTACAGTAAGGACTTTCCCCAACATTACCCAGCTATTAAGGGGCAGAGCTGGGATTCAAACCCCAAACTGTCTGACCACAAAGTTTATGTTTGTCTTAGTATAGTACAATAGCCTCCCAACCCAATTAATGAAGGAAGAAGGAAAATTAAAAGTAACCAAATTAAAGGGGGCAGAATTGGCCACCCTAAATCATGTCTCTTTGGCATAAGGTTTACAAAAAAAATTGTGGTGAAGCAACTATGGTGAGAGGACATTTAGAGTATAAATTCCAAAAGTTTGTAAGGATTATCTGAGAGCTTTCAGTTTGAGCAAGGCTGCACTTTGCAGATATAAATAGCTCTCTAAAAACCTTTGGGGCATTAACTCCTGCCATGGTAAAGGCAAGTCTTTTGCCAGCAGTGTTGAACACCACATAGCAGCCTGGGAGAAAGAGAAAGAGACCCTGTTGCTCACCCAACACTGGCGTTTTCATTTCCTAGCAACTGACTGTAATAACAGGGGTCTTTTACTTTTGCACTTACAGCTATACATCAGCTTTCCATTGCCTAAGGTCCACCTCAACTAAATTTGGACTTTATTCCTTTCATCTCCCCTTGCCTGGAATAACAGTGTGATTAACCTATCATTGGTTTGGAGTATGTTATTTCTTTATTGGCTTATTCAGAGATATCCTGTATGGTATTTACTTGTGAAATTATTATAATTCCCACAGTGAACTTGTGTTAAATAAACCATTGGCAAAGGCAATCTCAATTCCTGAGCATAATTTGCCATGTAACAAAACAAAGGGTAAAAATGAACACTATTTTTCTTCCCCCATTGAATCAAGCTTTTTATGTTGTTATGCTCAAAGCAGAGGTTGAGCTGCATGAGTCACAATTGTATTTTGCTGTTTTCTGAACATATCAGAAAAATGGCTTCTGCAACTGCTGAAGATTCTATGATACCAAACAATGGAAAACCACATACCCACTCCTCTTGGGCCAAATACAGACTAGCCTAGTGATTTCAACAGCAACAGCAGATCACCAAGTGGGTTCAAAGATTTGAAGCACCTACTTAAGGAAGAATACACCAGATATGTATATGTATTTCTGGTTCCCATATGCTTTGTGCTTTTCCTTTGCCCAGTAATTAAATCAATATTAGAACAAACCCCTCTGCCTACCTATGTATACACTTGCCCTTCCCATTCTTCAGGTATATCAGGTTGGTATTTCTACTACAGTTCAAGGGCTGAAACAATTTGGAGAGTCACTTGAGAGGATGAGGACAGAGGGAGAGACTTGAAAGTCAGTATAATTTTTTAAAATTCAAATTTTATTTTATTTTGTTTTTTTACTTTATTGTATTTTTTCATTAACGTTTACCCCCCTTACCATTTATTCCCTCCTATATTGTCTTCCACCTCCACACACCCGTCTCCCCCCTCTCAATGACCACATTGTTGTCCGTGTCCATGACTTCTTTCTCATTTTTTTTCTTTTTTGTTCAATCCTTCCACCCCTACCCTCCCAGAGTTTCAGTCTGCTCTCTGAGCCTGTCTCTATTTCGTGTGTTAGTTCAGTTCATTAGATAGCACATATGAGTGAAATCATATGGTACTTGACTTTCTCTGCTTAACTTATTTCACTTAGCATAGTGTTCTCCAAGTCCATACATGCTGTCACAAAGGGTAATATTTTCCTCTTTTTTATAGCCAAGGAGTAGAAGACACTGGAAAGAATAAACAGTAAGTTAGATCAAGCAAAAGATTGAATCAGTGATTTGGAAGACAGGATAGAAAAAAAAAACAACCAATCAGAGCAACACAAATAAAAAATAATGATGAAATGAAGATACTTTAAGGGACCTTTGAGACAATATGAAGCATAACAACATCCACATCACAGGGGTACCAGAAGGAAAAGAGAGATCAAGGGATTGATAAGCTATTTGAAGAAATAATGACTGTAAACTTCCTTAACCTAGTGAAGGAAAAAGACACACAAATCCAGGAAGCACACAGAGTGTCAAACAAGATGGACCCAAAGAGGCCCACACCAAGACACATCATAATTTAAATGACAAAGTTTAAAGACAAGGAGAGAATCTTAAAAGCCACAGGAGAAAGGCAATTAAGTTGCCTACAAGGGAGTTTTCTTATATAACACTATCAGATGCTTTCTCAACAAAAACATTTCAGGCCAGAAGGAATTGACATGAAATATTGAAAGTGATGAAAGGCAAGGACCTATGACCAAGGCTACTTTACCCAGCAAGGCTGTTATTTAAAATTGATGGAGCTTCCCAGACAAGAAAACACTAAAGAAATTTTATTCTCATCAAACCAGTATTACAATAAATGGTAAAGGGCTTGCTTGAAGAAGGAGGGGGAGGAGGAGGAGGAGGCGGAAGAGAAGGAGAAGAAGAAGAAGAAAAATAGAGGAAAAATCCAAATTTTAATTTTATTATCACGCTTCCAAATTGGTTTTGATAACATTCATTATTGCAGCAGAAGGAAAATTTGGCAATCTCAAGATTTCCAAATCAATTGCCCCGATGTTAGAAACAATTTGTGTAAAGATTAGACATGATATAATGCAGGTCATTTCCTAGGCCTTATTCTATCTCTGAAGGGTGAAGAATAATAAACATATTTTTAACTGACAAGCCAACACAATAATAGTCATCCAATGAACACTTAGTTCAGGTCTTTTTCTTTCAGAGCTCCTATAGCCCTTAGAGAGACTAAGATCCACCCATCTGAAACTTACCATTTCCAGCATAGCATTGATGTTATTTAAAATAAGCACCTCTTTAGGTCTACATACAGCTTTTCATTTCAGTTCACAAAGCACATTCATATGCATTTATCACGTAAATTCATAACATTTTGTGAGGTTTATTATTATTATTATTCCCACCTAGGGTTAAGGAAAGGTTAACTTCCATTCCAAAGACCACACAGCTAGTAAGCAGAATTAGTAGTTAAAACCTGGTTTTCTGGTTTTGAGCACCTGTTCCCTCAAACCCCCAGCTGTCTGTTCACATCTCCCTGCCCTCCTCCCTACTCCCACCCACACTGTCTATAAACTCCTGAAGAGCAGGGGCTACATCTCATGCTTCCTGGTGCCTCCAAAAAAATCACTAGGCAGCCATTAGAATTAATTCTCCTGAATTACAAATATTTTACATTTTTGTATATTATGATGTTTTGACATTTTAAAAAAACTTTTCTGGCTAAGGAGTGACAGTCCCTCCTGAGGCTAGGCAATTCTTCAAAAAAAGACCTAGCCAGTTGCATGCTTTTGATATGCAAACTAACCAATCTAAAGCCATTATCTCCTCTGTCCAGTCCCTACACCCCAGGAGACAATATTTCTCTGTCTTAATCATCCCAGGGCCAGATGACAGACTACTAGGTACCACCCTTATATCCCAAAACCCAGGGAAATTATTCAAACTAGGCAATCCCAAACTCTTTATCCTGCCTTTCCAGCCAAAACCACAATAAAGGCCACAACGTAAACCTTTGCCTCCTGACCAGCCTGGTCTCTTTCCCATTAGCCCTGTGGGATGTGCAGTACCTCCTGTACCTGTGAACATAATAAATTTTGTTTTCCCAAGCCTCTCCTCTGCCTCCTTTTTTGTGGCCACATCTGACTAACCATCTCAAAAAAGAATACAACACATCCATGAATTTTCTTGAGCAACTAATGTTTCCCAGACCATGTACTAGGACCTGGGTTTACAATTGTAAATAAGTCACACTTAGCCCCTGCCCTTAAGTAATTTATAATAGAAGGAAAAGACAATGATTTATTACTTAGCACAGTATGTTACACATGCTAATAATAGCAGTTACCATTTATTAAGCTATTAGCGTGTGTGTCAGGTACTGTGCTGAGCACTAGGTATTGTCTCAGATAATGCTCAAATCAACTCTATGAGATGAGCTTACTCTTGTTCCTTTTTTACAAGTGAGAAAACCGAGGCATAGAAAGGTGAAGTAATTTGCCGAGGTCACACAGCTGGGATAACAGGATTTGAGGCTTGGCCTGTGTGACTCGTAACCAATATGTCATGCTGAGCCTAATGGTTGACCTTATTTGTTAAATGTGAAATAACCTCTGAACAAAAATAATATCTCAGTACTCCTTATTTAAACACCTACAGCAGTCCCATTAGTCAACCAGGACTGTGCCTCAAGGGCTTCCCCGCTTGCCCCAAGGTCACAGCATTATTGAGATTGTATTTCTACAAATATGTCATGTGAACAACAGTTTAAGAAAAACAAATACCTCCTTCTCCTCTCTTTCACATGGTCTATCAGCAGCAGCCCATTATCAAAATCAAGGCTTCGATTTATATTAATGTCATCACATAAATTAAACAGAAATACACCCAAAATCCGACTTTGGTCCCAAGAGAAAGGCAGTTTGAAAATGGAATGACTGTTGGACAACCAAGATGGCGGCGTAGGTAGACACACTGCGCCTCCTCACACAACCAGAACTGACAGAAAATCGAACAGCAAGGAAGTCCAACACCAAGTAGATAAAAAAGAAACATACATCCAGACCGGTAGGAGGGGTAGAGACGGGCACCTGGGCGGAGAGGACTTGCGTTGCTGTGGCGGGACCAAGACTGCCGGAGTGTGGGACTAACGGGGCAGGCAGTCCGAGCACTAGCAGACCCTGCGGCCCCACATTCGTGCACAGATAAACCGAGAGGGCCGAACTCAGAGTGACAGAGAACCGGGCAGGCAGAGCGGTGGGTAGCACCCGGCGGCCCCACATTCGAGCACAGATAAACCAAGACAAACGGAGGGGAGCAAAGCAGACCGCGTAACCCAGGGCTCCCGCGGGGGGAAATAAAGCCTCAAACCTCTGATTGAAAACGCCTGTGGGAGTTGTGGCGGCAGCAGGAGAGACTCCCAGCCTCACAGGAGAGGTCGTTGGAGAGACCCACAGGGGCCTAGAGTGTGCACAAGCCCACCCACTCGGGAACCAGTACCAGAGGGGCCCAATTTGATTGTGGGTAGCGGAGGGAGTGACTGTAATCCAGTGGAGAGTGGAGCGGGCGCCATTGCTCCCTCTAGGCCCCTCCCCCATGTACAGCCTCACAGGGAAGGGACCAGCGTAACCCCGCCCCAGTGAACACCTAAGGCTCCGCCCCTTAAAGTAACAGACAGGCCAAGACAAAAAAAAAAATGGCCCAAATGACAGAACACTTCTAAGCTCCAGAAAAAATACAACTAAGCGACGAAGAGATAGCCAACCTATCAGATGCACAGTTCAAAACACTGGTTATTAAGACGCTCACAGAATTGGTTGAATTTGTTTGAAAATTAGATGAAAAAATGAAGGCTATGCCAAGAGAAACAAAGGAAAACGTACAGGGAACCAATAGTGATGCAAAGGAAACTGGGACTCAAATCAATGGTGTGGACCAGAAGGAAGAAAGAAACATCCAACCAGAAAAGAATGAAGAAACAAGTATTCAGAAAAATGAGGAGAGGCTTAGGAACCTCCAGGACATCTTGAAACGTTCCAACATCTGAATTATAGGGGTGCCAGAAGGAGAAGAGGAAGAACAAAAACTTGAAAACTTATTTGAACAAACAATGAAGGAGAACTTCCCCAGTCTGGCAAAGGAAATAGACTTCCAGGAAGTCCAGGAAGCTCAGAGAGTCCCAAAGACGCTGGACCCAAGGAGGAACATGCCAAGGTACATCATCATTACATTACCCAAGATTAAGCAGAAGGAGAGAATCTTAGAAGCAGCAAGAGAAAAGGACACAGTTACCTACAAAGGGGTTCCCATAAGACTGTCAGCTGATTTCTCCAAAGAGACCTTGCAGGCAAGAAGGGGCTGGCAAGAAGTATTCCAAGTCATGAAAGGCAAGGGCCTACATCCAAGATTACTCTATCCAGCAAAGCTATCATTTAGAATGGAAGGGAAGATAAAGTGCTTCTCAGATAAAGTCAAGTTAAAGGAGTTCATCATCACCAAGCCCTTATTATAGGAAATGTTAAAGGGAGTTACCTAAGAAAAAGAAGATCAAAAATAGGAACAGTAAAAATGACAGCAAACTCACAGTTATTAACGACCACACCTAAAACAAAAACAAGAGCAAACTAGGCAAACAACTAGAACAGGAACAGAACCACAGAAATGGAGATCACATGGAGGGTTGTCAATAGGGGAGTGGGAGGGGGAGAGGGGGGAAAGGTACAGAGAATAAATAGCATAGATGATAGGTGGAAAATAGACAGGGGGAGGGTAAGAATAGTGTAGGAAATGTAGAAGCCAAAGTATGACCCATGGACATGAACTATAGGAGGGGAATGTGGGAGGGAGGGGTTGGGCAGGATGGAGTTGAGTGAAGGGGCGGAAATGGGACAACTGTAATAGCATAATCAATAAATATATCAAAAAAAAAAAAGAAAATGGAATGACTGTCACCCACTGGTTCTCTTACTCCAAATCTTTGGCCTCATAAACATCAGCCAATATGTGACAGCAATGTGATTTCTGTTGGTCTTCACAATGCAGTCAAGACCACTCAAACATGGGCAACAAAAACAACTTGCAACTTACTTCTATTACCCACAGGTTGATTGTGTGTTGGTTGAGACAGAGTGGACCACACAATATCTTCCATAGCCAACCCATTTTAAAAGGAATCTCAAATTTTCAAGTGAAAATGAGTGTTTGGAACAAGTAAAAGTCACATTAAAACCAGGGGCAAGTGATTGATTTCTCTTTTTTTTTCAATTTCTCCTTATTTTATAGTAAAAACTCAAGTAATACAATATAACATTTTGAAAAAAGGAAAAGTTAAACTCTTACCCTTGACCCCACAGCCTGAACTTAACTTTTTGTGTGTGTTTTGCTTATAAACCCTGTCTCTATGGAATCACATTCTCCCTAATTGCATTCACAGTTAATATACAATATGGTGGTTTGCTTTTATCACTTGGCATCATACCATAAATGTTTTTGATGTTGCTATATAGTCTTCTTAATTATCATTTAAAATTTTATATTGGTTGCATTAATATTACATAGAGAGGAGAGACAATAATTTATTTAACCAGTCTCCTGTTGTTAAACATGTAACTTGTTTCCAATTGTTCAGTATTATAAATAATTGATCAATGAACATCTTCATTTTTGTAGGGTTTGTGCCCTTACTTTTGGATATTTCCTTGAGATAATTCCCTGAAGTGGAGTTACTGTGTCAAATTATGTGACACAATTTTAAAGCTATAGAACTAAATGTATTGTTGTGGGGCATATCTCTTGCTCATCCTTCAAAATCCAGCTGTTCCCCCTTCCTATTCCTACTTACACTCCAAGCATAAGTGAATTACTCCCTCATTTGTCCAAGAACTGTACCTTATATATATCTCAACTATGACATTCATGATACAACATTTGCAAATTTGTTTCTCTAAGCCACAGCCTCCTTGTCTGTCAAATGGAGATCATCATGCCTAACTCACAGGGCTATTACAAGAATTACATGAAATAATGTATATAAAGTCCTTAGCACTGACAAGTCAGTGCTTAAAAAATGAAAGCTACTATTATTATCACATCCAATTGCAATTTTATGTTTAGGCAGCTACTTGACCATGACCTTTGAGGGAAGAGATCATGTCTTGGTCATCTCTGCATCCCCAGCACATAGCACAGTGCTTAGAGCACAATAAGCATTCAACTAAAACATTTATTGAGTAATATGGGTAAATGAATGAATGAATGAATAAATAAATTTATGCCGCCACCACACTGTTTGAAAATGCCATGTCTACACTAATATTACCACCATTGTGCATTTATGCTTGATATTTACAAAGAAAAGTAAGTTGTTTTACCATATCCAAAGTTATTTCCCTTCACTGATGTGAAAAATAAATACTACTTGGGGATAAGTTTCAGTTTTTACTCAGCTGGAAAAGGTTAGAGATGCAGTTTATAATTGTAGTAGCCATTAGCCACATGTGACTATTTAAATTTAATTTTTGTTTTTAATAAAAATTAATTTAAAATTAAATTTATCAGCCTCCCTAGCCACATTTTAAGTGCTCAGTGTTCACATGTGCCTAATGGCTACCACACTGGACAATGCAGAAAGTTCTAGTATATACTGCTAGTCTATAATCTAAACATAATTTCCTGTCTGATTTTAAAAAGGATTTTATGAAGAATTTGCAATAAAACACTTAAATTTTTTATTTGATTAATTTTAGGTTAAGTACACTAATTTTAAACCCGGTTAATATCCTCTGAACATCTGCCAGTTATGGAGTGGGAGACTGTGGCCATGGAGCTTGAGAAGTGGTCAAGAGAAGTCAGAATAATATTTAAAATTTGCCATAAAGCACTTCCAAAATTTAAACAGAATTACCATATAACTTAGCAATTCTACTCCTAGATATATACCCCAGAGAACTGAAAACTTAAACAAATACATGTCCACACATAGTCATAAGCAGCACTATTTATAATAGCCAAAACATGGAAATAGCCAAAGGCCCATCAATGGATGAGGAATAACAAATTGTGGTACATCCAGACAATGGAATATTATTCAACCATAAAAAGCAATGAAGTATTCATACAAAGCTACAACTTGGATGAATCTTGAAGACTTCATGCTAAGTGAAAGGTGTTAGACACCAAATGTCACATATTGTATGATTTCACTTATATGAAACATCCAAAGAAGGTAAATCAATAGAGAAAGAATGAAGATTGGTGGTTGCCAGGGCCCAGTGGGGAGGAGAATAAGGAGTTACTGCTTAATGGGCATGGGGTTCCTTTTGGGATCGTGAAAATGTTTTATAACTATACAGAGGTAGTGATTACACAACATCATGAATGTACTAAATGCCACTGAATTGTTTGTTGTAAAATGGTTAATTTTGTTACAGGAATTTCACCTCAGTAAGACATAATCGCCATACATGTCCCACAAAGTGAATCCTTGACTCATAAATATACTGTATCATTATTCAAACCGAAACGCACAATAATTTCTTCAGCTGGGTGTTTGTAGAGCAAGAAAGTTGCAGACTAGGGGAAGTGGTTCTTGGAGGATATCTGGTCAACAGCAGGCATCTCTGGATCGTCTGTTGAAGATGAGTAATCCCCAGGAGGAGACATAGCCCAAGGTATTGCATGTGGTTGGGCTGAGCTTGACTCATGGATTCAAGGAAATCCATCCTCTTCCTCTCTTCTCTCTCCTTTTCTTCCTCTATACATTTTACTCTAAACATGCTTTCCGTGAATTTTATAGAACAAAGACAATGTCTGGGATAAATGTAGAGAATTGAAAGCAATAATTGGGAGAGAAACTAACAAGAACTTTCTGGGAGAACCAAGATGGCGGCATAGGTAGACACACTGCGCCTCCTCGCACAACCAGAACTGACAGAAAATCGAATGGCAAGGGGGTCCGACACCAAGGAAATACAAAATAAACATTCATCCAGACCGGTAGGAGGGGCGGAGACGGGCACCGGGGTGGAGAGGACTCACGTGGCCGTGGCAGGACTAAGACTGGCAGAGTGTGGGATGAACGGGGCAGGCAGTCCGAGCACTAGCAGACCCTGCAACCCTACATTTGTGCAGATAAACAGAGAGGGCCGGACTCAGAGTGGTGGAGAGCGGGGCAGGCAGAGCAGTGGGTAGCACCCCGGGGCCCCACATTCGCACACAGATAAACCGGGCGAACGGCGGGGAGCGAAGCAGACTGCGCAACCCAGGGCTCCAGCTCGGGGAAATAAAGCCTCAAACCTCTGATTGAAAGTGCCCGTGGGGTTTGGGGCAGCAGCAGGAGAGACTCCCAGCCTCACGGGAGAGGTCCTTGGAGAGACCCACAGTGGCCTAGAGTGTGCACAAGCCCACCCACTCGGGAACCAGCACCAGAGTGGCCCAGTTTGATTGTGGGTATCGGAGTGAAAGACTGAAATCCAGAGGAGAGTGAGGCAGGCGCCATTGCTCCCTCTCGGCCCCTCCCCCACGTACAGCTTCACAGCACAGCGACCAGCATTACCCCACCCCGGTGAACACCTAAGGCTCCACCCCTTAAAGTAACAGAAGCGCCAAGACCAAAAAAAAAAAAAGGCCCAAATGACAGAACACTTCAAAGCTCCAGAAAAAATACAACTAAGTGACGAAGAGATAGCCAACCTATCAGATGCACAGTTCAAAACACTGGTTATCAAGATGCTCACAGAATTGGTTGAATCTGTTCGAGAAGTAGATGAAAAAATGAAGCCTATGCAAATAGAAACAAAGGAAAATGTACAGGGAACCAATAGTGATGCAAAGGAAACTGGGACTCAAATCAATGGTGTGAACCAGAAGGAGGAAAGAAACATGCAACCAGAAAAGAATGAAGAAACAAGAATTCAGAAAAATGATGAGAGGCATAGGAACCTCCAGGACATCTCGAAACGTTCCAATATCCGAATTATAGGGGTGCCAGAAGGAGAAGAGGAAGAACAAAAAATTGAAAACTTATTTGAACAAATAATAAAGGAGAACTTCCCTAATATGGCAAAGGAAATAGACTTCCGGGAAGTCCAGGAAGCTCAGAGAGTCCCAAAGACGCTGGACCCAAGGAGGAACATGCCAAGGTACATCATCATTACATTACCCAAGATTAAACGCAAGGACCTACATCCAAGATTACTGTATCCAGCAAAGCTATCATTTAGAATGGAAGGGAAGATAAAGTGCTTCTCAGATAAGGTCAAGTTAAAGAAGTTCATCATCACCAAGCCCTTATTATAGGAAATGTTAAAGGGAGTTACCTAAGAAAAAGAAGATCAAAAATAGGAACAGTAAAAATGACAGCAAACTCACAGTTATTAACGGCCACACCTAAAACAAAAACAAGAGTAAACTAGGCAAACAACAAGAACAGGAACAGAACCATAGAGATGGAGATCACATGGAGGGGTGTCAATAGGGGAGTGGGAGGGGGATAGGGGGGAAAGGTACAGAGAATAAGTAGCATAGATGATAGGTGGAAAATAGACAGGGGGAGGGTAAGAATAGTGTAGGAAATGTAGAAGCCAAAGAACTTATAAGTATGACCCATGGACATGAACTATAGGGGGGAATGTGGGAGGGAGGGGGGTGGGCAGGATGGAGTGGAGTGGGGGGGGAAATGGGACAACTGTAATAGCATAATCAATAAATATATTAAAAAAAAAAAAAAAGAACTTTCTTCCACGAACTAGCTTTTAGCTATATCCAAAGAGTCCAGGTGATGGGACTGAACCTGGTAAGAATGAAGAGATCTTTTCTTGCTCAAAGTTCCTGTACTAGATGGGGGCCGTTTAGAACCTTGGATCAGAACGCAATAATGGCGTGTCCTTGGTCCTGGGTTTGAACTCTGTGTGAGCCAGGGGACTTAATTCTATTGTCTTCATTTGGTTCTCCAAAATTCTTTATCTGACAGTGCACTGCCCTGGCACCCGGGCAGACTGGAATCTAGTCCTGGCTCTGTTAGTGATTTACTGAGTGACTGACAAGTTCCTTCCCGTATATGGGCCTCAGTTTCCCATCTCCAAGAACAGTGGTCTAAAAGGCAAAGTTTTTTTTTTTTTTTTTTATAGTTCTTTTTTTTTTTAATATATTTATTGATTATGCTATTACAGTTGTCCCATTCCCCGCCCCCACTCCACTCCATCCTGCCCACCCGCCTCCCTCCCACATTCCCCCCCTATAGTTCATGTCCATAGGTCATACTTATAAGTTCTTTGGCTTCTACATTTCCTACACTATTTTTACCCTCCCCCTGTCTATTTTCCACCTATCATCCATGCTACTTATTCTCTGTACCTTTCCCCCCCTCTCCCCCTCCCACTCCCTTAATGACAACCCTCATGTTCTAGTTGTTTGCCTAGTTTGCTCTCGTTTTTGTTTTATGTGTGGCCATTAATAACTGTGAGTTTGCTGTCATTTTTACTGTTCCAATTTTTGATCTTCTTTTTCTTAGGTAACTCCCTTTAACATTTCATATAATAAGGGCTTGGTGATGATGAACTTCTTTAACTTGACCTTATCTGAGAAGCACTTTATCTTCCCTTCCATTCTAAGTGATAGCTTTGCTGGATACAGTAATCTTGGATGTAGGTCCTTGCATTTAATCTTGGGTAATGTAATGATGATGTGCCTTGGCGTGTTCCTCCTTGGGTCCAGCTTCTTTGGGACTCTCTGAGCTTCCTGGACTTCCCGGAAGTCTATTTCCTTTGCCAGATGAGGGAAGTTCTCCATTATTTGTTCAAATAAGTTTTCAATTTTTTGTTCTTCCTCTTCTCCTTCTGGCACCCCTATAATTCGGATGTTGGAACGTTTCAAGGCGTCTGGGAGGTTCCTAAGCCTCTCCTCATTTTTCCAAGTTCTTGTTTCTTCATTCTTTTCTGGTTGGATGTTTGTTTCTTCCTTCTGGTCCACACCATTGATTTGAGTCCCAGTTTCCTTCTCATCACTATTGGTTCCCTGTACATTTTCCTTTGTTTCTCTTAGCATAGGCTTCATTTTTTCATCTGTTTTTCGAATAGATTCAACCAAGTCTGTGAGCATATTGATAACCAGTGCTTTGAACTGTGCATCCGATAGGTTGGCTATCTCTTCATCGCTTAGTTGTATTTTTTCTGGAGCTTTGAAGTGTTCTGTCATTTGGGCCATTTTTTTTCTTGTCTTGGCGCGTCTGTTACTTTAAGGGGCGGAGCCTTAGGTGTTCACCAGGGCGGGGTAACGCTGGTCGCTGTGCTGTGACTCTGTACGTGGGGGCGGGGCCGAGAGGGAGCAATGGCGCCTGCCTCACTCTCCTCCGGATTTCAATCTTTCACTCCGATACCCACAATCAAACTGGGCCACTCTGGTGCTGGTTCCCGAGTAAGTGGGCCTGTGCACACTCTAGGCCCCTGTGGGTCTCTCCAACAACCTCTCCTGTGAGGCTGGGAGTCTCTCCTGCTGCCGCCCCAACCCCTACGGGTGTTTTCAATCAGAGGTTTGAGGCTTTATTTCCCTGAGCTGGAGCCCTGGGTTATGTGGTCTGCTTCGCTCCCTGCCGTTTGTCCAGTTTCTCTGTGGGCAAATGTGGTGCCGCGGGGTGCTACCCGCTGCTCTGCCTGCCCCACTCTCCACCACTCTGAGTCCGGCCCTCTGGGTTTATCTGTGCAAATGTGGGGCCACAGGGTCTGCTAGTGCTCGGACTGCCTGCGCCATTTGTCCCACACTCCGCCAGTCTCAGTCCTGCCACAGCCACGAGAGTCCTCTCCACCCCGGTGCCCGTCTCCGCCCCTCCTACCAGTCTGGATGAATGGTTATTTTCTATTTTCTTGGTGTTGGTCCCCCTTGCTGTTCGATTCTCTGTCAGTTCTGGTTGTGCGAGGAGGCGCAGTGTGTCTACCTACGCCGCCATCTTGGTTCTCCTAAAAGGCAAAGTTTTCAGGATAAGCTGAAAGTACACCATAATCTTCATAAGTTTGCAGAAGCTAAAATATTTCATCTTTTGTTCTAAGTAACCACCTAAAAAAATTGAAACACATGGCCATCCAAGAATTATGATCACTTAGTAAGTTATATAATGTCTGATCATTGGGGTGTACACCTGAAATTAATATAGTATTGTATGTCAACTGGAATTGAAAAGTGAAAAAGGAGTTTTTAAAAAAGAAAGCTTTTATGTGATTGAGATACCGCACTAATGCTCCTAGAGTGTCCTCCCTAAAGAACATAAATAAAGTCCTGCAAAGCAATTGTGTCTGTCCCTTGAAATGCAAATATGCGATTTTATCAATATAAAAGGTGTGGGGTTCCATTGTTCTCCCAGTATTGGCTCAATTTGCACTAAGAAGTCCTGACTTTTCTGCCCAGCCTCATCTGTGATCAACATTGTACTCACAGATAAAAGACACACCTCATCCTGCCAATTGATTGTGAACAAAGAGCATCCTTCAGCTTGAAAACCAGAACCAGGAACTTGAGGGGAAAAAATTAACCATGAAAACCACCTCTTTCCCTGTTTGGCTGGACAGAAAAAATGACTGGGTGCTCACACTCTCCAGGTAGAAAACAAGATAGTAACTACCATGTGGAAACTAACAGGGAGGTAGTAGGGCCAAAAAGAAGCTAAGGTTCTGGTGAAACTAGACCAGTCATTTGGGATTATAAGTAAATTAAGGCAGCATCAGGAAAATATCTAATTGGGAAACCTATTTGTATGCTTCTTGTATTCTTTGTAAAGGATTTCCTTTTGGTTCTCTCCTTCATGTAGAGAAAAATAATTTGAAAAATATCTGCCTGTTTTAACTACATCCAGAGGAATTCCCCCCAAGAGGACCCTGTTCACACTAGGGCCAGACCATTAAAGGAGGAGCACGGGGGGACCATGATGCTCACAGCAGTAACAATTTAAGTGAGAGGCTTCCCAGGCAAAGAACCAGAGAGGACTTAGTCATCCCACTGGGGCAACTCCTTCCTTCCTAATGGATCTGTCTATACCGTGTTCAGCTCGCCTACAACCCTGGAGGGGTCTGTGCTTTATTTTAATAAAAGTTCCCTACTCCTTTACAGGGCCTTTCTACTTCTTCTAACTACAAAGTCCTTTTTGAAGCTAAGGGAGGTGTTACCTTCCTAGATGGAGTCAGACTTCCACAGGTTAGTTCCATAAATATTTTCTTTCTCTTTCTCTGGGTGCAATCTTCATTTATGAACATGGCCCTATTTTTTAAAAGACATATAATTCTTTGCTTTCAGTTAGTTTTGCCCTACAAATTCAAGCATTTCAGCCTTGTCCCCAGTTGAAGTTCTCTCTCTCTGCCCACCAATGCCCCTCCAACTCAGAAACATATTCCCAGGCCTCAACACCATGTAAACCTGTAATCCTTTTATGCCACTATCCATATTGGTTTATAAAACGGAGGTATGCAACACATTGGAAAGAAAAATGGCACCTGTCAAATACCAAGCCCTATGAAATGCCTGTGCAATTTCACTTTTCACCTAGTAAATATCCAATTATTTTCCAGAATAGCTCTTTCCAGAATTCAAATCTGTTTCCATTAATATTAAAAGTTTAGAGGTCTGGGAGAACAGGAAGGAGCTGATTAAAAGCAGATGGGGTTCATTATCTGGTTAATCACAATCCAGCATTTCCCACCCCCATTTACCACTCTCCTTTCCCTGCTCCCCCAACATAGTGTTCTGCCTCAGCAAAGGTCACACTGAAATTCTGCAAATAAAACCTTATCTTACAACATATCTAAGGGGGGAGCTCCATTTTGAAGAGGTTGAAACTGGTATCATTATAAAAGAGAAATTTTTATACCATTTTACCAGGGAAAGAAAATATTCTGCAAAGTGTTCCCTACCATTCTCCTGCACAGAGTGGAATGCCCAGTGTTTTTGTTAGAGCCTGACTCTGTCTGAATATTAATCATGTAATATTTAGAGTCAGAGGGCTCCTTGGAGACTCCCCACTTATTTATTATATAGAGAAACTGAGCCCAGAATGGGGAAGAGATTTGCTAAAATTGCACCTTCAGTTAGTGGCAGAGCTGGAACTAGGACACATATCACTCTAGGCAATGCTGGTGTGTGGGGAAAAGTACCAAAAGGGCTTGAATGGAATGACTTGTAATTGTTTCTCAATCCACTACATCTCCACGGGCCACATGTTAATGGCTCATCTTTTATTGCTTCCCTGAAAACTGACTCAAAGGAAAAGCCAAAATGAGTATTTTAAAGCAAAACATTAGGAGGCCAGAAGGTAAGAGGGGATGTCTTCTAGGGCTGCCTGAGTGCACTTGGCTGGGAAGGCTTGCTCCAGGCCATAGGAGACTGCTCATTCAGATGCTCCTGCTGCCACTGCCAAAGGGAAGCTAGGCAAAGGGCTGAACAGCACGGCAGCACAGCACCTGCCCTTTCTCTGAGTCCAAGCCTAATAAGCAGCGCAAGTGGAGTTATGTGACATGGCCCTGGGAGGTGTGGAACAGTTTTCTCGGCACCATAAGGTTCCTCAGAAATCTTTTAGTGATTGAAAGGCTTCCAAAATGGGGCCAGCATGGTAAGATTTGGTAAAAAAAAAAAAAAAAAGATTTATTAGCACAATTCATAAAAGTATAAAGACAGAACACAAGGGAAACTGGCTCAAAACTAAGTACCAGCCAGTCCCTCCCCTATACACAGTGTCTTCTTTTCTCCCAGGACTAATCAAAGCCAACTTCCAGGCCCCACATACAATGCTGGTAAGAATTTGAAATGTTACAGCTTCTGTGGAACATAGTATGGTGCTTCTCCAAAAGATTTAATGTACAGTTACTATGTGAGCCAGCTATTCCACTCTGAAGTATATACCAAACAGAATTAAAAGCAGAGACTCGAACAACTACTTGTATGCCCATGTTCATCATAGAATTATTCACAATAGCCAAAATGTAGAAGTACCCCAAGTATCCATTGATGGATGAATGGATAAAAATGTGGTACATTCATACAATGGAATATTATTCTGCCATAGAAATAAATGAATGAATGATACATGCTACCATATGGATCAACCTCAGAAACATTGTTAAGTGAAATGAGCCAGACACAAAAGGACAGATATTATATGATTCCACATATATGAAATATGTAGCCTAGGCAAATTCCATACAGACGGGAAGTACAATGCTAGTTCCCAGAAACTGGGGGGAAGGTTAATGGATAGTGACCTTTAATGGGTGTGGAGTCTCTTTTTGTGGATACTGGAAAGTTCTAGAACTAGATAGTGATGATGGTTCCACATATTGCAAATGTACTTTGTGCCATTGAATTGTACACTTCAAAATTGTTTAAATGGGCCCTGGCTGGTGTGGATCAGTGGATTGAGCACCAGCCTGTGAATCTAAGGGCTGCTGGTTCGGTTCCCAGTCAGGGAACATGCCTGGATTGCAGGCCAGGTGCCCAACAACGGGTGCATGAGAGGCAACCACAAATTGATGTTTCTTTCCCTCTTTTTCTCCCTCCCTTCCCCTCTCTAAAATAAATAAATAAAATCTTAAAAAATAAAATTGTTTAAATGGGTATCTAAAGCAGTGGATGTCCTCTATGGCTACACATGAGAATCATGTAGGCAGCCTTTCAAAATATTGATGACCAAGGAAAAAACTCCAGAGATTCTGATTCGATTATCACTGTTATTAAGGGTTACAGAGGTGACTGTACCAGGGTTCAACTCAGAGATTTCAGCAGGTTCTAACATCAAGAGAAGCCAGCTGAGGAATATCATGGTGGGTGAAACAGGTACTTCCCTCTTCCTGCCCTCTCTCTCCCTTTTCATTTAACCTTTAAAAATTGTGGTAAAATACACATAACATAAACTTACCATTTTATGTGTACAGTTCAATGGCATAAAGTACGTTTACATGGTTGTGGAATCATCACCACCATCCATTCACAGAATACTTTCCATCTTGCAAAACTGAAACTCTGTACCCATTAACAATAATTCCCCTTTCCTTTTCCCCTCAGGCCCTGGCAACCACCATTCTGGTTTCTGTCTCCATGAACTTCACTACTCTAGGTATCTCATATAAGTGGAATCATGGACTATTTCTCCTTTTATGACTGGCTTATTTTACTTAGCATAATATCTCCAATGTTCATCCATACTGTAGCATATGTTAGAATTCCCTTCTTTTTTAAGGCTGAATGACAGTCCATTATATGCATATAACACATTTGCTTACCTATTCATTCATGAATGGACACTTGTGTTGCTTCCACGTTTTGGTTATTGTGAGCAATAATAACCGTGGCTGTGGAATATGTATTTCAGTCCTGGATTTCAGTTCTTTCTTTTAATTTTTAAAAAAGATTTTATTTATTTATTTTTAGAGAGAGAGGAAGGGAGGGAGAAAGAAACAGAGGGAAGCATCAATGTGTGAAAGAAACATCATCGGTTGTCTCCCACAGGCCCCCAAGTGGGAACCTAGCCTGCAACCTGGGTATGTGCCCCGACCAGAATAGAACTAGATACCTTTCAGTTTCTAGGACAATGCCCAACCCACTGAGCTACACCAGTAAGGGAGTGGCTCTCAATTCATTTGGATACTTACCCAGAAGAGGAAATGCTGGATCACATGGTAATGCTAATTTTTTTGAGGAACCTCCATATTGTTTTCCAGAGCAACTACACCAATTTACATTTATGCCAGCAGTACACTTTCTCCACATCCTCAACAACACTTGTTATTTTATGGGGGGGGGGGTTGGTCTTTTTTTTTTAACAAAATAATAGCCATCTGCACTTCTGGTCAAGATGGAGGCATAGGTAGACATGCTTCACCTCCTTGCACAACCACAAAAAGAATTACAGGTAAGCCTCAAAACAAATAACACCCAGAACTGTCAGAAAATTGAACTGTATGGAAGTCCAGCAACCAAGGATTTAAAGAAGCCACATTCATCCACATAGATAGGAGGAGCAGAGACCCAGAGACAGGTGGATAGGCAAGGTGACATGGTGTGGCATGGAGAGGTGGCAGTGGTGGTGGCATAACAGATAGTCACATATTCACAGGTGGTAGATAAAAATTAGGAAGGATACCTTGGGAGCAAATGATCCCAGCCCCATGCCAGACTGCACAGCCCAGGGTTCCAGCCAAGAAGATAAATCTCCATAACTTATGGCTATAAAAACAAGTGGGCTTTGGGGAAGCAGAATAAACTGCCAGATTTTCAGGAAACTCCACTTAAAGAGGCTGTACAGTCTTTGAATGTATGCAAACCCACCCATTCTGGGATTCAGCACCAGGGCAACAGCTGAAAGGGATCCAGTCACATGTGGGGAGTGGGTGAAGTGACTGGAAATGGGTCAAGTGCCAGGCAAACCTCCAGAAGTCAGGCAGTGGCACTGTCCCCTCTCCAAGCCCTCCACCCACACAGAGCCACAAAGTAGTGAAGTGGTTTGCCCCACCCTGGCAATCAAAAGACAGGGAATCAAACCAGCTCTACCTAATACACAGAAACAAACCCAGGGAAGCTGCCAAGTTGAGGAAACAAAGAAATATGGCCCAAATTAAAGAACAGAACAAAACCCCAGAAAAAGAACTAAACAAAAGGGAGATAGCCAACCTATCAGATGCAGAGTTCAAAACACTGGTGATCAGGATACTCAGAGAACTCACTGAGTACAACAATATAAAGGAAAAAGTGAAGGTTACACTAAGTAAAATAAAGGAAAATCTACAGGGAACCAACAGTAAAGGGATGGAAGCTAGTATTCAAATCAATGATTTAGAACATAAGGAAGAAATAAACATTCAACCAGAACAGAAAGAAGAAACAAGAATTCAAAAAAAAAAAATGAGGATAGTATAAGAAGCCTCTGGGACATCTCCAAATGTGTCAACATCTGAATCATAGAGATGCCAGAAGGAGAAGAGGAAAAGCAAGAAATTGAAAACTTATTTGAACAAATAATCAAAGAAAACTTCCCTAATTTGGTGAAGAAAATAGACATGCAAGTCCAGGAAGCACAGAGAGTCCCAAACAAGTGGGACCCTAAGAGGACCACACCAAGACACAACATAATCAAATTGCCAAAGATTGAAGATAAAGAGAGAATTTTAAAAGCAGCAGGAGAAGAGCAGAGAGTTACCTATAAAGGAGTTCCCATAAGACTATCAGTTGATTTCTCAAAAGAAACTTTGCAGGCAAGAAGGGGCTGGAAAGTATTCAAAGACATGAAAAGCAAGGACCTACATCCTAGATTACTCTATCCAGCAAAGCTATCATTTAGAATGGAAAGGGAAGATAAAGTGTTTCCCAGATAAGGTCAAGTTAAAGGAGTTCATCATCACCAAACCCTTATTATATGAAATGGTAAAGGTACTTATATAAGAAAAAGAAGATCAAAATGATGAATATTAAAATGGCACTAAATTCACAACTATCAATAATTGAATCCAAATGACAAACTAAGCAAACAAGCAGAACAGGAACAGAATCATATATATGGAGATCATTTGGAGGGATATCAGTTGGGAGAGGGGAGAGGGATAATGGGGGGAATGGTGCAGGGAATAAGAAGCATAATTAGTAGGTACAGAATAGACAGGGAGAGGTTAAGAATAGTAGAAATGGAGAAGCCAAAGAATTTACATGTACGACCTGTGGACATGAACTAAGGGGGGGATTGCTCAAGGGAAGGGGGGTACCTGGTGGAGGGGGTCTAAGGGGGAAAAATGGGACAACTGTTATAGCATAATCAATAAAATATACTTTAAAATAATAGCCATCTTACCCATTGTTAAGTGGTATCTCATTGTTGTGATTACCTGCCTGCCCTCTCTTATAGGTATGATGTTCTTGCTTTCACGATGATTATTCTATGCCTTTTTCTCATAGTTTTAACTTCCAACAGGTCAACATATGGTTGAAGAGATGTCTGTTTGAGAGACTGTGCTCGAAGAAAGGAACAGCTCCCTGTGCTGCCCCTAGCTGTACTTTTGGTGCAACCTCCTCCTCTTGATGAACCAAGATTTCCCCACCTAGGTTCTGACTCACTTACTTCTCACTACACCATCACATCTGCATAGGCTCCATCGCTGGCTGTTTTCTCCTTCTACTTTGAAAAGAAACAAACATATGCATCTTGCTCCAGGCAGCAAATGGTTTCTGGGTAGACATGCCCTGATTGTGAGCTAGGAGCCTCCAGCCATCCAAATGGGACAGATGAGAAGCAGATATGTTTTCCCCTGTAGGCCCATTTATCATTTCTTCTCAGCAACTGTCCCATGAGGAAAAGTTGGATGTGAGCCCCTGAAAGAATTTTTTCTTCATCTTCTGGTTAAGAAGCTTGGTGTGGAAGAATTCAGTTTTCCTCTCTCCACCCAAATACTGGTACTAAGGCATCCTGGAGGGATGAAGTGGAGAAGATAAAAAGAAGTTAACAACATAGAGTATCATTTATTTGTTGGGCTGTGGAACAATCAATAGACTAAGGCCACAGTCAACATTTATCTTTGGAGAGTACACACATTGCCAGTGAGAAAAAAGAACTAGAGAGAGAACAAGATAAAACCTAGCAGTAACAGAGGCCCAATGTCAGCCTCTCTCCCTCCCACCTCTAGGCTCAACTGTGTCCCTTCACCCCAAGTGCTAATAATCTAATAATCATTCTGTACATGTTCTTATTCTTCAGGCCTGCTTCTCCGCTCTGCATCATCTTTCTCTAGTGGCTCAGCGCTAGCAAAGTACGCATATGTGCACACATGCATACACCTCAGCCTTGCACACACAGAAGTGTTTTCTTAGTCAGCTTTGGCTGACATAAGAAAAATCCATAGGCTGGGTGGCTTAAATAACATAAAATTATTTTCTTACATTTCTGGAGACTGAAAAGTACAAGATCAAGGTTACAGCAGAGTTGGATACTGGTGAGAGCTGTCTTCCTGACATGCAGAGGGCTGCATTCTTGCTGTGTCCTCACAGGGGAAGGAAAAGGGGAGGCAGGGTGACAGCGAGATAGAGGAAGAGAGACAGATCTTGCTCTCTTTGAAAGGCCATAGTCCTGTAGGGTTTGTGCCCCACCTTTATGACCTCGCTTAACTTAATTACCTCCTAAAAGCCCTATCTCCAAATACAGCCCCATTGGGGTTACAGTCCCAATATATGAATTTTGAGGGGATACAATTCAGTCCATAGCAGATGTTCTACTGGGTTCTCTCTCAGTGCCCTGTGGTGGCTGAAACAGGTGGGCTTTGCTGTAGTCATTAGGCATTCGCAGAACTTCTCAGAGACTGCTCAGAGCACAAGGACCCAGTAGACTAAAATTGGCTCTTGACACCTAATTGATGACATACTTTCCAAGCCTCTCCATGTCTCCACTGATATTGGAGGTGCCCAGAACAAGAATGTGAATAGAGGGTCGTGTACCATATGCCTAATAATTAAAAATTGTAAGTCACAGCAACAAACTATTAAAATATGTTCTATATCCTACTTTGACCATTATATCTTTATAACAACAGAATCAATGAATGTGTGTAAAGTGATGGTTTTTATAGTTCTGAAATTCAGCACAATGTCAAAGATGACTGAAGGTAATTATGATTGTGGCTGTCTGGATGTTCTTTTGATGGGCCAACAATATTTGGATGAATAATAATATAAGGACTTACATAATTCAGGAATTATCTTGTACTTATTCCATAACGTTTATTTTTCTTGCCTTCGTTACAACAAAATCACTTATTTGTATTATATGTTATAGTCAGGATTTTTTGTATAACTTATGGAATCATTAGTTATGATCTAAAGCAAGAGTCAGCAAAGATTTTCTATGAAGGTCTAGATAATAACATTTTGAGGCTTTGCAGACCATAAGGTCTCTGTCTTAACTATTTATAAAAACAGGTAGTTCACTTCCAGGCAACAGTTTGCCAATTCCTGACAAAAGATTGAAAAATACCCTGGCTGGTGTGGCTCAGTGGATTGAGTGCTGGCTTGTGAACTGAAGGGTTGCTGGTTCAATTCCCAGTCAGGGCACATGCCTGGGTTGTGGGCCAGGTCCCCAGTAGGAGGGTGCAACAAGCAACCACACATTGATGTTTCTCCCCCTCTCTCCCTCCCTTCCCCTCTCTCTAAAAATAAATAAATAAAATCTTTTTTAAAAGATTAAAAATAAAATGTAATTGCATTAAATGCATAAATTTTGAACATATATTTATGAAAAATATTAAAAAGATAACTTTAAAACATTTTCATGTTTTTTAAAAATTATTTTTAAATATTCAAAATGGAAATTAAAAAGGCAAAAAATATAAAGGAGAAATAATAAATATCAAATTTTAGAATTAAAATTATTTTACTTAAACTGAGTTGTCATTTGATTCTATCTTAATCCATATGTTTATAAAAATAAAATGACTTGCAGTTCCAGCATTCAGTGTTCATTGAATTATGCTATACTCATTGCACCTAGACTTATATATTCATAAATTTGTGTGATGTGAATTGTTTGATATTGTAATATGTTCATCAGCCACCAAGTACCACTGTTGTAAATTCAAGGCTAATTTGTGGATACCTTCAGAGCCATAAATTGAAAGCAAAAAAATGGATTACTGAGAAGTAACAATTTGTTATGCATGAATCTATTGTGTGTACGCTATCGGAAAATAAATATTTAATAAATTAATTATTTGTTTATCCTCAGCACTGAAATCCTTTCTGGACTTCAAAGTAATGTTCATCTCCAACATCAGTAGCTGCACAACCCAAAACCTTTCACGATACTCAGACATTTTGCTATTGCTATTGTTGTTGGAGCAGGAAATAGGCCAGGAAATATGAAGAAGTAGTTCTCTGATAAGTAAATAGAGTTATTCATAAAATAGATGTTTAGTGTTATAGGTTCCAAGTTACAGAAGCACCTATGTGTTTTTATATTCACTCATTCATTCACTCATTCATTCATTTGGCATTTGACATATGCCACAGTGATATACTAGAACTAGTTCATACAGACTCGTCAGGACCGAATGAGAACATCTTTTCCTAACTGTGAGTTTGGTGACATCACATTGGTAGTTTGAAAGGAGCTGGAGTGGGACTATTTACATCATGGAAATCAACAAATGCTACAAATCAAGGCTTTCTCTATCCCACTTCCCCATACACACACAGCCGTCTGTCAAACATTTACCAGCACATCACTGGATACGTGGAGCCTTTTAAAGTATAAGGCCCAGGACAGACCCCCTTCGTGCCCAGGTGTTAAGTGCCTTAGTGGCCTTATCAGGACTGACTACATAATTTGTGAGGCTTATGCAAAATAAAAATCTGAAGTCCAGTTATTCACACTTTGAAGAATTTTAAAGTGGCAATAGTGGGGCATTGGAACTAGTGCTGAACCCTTCTGACCTATGTGAACACTGGACCTCATTAATGGCTTTTAAAGTTTTGGTTGATACCCAAGCCATCACAAGAGATTCTGGCCCCTGTGGGTTTGTTTGCTTTGGTCAGGATGTAATTGAAGCTTTGCAGCCCTTGCTGACATCTTCTACCTCAGCATACTGTGGGGGATGGGGTGAGGCAGGTACGGGTTGTTAAAGGAATCCAGGAGTTTGCCCCAAGGCTCAGGAAAGTGAAGGGGCATCCAGTGCCTCAAAAAGCAACCTAGAATCACCTGGAGGAAGAGGGTAGACAGAGTTAGGAAGAGGCTTTTCCTAATGTCTCACTGAAGAGGAGTCAGACACATTGTAGCCACATAAAAGGGGAGGTAGCTTGGCCTACTAGAACAGATGGGAACCTGGCAAGTAGACAGATTCCAAATTCTTGCAATGTGACTTGGGAAAAGTCACTTAACCTGGGCCTTGGTGTCTTTACTTTAATAATGTTGAGACTTGTAGATACTCAATAAATATCTATCCTTTCATTTGCATAAAAAGATTGGCCATTATTTGGTTATTAATTTAGCTTTTGTCGATTTCTCCTCAGAAAAATTTCAAGCCCTCCCAGGAATCCACAGGGTTCAAACAATTCAAGTTGTCAACACAAAACCCGCCTGGCCTTTCAGGGTACATGAAGGAGAGCCAAGGGAGGGTCTGCTGAATGGCTCACCTTCTGGCCCCCTTGGCTCAGGACTGTATGTGAGATTATTTGCATAAGATTTCTGAGCTCCCCTTGGGGGATATCAGAAAGAATGCCCAAGGTCTCCTGAGTCTTACCACTATCATCTCAGCAAGAGTTTATGGGGCAGGGGTAGAATTTGATGCTAAGGAAAATAACTTTTCTCTGGCGAAGGAAAGACTTGATGATAGCTGTTTTCAAATATCTGAAGAGCCATTCTGCGGAAGAAAACACAAACGTGATCTTTGTGACTCCAGAGGAAAGAATTAGGAGCAGCAGGCAGCAGTTACACATACATGGTTTTCAGCTTAATTTAAGAAAGACATTGCTATCAACAAAAGTAGTTCAACAAAGACAAGGGCTGTTCAGGCAGTAGTCAGCTCCCTAGGCAGGTAGTTGTTCAAGCAGAGACCTTCTCTATCTGTTAGGAGGTCTAACTACTAAAAGTTTATTGGCCAGATAGGCAGGCAGCTGGCTTCTCTAAAGATGCTTCTAATATGATAGGAGTCTATGTCAATGCATGGGACACAATCAAATTTAAACAGGCTTAGTCTCATAGGGCCTAACTCATTTTAAGGAATTTAAAAAATCTAATTACTGTTATAGCATGCCACTTGGGGGTTATGTGACCATCTTTCCCTCTGCAAGCTCAAAACATTTTATACATGTTTTTCTATCATCTGATGTAGTCAAGGAATGGTTCTCTACTGATGGTGAAAACAAAGGTCCCCAAAAGTTATGACTTCCCAGGAGTCATCCTGAATGTGTAAAGGAATTTGAAGAACACAGATTTCCTGACTCACAGCCCAACTCCAGTGACAGCCTACACAATATAAGCCATGCCCCACTGCTCTTGGAGAAAGAAGGCTCACTTGACCAATTTGAAAATCCTCTCACTGTGTTGAGATGAGCAGAAAACAGAATGCAAACTTTCCAAGTTCAAAGTCTATGTCCTACCAAGAAAATGAGACATCTTGTTTTGGAGTTAAATAAGATAGATCCTGAGGGATCTTTGACAATGCATTGCTTTTCTAAATCTGCCTTTTGGTAACTTAGATGTACATCAAAAACATATGGATTAAATTTTCAAAAGGCTGGGGATGCTGTTGGCTTGGCAAACAATGAGAGAATTTTAATATGATGAGGAAAAAGGGATTTCCAAAAGACTGAGTCTATTGTGTTTTCCTCTTTGCCTAGATAATTTGCCTCCACCCAGCCAAGAAGTGTGTATAAAGGCCTACTGTGTTTTTAGCACCTATTGTGCTGGGTGGCATCTAACAAAAAAACATGCCAGAAATGAGTGGGTTTTCTGTGAGATAGTCCCAAAGTAGAAAATACCCTATGGGCTAACCCTGTTCTGGTGACATGCAACTGTGAGGAGCATTGATGGGCCAGAGCATTAAATGTGAATCCAATTGTCTTCTGGGAAATGGAGCAAATTTCTATTGTGCACACTGAGGAATACAACGTAGGGTTGGGGTGGGAAGGGTGAGCGTGGGAGGTACACAGAACATGTAGACAGGAATCCATCAGTGAAATGTGTTACCATTAATTGAATTTTCTGATTAAGTTTCTGTGGATAATCCATTTTTGCACTGAAGCTACCTGAAGCAAAGATGTATCTGCATTAAAGGCCTTATGAGTTCAGGTTCAGTCTCTCTGAGTGGTCGTACATACATGCACGTGCGTGGGTTCGTAGGCGTGCGGTGGTTTATCGCTCATCACTGGATGCTTATAAACACAGACCCTTACCTACCACAAACTGTAGGTGTTACAGGCACACTGTCAGTCCTGCTGTCAGCTCAGCTGGAAAGAGGCTCATGAAGACCCAAATCCTTGCTACCTCTGATGGCCCTGGCTGGGGAGAAGCAGGCTTGTGAAAAATCAGATACTTTTTCCTACATTTCAAAGGGGCAGAAAGCAGAATTGCTTTCAAAATCCAGAAGGAATGAAAGGAATTTCAATAAGAAAATTTGATTAGAAATGTAAGGAGCTATATAGCTGTTTCTGAAAAACAATGAAGCAATTGGAAATTATGAACCACAGATGTTAAAAGGCACTGATAAAATGTAAATCTGAAGTACAACTGTATCTTCTTATATTTAATTCAAAAAATAAATATACATCACAGGCTAAGTGTAGATTTTGCTTAAATTCCTATAACAGAAAATACAGAAAATTAAAAAGCTTTCATTGTTTTGGGGAAATTAGTGTTAAATGGTTTTTAAAGTATTTATAATGGAATACGCTATAGTTGTGTTTTAAAAGAATGTAATATGAATGGAGAATATGTATAAATCCCTTGAAATATTTTTGCATTTATGTTGGAAATTATTTCAAAATAAGCAAATTTAAAGAATGACATAAATATTCACCAAAATACACAAACAAGAAATTTCATAGCAGCACTACCTGTAATAGCCCCAAACTGAAAACAACACAAATATCCACCAATGGTAAAATGGATAAAAATAATGTCATACAAACTACAGGTACACAAACCAACACGGTGTATTTCACAGACATACTGTTGAGTGAAAGAACCCAAAGATACATATTGTATAATAACATTTATATGAGATTCAAACAGAGGCAGGATTAATTTACAGCGATGCAGGTCAGATGGTGGTTACCTTTGGGCAGGGGATGTTGACTGGGGAAGGGCAGGACTTATGTGCTGGAATTGCAACAATTCATGGAGCTGTAAGGTGGAATTTGAGTCCTCAGATGATGTTAATTGCACAAAAAGTTAAACATTAACAAAAAGGAACAGAAGTCATGACATTCGATATCTCCCTTTCTGGCTCTTCTTTCCTTATTCGCCATTCCCAAGATCCATCATCTCCTACTGTATCCTTTTCTGTGTTCTGTGTTTCAGCAAAGAAAGCCTATGCAGGGTGGGACAGAAGTTATTTGTATGGACTATAATAATAATAATACAAGAATAACTCTGTGTTCTGTGTACTCACACCTGTAAACCTACTTTTGCCTCACCCTGTATTTGTCCCACTGCATTACAGTAAGCTATTTGTCTCTGTGTCTGTTTCACCAGGTTGTAAGTTCCTGGAGGACAAGGAGCATATTTCAATCATCTTACCCTAGTACATGGTAGATACTTGGTCTCAAGCTTTAGGAACCTCACTTTGGCTCTCCTCTGGCTGTATCCCTGTCAAGAGCAGGAATCCATTGGACCAAAGAAACTTGCACAACCAGACTCCTCGTCCTTACCTTGTAGCCCATACAATGGATGCCCAGGGCCCAGGAATCTCCCTTCTAAGCAGCCTTGTGCCTACTTTCAGGGCCTGTGCAAGCCTCTAGAACACATCACCAGTGCATGAAACACTTGAACATGACGGCTGGAAAGTCCCCCCACGTGCTTGAGGCCCCTCACGGTAAAGAACAGAGATGGAGTGGAAGAGAAGGGAGTCAGGAGGTCAGGCTGGGGGTTGGAGGTCTACAACTGACCCATCTGTGCTATCATATTCAGGAAAACACTGAAAAAAAAACCCCTAAGAATTTTACATTTGAACCTCGCTGCCAGAGCATTGTGAAGATAAATTTAATTTGTCAAGGTAGGAGAACAGAATACATTTTACTAAACAACGTTAGCTTAGTTTATAACTTGTAAGTCTTTAGACATGTGGTGTGTGGTACTCCCTTTGTACATTTGCCTTAGGCCCCACATGTAACAGGCAGGTTTGGCTGATATATAATAGTTACTCAATACAAAATTAGGGGAACAAATATCATAGACTGCTATTTTCATTTCAGATTTATATTTCTATCACTGAACCTAACTGTGAATACATTAAGTCCTATCCACTTATTCTAAAGCAATTCGTGTCACTAACACAACATACCAAAGATCACTAAAGTTTTGGGTAATAAATCTAACACACATATCTCCACCACCACCCCTAAGATACACACAAAACCCATGACCACAAAAAGTTTGCAGTATTTTCTATCACCTTCAGAAATTGTTTTACCTGCAGCTGGGTTTCTCACCCTACTTTGTGACCTTTTATGAAATCAATTAGTGCCTGTAAAGTCTTTGAAAGTCTTCTTTCTTCTACTTGCATACAAAAGTTTTAGACATATAGTTCCTGACTTCAGATCTTCTAGCCTTCTGTGCCTCCTGGGCTCCTGCTTACTACTTCTAGGTGTGGGAAGCTGGTATTCTAATAGAGGTTTTAGAGGTGGTGAGAGGCAGACGTTGGCAGAAAGGAGAAGGGGAAACTTTTCCATAGAAGACAGAAATTTGTCCAGGTGCAGTAGGAGAATAAACAAACATCAGGTGAACATTAAGAAGCAAAAGTGCTTGATTATTAAAGCAACATATCTGTGAGGGCATCTGACTGGTTTGCAGGCATGTCCCCAGCACCTATCCCACTGCCAGGCACACAGTAGGTTCACAGTAAATGTGTACTGGGTGAAAAAATTAATGAGTTAGTTGGTGAAGTGGGGAGTGCAATTGTGAGAAAGAGACAGATTGGTGTGTTTGGACTTCATGCTAGAGGCAATAGGGAGCCACTGAAAGTCCTTGAACTGAAGAGTGACTGGGTAAATGACGTGTTTTAGGAAGATGTACCTGACATAAAGGAGACATTAGTCAGGAGAAGGAAGCAAGGAGAAGGTCATAAATATAAGGTTTCAGTGATTTACTCTGCTTTGTCCAGTTTCCTGCATCACTCTCATGTTTTGAATCATCTCAGATCTCAATGATGGAGGAAGAGTGCGATTGTGAGTCTTCATTCTGTTTTGCAGGTAGTTACACATGGGTTTTCATCTGCATGGGAGGTTGGTGCCCCTAATCTCCATGTTGTACAAGGGTCAACAGTCTTGGAGTTTGCATTAGCTCCCCATTGTATTGTGGGTCTGGAGACAAGTGCCATGTGCCACATAACAAGTTTTTCATGATGGAGTGAGACATAAACCTCTTACTGTGGGGGCCAGGAACTACCCATCAAAGCAACCAAACCTATTATAAGAAAAGGCATTTATGCCTCATTGCAAGGGACATTTTCTCTCCTACAATCTGAATCACCAAATGCACTTTAGAGCCTAGTGTCTTTTGTATCAACCATTGGATTTCTGAAGAAATGGCATTCCCATAGGACCAATTTACAAACACACAACAAATTCCAATAGGAATATTGCATGAATGCCTTGAATTATCAAGAGCTCCCCGCCCAATTTACCCAAGCTAATAGAATTGGCAAACATACCAGTGTTTGCACTGGAGCATGCACACTGCTCCATCAAATGAAGGAGAAACTAACAGATGTGCATTCTGGCAGCTCAGCAAAACCTGCACATGGTCTAGCATAGAGACAATTGTGGCACTAAGTCTTCAAACCTGGGGGTCAAGAGCCTAATAAGGCCAGCTATCATACACTAAGCACTTAATATCTGCCAGGCTATGTGAGACACTTTGCTGATGTTCTCTAATTCCATCCTCATAGCCACTTTGGGAAGTAGGGACTTTATTTTGCAATTTTGCACAAAAGGGGATGGAGCTGTTATATAAATTAGAAAAAACAAGCTAGGACTCACCCCCAAAATGTGACCAACCACCAGAAGGGCTGCTACCTACTAGCTATAAAAACTTCAGCAAGTCACCTAGCCTCCCTGCCCCTAGATTTCCCTAACTAAAAAAGGGAATAATGATGGTACCTATATCTCAGAGTTGTTGGAAAGGTCAGATTAGCAGACAGCCTGGCACCATGTCAGCATTCAATGAATGATAGCTATCATTAGTTTTATAAATGTGACCAAACTCTCCAGCACTAGGCCTTATGGCTTCCACCTTCAAGAGTCATCAATAAATAGATTCTGACTTTATTACCCAGGCTGGGTAGTTAAAAACCAATGGAAACAAATACTAACAGTACTAATACTGAAGAACTACCTCCACTCTATGGACTTCATTATCCAAGATACAGTCCTGAGAACCTGGATTTCCAGAAGTGTCTTCTAGGACAAGAACTAGGAAGGAAACTAAAGGAATGGTATGAGTTAACATAAGAAGTAAGAATCCTGTCCATTCTCAATATGCTGTTGTAATTAAAAGCAAATATCCAGGCTAGACCAAGAGACCAGATTGCCATTTTCTTCGTGGAGAAGCAATTAGAGCTGAGGTCACCAGACACAGCCACCACACACACCAAGCTTGGAAGCGCACAAGAGAAACAACCCCATCAGGACAATCAAAGCCATTTGGACTAGCTGTCTGGATGTTCATAATTTTTTTTTCTGCTCAAATTTGAAACAATGCCCTAGTCACCTCTGCCTTCAAAGCCTATCCAAGCTGGAAAAGGCCATTCATCTTTCTATGACAACTTGGAATCATTCATATAAACTAGGAAATTAGGATTGAGGCCAATTGTTACTTTAGTCCCAGGTTTCTCAGGAAATTGGGAATACTATCATTTTGCAAATTCGAGCTCACTTATTACATGGAATGTATAAACACTTGAGACTTTAGAGAATGGAAGTGTTACAAAAGTTAGATCAACTCTACACCATGGATTATAATAGTAGAGAGGGGTAGGGATGGCTAGCATACCTGATTTAACATACATTTTTCTCAGGATTGATCATCTCAAAAGGGTTGACATTTTGCTCTCTTGTTCTATCTTTCTTCCTCTTTACCTTTGCATTTATTTCAAGGCCCAGTTTGAGCATCTCTACTTCCAGGAAGCTTTCCCTGACCAGCTGCAATAGTCTTCATTATTTGAACAATGCATCCATCATGTCATCATTTACTGCATTGTGCTGTTTCTACAATTGTCTAGGGCTGAGATGAACACTGATCACTATTTCATTATCTGTTCACATATGTATGTCTTCTCACCCCATTTAGTCCTTAAACACTGGGATTGTATAATTCTAAAAATTATGGTTTATCCCAAATGTTTTCAAAAAAGCTTCAAGATGGATAGGCCTATTGTTTTGGAATTATTTGTATATTTCACAGAATTTAGCACAGTTATACCTAAGTAAATAAAGTACATCATAAATGCTTGGGCTTTTTAAAAGATTTTATTTATTTATTTTTAGACACAGAGGAAGAGAGGGAGAGAAACATCGATGTGCGACAGAAACATCAATCATTTGCCTCTTGTGTGTCCCCAACAGGAGACCGAACCAGCAGTCCAGACATGTGCCCTGACCAGGAATCAAACTGGCAACCTTTTGGTTTTCAGGACAGTGCCTAAAATACTGAGCTACACCAGTCAGGGTTGTACATGCTTGTTGAATGGAGGAATAAATAAAGGAAGAGTCATTGATCCATAAAAATCCAAATTATTAATTTGTGTCCTTAGCCTTAACTCCCCACCTTCCATGAATACTCTAGGCTAAATGCTTACAGCAAAGGCACATATGATTCAAGGGTCAATGGAACAGGAAAGGAACATTATGCCAGAGGCTGGAGAATCCACAAATAAACGTCAGACTTCACAACCAGTTTTCTTCTCCATGACTTTTAGTGTTCAAGACTTTCTAATAAACATACTGATATTGACAGCTCATGGCCCTTTAAGCAAATGCCTGGGTTTACAAAACTAATAAAGTCTCCTTGCTGTTCCTCAGAAACATTAAGCACTCTCCAGCCTCAGGCTCTCTACACTTGGTCCTCCTGCTGCCTGGAAAGCATTTCCACCAAATCTCTTCATGACCCATTCTCACTCTCCTGTACTTTCTGGTCTCTGCCAAAATGGTACTTCTTGTCTGAGGCCTTCTGTGACCACTTGACACCCACCTTCCAAACATTTCCATCCACCCAACCCTGTTTGAGTTTTACCTTCAATCTTGTTGCCACTTGACTTACTGTATACTTCCTGATTTGTTATTGACTCTTTCTTTTAAGATGTTAGTTCCACGTGGGTGGAAGATGGTATTTGATTTGGTTTACCATGTCTCCAGCAATTACCATGATCCCTGGTATGTTGTAGGTGCTCAACAAGTCTTTGTAAAATGAATAAATGGGGTGAACTTAATTATAAAAAGGGTTGACACTTGGAGTCCTCAAAACTGCCCCCTAAACCGTAGTGCACTGTTGGTGGGAATGCAGACTGGAGCAGCCACTGTGGAAAACAGTGTGGAGGTTCCTCAAAAAACTAAAGATGGGACTGCCTTTTGACCCAGTGATTCCACTTCTGGGAATATACCCTAAGAATCCCAAAATGCCAATCCAAAAAAACCTATGCACCCCTATGTTCATAGCAGCGTTATTTATAATAGTCAAGGTCTGGAAACAGCCCGAGTGCCCATCAGTAGATGAGTAGATAAAAACACTGTGGTATATACACATAATGGAATAGTACTTAGTCAAAAAAGGAGAAGGAAATCTTACCTTTTGCAACAGCCTGGATGGACCTAGACGGTATTATGCTTAGTGAAATAAATCAGAACAGAAAGGCAAGTACCATATGATTTCATTTATATGTGCATTCTAATGAACAAAATAGAAACAAACTTAGAGATATAGAGATCAGACTGAGAGCTGTCAGAGGGGAGGAAGTTTGGGGGTTGGGTGAAAAAAGTGAAGGGATTAAGAAGTACATTCACAGAGATGTACATTACAGGGTAGAGAATATAGTCAATAATATTGTGATTAACTATGTATGGGGCCGGTGGGTACTTGAAACATCGGGGTACCACTTTGTAAGGTTCATGATTGTTTAACCACTTTGCTGTGCACCTGAAACTAATACAGAATAACATTGAATGTAAAAAGTAAAACAATAAAAAAACTGCTTCTTAACTGCATTTAAAGGATTTCAAATTCTTTTTCTACTTCTTTTTCACAGAGTAATGCAAACTTTTTCCATGCATTCATCTCATGTTGTAAAAATTTAATAGCAAAAGCTATAATATAGTAAGATAATATGTTAAGACTTTACTATGTTCTAGGCATGATGGTAAGAATTTCATACACGGTATTTTTTAATCCCTATGATGTCCTTATAAGGGAGTATTTTTAATATCATCACTTTACAAATAAGGAAATTGAGGATCACAAAGGTCAAGAAACTTACCCAAGACTTCACAGCTAGTAAGTCATGCTCTGACTGTTTTTGCCATGTGCCATGAGTGGGGTGTAGGAAGCGGTTTGTGCAACCATTTAAGACGAGACACACGGAATGGGAAACTAACTGCGCATGGGCAGCTAGGAGGCTGTTTATGCAACAGGGAGGATGGGTATGGGTGAGAGAGGAATGAGCGACAGGTTCATGGAAAGAGCTCGGAAATAGCCAGACTTGTTTGAACCCATGTCCCTGCAGCACCAATGCCCACACTTTAGGCTCCTATACTAAAGTAATCATGCCTTTTGCACGGTTACCTCTTACTGGAATGTCCTTCCCTGCAATGCCTACCCCTCTGGGACCAGCTCCAATGCAGCCTCCTCCATGAAGCCTCCCTGATCTTCTGTTCCTACTCCAACAGGTAATGGACTCTCCCCTGCGGCAATGGGGTGGATAATAGGGGAAAATATCAGAGCTGGAGTGAGGGGGACTATTGGGCGAACTCGGATCAGTTAACTACTGAACTGGACGTGATGGGAAGGACTCAAGTCTTGTACTGGGAGGTTTTTCTTCTGTGTCAAGGTTGCAGACATTCTGGAAGGTCCCGGGTAAACAGACCACAAAGTAACCCATACCTATCTCCTGATCGTTCAAGGAAGTTTGAATGCAAATTACAGCTGAAAACAAACGTGATAAATAACTACAAAGAACTCACAGAACCCATGAAGATTGGTTCCAGCCTCAAATTCAAACAATACAGCAAACGCTCTCTTTCCAGGTTGTTTTTTTTTTTTTTTTTTTTTTTAAATATTATTGCCTCCTCCCAGAAAGTTCTTTCCTACCATCTCTGCCTATGGAAATCGTGTCCTACTCTTCAAGGCCTAGGCATATGTGAGCTCCTCTCTGAAACGTTCCCTAATTTCATGCTCCCGTACCTCCAACAGTGGTGACCAACAGAGGTGTTACTATACGATGGGCGATAAAGGGAGGCCACACCATTCTTAAGGGGCAGAAGTGGGATTGGAATCCTAGTCTAATTGCAAAATCCATGCTGTTTCCATGTAACAATTAGCTTATTACCTGACATCAAGGGCTGAGTACTCCAATTCCGCATCAGCTAAGTCCATGGAAATGAGCAGTGAAGTTCACAGAATGGACAACTATCTAATGAGCGTAGGCAACTAGAAGTTTCACTTGGGATTTCTTTCTTATCGCAATACTTCCTCCCAATCCATCCCTTTCCCTTTATCTTATATTAACTCAGCAGCAGCAATACTCCATTAGATCTTTCTCCTGGAGGTCAGAAAAACATAAGGCTGGGAAAGAAAACACTGTTGTACTAGTAGGGGCAGTACAAGAAGGAGGTGCTCAGAGCAGAGCTGCATACAGCTTGGACCAACTCAGGAGGCATACCCAAGAACCACTGCTCTCAATATGTTTTCCTAAACCCGGGTTGTGTATATCTACCTTTTAGGGGGTGTGATACAAGGCTGATATTTCCAACTCTAGCTATTTAAGAGATTAATTTATGAACTCCAAATCTGGGTTCCACCTCCAGCACCTACCCGACTAAAGCCAACTCTTTTTCTCTCTTTATGCTCTGTCCACCTCCACTCTCCACCCTGTGCCACAGCAGTCCTTTAATCTATTGATTTGGTATTGAAATGATAAGGTGAAGTGTCTGAATTTATCAGCCTGTTTACTACTAGGGACCATGACCTCCCAGATATGCACAGGCAGAAGAGGAAGCTGTATTAGAGGAGAGGACCATTAGGAAATTAAACAATAAAAGAGGTTTGGGAAGCATGCAATCTCCAGGGTAGAATTCTCTAGCTAGTCTTCTCAACATGAGGTCCATGGGCCACTAGCCTCAGAATCACCTAGGAGCTTCAAAAAATACAGAATTTGAGGCCCCAAACCCAGACCTACTGAATCTACAGTATATAACAAACTCCCAAGGTGATTCAAATATCATATACCGAAGTTAGAGACGCATTACTTTTGTCAGCTTAACTGCTTCAAACAGTTGTTCTCAGCCTTGGCTGTGCATCACAATGACCTGGAGAGCTCAGAAAAATAATGGCTTATGGGTCACAGCCCTAGCAATTGTGATTCAGTTGGTGTGGGGTGGGGACTGGACATCTGGGAATTTTAGAAGCTTCACAGTGTTTTTAACTCTCCACTGGTCCTTAAGTATAAAGCAATATTTTCTAAGCAGATTGGGGATTCCCTTGGGGGTGACCACAGGCTCCTTTAAAAGACATAAGGGACCATTGGGGGAAATGATCGTGTCTCATCACTCATTTGCTTAATGACCCTCAAATATCAGGGCCACCACTACATCCTGGCACAGATGACCTGGCAGAGTCCACCCTCAGCACCCTGGCAGTTAGTATTTGTATCATTCAAGCTTTATCCTCTCTGTTGGGCTTATTTGAGGTTCTCTTAAGATCTGGTGATCAGTGTAAAGGCGAAGACCTAAAGAGCTGACTTTCGTTTTTCTATACCTTGCCCCCCTCCAAAGAAACATGATTTGCCTGAAGTAGCCCCAAGTTCATGGCTTTAAGCCTCATAAAAGGCTCCAGGTCCATTTGTGTGTCTGTGACTGATGAACAGCCACCCACCCTCTTCTGACTAAAGTTTCTGCCTGGTTGTCAGACTAGGTAAGCAATTGTATAAATTACCTCTCATCCCAGTCACAAAATGTGTTTGTCAAAATGATTTCTCCTAGAATTGTAAAAGTAGAAAAAGAGAACACAGAGAGAAATTGAGTTTGCTCCAAGGGGCTATGAATGCACCATTAAAGACACCTCAAAAAGAGATTAGCAATCCATCTGGTGTGTTTGCACATCATTTAGTGCCATTTTGGGGCATTTCTGAAGCTATGACAGTCACAGGGGGCATGAAAAATAGGAGGCTCTACTGGCCATTAAGACCATATAGTAAGAGGATGTGGTTATTAGAGTATGAAGCCAGGCAGCACTTCATCAGCTCTGACTTCACCTCGGTGCTCCAAAGTTTAATAAAAATCAATGCTTGGATTCCAATGCCAGGAGATTTGCCAAGGCATTGTTATATACGTCAGCCCTGTCTCTGAACAAAATGATTCTCCATATCCTTAGATATCTCTTCTCTCTCTCTCTCTTTCATACACACACACACAGTCGCACACACGCACACACACACACCTTCACCAAAGAAAACTGATCAATGGATGAACCTCTATCACTTTTAATCCATCATTTTTCAAGCCAAACTTTGAACCATCCTGGTTAAATATGATACAACTTTGCTAAGTTTTCACTGAAAACTTCAACACTGCTTTACGAGTATTAAAAATCAAAATATAAATATAATCAGAACATTGTGTAAGAATCATGTTGTGGTCACATGGACAAAATCAAGGGGGAGGTGGAGGTGGGGGAGGGAGGTGGGTTCAGCTGGGGTGGGGTGGAGGGATGGGGAGAAAAGGCATACAACTGTAATTGAATAACAATAAAAATTTTTAAAAAAGAATCATGTTGTATCATAGTCACATTTTATATAAAATAATTTTCTATGACACTTTCTTTTACTGCTGTTAGAAATTGGACTCTGCGTGGCCAACGTAAACAAATCCACAAACAAATGTTGGAGAGGATGTGGAGAAAAGGTAACCCTAGTACATCATTGGTGGGAATGCAGACTGGTGCAACCACTGTGGAAAACAGTATGGAATTTCCTCAGAAAACTAAAAATGGAACTGCCCTTTGACCCAGCAATTCCGCTGCTGGGATTATACCCTAAGAATCCTGAAACATCAATCCAAAAGAACCTATGCACCCCAATGTTCATAGCAGCACAATTTACAATAGCCAAGTACTGGAAGCAACCTAAGTGCCCATAAGCAAATGAGTAGATCAAAAATCTATGGTACATTTACACAATGGAATTCTATGCAGCAGAGAGAAAGAAGGAGCTTATTCCCTTTGCAATGGCATGGATGGAACTGGAGAGCATTATGCTAAGCGAAATAAGCCAGGAGGTGAGGGACAAATACCATATGATCTCACCTTTAACTGGAACATAATCAACAAAAGAAAAAAGCAAACAAAATATAACCAGAGGCATTGAAGTTAAGAGCAATCTAACAATAGCCAGAGGGGAGTGGGGAGGGGATAGTGGGGAGAGGGGTTTTCAGGAACTACTATAAAGGACACATGGACAAAATCAAGTTGGAGGAGGGAGGTGGGTTTGGCTGGGGTGGGGTGGAGGGGTGGGGAGAAAATGCAGACAACTGTAATTGAACAATGATAAAAAAAAAAGAAAAAAAAGAATTTGGACTCTGTGCAATATACCTATACTTTCATTCACTTCATCATAAAAGTTAGGAATTCTGTCTATCCCCAGTGTTCACCCTTGTTCCAAAAGCTGAATTCTTGGCCTCTGGAGTTATTTTGCGAAATAATCATGCAGAGTAGATGGAACCAGATTCTCATTATGAAAATGCCTATTTCCTGGCAGAAACAATCCGAATGAAATGAGGAGATAAGGCCCCAGAGATATGCCACTTCACTGAGAAATGTGGAATTTAATCAGTTGGTTCTTAATCCAGAGTTTATCTGTCTTAATTTCTTTTTGATCATAATTAGAAAGACATCATCAGGTTTGAAAGAGTCTCCCCAGTGAGTATATAAAGTCTATTAGGGAAGGAAGTTTTATCTGGTTTTCTCACCGGTTAGCTCCATGGCACAGAGAAGTGATTGACACATAGTAAGCACTCAATAAATACTTTCTGTTCTTGTTGTTAACTGGAAAGCAAAATGAATTTAAAATCCAGGCGATGGCTGTAAACATATGCTCAGCTTGTTTTTTAAAACCAACAGAGAAAGGAACAAGACTCTTCCAACCTTATGTCTCCCTAGTCTTGGTCCCACTTATTTCTCTGCCACTGCTACAAATCCAGGCTGTGTGATCACATGGGCAGTGGCTTCCAGCTCCATATCCCAGTCCTAAACTGGCCACCATGACCAGGTGGCACTGAGGGGGAGGCACTGCTTAGGACAGGAAGTTTCCCTAGAGAGCAGATGATGGAGATAAAAGGATGGACCACATCCCAGGGGTACTCACAGCCCTAGTGGGCACTGTGGTTGTAGTTTTACAGAAGGACAACCTAAATTGGCTGATGCACGCAAGCAGAACCCCCACCCTGGGCACCAATACAAGTGCTTGTTAATTTCCAGAGTTGCAGAACAGTTCAGAAAGTCTTTACAGGATCCACATGACATTGAGCCCCAGAGTCAAAGTAATTGGGGTCCACCCAAGAGAAACTAGTTAACAGATTGATCAACACATAGGTAGTCCAAGTCATATATTCAGGTAATTCTAAGAACTGAAGAAGATTCCCAACTCAGAATACTATTGGTCAAAATCAGCCTAATTATTTATTGACTAGAAATGACTTTGCCCAGCACAAAAGCATAGAAAAATTATTTCTATGAATGAAAACATTTATTGTAAAGACAGTGAAACCATAACAAAACAGGAAATTTGGGGGTGGGGGGAACACCCATATCCCATGACTCCAATGTTTTTTCATTTTTGTTTTTCCTGCCTTCCAGCACTGATCTATATTCAGACTTTTATTATAGACACATATGGTGTCTAAAATCATCTATGCCTTATTCACACAAGTAGCACATATTTATAGTAGAAAAATTAATTTAGATAAGAAAATTGAAACTATGTATGATCTTACAAATCACAGAAAGCAACCGCTCACATTCTGGTTAGTCACTGTTAGCATTTCGGTGTATACTTCCCAATTTAATAAACTACTACTACTACTACTACTATCAGAAAAACAAAAATGCATACAGACCCCAGACATCCTATTTAAGAAACTGCTTTTTTGGCTTAATATTAGACTGTGAATATATTTCCATATCAATAAACACTTTATAATAAGATGACTTGTTATAAACTCTTCCAGCCTTACAATTCTACCATTATTACTTTATTATCCAATTTTTAGGGATACCGATTAAAAATACGTAAATGAATCAAGTCATGATCCTTTACCCATTGTGTGCTCTGCTCTGAGTAGATATTGTGAAGTGCATACTTATCTGCTATTTACTACCTGCTTATTATGTGCCAGGCATTGCCTATTGGAACATTGCAGATGTTCTCTCACTCCCCTTTGACATAGATACCATTGTTTCTGTTAGATCAAGAAACTGAGGGAGGGTCAGAGAGATGTTTAAACTGTTCTCACAGGTAAAAAAGTGGAGAGGTCCTATGTTAAAGGTACATCCGTCTGACTTTGAATCCCACTCTTGTTCTCTGGCAGACTAGTTCGGGATTTGAGCTGTGGCAATAGTGATGACTAGAGAACAGACTGTAACAGAGTTGGTGGGGACAGTTAGACTAACAAAGAGTCTCAACTCGTGTGATATAGATAGTAAATTCCATAAGTGAGGATAAATTGGAGAGATCCCCATTGTCTGGAATAGTCAAAGAAAGTATCATGGGAAGGTGGAATCAGAGATGGATCTTAAAATATAAGCTAGGAAGGCACTTTGCATGGGGGAGGAGCAAGGGCAAAGGCTTAGTGGCAGAAATTTAACATTCACCGGGCTTGGCTTAGTAAAGATACTAGTCTTATGAGAGGAGAGGGTTTGCCCTGGAAAAGAGTGCATCTGAAGAAGGATGACTGCCTGCACAGTGTCAATGAGAGTCACTCATACTATGACAATATTCAGGAAGCCAAGATATGCAGAACATTCTGTTTCCATATGGTTAGTTAGTTATGAATTCCAGAACTTGGAAACCTTGCAACCTTTGGAAAGAGCCAGACTACATATTAAGGGATTAAAGTTTGAAATGCCATTTTCAATTTCTGTCCAAATGAAGTTGAGACAATTTTTGTTGAAAAAAAGTATTAAGCATTCCACGACTGGTTTCTTGCATGCTATCTGAATGATTTAGATCACTCATTGACTTGATGGTAGCCACTAAACGCTGAGACACAAATCAACTCTGATCATGTAGATTTTCAACATTAAAGATCAATCTTGATGTTGACTAGCAAGAGTTGGGTTTCAGAATTGAGCATGATGCTTAAATCTCTTCTTCTGATTAACTTTGATAACCTCTTTAAAAAGAAGTCTTCCTCTCTAGTTTGATCCATCATCTGTGTCTGACCCACCCCTAAAGAAGTAACTTTCTTTTAAACATCCTATTTGATGGGTTATACACATTCTAAAGTTGGACTGCATCTTTGGATACAAACAAGTTTCTTAATTCTGTGTTCAGGTACAGACTGCTTCCATGCATTTTTGGCTAGATGATACACACACACACACAAAAAAAAACCCTGCTTTAGCTGCATTTTTTTTATATTTCAACCAATTAATTTGATGACAAGTAGATCCAGCCTGAAGATAAGCAATACTTGTACTTGTTTCACTTCAACTACCCAACAGTAGAGAATGAGTTCAAAGGTCATGAGTAAGAGTTTGGGTTCAGTTTTAAAGGTCTGTTTGAAACCATGACAAACAGAGTGTTGCACTAGGGCCATCTGTAATGTTTGGCTTGGATGCAGGTGAGACGCTCGTGGGAAAACAGGATGCAACACTGTTCAGTGAAGACTTTGGAAATTGGCACTTCCCCAGTTTGCTCTTAGCATCCAACTTCTGTCAGTGATCAGAGTTAGCACTTATTTGTAGAGAAGATAGAAAGAATGTAAACCCTCAGGCCTGCTAAGAAGAGTGCTGGGAATGGTCTGAGAGATTCACAAGGTGACCCAAGTTGAGAATTACTTTGGCCAAGTGGCTTGGACTGCTATTAATCCTTGCTGTCTTCAGATGTGTGGCAGTGAGTCATCTGCTGGAATATGATTAATCCTGTTTTGTAGGAATGGACAGCACAAAGATTCCACCCAGATCTCACATAACACATGGGCTTGGGAGCTCAACAGGCTCTCTCTGTAATGATTCTACCTAGTTTCAATGATTATTAAGCTCAGTTCTTGAGGAAGAATGGAAATATCACCATCCAAAGTTCAATCTTAGAAATCATATACCAACTCCCTCCAACCCAAATTTTTCCTTTTCTTACAAACAATACTCTCAGAAGTTGACTTTTCTTATTAACCCAATAAGTGTGGTCCTATAATTTAGTAGTTAAAGATATGAATTCAACTTCTGACTCTAATTATCTCTATGACCCTGAGCAACTCATTAATTCCCTGGGCCTTCACTTTCTCATCTATAAAGAGAATATATCTGCCTTTTCTATTTATCGGTGATGTTGTGAATATCAAACAAGATAATAAGCATAACCATAAGATATGTTAAAAACCAAAAGAATTATAATAATTTCCTATACTTGTATAATAGACTTTTATAGGTGTATTATAAAATGTCCATAGAAATTTGTCTATAGAAAAAATGTCTAATAGACATAGAAATTTTTCTATGTCTATTCCAAGTACAGGAGATTATTATAATTATTTTGGTTTTGTAAGATATCTTATAGTTATGTTTTCAATAAAACCTGAATAAATCTAATATCAAAATAATATTTTTTTGAAAAATCAAGCATTTGGTACAGTGTGAAGATTTGGAAATTTGGGTAGAATGTTTCTGTATTATACGGGGATCTATACTTCCAAAAGTTGATTTGAGATAAACTAATAAAAAAAAGACGTTTTACTTTACGAGCTTTCAAATGCCCACACTGGCAGATGGGCCCCAGCTGTCCATGACAATGGGACCCTTGAAGCATTGCCAAAAGCCTACCACCCAGATGTTCTGTGCATCTGCTCCATGTTTAGAAAACTGCTAAACTTTCCAGAAACTACCTACGACACGTTAACATGTTATTTACTCAAGGCAGTGGTACAGAAAACAAGTTCAAATCAAAGGAAGAAATATGCCTTCTGCAGTTTAAAGGTCTAGAGCAAGGGATAGCAACTTCTCTGAAGAAAGTCAGACATAAGAAGTCTTTGTTGTATTTTCATAAGGGTGAAGAGAACCAAAGGAGCACAGGTCTGGAAGTAGACAAGGGCCACTAGGACCAGTCTCATGATGATATCTCACATAAACTACCATTTCAAGATCTATTAATAAGCACCTCTTTCTTTTAAAATGTAATTAATCTCTGGGAAAAGAAGTCTATCAGCCACTCACAACTTAGTATAAATGTCTTTAGTTAATCCTTAGTCATGTTCTCCTATCTGAGATCTTTTCCAGCGTGACTGAAAACTTTTATTGAGAGGTACTTTTAGAGCTTTTTTGGGATATTGTAGATTATTTGGGGGAAGAGTAATTCTGAATAGACAGGCAAAGGGGGCATCATACATTTTCCATGGCTAAGATAAAGAAAGGCCACATTCAAGTATAAAAATGAAGGATCAAGGGCACGTAAAGATCAGTTATCTTTACAGGTCAATGCAAATAATAAAAGCCTGACACTTTTGGTATGCAAGCTGTGCATAGCTCACACCGAATGTAGAGAAATGATGGTAGGCCAGAAGATTAACTTGACTTTCAGGAGAATGGAGTGGTAGAAGAAAAGAGACACCGTGCACATCCTGGTACCCACTCATTCATCGGAATCTAAGTCCCAAGGGACCCTGAAGACCCATCATTTCACCTGAGCCACAGGCACACTGAACTGGGGCAGTTTGATCTTGAGCTCACTGAGCCATGGCTAACAGGCCATCATCAGCATCACACTTCAGCCCTTGACCAAGGCAGCACCAGGTCGCTGTATTTGTATCTGTGCAGGGCAATTCACCAGGCAAAATAAAGTCTTCAGGTAAACATTAATTTTTGTTTTTAAGTAAGTAGAAAGAGAGTTAAAGCTTTGTAAGAGTCCCAACAGATGGATATCATTTTGAGCAAATTCAATAGGCCCAAATCCATATTCATACTTCAGGGAAAATAAGAGGGATTAGTGCATAAAACAAATACAGTCAAACAGTGGAGGCAAAATCTAGATGACACATATATGGATGTTCAATGTGAAAATATTTCAAGTTTGCTGTATCTTTAAAATGTTCTATAATAAAGTGCTGGGGGAGGAGAACTTTTCAGAAAAAAATCCATATTTGAAAAACTGATCATCTGGAACATAGTGATTTCTGTAGAAAAGGATTCCCCTGATTAATTTTTAAACAAGTCCATCACTTCTGAAGAGTGCAGTACACTAAAAAAGTGGATGTAGTTCTTATTGAAATTGTATTAGCAAATTTCATTTCCAGGGAGCAAGGAAACATGAAAAATTTCAGAGAAAATGCAACCAGGTTATAATGGTTTTTACTGCAATATCCCAAAAACCCTCCAGAAAGAAAATATTCTTTTATTTTAAAATGTCTGTTACATTCTGTGTGTGTGTGTGTGTGTGTGTGTGAAATCCTCTTCTGTGGAAATTACCATGATTTATAACAAAACTGGACTGATACAAATCTGCACATTAAAGTGAATTGAAAAGAGATCTTGTGTGCAGTATTTCCTTTATGAAGGAGCAAGAGTGAGAGACTTAAAATTTGCAAAAATATAGGTGAGGAGACACCTTCTAAGTATAGTGGGGAAGGGCAGCCATTTTGGTTCGCACTGCTAGGATAAGTCTGCATCATTGGATTGCCTGGTTTTTGCTGCTTCTGCTCAAATTCAGAAGGCAGCAGAAGTGCAACCTGTGTTCTTCCTCTCCTGCTTGGAATAATGATACATGGTATGACATGGTCTCCAGAGGGCCTTCCCATTCGATCTGCTCCTCCGTGCAACCCTCTGGTAATTCCCATCTCACAGATGAGGGCACAGAGGCTTGGTCAGACTTAAGAGATGTCACACAACCACAAACTCACATTGCCTGGAACCTAACTGCTACCTCTTGGAAGACTGGACCTGAGTGTCTTGGTTACTTACCACAGGTCCTCTGACTAGAAGTGAGGTTTCAAGCTATTTTAGCCCAGCCTTCAGCTATAACAAGACAGCTCTCCTTAACAAACCTGACTCTTGTTCTTAGAAATTATACCTGGAAAATGCCACTCTCCACTGGTCTAAGTAGCAATAGCCTTTACCTCTGCCTTTACCAGCCTGTTAGGCAGGGGCAAAGCCTTTGCTACCTGGCTGGTAACTGTGAGTGTGTTTTAGGACTTCCAACCTCTAGAAGGCCAAAGGAAGCCCTTGAAGAGGCCACACTGTAATAACTGGTACCTGGTAGTCCAAGAATGTTTTTTGTGTTGGCACTTTGCTTTAACTTATTTCCCTGATTTGCTAAGCCAAAGAGAGGATACACTAATGTCAAAAGTGATCAAGTAGGTTACCTGTAGCTAGGATACCTGCTCCCTATTTTTTGTTCTTGGCATTATGGAAAAGATATTCACTCCTCCTTCTAGCGCTGAATACAGGGAAGCAACATGTTGGGAATGTCAAAATGGCAGGGAAAATCCAGCCTTTTTAACCAGAGGGATGTTTGGAGAAGAGTGAACAGAGTCTGGTTTGTTTCACCCCATCCCCTGCCCACTTGGCTGATTTCATAAAGGAAAAGAGGGAAGAGAAAAGTCTGTCAGGATTTCTCAAATGAAAAACATGTCCACACTGACAGAAATAGACTGCTTTTTATTCAGGAATCTGGCCATGGTAACAATTATATTTTTGAACTTATCATCATGTTTATAGAATGATACTCAAGATTTTAAGAGGATATTTTGTGAGACCATTCCTCCAGCCCAGTTCTTTTTGGGAATGCCTCAGTAAGCAATATTAGGCACACTGGTGATGTTTTTGTTGAGCTTTGATAGGGAAATTTTACAATTTCTGCAAACTGAAGGAAAGGGTGATCCTCTATTTTCCAATCTGTGATATTAGTGTTTTCTATTTATTAAGTTCTCCATGCCACCTAGTGTTTATCTGAAGAAATAGCCAGAGTCTTAGCAAATACCCCAAATGTTGTGCAGGACTTGAGGTTCACACTGTAACTCAATTTCACATAGTATATGTACATGCTATGTCAGACATCCTAATGTCCTAATTGAATGAAAATTGTAATAATCTTCAGAATTTCACAATTAAATATTAACACAAATGATTAAATTCTTCTCTCTAAAGAAAACACTGGAATTTTTCTCCTCTACACTGAAATCAAGCAATCCTAGAATGGTCGTGGTGGAAGAGACTTTCTAGACGTTTAGTCTACAGCCACCACAGCCTCGTACCAGGAAACCCATGTCTAGAATGCAGTGTTTCGCAGGCTTCTCAGTAACTTCAACTTTGCTCTTTAGTTTTTTCATTTAAAGGAAACTACATGACAAGAAAGCCTGGAGGGGCCTGAAAACGATCCCAAGTCTCTGTATTTGCCTCCATGTGGTGGCAGTGGGCACCGGGAAGTAGTGGGCAAAGAAAGCGGGCAAGAAAGAAGGGGCCTGCTTTAGCTGTGGCAGATGTTGGCCTAGCTCCAGAATCTAGGTCTTGGGGCTGGAAGGGTTTGATCAAATTTCTCCTTCTTCTTATCCCCATCCAAAAACAACAAACTCTAACAAACAATGTCCATAATGTTGGCAACAATAAAGCTGTCCTTTTCAAAATCTGTGTTCTATCATTTGCTTTCAGTGATTACTAAGGCTTTCTAAATGCTACCAAAAGCTGAGTGAGAACTGCTGGGATATGGGGATGGGGAACAGAGCTGTAGGAACTAAAACCAGGTTTCCAAAGGGACACTGGCAATCCTGCAGAGGCCTTTCTCTGGGTTTACAGAAAATAGTGGTTGTCATAATTTTGGCAAGCACATGTCCTGTATTTTATACAGCAATCCCAGTTTCATTATTTCTTGTTGTTGTTCATGTAAGCACACTTGGCCTGGTCACATCATGTGTCCTGCCTTCTTTTGAGGGTAGTGCTCAGAAATATGCTCACAAGTCTCTGTTTTTTTTTAAGCTCTTTTTAAAAAGATTGTATTTCATTTTTCTAGAGAGAGGGGAACAGAGGGAGAAAGAGATGGAGAGAAACATCAATCAGTTGCCTGTAGAATGCCCTCAACTGGGGACCTGGCCCACAACCCAGCCATGTGCCCCAGACCTGGAAACAAACCACTGCCCAGGAATTAATCCAGCAACCCTTCAGTTCACAGGCCAGTATTCACCAGCCAGGGCACTCACCATCTCTTTAGGGTGGAAGTCTCATAAAATACAATGCTGTTTCTGCCACCTTTGGCAAACTTACTCACTCACACTTGTCACTTCCCACAGGATCTGAAGAGTCACAGATTGTTGATAGGGTCGGGGTTTGGAAAGTCAGCTATAAGCACAAAGAGTTAGCAACCTTGATCTACACATTTGCAGTCTATAAAGTACATTCACTTTGGGTTAGTAAACATGAAGTGGATCTTGATTTTTTTTTTTTTTTACCCTACATCTGCTGATGTGGGCAGTCTACAAATCTTACTGCAACAGACAAAATACCATTAGCATGACCTTATTAAAATCCATCTGCAGTGAGACAGGGAGCCAATCATCACAAGTGTCTCCATGCAAGGCCTCAAGGGATAGTAGAGAAGTGAGAGCTACATTTGACAAACTCCTCAGGCTCTAGAGTTCTAGTTAGTTCTGCAGAGGAAGGCCAACATTCCTGTTGACCACACAGCATATCTGATGTACTTAATTGAAACTTTGTCACCATAACAGGGAGTTTTTGGGTCTTGCCCAATACTTAGATATGTGACAGGCACTAAAAAAACGGGGTATGTCAGTCCCTCTTGAGGGTGATATGGTTGGAAAACTGAGGGGAAAAGCCAAGGAAACTGAGAGGACAAGAGAAGGAAGGAGGAACGAGCCAAAAGAGAAGGTGGGCAGAGTAACAGCATGCAGGGCACCAAAGCAAAGTGAAGAACTGAGAGAACCCTCCGACCGAAGTCTCAGGGTTGGGGAGGCCTTGGGCAAGATGTGGAAGGAGGCCAGTGTTGGCCAGGCATCCCAGGCCTTCAAGCTATACCCCCAAATCAAGTCTCTGCAGCCCAATCTAAGGAAGAAAGATAAGTGAGTCTGCTCTTACTTTCAATATTTTAATGTCTTTGAGCAGCACCACTGACACCTTCTGTCTCACCCTCTCTCTTTCTCTCCTTGTGAATCTCTTTATTGCCCTTCCTCCTGAACTCTCTTCTCATTTGTTTCTTTCCTCATCTGGCAGCTCCCCAAACACTTTCTGATCCATGCGGTTTCTTGTTGCCACACCCTTACTGCTGTGCGATCAGGGATGCTAAGACCCCTGGCCATCACCTCTTAAGTATACTCACTTCCCCTGCCTTGGCCTCACCTTTCCCGTGGCCACCATGCCCTGAACAGCAGAGCTTCCTCTAAAAAGAGCTTGCTCTAGTGAGTACAGGTGGCTTTGAAGAGACCCATTCGTCGGAGTCACGGTATTGCCTGGAGCATCCAGGCTTCCCACTTTGGCAAGAGCAAGGCGTGCAGCTCCACAACAAAGGGCTTTTGGTGCCACCCCCTCAATTTCACAATGTAGACTCCATGGACTATGTGGAATGTGGGTCCTCCTGAGGACCCCTCCATTGGATGCCTACTCTGGACTAAGTGAAAAGAAAAAGTAGGACATTCCAAACTTTTTTTTAATTATGCAAAGATTAAAAACCTCTAAAAACAATTTACCAAACTTACATTCCCTGCACTTAACTTCTGTGGCAGGGGTGGGGGCTATACATTCCTTTAGTTTCTCTGCTCCATTACTTTGACAAAATAGTATCATCTAATGTTATCTTAGATTTACCTGGAGTGGAGAAAACTAGATTTAACTCTGTAGCCATCCATCTCTTATTAATATGGAACATTCAAAGGAAAAATTCATTGAAAGTATATTTTCACACCATTGGAAGCAAATGAGTCCAAAATGGAAAAACGTTAAATATCTTAAACTTTCACCACTAAAGTTGTTGATCTATTCTGTGAGATTCTGTCTGGAGTGAAGCTTGGTCCTCCAGAGTCAGGAACAAAGAAAACGAGCAATTAGACGAGAGGTTCTCTTGGGTCTGAGGATCCAGCTGACTGTCCTTGCAAAGTCCCAAAAAGGTTGGAAACATCCATTGAATAGGGCCCTGCTCTGTGGCCCTTCGTCATACTCAGCCCTGTCTCCAGCTAGTGGGAGAGGGGGAGGTTCCTGACAGCTGAGCTCAACAACTGGGAAATAAAACTCTGAGTCTTTGATCATTTCTTCTTGTCCATTCATGTTAAATATTGTGTTTCTTATTTCCTTCTTCATTGCATATTTTACAAATCCAACTAATTTAGAAACTTGCAAATCTTGTAAATAACCTATTATATTTTTTCTCCCAACTCAAGAGGTTTGAGCCCTTTTGGCATTTGTGGTTTTCATAAAATCACCATGGGCCCCTACATTTGCAGAATATCTACATTTGCAGAAGTCATAAAATCATATAATTATTAAATCTCACACTGAAAGGTGCAGTGTGTGTCATCTGGTCCAGACTTATCATGTTACAGATGAGGAAGCTGCTGGCCAGAGAGTTTGGGAGGCATGCAGAACATCATAGGCTGGGACCCAGGATCACAAGCCCCAATTCAATAAGGGCACCATACTCCAAGTGGTTTGAACCCATGCCTGATTATGGGGAAATATTTTTAATGGGCCACAGTCACGCAATGAAATTTCAGAGAATATATATCCATGGATATGCAACTTCCATTTAGAATCCATAGAGAAACATCAGAACTTCCTCTTCAGTTCGTGATTCATGAAAACCCAGCCAAATCCCCATGGGTACTGTCACACAGGACCTCAGCAAGTGAGAAGTGTCATCCTAGCCAGATGTTGCTACCATCACTCTTCAAGGGGTAAAGCCATAGGAGATTATCTGGGCTAACTACCCAAAGTCCATAGCCATGCCTGTCTGCACAGCACCAAAAAGGCAGTGTCCCTGAGGATGGTGTCTCTGGGTCTGACATCAGCACTATTCCGAACACTGGCTTTCTAGGTCTCCCACTTTTCTGACAGAGCTGTTCCTATCTGTCTCCCTCCCAGTGATGGAAGAAATAAACGCTGAAAATGGGGCTTTCTCATTTTTTGTCAACCTTAGATAGAGAGAGAAAGCTGATACTATGATCTCCAGTAGGACCCTATTCTGGGAAGGTCTGGTGCCATCCCAGCTTCTCAATTTTTCCTGTTCCCTTGAACTCATCCCTCTTTCTCGGTTCAACCTTCCATGCAGATACATATCCTGTGATTGCCTATGACAACATATATGATAAAATATAGATGGTAGTATACAGATTATTTTATCCACACAAAGCTTGTGGCACCTCATAGCTCAAAGACTTCACTTAGAAGAATATGCCTGTGAGCATCAAAGCCTCAGGTTACCCAATAGCGAAAATCCTGGTCTTCAAAGTTGACTCACACAGTCAACTTCATGAGTTAACTTCATTAGTTAGAGCATCATCTAACCTTGGAACATTTGGTTTTACACATCCCATGACCCATCCTTTGGCAGACGGTTAAGTCTCTACACACAGCTATAGCTACACATAGCTATATACAAGGGGCGATGCCCAAAACCTCAGAATTATCTTCTGGAGGGAAGGCCCCTTGTGGTACAGGCTTCCCCCAGTATGTGAGTGTTTAGGAACCCATCTGTATCAGTGTACCAGATGGCGTTGTTGTGAGAGGCTGAGTTTGGCTTCAGTGAAATTTTTTTTTTTTGGAAGACTCTTTCAACGTGTTTGCCCATTTCATGATAGTGCTTTATGAGTGCACCCACCCACACCACACTGAGAGTTCAGCAGTTTTTGACCAAAAATGACATGACCTCCTTGCCCCGCCCTCCCTATTCACCTGATCTCTCCCTGAGTGACTTTTTTTTGTTTGTTTATTTGTTTCCCTGCATGAAAAAAGTCCTCAAAGGGAAACATTTTGCTGATGTGGACAAGGTAAAACAAAAAACAGCAGAAGTACTGAAAGGCATCAAAATTGACAAGTTCTGAGTTCTGGCCAAGATGGAGGCATAGGTAGAAATGCTTCACTTCCTCACACAACCAAAAGAAGGGTAAAAACCAATTTAAAACAAAAAACAACCAGGATTGCCAGAAAATCAAACTGCATGGAAGTATGACAACCAAGGAGTTAAAGAGAAAATATTCATCCAGACTGGTAGGAGGGGTGGAGATGGAAAGTTGTGACAGAGAGGACTCAGGGCGAGGCGGCAGCAGATTGGGGCAGACGAGGCAGCAGCTAGCAGACAGGATTTCCCACATTCATGTGTGGATAAGCCAGGAGGAACAACTGAGGAGGACGACAGACTGCAAAACCAAGGGTTCCAGTGTGGGAAATAACTAGGAAATATATGAAATCTTAAAGGGACTTATCTAAGAAAAAGAAGATAAAAACTATGAACAGTAAAATGACAACAAACTCACAACTATCAACAACTGAACCTAAAAAACAAAAACAAAAACTAAGCACACAACTAGAACAGGAACAAAATCACAGAAATGGAGATCACATGGAGGGTTATCAGTGGGGAGGGGAATGGGGATAATGGGAGGAAAGGTACAAGGAATAAGAAGCATAATTGGTAGGCATAAAATAGACAGGGGGAGGTTAAGAATAGTATAAGAAATAGAGAAGCCAAAGAACTTATATATACAGCCCATGGATATGAACTAAAGGTGGTGGGATGGATTCTGGAGGGTGGGGGGTGCACGACAGAAGGAGATAAAGGGGAGAAAAAATTGGGACAACTGTAATAGCATAAATCAATAAAATATACTTAAAAATGCAAAAAAAATTGACAAGTTCAAAAACTGTTTGGAGCAGTGGGAAAAAGGTCTCAATTAGGTGTATTGCATCAAATGAAGAATACTTTGAAGGTGACTGAAGTTTAAACATGTAAGAATAAATACACAATTTTTTATAAATAAATTTTGTGTTTTTTTCGGTACCCCTTTACATACTGTACAGAGCTATATATACTATGGAATGACAAACATATGTTCATTGCAGAAAATAACTTACTTCATTCACTCATTCTGTCAATATTTTATTTACTTATTCATTCATTCATTCAGCAAGCAAGCAAGCAAGCACTTATGTACCACATGGCTTCTTTTTTAAAACATTTTTATGTATTTATTTTTACTGATTATGCTATTACAGTGGTCCCAATTTTCTCTTTCCCCCCTCCACTCAGCAACCCCCACTTGCTCTGGCAATCTCCCCTCCTTTGTTCATGTCTATGGGTCATGCATATAAGTTCTTTGACTTCTCTATTTCCTATACTTGATCTTGACATCCACCTGCCTATTCCGTAACTACCAATTTGTACTTCTTAATCCCTGCACCTTTTCTCCCATCCCCCCAGACCTCCCTCCCCACTGGCGACCATCCCAATGTTCTCCATATCTATGATTCTGTTTCTGTTCTGCTTGTTTGCTTAGTTTGTTTTTTAGATTCAATTATTGATAGTTATGCATTTATCACCATTTTAATGTTCATAGTTTTGATCTTCTTTTTCTTAAATAAGTCAATTTAACATTTCATATAATAATAGTTTGGTGATGATGAACTCCTTTAGCTTTACCTTGTCTGGGAAGTACTTTATATGCCCTTTGATTCTAAATGATAGCTTTGCTAGATAGAGTAATCTAGGTTGTACATCCTTGCTTTTCATGACTTTGGATATTTCTTACCAATCCCTTCTAGCCTGTAAAGTTTCTTTTGAGAAATAAGCTGACAGTCTTAGGGGAACTCCTTTGTAGACAACTTTCTGCTTTTCTCTTGCTGCTTTTAAGATTCTCTCTTTATCTTTAACCTTTGGCATTTTAATTATGATGTGTCTTGGTGTGGTCCTCTTTGCATCCATATTGTTTGGGACACTCTGTGCTTCCTGGACTTGTATGTCTATTTCCTTCACCAAAGCAAAATGGAAGTTTTCTTTCATTACTTTTTTCAGATAGGTTTCCAATTTCTTCCTCTTTCTCTTCTCCTTCTGGCACCCCTATGATACAAATGTTGGAACACTTGAAGTTGTCCCAGAGGCTCCTTACACTATCCTCTATTTTTTGGATTCTTTTTTTCTTCTTGGTGCACTGATTGGATGTCTTTTTCTTCCTCATGTTCCAAATCAATGATTTGATTCTTAGCTTCATCCACTCTGCTATTAATTCCCTGTAAATTGTTCTTTATTTCAATTAGTCTATCCTTCATTTCTGATTGGATCATTTTTATGCTGTTAAAGTACCCACTGAGTTCCTTGAGCATCCTTATAACCAGTGTTTTTAACTCTGCATCTGATAGATTGCTTATCTCCATTTTGTTTAGTTCTTTTTCTGGAGTTTTGTTCTGTTTTTTCAGTTGGGTCGTATTTCTTTGTTTCTTTGTTTTGGCGGCCTCTCTGTGTTTGTTTCTATGTATTAGGTAGAGATGCTTTGACTCTGTGTCTTGGAAGCATGGTGTAATATAGTAGATGTCCTGTAGGGTCCAGTGGCATAGCTGCCCCTATCCTCCAAGCTGAGTCTTCAAGGTGTGCCCTCCGTGAGGGCTGAGTACTCCCTCCTCTTGTGGATGAGCCTTTATTGCTATCAGCAGTTGAATGGGAGGGATTTACCCAGTCCAGACAGATAGTAGGATTGGCTGTGACCCCTGGTCAGCAACCACCTCCCTCATTGGCTTGTGGAGATGGTTGGGTGGTGCTACAGTGTGGTCTGTAACTGTCTACTAGGTATGCAGGCTGTGGGATTTCCCAGGTGGTGCAGGCCAAAGGTCAGCCTCCACCTGTGTTCTGTCTGGGGCCCCTTGGCATATGCTATAAAGTGATCTTCAGATGGCTGCTGCTTTTGCTGGGCCTGAGCTCAGCTGTTGCTTGCTTGAGCAGATTTAGGAAGGTCTGAAGCCTGTACCTAGCCCAGTCCTTCATATGGAAAAGCCACTGTTACCAGCTTGGGTGGACCCCTAAGTTGGATGGGGCTGACTCTTAGGTAATCATCAGGGCAGGGATTATCATGTGAGCCAGGTTGATGGAGACTGAGATATGGTGCCACTGCACTGTGGCTCTGTGTGGGGCAGGGCTCAGAAAAGGTACAATGGCTGCTGTCTGCAGTTCTGTCTGGGAGGAAGCTGTCCCCCAGCTCTCACCCTGATGCCAGAGACTTCAGTTCCTCCCTGTATGCCCTTCAAGGTGCTGTGCTGATGCTGGAGCCCAGAGGAAGTGAGTCTGAATAAGTCTGTGTGCAGGGCCCTCCAAGAGGAGACTCCTGAGAATCCCACAGTTTTCTTCTTCTGTCTGTCAACCCAACCCCCACTAGATTTCACAGCTAGAAGTTATGGAGACTTATATTCCTGGTGCTGGAACCCTGTGCTTGGAGGTCTGGTGTGGGGCTGTGATCCTTCACTCCCGAGATATCCCTCTATTTTATATCTACCACATGTGGGTATAGGACCAGCTCATTCCGTGTCTCCATGTCTCCACCCCTCCATCCCTCTTACCTATCTGGATGAATGTGGTTTCTTTAATTGCTTAGTTGTCAGACTTCCATACAGCTTGACTTTCTGATGGTTCTGAGAGATATTTGTTCTATAGCTTAGCTGTAATTTTGCTGTGGTTAGGCAAGGAGGCAAGTCACGTTTACCTACACCTCCATCTTGACTCAAAGTCTCTCGCATGGCTTCTTGAAGCCTTCCTTAACCAACTCAGGAAACCCGCAACCTACAAGCCATGTCATCACATGACTTTTGTTTCCCTCATAACATTTACCATAATCAGAAATTATCTTACAGATTGTATTACTGTTTCTCTTCCAACTAGAATGTAAGTTCCTGGGTGATAAGAATTTTTCAGCTCCGTTATCATATGAGACCACTGTCATATATGTGGTTCATCAGTATCCAAAACATCCTTAAGCAGCACATAACTGCATTCACAATAGCCAAGTAATGGAAGCAACCCAAATGTCCACCAATGGATAAATGGATAAACAAAATGTGGCATAACCATATAATAAAATATTACTGTTTTATAAAATAATTAAATTTGCTCTGGATGGTGTGGCTCAGTGGACTGTGTGCCGGCCTACAAACCGAAAGGTCGTCGGTTCTATTCCCAGTCATGGCACATGCCTGTGTTGTGGGTCAGGTCCCTGGTTGGGGGTGAGCAAGAGGCAACCAATCTATACATTTCTTGCACATCAATGTTTCTCTTTCTCTCTTTCTCCCTCCCTTCTCCTCTGTCTAAAAATAAATAAAATCTAAAAAGAAAGTATAAGAGATTAGCAAGCAAACTTTAAAAAAAAAAAGAAAAGAATGAAATTCTGACACATGCTACAACATGGATGAAACTTGAGGTCATTCTGCTAAATAAAATAACCCAGTCACAAGAGGACAAATATTATATGATTTTATTATATGAGGTAGCTAGAGTAGTGAAATTCCCAGAAATAACAAATAGAAAGGTAGTTGGCAAAGGCTGGGAGTTGGAGGGCCAGAGGGGAAATAGTGTTTAATGGGCACAGAGTTTCAATTTTGCAAGAATAAAACATTCTTGAAATGTTGCATAACAATGAATATACTTAACTACTGAACTGTATACTTACAAATTAAGATGTTAAATATAATGTCTTGTGGTTGTAACCACAATTAAAAATAAAATTAAAAATAAAACTGAATAATTTGGATAGATATGAAGGGAATAGGAACAGGGGAATGAAGAACAAATGCTTAATCTCTTTTTTTTTTTTACAACAAAATTGTTTGTAGGTATTATTTATGTAATTGAAATAGTTGTTCAGCCCTGACTAGTGTGGCTCAGTGGACTGGGTGCCAACCTGCGAACTGAAGGGTTGCCGGTTCGGTTCCTGGTCAGGACACATGCCTGGGTTGCAGGCCAGGTTCCCAGTGGGAGTATGTAAGAGTCAACAGATGGATGTATCTCTCACACATTGATGTTTCTCTACCTCTGTTTCTCCTCCCCTTCCCCCCTCTCTGAAGGTTAATAAATAAAATCTTTTTTAAAAAAGAAATAGTTGTTCAAAACTTTAGAAAAAATTAGAGAAGCCCCCTGTCCTGGAGACATTAAGAGCCTAGTTAAGGAGACAGACATGTACACAAAGCAGGTGCTGAGTGGTGTGGTGGATGCTGTAAGAGAAGCAAGCACCAGGTACAGCCGGTGATGCAGGACAGCCCATTCCTCCTGGGCAATCGTAGGAGGAGTGGCCATTGATTGGCTCACTCAAAGACAGGTAGGTATTTGTCTGGAGAAAGGCCAGTCTAGTCCCCAGAGAACACACCATTGAAACCTTCCACTTTATTTCCAGAGGCTCAGCTGCAATATATTCAAAACACACTTAACACAAATAATGCCATGAAATATGATGAGGGGGTGTCCTTTAAAGACCCTCTGAAAACAGTTGATAAAATAACTAAACTAAACATCAAGGACTGCTAAAGCCCTAAAGCTTATTATATGCATACACAAAGTGATCTAAAGCAGAGGTGGGGTGTGCCAGACCCCACAAGCTGGCTCCAAGGTTTTCATACAGTCATTATATTTAGCCTAACAAAACCATTACATAGAACTCCTTGGAGGATCTGCTAAATGAGTAAGAATGATTTTTAATCAGCATATTTTTTATGACAGTGTATAGGTTTTCAGTGCTTCAGGGGGATTGAGACTTTTTTTCTCTTGAATTTAACCGGGTATTTGGGTTTATACCATTAATTTGGGCAGCAAACCATTTATTCATAGCTAGAGCAAAAGAAACTTTAACTTAACCCTTGTCTAAAATTCAAATTGATGGGTTTTTAGAGGGTCCAGCATTCCGTAAAGATATTTATCTAGTCAGCTCTTCATTAACCCCCTGATGAGAGAAGTGTTCACAGAGCGCTAATAGCACTTTGATTTCTTTCAGGGATACAGTCAGTCAGTGATTTTGTTTAATCATCTCTTTTGCCTTTCCTGTTCATTTGTTTTCAGGTAAAACAAGAAAACCAGTTTTCAGTCCCAGAGTTCCTTGGGGGATAGAGTAAGATAAAAATAAACCAGTTCCAAAGTGTAACATTTCTCCGGGGGCTACAACAGCAGCTGCTCTTGCTCACAGGAACCCTGTGAGCTCCTTGGGGCCTCAAACATCTCCAGGGCTGTCAAGAGAACACCAGCTCCTAAGCTATAGTGCAACTTTGCTTCCAAGAACAAATCGTTCTGGGACTCTGGAGCCAGGTGCAGCTCTAATTTAGTGTGGAGATCCACCTCAGTAATTCCGGCCCCCTGGGAGCCAACTTTAGCATGTGATTTAGCAAGTATTATAACATGTTGTAAAAAGCATGATTTTTGAAGCCAGACTGTCTGGATCAAGCTCTGATATTTGCCAGTTGTGTGACCTTGGACAAGTCACTGAACTTCTTTGTGACTCAGTCTTCTCATCTGTGTAATGGGCACAATGATAGTTATGTGGATTAAATGAGTTCACGTGTATGTAAAGTGTTTGGGTTAATTTTAAAGTTCACAATGTATGTTAGTTCTTTACCATTTCCTGCTTCCATTGAATCAGTTCAGCACCTCGAAACCTCCCCCAAGGCTTCATGGAGGTTTAAACCTTCTGGAGACTATGCAACCATGGGGGCACTTGTCACATGGGATTGCAGTGTTAACCTGTCTGCTTTCCCCTCTAAATTGTGAGCATCTTGAGGGCAGGGCCAAATCTTATTCATGGTTATATAGCACCTAGCATCATCCCTGGCCAAACAAACAAACAAAAAAATAGCAGCTCAGTGAAAGTCTTTCAATTAAGCTCTTTTGAGCTTCTCTTAATTCTGAGCTCAGCAGCAGCCTAGTCAGGGGCCCCCAAGTGGCTGATTTCTGAAGTCGATGACCATGTCTCTTTGAAGGGTCCTCTGTGAGCAGTAAGGGAGAGTTATGGAGAGCACCACTATTGGTCCATATGGTATCTGCCCCAGAGGCTCACCAAGTACCTGGAAGGAAACCTAAATAGTTACAGGTGATGAACACCTGTTTTTCAGTAAGGTATTTGGGAAAGAGACAGTTTAAAGGAGTCCAGGCATGAAAGGCTACATAATGCCCCCTCCAGAGATGCCAATTTCCTGATCCCCAGAGCCTGTTACCTTACATGACACAAGGGACTTTGCACATGTGGTTAGGGATCCTGAGTTGGAGAGATTATCGTAGATTAAACGGGTGGATCCATTTTTGTCACAAGCTCCTTATAATTGGGAGGCATGAGAATCAGAGTCAGAAAAGGGGATATAACAGTGGAAGCAGAGATCAGGTAAAAAATTTTAATGCTGCACCTTTGGCTTTGATGGTGGAGGAAGGTGCTGTCCGCTAGGACATGCAAGCAGCCTGTATAACCTGGAAAACAGAAGGAAACAGATTCTCCAGTGTAGCCTCCAGAAGAAATGCAGCCCTGTTTCCCCAGCTTCCCCAATATCTTCCTTAAAAAGAATAGTGCGGCATGTCATGTTCTCATTTTTCTCCTCAAAATTGTTCAATGGGTCCCCTTCACCTACAGGATATAAGTTGAACTCACCAGAATTCCATTCAAACAGCTGGACCCGAATGGCCTTGCTGGGCTCATCTTTCACTTTTTCAAGCCTCAACACCCTGTGTTCCAATCACAAGGAGCTTCCTGCTCTTCCCTAATCTTGTTCTCTGTGTAGTTCCATACACCACCATCATCACCACACCCTGCTGCCATCTGTTGGCTATTTCCAGGGGGGAGATTATTCTTTCTACCCCTTCTCATATTAAGCTGAGCCACTGGATCCCACAGTAGACTACCAATACCTCGTCTGAGCCCTTTTGCAGTCTAGGTCTTTAGATATTTACACATTTGCCAATCACCCTAGAGTATAAACTCAGTGACAAGAGGGACAATATCATAAATGTCATGAGAATCTCTTCCCTTTCATCTCTCACCACCACCACACACACACAGAGCCATACATGTAGTAGTCACTCAGTAAATGCTGGCAGAATAAATGTGTATTGGGGTGAAACATGACAGAGCTGCAATACACCAATATCCACATTTCTCAAATGCTCTTCCGCTCTGCCTGCCAAGGAGAACAGGTGAGAGGAGCTATGATTAGGAGTTGTAGAAGTCTTCATTCAAATACATGCTCTGACACACACTAGCTGTGTTGCTTTAGGCAAGGTACTGAACATCCCTGTGCTGCAGTTTCCTCATTTATAATGTAGGCAGAATAATGAGACCCTCCCTCCTAGGACTGTAGTTGGTGTAATGAGAAAGTATGTTCGAAGACATTAACGCTATATGTGTCATCTATTATTGGTTAGATGATGCTGCTGATGGTGGGCATTGTCAATACTCTGTTTACTATGTGCGCCTTATCACCTTCTGGCAGCCTTGGTTTCCTTGTGTCACCACATGGACAGCCCATACCTCTCATGTTATCTTCAGGGTTACACCTTATTTACATACGTGAAAAATTACTTTAAAAAGTTTATAAGCTGTAAAGTATTAGGTGAATGTCAGATGGTCCCAGTCTAGTTCTGATATTACTTAACCTGCCTGTCCCCAGCATACACAAAATGAGATCTCATGAAGTTAATGAAAATTAATAATAGTGATAATTTCTAAATAAAAAATTCTAAATAATAGTAATTTCTAAATCTTTTCATTACACTGTGTATCACAGTGGATGTATCTGTATGAGAATAACCATTTTGTAGCATAAAAATAGAGTCAATAATATTGTGATAACTATGTATGGTGCCAGTTGGGTACAGGAAATATCGTGAGGACACTATGAAGTATATGATCATCTAACCACTAAGCTGTACACCCAAAACCACTGCATAATTTAAAAAAATGTTTTTCAATACTCATTTGTGAAGAGCCCATGGGCTTTTTTAGTTGGTTTTTTTTTTTAAATGAGATTTGATATCAGGTTCAAAATTGAGAGAGGGTCAAAACTTTTTCAAGTTCAAGTCACCTCTGCAGCACCACTGCTTTGCTCTGTTTTTAATGAGCTGGTGTCCTCCTTTTGAGACAGACTGAAGTGAACTTGGATTAGACCCTTAGTCTGAAACAATGCACCCTACCTTTGTTGAAGCCCAAAGAGCTTTTTTGTGCAAAGGCCAGAGTGTCTTAACAAATGGCATTCCACACATTTTCTCAGGCAGCGGCTCCAGCCTCAGCAGGATTCCACTGCATTCTTGGCAGTCCAGCTCCTCTCCTCTGCTGGGGGGTCAGCCTGGGGCCACTGGGGTCAAGGAACCTCTATAGGCTACCCCTGCATTGAAGGCAGACAATGAAAGCCCCCACTGCAGTGCTTGCTGCTTCAGCAGTTTGGTCTCCTGTGTTCAACTGCCCAGCGAGAGGGGCTCCCAGCCTGCAGAAGAAAGGACGGTCTCAGGCTGCACTGAATATGGCAAGAAGGAAGCACAGTGGAACAGCCTCAATTTGATCTCATGTTTTTAGGGATGGGATTCTGTGGGAAGAGGCTGAGAGGGTTACACTAGCAAGCAACCCGTGCTGTGGGAAATGCACCCAACAAGCATGCTGCCCATGGGCCCAATCACAGCTGGACCTCCTTGTAAGTGTATAAGGCCCATCAAAAGGCCTCCGGCAGGAAGGAAATAATAGGAGCAGAGCCTATGTTTAGGTAAAGGGATTGTGGGTGAGTTTCCTTTTCTACTTATAGTCACTGTATTTTCTCATTTATTTTAACAATGACTATTCATGCTCCTGTAATAGCGTTTAACAACCGCACCCTTAAGGCAGCTTCCCACTGCCAAAGCCCCCAGTGCGTAAAATTTCCCACACTCAAGAGTTGGGATAAGCTCCTATTTCCAGTAAGCCTCTTAAAATGCATGAGTTTTTGTGAAATAAGCTGGAGTGAAGATGAAAGGAGTTTCGCACGTGAACCTATTAGCACCCATTAATTTCTCTTTTTTTCAGCCTGTTATTTTTCTAAATTTTTTTATTGTATTTTTTCCAGCACCCGTTAATTTCTGAGCATGTGTTGGATTGTCTAGTCTACAACTCTGGAAGCCTGGGCCCTCGGCAACAGGCCACAGGATAGAGGAGTTTGGTTTGCATGAGGCTTGGAAGGTGGTGGTGAAGAGAGCGTGGAAAGTAAAAGGCAAAGCATATGAGCAAATGTTATGTCTGTATGCATGCAGTGTATGAGTGTGGCTGTCTGTCTGTCTGTCTGTCTGCCAGACTCTAGAAGTAAGAGAACAGTCACACCATAAAGGAGGAGAAAAGAGCCAGAAGAAGAATCCAAAGTTTTGTGGGGAAAGTTTAGGCAGGCAGACCAGAAATTGCAACCCCAGAGCATGGCCATACTTCCTTATTTGTAAAGTGACAAGGTGAGGCCAGCACGGCCCATTGGAGTTCAACATAGCTGTTGGAAACTGGAAATGTGGCTAGTCTGGATTGAAATGTGTGGTGAGTATCAAATACACATCAAATTTCAGAGACTTAGTATGAAAAAAATAATGTAAACTATCTCATTAAGTTTTTAAAGACTGAAATAATATTTTGGCTATATTGGGTTAAAGAAAATGTATTATTAAAATTAAATTCACTTGTCCTTTTCTTCCTTTTTTATGTGACTACTAGATAATTTAAATTACCCACTTGGTGCACATTGCGTTTCTATCAGACAGCACTGGGTTGCACAGTTGTCTTAGAGCTTTGTAAATTTCCCCATTGAAATGTCACTCAAAGCGTATACAACCGCCACTAAAGTAAGTGAGGCGGGCTGGTCAGAGCAGAATATGAAGCAGCCTGCCTTAAGCAGGGAGTGTCTTTGAATTCAGTTTTAAAATGAATATGTGATTGTTTGAATGTAAAATTAACAAGTCTAAAAGAAAAAGAGAGTTCTTTCCCTGACTCCACACTGTAATCAATATCTTTAAGTAAGAAGACAATGTTTGTCCTGTGGTTTCAAGCCCCACCCCATCCCCAGCACACTGTCTTGGAGTCCTAAGGGTCTGTAGACCTCAGTTTGGGAATCACAGGTAGTGCTCTCTAAAAGGGCCCCTCTGAAAGGGTCATCTTTCAGTGTCTGTAGGAAGCTCCTGAGCTCCTAATTGCCACCTGTCCCCCTTTGTTCTGAGGTCACCTTTGCTCCCCACCCTTTAAAGGCCCTGGAAGTAGATTTGGCCAAGTAGAAAGGACAGGGACAGCCTTTCTCCCCCTTTTGTCACTCCACAGAGCTATGCACACAAGTGCCCATAAATATTTCTCATACTGAATAGTTCAGTAACTAGAACTGGGGGCCCTGCCCTTCCACAGTGGAGCCGGCTCCTGCGGCTGCTAGCAGCATGAAAAGGTCTTTCAACATAGTCCTGCTTAGGAACTTAACTAGGGAAGAAGCCAGCTCCTCCAATCCTTTGGGAGAAGCAGATGGATTAGAAACCAGAAATAAGCAAATGAGGTAAGAAATATATTTGGTACCAGCACAATTCAGAAAATTATTGTGATGTTCCATCATCAAACTAGAAGGTAACCATACCTAAGTTATACCTAATCGGTGGGGTAAGGCAGGATTGATGGCTCACTAAGCAGGTTTCACATTTTCTCTCTCCTACCTGCAAATGAGCTCTTCAATGAACTTGGCTACCTCATGTTGACACCTTTTTCCACTTTAATATTCCCTCCTTAGACTATCAATTCTAACTGCTTTTGACTCTCAAAAGTACCAACAGTGTCCAGCTTAAGACAACTCACAAGGCCATGGCCTCCCCAAGCCTTCGTGCAGGGAGATCCCATAGCCCATTCTCAAAGAGAACCCTTGAATCTTACAAATATATTTTTTTTTTCTGAGTGACTTGATGACCAGCCTGAATAAGCCTCTACACAGGGTGCAGTTAAATCACCATCACCAAATGGTGTCCTTGTTCCCTCAGGAAGTCTGCTTAGATCAATGTGTCCCCTTCCACCTCCCAGCCCATGAAAAAACATAGGCTGGGAGTTGGTGCCTGGCTTGGGGGACAGTCCACAACTGGGAAACTAGGACTTCTTGTCCTGTGTATTATCACAGGCCTCTGGTCTTCACTCTTCCTTGGGAGTTCTTCTGATTGGAGACCCAGGGAGCTGCTGCTCGGTACAGAGTTGGACTTAATGTGAGGCTTGGATAAGGAAATCCCTGTGAACATGTTCCCTGGGTCAGAAAGAACCTGCTCAGGTGTTCAGCAGTTCTGGAAACTGATGGGCTGCCCTTGAGTTTAATGAGCTCCAGCCAGCTCACACTGCCCAAGCAGGTGGGACTTCAATATTCACTCAGCTGACTCCCTGGGGAGACACAAACTGAAATGACTCTGGATCAGTGTGGTCCCTTTCCTTTCAACAGAAAGACTTGCAATTCACAAGAAAAGTCAAGTTCCGTCAGTGCACAATGATTGGACAAAGGCAGTTGTTTTTCTCTTGCAGTCAACAAAGATTGTTTAATGGTATAAGGCAGGAAGTGTCATAGCATTCCTGTAACAAATAATTCCCATGGATCCATCTAGGGTTAACCTTGGTCAAATTTCTGGGAAATTGAGTGCTTCCTCTCTAATCACAGAATATGTGAACTGGAAAGAGATTCTGTTAGCAACAAGCTGCATCCCTTCACTGCACATGTGAAGAAATGGAAGCTTAGGCACAGAGCAATACTTTGCTTATCTCACAGCATGTTAGTGGCACTGGCAGAGTGAGACTCCAGCTATTCAGCTCAGCAAATATTTCAGAGCACTTGGATATGTGACTCACGCCATTCCTAGGCACTGGGAAGATAGCAACAAATACGGTACACGTGGTCTCTGCTCTCTTGTACCTTCCCACCTATTTTTTACAGCTTTGAAATGGAGCAGATACTAATTCCACCAAGCAGAATATTTGCAGCCCTATTTTCATCAGCAGGTGGGAACTAAAATTAGTCTTGCTGCTATGTGGCTTGGAGCAGTCCTTGAACATAGGCATGCCTATCAAGGTGCAGCTTCCATTCAACTTCCCACCGTTCATTCATGAACATTATTTCTTTTAAAAAACATTTTAAAATAATTTATTTGTTCAAATTAGGATCAAACTCAAATTCATTAATCATAACTGTCAATATCTTTCTTAAGCCGTTTTACTTCTATAAGGTCCCCCTTTGCTCTTTCTCTTTCTCTCCTCTTTCCCTCTTGCCCTGTTTGTCTTGTCCTGTTGCCCACAGTCTGGATTTTAATCATTGGACATACCTGTTTGTTCCTTAGATATCCCGTTAAATAGAAGTTAGAATTATAAGTTTGATCAGGTTAAGGTTTGATTATTTTGGCCAAATTACTTCACCGGTGGTGGTGTGTAGGTCATCAGGAAGCACACATTGTATGGTTGTCATGCTTCTTTTTAAAAAAAGATTTTATTTATTTATTTTTAAAGAGGGAAAGAGAAGGAGAAAAAAAGGGAGAGAAACACCAATGTGTGGTTGCCTCTCATGCGCCTCCCACTGGGGATCTGGCCTACAACCCAGGCATGTGCCCTGACTGGGAGTTAAACTGGCGACTCCTTGGTTCACAGGCCAGCACTCAATCCACTGAGCCACACCAGCCAGGGCTGGTTGTCACTCTTCTTATGATGTTAATACAACTGATGATCAACACCTAGACCCACCAATTTGTGAGGGGATGCAGAATGCTGCCATCCCAATCCTGTCAGTCTTGTTGCATTTAGTAGCTAGAATCTATAAAACGAATCTTCCCCTCATGGTATATTTGGTTCTCCTCTGGAGTATCCTTTATGTAGGAAGGGAAGATAAATGCTTGGTTCTTTCCTTCTATTCACCAGTTTTCAAATGAGTTATTTACCCAATATCTTCAAAGTGGAGCAATGAGTTTATTAATTTGTGTTCTTATTTTGTTCTTTAAGCAACATTATGATACTATTTATTGTCATGGATTTAAACAAATAATCCCCAATCTCCTACCTTGTGTAATGCATTGTTCCAGGCACTTGGGGCCACAATGACGAACAAAACAGACATGGGCCCCTCCCTCCTGGAGTTTACAATTCAGGGCTCACTCCATCACACACTGCCCAACTATGCTGCTTAAATGGGAGCACCAGATGCTAATATAAGACTTCCCATATGCAGAACTCTGTAAATAAGCTGAGAATTCTATTGTCATGGAGATATCCTCAGGCCCTTTTCATCATACTCCCCTGCCCCTGAAGGATCACCTTTTGTAATACCCTCTCTTCCTGTTAATCTGCCCCGGATGTTCATGTTAAGCATATTTTGTGGAGGAAATTATTCAACAGCATAAATCTGCACAGTGTAATCCCCCTCCACACACACACACACATCTTTGTGGATCTCCAGGGAACAGACCCTATCACTGATCTCTTTCCCACTCAAGCAATTCGAGGGTTGGGCTTTTTCTAGAATGCTGTGGCCCAGGTATTCGTGACCAGTCCCCATACCACAGCCTGCATCCTTTCTAGTGTGGAGGGGGCCCTGTTGTATATCTGTGGGGAAGCAGTTCTCCTGAGGGGCAAAAACTAAAGCTATATGTACAAAGATGCTTAGGCACCCAAAAACCATTGGCTAACTTGCTGCCCATCAGATGTTTAGGAGAGGAGCTGTTCCTCTCTCTAATGTGCTCAGCTTGGTTCCCAACCTTAGCTGAAATGAAATAAATTGAAGAGGTTGCTGACTGCAGTGAACAGGTGACCATTTAATTACTATTTCAGGTCCTATGCATGCTGAGAACTTCACTGCAAGGTCAAAGCAGCAGCCCACACAAAAGTTGGCTAAACATGCAAGACATGGAAAATGTTGATGGTGGCAACTAAATATAGATACACATATGGGTGGATTCTGGAAACTGCAAAGCAGTGAACCCGACACTGAGCCCAGGCAATAATCTGGACCACATTATCAGACAGGTGGCTTTTGCATATTTAGAAAAGAATGTGGAGCCCACACTATCGGGCTTGAAAAGGTTAAAGAAGAAACTTCTAAGCAGCTATAGTCAAAGAGACACTTTTGATGATGGGAAAGAAAAAGGGCCATAGTGCTCATATTTCTATAACAATACCTGAAGGAGGTTTTAAACACAGGATGTCATGATGATGATGGAAAGTAGTGAGAATGACTGAACCTACAGTCTGGATTAGATTCTGCAACACTATATTTAAACAAAAATACAAACGACAGCCTAGAATAGCTTAGAGTAGGTTTCTGATACTGACCTTTAATTCCCTCCTTACTTGCAAAAACAGTTATCATATTTTGCTGTGTATAATATGCTCCTGTGTAAAATGTGCACCCACGTTTTTGGCCTAAACTTTCAGGAAAAAATCTTTCATTTTAATTTTTTAATTCAATGTTTTATTTATTTATATTTAGAAACAAAACCAATTATCGTATTCCAGGGTATTATGTTGCATATGAATATTGTTACTGCTTTCTAGAGTTATGCTTTTAAATTATAAGAATAAATAAAAGAATTAAAAACATTTATGTAGATACAGAATTAGTACTATCCATGTATAATGCACATCCTTATTTTTCCCTCAAAAATTTGGGCAAATAAGTGCACATTATACATGGCAAAATATGGTAAGCCCTTTCTCCAGATTTTTTGGTCCAAAAAGTATGCTTCTTTACCTGATTGCTCTAAGTGGTGCTGATCTTTTAAATACCTCCTTCAGGTATTTAAAACCTCCTAAACAGTATTGTGTTCGATGATAGTCTCATCAATAAAATGATGATGGGTGGGCTGGATGATAATGGGAACTTTGCATCTGGTAGACTAACTCTACCTACGGCACTGATTAATGGAGGCTGCAGAACTACAGAACTCCAGCCCTGTGCTGATAAACATTATTTGTCAAGGGAAGATGCAAATAAATAGAGTCCCTGGATCTCATTTGTTCATGACCCCAAGCAGAGAGGGCAAGCTTGTTCAATTCTATACGCTTTAATACACAAAAACTCCTACCCCAAACCCTAAGACGCTGGGGTATCAAAAGCTGGAAGAATTGACCTGCTCACATTCCTGCTCTGAATGGGAGTCCCTCCTGGTTGAAGATCCCTCACTCTTATCTGCTTGACCTCTCCTCCAAAGATAGAGCACACACTTCTATAGCCCGTGTGTTCTCCCTCCAGGTAAGCCCTAGAAGAAACAATAGCGGATAGGTATCCATTTCACTCAAAGCTCCTGGGAAAATGAAATTCTTCATAGAGATCATTTCATGTTGAAGCTGTACATACCATACTTTAGGTCTGAATGAAGTCGGAGTAATAAAATACAATTTGAGCACAAATGTTACCATTATTACTATAATTATTTGTTCAATAACACTGTATTGCTCTCAGGAAATTCTTTAGCTCAGTCCTGTCATTGACAATTCCATTACTGAGAAGGTAGGCAAAGGAGGGCAAAGGAACTATGAATGCAAAATTCCGGGTTCTCTAAGAAGGCCTCACTTTCAAGGGCCCTCCAGCCCAAATGCTGTAGGTTGATATAATGTAGATACTACTTTCCTCCTTTGTTTTTGAAGCTACTTCAATGACATTTATTTATTTGACCTTTGGCCTGCTTAGCACTTTTCAAAGAACATTCAGGCAACTCACTCACTTTACTTTTGCTAACCAGTCCATAAACAATGCCCGCCTAAACTAAGGAGCATTGCCCAGTGCTTTGTTGCAACCTCTTGCTTAAAAAGCAGCAAACTTTATGATTATACGTAATTGGACTCCTCCACTTTTAGTAACTTAGGTCATTTGGACTAGGAAAGTCCTCAGGTTGAATACACAGGAACACACATACTCCTCCTCTCTGGAACTCCTTGTGGAACAGGTGGTTATATTTTTATTCCTGTATCTTATCACCACCTTATTTGCCATGGAATGAAGGCAGTCTTTGTTCAAACTTTTTTTTTTTTTTTTTTTTTGGTATATACCGATTAGTCACAAGCAAAATTGTGCCTTAAATTACTCTGCCTGGAAAACACTTTCTAAATCCAAGAAGATGAGATTGGCCTTCGTTTGAATTCTAGCTTACAATTAAGAAAGAAAAGCGTAATGCATCCTGTTCTGAAAGAAGAGAATCTAATAAAATTCATAAATACAAATCTTCATTTATTTTTCAACTCAGGAAAAAAACTGAAATACATGCACTGTGCCTGTACCTGATGTTTTTCTACCCTTTCTTTTTATTCTTTATTTCTCAAAATTTCACCTACAAATAGGATGAATTTCTCCTGAATTTAAAAACGAATGGCTCATTATACAGGTATTTCAACAAAGCATGCATAAACCAGAAAAGGTTTTAAATGGCCTTTATTTAGTTCATTACTTAGGTTACTTTGGTGAGTTCATGCTAAAAAAGGCAAATCCACAATACATGTTTTTACACACACATATTTGCAGAGAGAAATCTTCCCAAAAGATAGATGAAGCTCCTTCCAGCCCAGTTTTCCTCCTTCTTATCATGTATAGTGTAGATTATCTTCAGACCTTTGTTCCTCCCTTAAAAAGGAGGTGTCCTCCAGGAAGCAGTTTGGGTGGGCTTCACATGAGAGTCCACTGAAAGATTCCTAACAGTGATCACAACCCCCCTCCATCACTCACTGATGAAAAGTGGGACTTTCCACTTGTTTAGTGGGTATCAGAGAACATGGCGAAAGAATCGTCCACTAGGGGAAACTGTGGATAGCACCTTTACAGGGTTCAAGTGAGAAAATCAAGTACAGTTCTCAAGAAATGAAAATAAGAGCATGAGCCCTCAGCCAGAACAAAGTGGAATTTGAACCAATTACCCAACTAACTCAGCAACAAAATTAAAAAGACCCACTCGGTTTCATGAGCATTTAAGGCCTCAAAATGGTCATAAAGTAAAATGGCCTCCAATCTCAGATCCTCTTTGGCTAAACAGCTATGCTGTACAACTTCAGGCTCAGACCCACAGACTACAGAGAGACAGAAAGTCTCCTGGACATTTTGATGGGACCAGAAAGCCACACCATGTTCTTCCCTATTTTTACACGAATCTAAATGCTAGGGTTGAACTACACAGGTTTAGAATTGAATTCAGAGAATTACCTAGGTCGCTGCTGGATGCCCACAGAGAGCCACCTGTAAATTCATCAGGACTTGTACATATCACTGATTCTGTATTCATTGTTTTTAAGTAAGCATTTGAGACCAATAACTATGTAAAATCTTACAAGTAATTTTGCTAGTAATCCCACTCATCCCAACAGATAGCCAAATGTGCCTCAACACACTGAAAAACCTCATGGTTAATTCTTTTTCTTCATTGTGTTCAAAGCCTTTTAAAATAATTGTAATCAAAAGTGATGCTACCAATAAAGGCTACTCTTTCAAATTTTTTAAATTAAAGTATAGCTGACATATATTATTATATTAGTTTCAGGTGTACAACATACTGATTCAACATTTATATACCTTCCAATGTGATTGGCACAGTAAGTCTAGTAGTACCCATCTGTCACTGTGCAAAGTTATTATGACATTACTGACTGCATTCCCTGTGCTGTCCGCTACGTACCCATGACTTACGTGTTTTATATCTGGAAGCCTGTACCTCAGAAATGACTACTCAAGCTCTTGGCTGAGTAGCCAACTATGTAGAAGCAATGTAATGCACCGAGATGTCTTCAAATCACTAAAATTTAGGGCCGGTAGAAACTTTAGAAATCATATTCAAACACCCAAACATTACCTAAACCTAATGGTCCTTTTGATCCAAATGAAATTTCCAGAGTGGGTTGGTGGTGTTCGGAGTCCCACCATTCCGTCCTTCCAACCTGTCTGAGATGTACACGCACATTCATGGAACCAGCGTGTCAACTGTACTAACCCACAAAAACATCAATGAAGCCATATGTTGACCAGTTGTAAACAATATACAATGGTAAATGTTGTTTATTTTTAAAAAATGGTAATTTTTTTAAATTAGGTCACTTGGACTAGCAGAAGCTATTATGGCTTATTTGGGCATACAAATAAAATGAAATGAATTTCCTGCTTATAAGTAGCAACACTTGGACAGATCACGTTTTGACTTATTCTCGATGTGCTTGAAAATAAACACACTACAGGATAAACATGAGGGTCTGTTGAGAGAAAAGAAAGGAAATGCTTTATTTAAATAATAACCAGCCCTCATTTAAAAAACAATTATCCACAGTCTTGTCTGAGTGACGTCTCTCCCCATGGAAGAAGTCTGTGAAATGAATGACTGAATCAAGGAAGGCACAAATGTATCAATTCTATTTGGAGAACACCCTCATTAGATAGCAAGCTTCCAGGGAACAGTCTGAAAAACCCTACTTATTACCATTTGGTTGGCAGTTGTGTTACCTCCTACACTTACCATTTTCAGTACATTCTAAGTCTTCCATTAGCATGTAAGGCACAGTTTTATCTCTCGCACTTACCTACATGGTTCCTGGCATATAGTTGGGACTCCAAGCAATTTTTGCAACTGCTTAGTAACTCGCCCCCACCAAGCTCAGGTCACTCAAGTTGACTGACGAGACAGAACTCAAGCTTCCTGCTGCTCATAAAGGCAGCCCCCATCTCTTTTTCTGCCCTTTAACATTGGGCAAGGACTGCAATTCGACAGCACCATATCTTTGGTGACCTTCACAGAGTCCCTTCAGAACAGAGGCTGAAACAGGCCTTATTCTTAATGGAGATCCAAACCCACAGCAGGCTGAGACTTTGGAGCCAGAAATGCATTGTGGGCCTCAGACAGTCCATTTGCGAGAGTAGGCAAAAGCCCAAACACCACCTGTTTTCAATATGAATGTCTCCATTTCCAAACACATATTTTTACTTAGGCCTCAAATTAGGTCGAATGCTGAACCAGCCTCCAATTCCCCACCAGCCCAGCCCTCCCCAGAGCAGGGTTCCGCCTATATAATCAGCTTGCCTGGGCCATGGTGGTCTGGCTGGCATCCACTCATGATGCCGTCAAATCTGAGTGCTCACTCAGCTTATCTGTTATCCACATAGCCACCCGACAAGTCTTGCCATGTCACCAGACAGACTCCTGCTTGTTATTAAAGCAGTGAATGGGATGAGCCATGCCTTCCCTCAGGGGAACAGCCAAAAGTGTAAACTAAATGGAAACCATCTTCCTCTTGGCCCATCGTGACAAGGTTCTGGAGACCATCTCAGTGGCACGTTCTCCCAAGCACGTGAAACAGTTCTGTGGCTGGTGTTTTTCAGAGCTAATGAGTGATTTGGGAAACTTGGAAGCAGCCTCCTGCGCCCTGCCCTTCCTCTCTGCCCTTGCCTCAAATCCCTAAATGACAATGTCATTGCTTTGGCTGAAAACTTTGCTCCCTGTCAAAGAATGCAGATGATGCTGGAGGCGAAGTATGCCAAAAGCCTCTGGGGCTTGGGGAGTAGGAGGTAGGAAGAGGCTGATATGTAGGATGCCTGGAATAAACTTGGTTCTCCTCACATTTTTTCACCCAGAGTTTTAGAATCTGTCAGTGGGAGTTCACGCAAACTGTGGCTCTGATTGGTCTGAGCATGCCAGTGGTGACTGCTGGAGAAGTATGTCGTGGGTGACAGGATGACAGAGCCAAACCTTTAAGGAAGCTGTATAACAGCTAATGAGGCTTACCATCAGGCTGGTAGGACTTCCCAATGCAGCCTCACCTCGGCCACCATGTGTTCATACAATCACAAAACAGATGGCTTTTAACAAAAGAGCAGAAGTTGCACTTCCAAAGAGTGCTGGCTCCTTCCAAGTCCACGGGTTCCTTGTGAGGCCATCAGCTACCTCCAGCAAAAATGACACACTCATGTAGCTTCAAGCACTGTTCACTTGACTTGCCTTTGGAACCCATTTCCGAGCCATATGAGAAAATTCCCCTCCTTTCATATCACATCTCATTCCCTCGAGACTGAGGGAATTCCCATGAGAACTTGACTTCTTGGCACCTACATTACATGCAAGAGTCTGGTTCGGGACAGAACCCTTTGGCCAGTGCTTCAGACTTGGCCTTCATTAATTTCTGGCTATTAAAAAAAACATATTTGTCAAAGGCAGGAGATACGCTCCAAAGTGGGGGTGACTCCAAGTGTGCTGCAGACTGGTATTCCCTACTGAGTTGCAGGGGCAGTGGCTAACTAACCTCTGGAGGGAATGACCTACCTAAACCAGGGGTGTCGAACTCATTTTCACCGGGGGCCACATCAGCCTCGTAGTGGTTGCCTTCAAAGGGCCGAATGTAACTTTAGGACTCTATCAATGTAACTACTCCTTAACAGTTAAGTGAGAGCTCGGCGCTGCCACTGGGTAAAAGCAAGGTGCTGGGCTGGGTAAAACAAGGTGGGGGGCCGGATTCGGCCCGCAGGCCTTGTCTTTGCCACCGGTGACCTAAAACAGACACCATTGGAAAAATGAGGGCAAGTCGTTTAAAGAAGAAGAAAGACTAAGTGTGACTATTGGGAAGTGGGAGCAATTTTCTGAAGGGTGATTTCATAGGCTACAGTAAGCACTTGGCCATGGCTAGGAAAACATGAATCTGCATTAACCATAATTCTACAAAGCCAAAAGTACATCCAAAGCCACTTTCTTTCTTTTTTTTTTTTCAAAGCCCTTTTCTAAACATGGGGCGTCCAGGCCCAAAGAAGAGAGATGGAGGTGGGGGGTGGAGCTGCTGCAAGGATAGTGACTTCAGAATTGGTGGAGGAAGAGAAGATGAATCAGAAAAGTGGTAAACAGAGGGGGTGACATCATAGATGAAATGAACCATGAAATAAAAAGTAATGTCATGTCTGTGATGAAGCAAAAATGATCTGACAATGCAGGCATACTTATGGACACTCTTCCCAGTTGGTAATAGAAGAAACTCCTTCCATGGCATCACACTGAGATTTGAAAACAATTGACTGGTATCTATGATTCTGGTGAACCTGAGCAACTCCTTTTGGTCTGGTCAAGCAGTGGTGATCCACACAGTCAGAGAAGAATAGAGTTACTGGGATGAAAATAGTCCCTAAATCTTTACCCTGGGTCCTTCCTAAAATACTGCCCCCAACCCCCACCTAGTGCAGCACAGCAGGCAACGCTACCAACCCTCTGGACTCCCTTTGCCAAAGTGAGAGCCATTGGCATTCCCCATTCATCTGGATTCATACACCAGCCTACTTGCACTTTGTGAGGTGGCCCCGAGGGAAATGATCCCCTCCTCCCACAGGGACAACCAGGAATTCAGCCGGGCTTCTCCAATCTAATTGTGGAAGGAGTAATGTGGGGCCCAGGTACAACACCTACTTTCAAAGTTCATACTGCAAGGCATTTCCTGAAAACATTTCTCCCCAAAATGTTAGTTATTAGGTTATGCTATGGTCTGATCTCTCGCTAACATTTAAATCTTTCAAACCAAAAATGGGTTTAAATTATGAAAACTGTCTAAAGATGTTAACACAGACAAGCCAAAATTTCCCAAAATTATTTGGTTGTTTATTTTTTTAAGTATCTCTTGGCAACACACATAAATCTACAAGGAAATTTTAGTTTAGAAAGAACTGAAGTTTAGAAACAACTGAAAACTTCCATTTTCAGTGGAAATACTAACAACTTCAAAGGCTCTACCTAATTACTGAGCATACAGTACATGTGTGTACACTTTGGAGTTGGCAGAGAACCCTGTCTAATAATTAGAACTGCCTGGAGATAGAAAACCATAAGTAGTGAGATCTCTGTCACTGGAGGTGTTTAAGCAGTGGCTGAGCAACCACTTGGCAAGACTATTGTTGAGGATAGTCATTCAGTCATCACGGATAGAAGATTGACCTGGATGACTTTTAACGGACTGTGGGAGTTGAATTGAGCTGGTATATGTCTAAAGGGATGAATGGATTTTTGTGTAGCTTTACATTCCAGAATCCTTGAAGCTAAGTGAAGTTCCCTATCCCTGCCAAAGGTGCTGCTGGCTAATATGCTAATATAGTGCTCCACTTCTCCCTCCAAGATGTAGCAACAGTGCCTTATACTCCTACTAGTGTTACCCTCTGGTACTACACACGGATAGCCAACCCAGCTGTGTGCCCACCCAATAGCCATTCCTCTGTTCTTCCTTGTCAATCATCCCCTAATTCATTCTGTGTCCATCCTCCTCTGTGCAGACACATCTGTCATATAGGCCTGGCCTCAGACCAGGGCATAAACCCTGGTTAGCTTTCATATTCAAGAGCTTAGGGCATGTGAGCTGACTCTAATGAGAGGTGAGGGGATGTTTGCTAGAAGAGGGTACCTTCTACAAAAGACTTCTTAGCTCTTCAAAAGAGACTTGAAGAAAGAAATAGTCTCTTATTGCTACCAACAGAAAGTGATGCGTGAAGATGTATTACTAGTACAACTGTAAAAGTTTCTTTTAAGCTTTATTTAGGCTTTACAGCCATCTTTCAACCACGAGGGAAGCTATGCAACATGCTGAAATTGGAAAAGTTGAAAAATGGAAAGAATCTGGAACCTTGATAATAAAATTGAGGAATAACCATCCCTGGAGTTTTCTTACACCATTGCTTCTTGATATAATAAATACAATAAATAATATAATATATATAATAACAGGATTATATTATATTTATTATATATTAATACTATGGTATAAAATATAATAAATCCCTTTTGTTTAAATGACTTTTAGTTTAATTTCTCTTCACTTGCAACCAAGAGCATCTTAACTAATACAACAGTCTTTGATGGGATCTTGTCCTTTCAACTTGTTTTAGAGACGTGGTGAAACCATTCTTTTCATCTCTGTCATCTGGGCCAGAATATTACAGAAAAGACATATGAGGGGAGTACTCAGAACTGCCTTTTATGCTCAACACTGGTCTGTAAGCATCCGCATACCTCGTATTCTTACTCAAGCTTCCCTGTTGGTGTGCTCAGGAAACTCCTTGATCCCTTATAAAATGAGAACTCTAGTGAATGTAGCTCACTGACTCTCCACACTTGCCTGGACTTCTCTGGAGTCTTGGGTGTGGTGGATGGAGCTTGGGCTCCATTCAGGAATACTAAAGCTTAACCAGCTAGTGTGACAAGATGATTGTAGCCTAAGGCAATTTGTCTGATTCCTTTCTCCCCAGTATTTCTCTGGAGGTAATTCTGAGTGACTGCACAGCGGGGCTGCATGCCCTGCATCAAAGGTCAGACTCAAAACACCTTTGCTTAGGCCAATGATTCTCAAAATGTGGTCTCCAGAGAAGCAGCATCATCATTGCCTTGGAATTTGGTAGAAATGCACATTTTCAGGCCCAGCCCAGTTCGACTGAATCAGAAATTCTGGGGCTGGGGCCTGACCATCTGTGACTTACCAATCCCTCCAGGGTATTCTAAAACATGTCAAACTGGAGAACCACTGCCCTAAACTTTGGTACTGCCATGACTGGTAACTGAGGGGTGGAGGCACTTCCCAGGGCCCTAAACTTGATCATTGTATACTGTGAGGACCTCATCTCACTATGTAATTATACTTTAACAGCTGTCACTATGTGATTATCTATTTCCCTCATTAGTGGTGAGGTCCACCACAGTGAAGACCAAGTATATTTTGCTGTCATCGTATCCCCAGTGCCCAGCACAGTGCCTGGCACATAGTACATACACCCTCAATGTTTGTGGGATGAGTGAAGAGGGGTCCTTATGGCCCACATAAATTACTGGATGGCATACTTTGCTCCCTACAAAATTCAGCAAATTCCTAAGGTAATTATCTAGTTAAAACATTCAAATTGTAGTGTTTTGTGTCTATTGATTTTCATGTTTTCCCAACTTGAAGTCAGCAATGAAGACAAATTCAAATTACTCCAGAATGTGACTTCCACTGCAAAAAAGCCATGGGTATTGGCTACTGTCCATTACAGGTTATGTCTTGAAGGACACTTTCCTATATGCACTTTTGCCAGAGCCTTGACTCTGCAGAACATTAAAGATCCCACGGCCAGTCTAAGAGGAAATATGCAAATTACCTAGAAGGTCCATGGGCTTTTGTTGGCATCAGCTCATCCCTACCCAACCCCTGCCCTTCCAAGGTCCCTTTGGATCTTCAGGGGAAATAGATGGAAATTTGACACTAGGAAACACTTCTGCATAGCATACTCCCTCTCCTTGTCAATTGTGAAAGCAGAGAAGCCGCTACAGCATCACTATATGACCAGGAATGAAAAGCTTTAATTTACGAAGGAAATGACAACTCCCCAGGAATTCAGAGACTGAATGAAAATTGGCAAGACAAGTGGGGTAGGTGAGTCGGCAGGATGTGCAATCAAAAGGATGGAGAAGTGCTCACCCGAGTGTCCTGCCTGCCTGCCTCCTAGGAAAGAGGCTTAGTGTGCAGAATTATTCTCTCCCAGCTGCATTAGTAGAGAAAAAACAGTTGTGTTTTAGGAATGGAGTACAGTGAAAGGGCAGGCAGGTAGAGACTATTTGGAGCTTCTCCAATGTTGAACCCTCAAATCAGAATGTTATTATTGGAGATTTAGAATCATTTTTTGACGGGCAAAACGCAGCTTTACACTCCCATCTGCTCATTTTCAATAAAACTTGAGCCGTGAGACTTTGACCTAATTACAGCCTTCCTGTAGCACTTGACAATGGCAGGTATAGAGGCAAGTTCTGCTCTAAATGCGCAGCCCACACAGAGGGCTCCAAGAGTGCAGACATGGGCAGGGTCCATCTCAGAGTCCCTGCAACTGGAGCTTCTTCCTGCCTGGGCTCCAACCTGTGCCCATTACCAGAGGTGAGGCTTAGTGGCCAGGTCTCAGAAATGCAGTCATTCCTCATCCAGGGGCCTAAGTTAACATGGTGCCTGGTAACTAAAGCCCTGATGGAACAGCTCATGGCACCCTAGTCCCCTAAAGGGCATTCCTTACCTTGGAACACTGTTGTGCTTTCCAGCTCCAAAAGTCCTGGTGTGTGCATCTTCCCAGTATTTCCTTATAGCCACTTTTTTGCAGTAGACAGGGCAGGGGCTGATTTCTTAAATAAGAGAAAAGCCCATAAAGAGTCAAGCAGCTGCTTTGTAGTTCTCAAACTGTGATGTAGGTAACATGACTAAAGTCAACTGCACCAGCAGGAGGCAGGCAGATAGAGGTTCGGCCCCTTCTAACCCCCTCATCACAGTAGTTACTCCTTAACTCAATATATATTTGGCCCACTCATCTCACTAGCTAGCTGCCTTATGCTTGAAGGGGTTTTTCAACACCCCCATAATCCCAGGTTCCTGTAGGATGGTGTTTGGGGAACCAGACTACAGGCATCCTTCTGTGAGTTTCTCTCCAGGGTCAGGAAGCCAGAGCAGAATATAATGGCCTGAGATAGGTAGGAGCTCTGGAATGCCTTTGTGGGCACTGGTGTGCAGGTGTGCTGGAAGCAATGCTTGAAAAAATCTGAAGATATATGCAAGTGGCTGATCAGAATTCAAGGGCGTGATGGGGTGGAAGGTTGGGAGGACCACTTTTAATATGTCTGATGGCCTTATGAGTATGGATGTCCAAAAAGTACCCCTTGCGTGGAACTGGATTTCATTCACCAGAAAGCTCCACATCAAGGTCATTTAGAGGAAGCTAGAATGGATAGGATGTAAAGGGAGCTGAATCCCTTCAGTTTGCACACTATGGTGCACATTGTCAACCATGGGCAAACCCATACAACCCATGCTGCACACTTTTACTTAGTTCATCTTCCTTATACACCCTGGGCATCATGTCAAGTCCTATTCAAAAATTTGCACTAAATAGTGCTGTCTTGAATTTTAAATTGCCTGCCTGGTTTTCGAGGACTTCATACACTAATCCCACCCTTCCTTAGTCTTGTAGTAGCAAACGTATCCCCTGCTTTTCAAACGTTTCCTTTCTGCCACTTCACTAACCACTTACCACACCACCATCCCTAGGCATTTCATTCCCCCTCCTTGCCCCCACTCCTGAAACAACCTGTAACACCCAAAGAGTACAAGGAACCAATGATGAGTCCTGCCCACAAGGAGCTTACAAAAGAATTCCCGCTCCTTCCCTCCTGGCAAACCCAAGTAGAGCTCTGCTTGGAAGTCACCCTGACTGGCGCAGCATCCACTGTTCTCCTTTGACCTACAGATCAGGTAAGAATGATGCATTCGCTGATGTTTCCTGGGTGAGTGTTGTCTCCCCAGTGGAAATGCGGGCTTCTTGAGGACAAGTACCCATCTCCATTACACTCTGTCTCGTCCTCCCATGCAGAGATCAAGGTCAGATGTCATGCCCTGGCTGGTGTGGCTCAGGGGACTGAGTGCTGTCCTGCTAACTGAAGTCAACAGTTCGATTCCCAGTCAGGGCACATGCCTGGGTTACAGGCCAGGTCTCCAGTAAGGGGCGCGTGAGAGGCAACCACATGTTGATGTTTCTCTCGCTTTCTCCCACCCTTCTCCTCTAAATAAAATCTTTTTTTTTAAAGGTCAGATGTGTCACAAATCATATTACTGCCTAAAATTCCAAGTGGTTTTGGAGGTCCACACATCCAGAGCCAGAAGGACTGCCATTGAAGACCTCTGGTAACCAAGGACAGGCCTTCCTAGGTACTTGATCTTTGGAGTTTGTTTCAATAACATAAGGACCTTCAACTTCTTTGGTTGGCCTCAAACTACAGCTCTCCAAAAGTGAACTTAGTAGACAAATTATGCAATGTAGGGCACACAAGGGTCCATCCAGCCCTGACTTGTTTGTGGGCCAATGGCCAAAGGGGCAGGTTGATGAAGAATGATGCCTATCTCCAGATGCTGCTTCATTTCCCCCATACCACTCTGACCCACCTCTTGAGGCCAGGACTTCATTCACCATCAGCCCACAGCACCATTCATTTAACCACCTATGTAAGTCCCTACACTTTGAGTAAGGTAGAACTCCTGCTTGTTCAAAATGTATCATTTACTCATTGTTAAGGGGATAGTTTGCTGTTAGTTGTAGGAAATCACCCTACTCAAAGCCCCCAATTCCATAGTTTTAATCACATTGCCTCTCAACCTCAATCTTTGCAGACTGGTGAGGTATCATGTTTTCCATATGGAGGCAGAACCTTTGGTCCCTGCTGGTCTTACCTGTTTTTCTTTGGACTTTATCAAGGTTATGTGTGAAACTCAGACACAAGAGTCTGTGTACCCCTAGATCAAGACATTTCCGTTTTTTTCCCCAGCATATACTGCCTAATAGGCATGCTGGGACATGTGTTCAGGAAAACCACCAACGAAATGTCCTAGGCTCCCTTCCTGGGTAGAAAATGTCAGAATCTCTTGCCACTAAAGCACAGGTTTTTCTCTTTAGATGTTTTCTAATGTGCAAGACCAGCCAATCAAGAGAAAACTATTGTCATACATGTCATTCACAGCAGTGCCCATTTGGGTTGTGTGTCTAATCTCTGACGCAGGTGATTTTAAGGTGAAATCTTGTCCAGGGCTCTTTAAGAAGCTCCCATTATACTCACTGGATGCCATGTATCCCAAGATGTATTTTCCTCTTCACAAAGCTTCATGAGATCAAGCAGGCATGAATTTTCCCCATGTAAACCATGGTGTTTTTCTCAACAGATTGTTTGCCTGAGTACTCAGCAAGTTGGCCCTTCCCAACAATGCAGCTCCAGGGCACCCCTAGAGCCCTTCCACATAGGGTCAAGAAGCTTTCCTGGAGAGGAAGGAGAGGATCCCTTGATTTACTATCAAGCTCTTCCAGAACTATCAGAGGTGGCATAGGCCCCATGCACAATCATCTGAGCTGTTTTTCCATTGAAGTCCACTGAGGAATGAGCCACTATGTGAGATTAGAAAACCTTTGCATATCTCCAGGTGGTTCTTGACTCCTTCCCCATAATCAGGTAAGCCAAGTCAACTAGTAACAGGACAGCTGACATGTGGCATGCCTGACAAGATCATTCCTAACTAACGATTCAGACCATGTGGAACAAAGGGAAAAAGGCACCTGAAATGATCTCTGGTGGCAGATCAACTTCTGGTCCAAATCTGCTTCTTGCATTTTTTACCCGTCACCCCTTGGAAATTGACCTAACTTTGAGTGTTCTCAGACATATACAAAAATGGAACAATCTCTATGCTGCAGGAGTGCAGGATGATCAACCCAGCCTGGTCTTATTGCCAGGCACACGGGTCTATCTCACCTCACCACTCGGTCAAGAGACAACAGGTGAATAAACAAGTAACTTTTCTTTCACAGTAAATACTGTGTTCAAATAACTGTTCCTCCTGCCAGAGCTTGTTGCAAAGTATTCAGAACTGAAACTGCAAAGCAGTAATTTTTCATTATACTTTAAAACAAAAGTGAGAGGAAAGGTACTCAAGACCCTTAAAGGCAAAAACAGTCAAAGAGGGTTGGGATCGTAATGTGTTCACAAAATCACCGACTGACCATGATTACTTCTTTGTGGCTAACCTGGTGCCAACTGCCCCGAGCGGTGAGTCACTGAGAATACCACATTATCAGTTTCAGCTTATTTATGGAGATGAATAAAAGCAAAATTCCAGCCAGTGGTAAATCTAAGAAATTCTATCTGGAATGCATTTTATATGTGTGTGTGTGTGTATGTTTTCTTGGCAGGAGACTTACCTTCCTAATTATGCCTCCCTTAGGCTATCATTAAAGTTAGTCTGCATTCCCCAAGCACACACCACTGAAGCAGGGGGAAGGTAGCCCATAAGTGACAGGGTAAGGTCTACCCGTCCACCTGGGATTAAGTGTTTGAAACTGCACAAATAAATCTGTGTAGATATGACTGTGTGTACACACACACACACACCTTCCAATCCCGGCATGCAAGAAACATGGTAACAGAATAGCAAGCAAGTTGTTGCAAAACTTCCCCAAAGCCCAGAGAACAAGACCATAAAAACCCTTTAGAGAAGTACCTTGGGTCACCACTCATGTGTTTTATCTTCATTCTTTAAGCACATCATCAACTTTTACCTGGTAGGGTTGATGCATGAAAACCTTCTTCTTTCCAACAACCCTGTGCTCTTTTCAGAATTCCTAACATTTCTTTAAGAAGTGTCAAAAGCAGAGTGAAAAGTGCATTTAATCCTACACATGGACACTCATGCTAAGAAATGGCTTTCTGTAGTGATGTAGCTGAAATAGAAGTCTGTTCAAGCACTGATGACTAAATATGCAAGCTTCCATAAAAACTGAACTTAGACAATTATTTACATATACTAATGACTCCTTTACCAATGGACTGATAATTCATGCAATAACTAAGAAGATCTATTTACAAATTTTCCTAATACTAATTTCATCTTTACCCTGTGTTGGCAGTTGATACTGCTTCAAGGCATTCGGGATTGAGAAAACATTAAAAGTACTTCATTCTAATAAAATGAGTAAATTCCAGGGCCCATTTCCTTTAAACCATCCACAAGTATTAACAGTGGTATTAATATGCTGTTTTAAGAGGATCTTCCCTATGGGTTTGGCCAATGTCTTCTTCACAGGGGAAAATAAGAAAAACTACCAAAAGTTAACCTTAACATGAACAGAGAGCATCCTAACTGTGCACTCTGAAATTATAGAACTGCAAAGCCAAACTGTTCCTCAGTCAAGTCAATGTTTGCTTCCTGAAAAATCACCTAATCTGGGCAAAACGTGGTAAAAAAAAAAAAAACCCAAAGTGTGGTATCCCTGAGAAGCCATGCATTTAAAATAGACATGTGTATCTTAAGAGACCTCTCCTCTAAACATTTTAAGTTAAAATAAAACATTTTAGGGAATAAAATGCTATATTTCATGTTTACAAAAGGTAAAAAAGAAAAATATTCCTGTTTCCTTGTATACGTATAAAGAAACTTTGGAAGATATATATAAATAACTAAGAAGTTTATCAAGGACATGGGGATAACTGGGCAGATGGGCAGAATTGAAAGGGAAGTGTTATCCTATGTCTCTCTCTCTCTCTCTCTCTCTCTCTCTCTCTGAAACCAAAATTAGACAAGTAAATATTATATAGCATTTGCCTTACTGGTGGATTTGAATTCGTATATTACCATATGTAATCTTGGAGATATTTTTCACATATATAAAGGATTTTTAGGAGAAAATATTAGAAATTTCTAAAGTATATCACAGAATGCTGAGTTATGTTTCTTTTTCCATTTAGAGGGAAGAATTTCCTCAGTGCTTTTGTTCTTATTTCAAAAAACATAGAAAGTTGTATTTGGTAATTTGGCATTTGCTGGAGTGATTACACATACACACAGGCCTCCTGTAGTGGATACTATTAACATACAACCCTTTAGCTATGCAAATACATATATTTTGCTAACACAAAAGGCAAAGTAGAATTTTGTGCAGCACCATCTACACCTATTTTTATTTTGATTTTATAATCACAAACGATAAATTTTACTTCATGTATAAACTGTAAGATTTCTAATACTCAATACTCTAATACTAAAAAGATGCAAGTTGATTCTTAGGTGCTAAATACTATTTTTGAAGGAAAATATAAATCTAAGTGTCACAAAATGTGTTATCTTAAGGGAGAGTGTGGGTGAAGTGTTTCAAAGAAAAATAATTTACAAGTCACTTTGTAAAACACAAACCCTTCACATGCTATTAACTGAGGCTTTAGAAAAGTCAGTTCTCCTAACATAGCTTTTATTCTACCTCATATTGTGAACTCTTACGTTTTTAAAATATTCGACTTGCCTTTATTCTTTTTTTGGAGGTGGGGGGGAGCCTGCCAGCTGGTTAGAAGCCAAGAGTTATCCAGTCAGACCTGAATGGAAAAATCTACGTTTTGTTTATTTCGTAGTTCAAGTTCAAAAGCAAGAGACAATTTAAATAATAATAGAGTAACAGAAAAGATGCGAAGAAAGAAAACAAATCAGTATGAGTCCAGAAGAACCTTCAAGAATATTTAATTTGGAAAATGTTATTGGTTTAGAGAACTTGACTGAAAGAAAACAGCTGGGTAGAGTTCAAGGTTTTAAATTAAAAACAATCTAACAAGGTCTATGGGGATAACTCTTTTGAGCCACATTTTGGAGACCAGATTCATTTCTACCAAGTAAAAGTAATAGCAGTCTAAGCTAAAAAGGAAATTCCTCACAACTGAGGTAGTTACTAAGTATCAGCACATTTTCCAAGTTCTCACAAGGCAGCTTAGCTATTTACAATCCATTTTTCCTCATACATAAATGGAGTGCCTTTTTAATTTTATGTCTTCTGTGATTTGTTTTTAAAAAACCACTTATACACACCAGCCAGAATATGCCTATTTTATTAACATCATGCTTTAATAAATAACTGGCTACTTCTAATAAAATTAAGCCTCTGTTTACAACAGTCCCCAATATTCCATTTTGACCATTCTGCAGAATTTGGTGTAAAAAGTTGACTGAAATGTAGACCCTGAGCTATCAAGTAATTATGTTTCAATATAAAAATAGAGAATTACTCTTACAACTGAAGATTGAACAATAACACAAACAACCTCTCTGTGGGTTTTAATTTCTGTAGAAATGATTGGGATCTTAATGGTTGTCTAAAGCAGGAAGAGACTTGCAGAATTTTCTTCTTTCTGAAGACTTTTGGAAACTCCTTTTAAAGTGATTTGTCACATTGTTATAGTTTTATGAGCTGTCATTTGCTAAGGGCACAAGGAAAAATTTCCTAAGGGGACAAGGCAGTTATTAGTCTTTGGCCTGGGACAAAAGATGCGGTCTTTGCCAGTTCACCCATGTGGCTAAGGGTCACCACTAAGATGTTCTCTTCTCAGCTCTACCTACTCCCATTCCCTCCCCCTCCAAAAAAATGAAAAAAATCTGGACACCTAGATCTCCCCCAAGTGGGCTTCTTGGTTGATAGGGTAGCACGCAGCTATGAACCATTGAAAGTATTTTGCCTTTCTGATCAGAGGGGGCTGAGCAAGAAAAAGACTCAAATAAGACACCTTGGAATTTCTTTTAAAAAACTGGGACACCAAAACGAATGCAAATACAAATACACAGACAAAAACTTTGCTCAAGTGTTAAAGCAATTCCCTGAGCTCTGGCTGTACCCACCCCAATTCTAACTAGACTCCAGGCAGCTCCTCTGCATGGCTGGGTTTGAAATCTCAAATGCTGTAACAATGGGGACCAAATGAGATATGGTTGGTCACTTATTTCTGGCACTGGGATATCAATTCAGAGAGGGTCATGCGTGGTGGACATGAAGACCAGCACACATGCATTTCCCAGCACACAGTGACTTGCTATCTCGCCTGTATAAAGACAAAACAAAGAAACAAACAAACCCCACCTGTAAACAAAGTGTGAACATGTGGCAACTGGGATGTCCTGTATGGCCTTAGATCTTTCTAGGGAAAATGTATCAAGAAATCTTCTGAATGGGTTACAGTTTAAGCGGGTTCAAGAAATGAACCTATGTGATCTTAATTTATATAATTCAACTCAACCAAAACAGGTAGTCTGCAGTCTCTTCCAGTCACCAGCTAGCAATGAGAGATAACATCCTCCTCGTGTTGACGCTCGAAGACAACCTGACAAGTGGATTAGAAACCCCCTTGGTGCCTTCACATTCTGTCCTAACTTAATTATAAACAAGAAAATCACCTCCTCTCCAGATAAGGCAACTAAAACAACAGGGATAAATGTAAATTTTACTGGTTGTTGGGCTTTTTCTTTTAATAAGATAACGTGATAAATAAAACCTGCTTCTGTACAGCTATTTAATATTTCAGAAATACGTACATGTTACATGCCAAGAAAGAACCCTGGTTTTCTTGTAAGAAATAAGGTGAGATCATTACTGAAGGAAAAAAACCCCACAAACAAAAACAAACAATAAGGAAAAACAAGAGAGTGATAAAATCACAAATGCACAACTAACTACAGTTCTGTACCTATACCGCTAGCCACGTTTAACAAGATTCTGGGGAAGTAGGAACTTACTTTACGTACAAGTCCCTTCTTCCCACAAAACTGAATGAAAAAACAAAGGCAGAATTTTTTAAACCAGTGGCCACATAGTAAAAACTGTACATTGTTGTCCATTCATTTGAAAAGCAAAGTCACTAGGATGGTATAAAAGTGATAACCGGTGCCTTTTAACTTTCTGATGATGAACACATTTTCTCTAAGATTGAGAATTATCTCCACTCTCTCTGCATAACCAGTAACAAGATGCAGGAGACAGTGAGGAGGTAGGGCTGGGCCCCAGCATGGACACCATCGCGGCTGGCTTTGCCATTGGCATTCTTCCCAGAGTGGTCAGTTGCGTTATACTCAAGCTCCGAAGGGCACTGCTGATACTCACATCCACTTCCACTTCCTTCTCCACTGTTTTCATCAGCTATTTAAAAAACAAAAACAGAATAGAGATTTCATTCCACTTGTTCTCATCACAGGGTGTATGTACAAGAAAAATTGGTACTTTACAACCACAAATGCTTACTGATATCAAAGAAGTCCACATCATTCCCACTGTAAGCATTCTTCATTTTACTTGTCATAACCCGAAGGGCCATGATTTGACGAAGGATCAGTACGTCCTGTTTGCTGGTGTCAACCTCAACCTCCGGATTACTGACCTGGTTGGCTAGTCCATTTCCTGTCACTGCAAACAGGTACCTGAGATGAGAAATGACCCCAGTGAGATTATCAGTAAAACAAAAGTTACAGAAGATCAAAGGTTTCTTCCTAGATTCTAACACGTGCACTGAGTACAATGAACTTTCATTTCTAAATAAAATCGAATTTCTCCTTTTCCTGGGTATACATCTTTCTTCTCCAATTTGACTAGGACCTTTTTGAAAGTTACCCATTTGGCAGAGGTTGGTGGGTCAGAGTAAACTGCTAATAAAGTAGGTACTTATTTCAGTTACAGAGTGTGTAGGGGAGGGACACGGGGCACCATCAAATAAGAGAATGGATCTGGTGCTTTGTAGGATAAGCCATTGGGCAAAGAACCACAGGTGTCAAATGTTTTTTTAAACAGCACTATCGGGACAGCCTGATCCCTGGTTGTAGCCCTAATGCCAGAATATAACTACTATCACAGACTTTTGAGCCAGTACAAGTAGCAGGGTATCTTCTCAATACTTCAACAGTAAAGTCCATTCCTAGAAAGTCTGGAAGCCTTCCATGTTGCTGCTCCCTACTTTGAATCGCTTCTCCAATGACAATGGAGAAAAACACTCTCTGAAGGTTACCCAGGCATTTAGGAAGGGAGAGAGTGCAAATCTATGGACCGAAGGCTAACCTGCTTTTGCCTTTTCCATTCCAGCAATCATCTTCATTGCCATTTCCCGCAGCCATCCTCTCATCATTGCAAACGTTGCTAGGGAGAGAGGACCAGAACTTCTTGGCCTGTTTCAGTTTCTCCTTGACATCAGTAACCTAATTAGGGGAAACAGGAGAGATACCTCTGTAAAACAACACCAAAGTACCTTACAGATGTACCTTTGATCTTTCTAAAGTATCTCCAGAATGACATGCAATTAATCTCCAATTCTAGTCACTAGAGAAAACTAAAGATCAAATTTACACTTAGAACTATAAAATCACTCAAATGAATTAATAGTTGAAACATTCTGAAGGTGTTTCTTGGACCCACTGCCCACTCCACCTCTTCACTGTAACTACCATCTGAGGCTCACCAGATTCCGCACCCTGTGGATACAATAAGACATGGTCTCTCCTCGCAAGCCATTTACACTGTATTTTCAGCTGTATTTGAAGCGTATTGTTGTGTATAAAGCAGTTTGCTTACATTTCCTTTTCCTTCTCCCATCCTATCATTTACTATATGTCACCTTAGTTAGTAAATTGGATTGTCCGCATGTTCCTCTCTGTTGGGGCTTTTTCAGAACAAGGACCTGTCTTGTTCCTCAGAGTGACCCTGTAACTAGCACGGTGATGGGCTCATACCAGATGCTTAGTAAATACGTGGTAAAACAGCAGGCGGGTTTGAGATAAGACTTATTACATCACATTTCCTCAAATATGTATGAACTTTCTGAGCTAGAAAATGAGAGAGGCAGATTTACCAACACTCACATTCAATGTGCTTGAAAAGTTTACCTGAAAGACCCACACTTGTAAACCTTCTAACTGAAACTGCATTTTGAGCAAATGTTTTCTGGTTTTTTGTCATTAAACGCGGCCATTCCTAACAGCGTGCTTACCAGTTGGTCCAAACTAGTGCCAGCTGCTGTGGTCGGGCGTTCCTCGGGGTGATATGGTCTGAAGCGGGCATTGAAGGCAGTTTCAGAGATAGAACGGGAAATTCGTCCAGCTGGGAGGGGCTTAGGGGGTCCACATCCCTGGAAAACCTGCATTAGAACAAGCGTGATCATATTAGGGAAGTCGCACCACAAGCTGGAGGGGGCCTGAGTTTCTCCTTTCCAGTATCCTGACCTCTTTACCTTCTGAGACACTTGCACACTATTGTCCTGCATGTTCATAATAGCATCAGAAATCTTCACATCGATGGGATCCATGACTGATTCAATGTTGAAAGGGCCCTCCAGCCTCTCTGCCACCATCAGCATAGCATCTAACGTGAGGTTTGGGGAATAATAATACAGCATAAAAAGTAAATCATTAGTTCATCCTTAGGTAATCAGGCTGATCGTTTTACTGGTCTTGTTTGTTGTGGAGGTAGAGGGAAGGCATGCATCATAATTAATTCATGTTTTTATATCTATTTCTATTTACACCAAACTGTACTGAGTCATTATGTATCGCCAACTCTCAAAGATGTACAGTGGCCAGATGAATGCTTCATTCTGCAGCAAGGAAACCCAATTAGGAATCTTCTATTATACTGATGAGGCATTCCTTCATGTGTCAGTGGCTGTCACTGTAAGGCTCTGAGCTAGCTCCCAGCAGACAAACCTAAAGCTGGAGGCAGGATAACATGGTAGTTCTCCCAGAGACTTCCTAGGATCTTTTCATTTTAGGTTCCATTTACAAGAGTCAAAAATATACATCAGTTAAAATCCTGGCATACCAACTCTTAATTTTTTTTTCCACGAAACCCTTCCAGATGCCTGAGTGCACAGAAAACACAAATAGAAGCATTCCTATGAATTCTAATGACTTTAAATAATGAAAGTTTTGAAAACTGCAATTTTTGGAATAAGAAAAACTCCCCATTTCACATATAAGGGCCTTGATTTATTTAAAAGCAAAAGATGTTCCTCTCTGAGTGAAAAGACAGCACAAGAGGCAGTCCACACAAACCATGTACCCACAGCGCATTGTCACCGATTACTCTATAGCTCACTTTTACATGCCAGAGGAGTCTGGAATCTTTTAGTTAGTACACATTGATACTCTTAAATGAAATACGCTCTACTTGTTTTCTTCGTCACTCATGTTTGTTGGGATTATGAGATTTAGTATTTTGGCTTCATAGATATTTCGCAAAATTAGAAGAAACTGGAAAAGTAATCTCTCCCCTTTTTTCTTTACTGCTTAAAGCATGGCAGGAAAAGGATAATTAGGCCCACATTATCCACAGCCTTCAGGTAGTCTGAGGACAGCTGCTGGAAAGAAAGGCTAATTTCCAGAAGATTGTATGCGTACTCCAACAACACTGCAGGCCACAGCTGAACTTCTATACCTAAGCTTTCCAGTGAAAAGGAGTTTCAACATCAGCATATCAATGAAACCAAATTTGGTCATCAACCTTTCACCTTCAACCTAGAACAAATGCAGCACAGCATTTTAAAGCACAGGGTCATTTCTCTGAACTACAATTCCGATGTCACAAACCACAAATAGATTTCCGTGAAATGCAATTTTTTTACAAGTAATAACAAATGAAGTTTCAAATTGCATTGTGGTAAGCACCAATAAAGTGACGCTTCCAACCTCTAAGTAAAGGCTGCCAGCATGAATATACCATTGTACTAGAGGAGAGAAAAAATGCTTTTGATGTGCTAGCAAAAGCAGACTTTTGTAAACAAGTGGAGCACAACTTCACTGTGTTCATCATTGTCAAAGCAGCAGGGCTGCCATGTACAGAAAGCACATTCCTTCATAGCTGAGAAGTCAGCCCTTGCTCCAAATAAAAATATTATGAATAAATAGATAATAAACATCCCAAAATGCAGAATTTAAACAACAGAAAACAGCACATTTTCTAACTACTTATTCCCCTAGTGTTGAGGAAAAAGCCAGATCACCAATGTGTTTGTGAAAGACTGAAAGGAAACATAAACCCCAATTCACTGGCTGTTTGGCGTCTTTGTAAACTCTGAGCCAGCCGGCATACACAAGGGCCTGGGAATGGAGAGTGAAGCTGGGCCTTTGTTGCAGCCGGTGCCATGGCGTTGCGCACTGCATGGCTGAAGAATGCGAATGAGGGTGCATTCTGCATGTGGCCTGCAGCCCAGGAGCCAAAGCTACCCCTAACCCCTGGGGAAAAGTCATGATTGGCTATCAACTGGGCTCTTCCTTATAGCAGCCAGCCCTGATCAGAAACGCCAAGCAAAGTCCAAAGGCAGTTGTTTGGAGTTTTAGTTTTATTCTGCTCGACCTAGGCCACAGGTCTCACTTGACTGTCTGCCTCCTGCCAGGAAATGGCTGGTGTCTCCACCAGCAATCCCAATACCCTAACACTAAATTCATGCTGGCAGCAACATGTGACATTAATAAGGTTGGCTACCAGTCCAACAATGTTAGCACTACTACAGTATCTGATGGAGAACAAGTGGCACCTAAGCGTAGCTTATGACTCTCCAGAAATTGTTTTTTTGGTTGGGGGTGGGGTGGGGTGGGGTGGGCAGGGAGTATATTCAAACTAAAGGTTTCATAGAACAGACTACAAAACCAAGCCCAAGGTGTTTCAGATATTTGGATCCACCCTGATAAAGGCTGACAATATTTGAATAGATGCACTTAAAGAAAGGAAAGGGAGGGCATGGCAACCAGAAGGCAGATTTGAAAAACTCATCCTTAAGTCTCTGAAAGCATGTAGTTCAACTGCAGGATTTCAGGGCTCAGGATCTCAGCAATGCTCCCCCCACAACCCCCAGCAGCAAGGCCATCCCTTCTCACTAGGGAAAGTGATTCCTTTTGCACTGTGCTACCAATAATCAGAAAGCCACATCTCAGCTTCACGACAGGACTGGAAGAACGAAAGGCAGTTTCCTGACTTAACCCCAAGATCTGATTTAAAGAAGTGGGGGGAAACCTTTGACCATTCATTAACTGCAATCACTCAAAGAGGAAAGAAAAATTCTTTGCAAAAAAACAAAAAACATATAGCACATGTAGGAGAGCTATGTAAATTGGGACTGATTTCTACAATCATAGAGCAAATTAATTAGAGCGTTGTGAAAATTCATGAAAAGCACTGGAGAGTAACAATGTCTATTATTCCTGGCCTTTTATATCAGCTTTTTAAAAATAAAGAGTAAAATACTCATTAAACACCAAGTTTAGATAAAATTATACACCTCAACCCTCCAAAAAGTATCATTTAAAATAACCGAGGAAAATTGATTCAGAAATGCTATCAATTTTCACTTGGGTTTAATTTTATTTCTTGAAAAATGACAAATGTAATTTTTAAAACACACAAGAACAACAGCAGCAATTTAAGTCCTCTTTGTTTTAGGGTATGTTGTTGAAAACGTTTATTAAGCAAGCTGAGTATGGTTTTGGTTTGATGGGGGTGGACCTGCATAATCTTGGGGAAAATATGTAGAACTTTTATTTTAATACAAGGATAAGAGTTACAGTTTTGGCCAGAATATTAGAATACCAGAATAACACAAGGGACATGCCACTCTGCACCTTATTCCTGATGTGTCTGTAGAAAAGTTAGCAACATTAGATCACTATCTCCATACATTTTTTTGGTACCATGTGGTAAATTCTACTCCTTTGCCCACAGATCTAGTGTACTAGAAGTTATAGGGTGAAATGAAAAGGCTACACAATTTAAAAAATTAATTTAGCAAAAATAAATGGCAAACTAACATTTGGGTATGGGGTGAGAATGGGATTAAAAAAAGAGAAAGAAAAAAAATCAACTTTAGATCTGCAAATGCCATGGGCTTTTATTTCCATGGGAAATATTTTAAAGCGACACTCTCTCCCCCATGGCTTCATTCTGGGCATGATGTGCCATTTATGCGTGTGTGTCTTTGCTGGTCTTACGCCTTCCCTTTCATGGGATTCTGCTTTTCTGTGTGTAAAAGATTTTTTTCAGGTCTTCTAGCTTTGAGCTATTTAGGCTACAATTGTGCTGAAGTGCTTAATATTCACATCTTTTTTTTTTTTCTTGTGTCAGTGTTCTCAAGAATCTGTTGGAGCCAATTTATTGATGCACTTTCAAACAGAGTTAATATGGTAATTAGCTCTCAAGCAGACTAAAAAGGCATCCCCCACTGCCAATTCTCCCCCAAAAAAGCTAGCAAATTGCATACGTGTTCCCATGATGTGGACAAATAAGTGAAAAATAGGTGCTTATAAAGACACTCAAATTCTGCAATTACACAAATGTGACTGAGGGATGGGGGAAAATCTACGTGGTTTGTGTGAGTTGTTAGTTTGTGTGTGTGGCTTCAGTTAGACCCTCGGCATGAGGAGCTTCAGTACTGATAGTTCAGGACTAACATACATATTAGGTAGGCATCAAGGGATTTGATGACTGGACATTAAATCATCCTTAATTTGTCCTTCCCCACAAATCATAATTAACCCTCTCTGAAACTAGCACCTTGACTTACATTGTTGTCTGGGTTCCAGTGATGGTTTTGTAGATTTTAAGTATATGCAAAAATATTTACCTCTAAAATGATCACAGGGCAAAAAGTTTTTCCATTCCCACCAGAGCACTTCGTTATTGTTAAATCCTCTACAGAAAGAGAACCCCTGAATGTTTACAGTCAGATTTCACCTGATGCAAATATACAATGGGCATCTGGCCAGTTTGCAGAACATCTGGGTACAGTGTAAACGGATATAACAGTTTAAAAGCCACTTCTGGTGCACAGTAATGATTGTACGCCAGCAATTACCGTACATAGATGCAAGCCTATGATGCATAACTACAACTGCTCTTTAGAGGGGACATGTGAAAAAGTCACTTTTTCATTATTAAAAGTCACTGTGTCTTATGTCTTGATAAATGCCACCATTAGTTCAAGAGAATGTTTACTTGTGGAATTGTATGAACTTTGAGTACAGTTAGAACACTGGGAAACATTAAATACCAAACAAAAATTTCATATCTGACAATTATAATATTCCTTATGGCAGGAAACTGAGCTATTTTCAGTGATACAAATACATTAACTGCTTGCTCACCTATGAAATTGTTCCACTCAACATCAAGATCTCCTTGGTTGGCCAAACAGCCTCTCATGATGTTCGAGCAGTAGTTGTAACATGGCTTCACAGTCACTAGACCCTGGCAGTGGGAGCAGTAAATCATCTTCAACAAGGCGTGGGTACACTGGGCTGTGGGATTTACCTAATTTGGGACAAGAAAGAGACAGTATTGGGGATAAAGACAGACACAGAAATTGCAAGTCTATATCAATTGGACCTTGAAGGCTTGGCCATGAATTTCAGTTAAGAATGCACTGTGATAGATCATTTAGCAGGCCTGGCCTGTTTCCTGAAGACATGAAACAGAGCAAGATTAGATTAAAAAAAAAAAAAAAAGGTGTGTGGTGGGCAGGGGGTGGGGTAAGGATGAACACTGTATTACCTTCAATAACCAACCAAGCTCCATGTATCTCCCACCCTGTAAACTCTCATTCCTCTTCCCTGTCTTTCAATCTCTGTCTCTCTCTCACATACACAATCACTCTTACATTAAATGACTCAATTATTTCAAAGCCCTACAAATAATCCTCCAGGATCATCCATGACACACAGTAGTAGAGGCTATGTTTACCTGCCCACCGTGCACGGCAAGCTATGGCCTCTACCATCATTGAGTTTGCCCTGCCAGATTGAAACACAACTGCATCTCTCTTTAAAACAACAACAACAACAACAACACTGAGTATAGACTGTCTTTGAAACGTAACACCCCCCATCAAGGTTTAGAAAGGTATTTCATATGTACTCCATTCTATGCCTATAGCTGTGCAGGAGGCAAAATTAATGTATTGTATAGGGAAGAATATGAATACATTTAAATTTGGTGTTATGTGAGGGCCTTCCAAGGCTTGGGAGCAGTAAAGCACAGACTCCTCAGGGAACACTTGATAAAAGACATGGGACCTCAGTTAAATTTTGAAGAAGGGGTTAGATTTAAGTAATGAGGAAGAACAACAAGTTAGAAAGAATTAAATGAACAAAAGCTGCAAGAGAATGTACCACATTATGGTGGCATCTTAGAATGGGGTTGAGGAGTTGTGAGAAGTAAGGTTGGCTGCATAGGAAGGAGTGAGCGAGCAGACAGAATTAAAGGGGCTTCAACACTAAACAAAAACAAGACAACATATGACAGGGTTACTAAAAGATCAAGGAAAGCGGCTAAAGTAAAAACAATACTAAACTAGATTGGGCTGGCCATCCTCTGCAGAGAAACGAGACTTAGTTTCATCTTCCTACTTCCGTAAGTAAAACTGTCTTGGATATAGAATTGATGATAACATCCTGTTATTCATTTCCGTCAGTGCTTAGAAAGGACTATGGCTAGGTATTACACAGGGGCAGCTAACCAAATGTTCTGGTCTTCTCATCCGCTCTGCTCCACCCTCCTCTTTTGGAGTCAGTATCAGAGGATTAGTGCATTCCTCTCTATCAGTACCAGCCAGCTCAGCAAACAGACTTGTGAAAGCAGATACCACCGCAAGGGAACAGAGGCTGGGATGCAGGGCAGTCCAGCAGTGCACTTCACCTGCTCTGGTTGTGGCGTTGGATACCACTTATCAACAGTGCCCTGAGGAACAGGAACGGCGTGCCTAGTACTGTCCAGAAAAACTTAACCCTTCTAGGCTCCTATGTGATGCACACACAAACTCCCTCTTATCTCAAACAGAACTCTAGCCTAAAAGGTGGGGGCGGGGGGGGGGGTGGACACACAACAAGATGGTAATTATACACACTAAAGTCGACATTCCCTATGAATAAGTAGGATTTGCCCAGAATTTTAACCAATCCCAAATATTTTCCTAGGCATTAAGTTAGTCCTTTTGACTATATATTACTGTACGGTAATATCTTGGCTAACCAATATCCTGGAGGAATGGCCATTCTAGAGAGCTAGATTTTCTGGATAGCTAGAAGTTCATTCCTTTAAATAAGTCACATATAGTCAGTACTTTGATACCTGTCCACTCCCTCATTTTACGAATGAGCACAAAGGCATGGAAAGAGGAGGCGGCTGAAGAATCACAGGATCATAGAAGTCTTAGAGCTGGAAGGGACCTCAGAGTTCACTGGGTACAGATCTCACATTTAAGGGATAAGAAAATCAAAGCCAAAGAGATTAATCAACTTGCTGACAGCCACTCTGACACATTTGATTCTAGCACTGCACACCTTGTGAAACCTTTGTGATGAGATTTCCCATATGTATGTTTCTCTGTCTTCTTAAACAGAATATATGAAACTGTAATAGTAGGCATCAGTTTCCTTCTTTACTTTAGTTAGGATCCACATTGGTGAGACTGCTAAATGGCTGGATTTTAGAGAGATAAAGAGTTACTATGTAAATACCTATGAAAAATCATACAATAGCCCATGGCAGTTGTTGAATAGTATGCCTAAGATGAAACAACGCCATAGTAAGAAGAAATGTAGAAGGTGAAAGTGTCAACAAGTAGTTATTGAGCACCTGCTATTTGCCAGGGATTATTTTGGAATGTATTTGTGATTAGTTAACAAGGCAAGTAGGAATTTCCATTTTAGAATATGGAACCTGTTCTAGAAAATACAAAGAAATTCCGAAACACTGTAGATTTTTAGGAAATAAGTGAAGATTTAAAACTCAATAGTTACATTCAAGAAATATTTTTTTCAAGTAAGTTCTTTCCCATTCTTTTTCTTTTTTAACTCTAGGAAGTGGTCCATTGTATTCTTGCAAGTCTAAATTACTTATGCAGGAGATCTTGTAGTACCTTGTCCTAAAATAGGTTGACAGCTAAAGATTTAAAAACAGAGACCACACTAAATAACACAGTAGAGTTTTATTAAATAAAGATTACGAAGCTGGATTTGGCAGAGTTTTTCCATTTCATTCTGCTCTGCACATGATTTGTTGTGTAACTACTAAAATGATCACAAGGAACTCAGCTCTAACACTCTATGGAAACACTAAATAATACCAGAACTTAGAAGAGAACTGGGGAAGTTATAAGAAAGCTGGGACAAGAAAAGACATATGAAATACCAAACTTGGAGAAAATCTGTCTTTTGTCTCACAAGCACTAATCAGACCACCATGCAGTATTTTACACGGAGGGGAATTCAGAACCTGGGAAATAAACCCCTCATGTGGGATGAGGCACTAGGATAAGAGAAGAGTTATAAAGCAACCACAAAACCCAGAGAAAAAGCCAATAATGCAACCACTCCTCAGGCCTTGGGTTCGCACTCCTGACAACCTGCCCAAGCTCAGGATGGTATACTTAAAAGTGCCAAAGACCAGCTCTATGTTCTGGCTCTAGACTACCCCAGTGGCTAAACAAAATGTCTGCCTGTGCTTTCTTCTTGGTAGCAATGTATGGAAATAGTTTTACTCCAGAAGACCTAAGACCAAGTGGTAGATCCTGCCATATGGGGACTAACAAAAGGGTAATCATACTCCAAGGCCTTACTATAATCCTCAATTATGTACTGATTCTCTATGGCATGGCATGCCACTGAAAATAATCAACGATTGTTCTCTTGGGTCACACCTCTTAACCAGCATTTGATATATTTTCCTCTTGTTTTGAAGGGTCAGTTGAACCCAGATGTCAGGGAACTCTAGACCCTTGGGGCTCGGGTAGGAGTCAGGTAGGGTGGTGATTGCTTTTATAAAAGTCACATTTTCCAGACCTTCAGAGATTGAATAGTTTCTCAAAATAATATTGAGAAACAGGAAAAAGGAAAAGTATACACTCCTCCCTTCCCCCTTTGAACCACAAAGAGTGAATTAATGTTCTCAGAGAGAAAATGCGTCTGTAATTCCTATGGTTTTATGATCATGAAAGTCTTGATGTCAAGGTTCAAAAGAAAAATATTCTGTTCTTTGTCACAATAACTTGTGTACTGATAGCTTTTATTGGATTTTATTCATTTACATGATATACTTAGAATACTTATATGTACCAGGCTGTGTTCTAAGTGCTTTACATATTTTAACTCACATAAATCCTTAAAAATCGTATGAAATGAGTTCATCATTTCATTTCACAGATGAGGAAGCAAAGGCCCACATAGAGAAAGGTGCTCACACCAGATCTTCCAATAAATGGCCAAGATTTGAACCCACGCAATTTGGTTCTAGCGCAGGTACACTGGACTCCCTTGATTGTTATCTGAATGGTCTCTTGTCAGTGATAGACTATGGGAACTTTGGGGGAAACACATGGAGCTAGTCCTTCTCCATAGCTCCTAGACCTAATACAGGGTATGCACATACAGTGAAGTGAACACTCAGCTATGAGGTTGGATGTTTTCTAGGAAGAATCTGTGGTTGTCAAATTTATTGACCAAATGAATCAGTCTTCATGTTTGCGAGTAAGTTAGGATGCAACTGTTCTATGTAAAACAATATTGACTGGATACTTCGATGAGAGTATGTATTAATAATAAACAATAATGACTTTTCAGTCAATGCTTTGTCCTTCAAATGATTAAACATGCTACAGGGGTGATAAAAAACATGAATACATACGTACACAGAAATATATACACTAATATACATCTAGATAAAGTTATATCACATCACTCACCAACACCTGCTCAGAGAAGTCAAAGGCTCAAGTAAACACTGCTCAACATGGAAAGATTTCACTTGAACAAAACAGAGAATAACGTATGTGACCAAATTCTTAACATTTTGAAAGAATTCAGCTAAAATGTAGCATTTTGAATTGATAATTCAGTGATGATCAATGTCTACCAGAAAGTGGGGAGTTATTTATGCAAGAGAAATGTTTTGGCATTATTATGTAGGAATGAGGTGGTTTGGTTTGTTTACTTTTCAGGAGGCAGTATAATAGAAAGAGATCATTATGTGCATTCAATACTTATATACTAACAAAATCGATGTGTTATTGACCTATAATTACAATATTATCAGTAGCTAATTTTCAGGCCTTATAAAATCTATCAAGACTCACCCAGTTCTTTCTAAATGTCAAGATAACTCTAGGAGGCACCTTAGAATTTAGATTTTAGGAGACTGTCTGTGTTTCATGGTAAAAGTCAGTTGGGAAACGCACCCATATTTCCTTTTTAACTTATTAAGACTCTTTTAAAAATACTCATTTCTGCCCTGGCTGGTGGCTCAGTAGATTGAGTGCGGGCCTGAGAACAGAGAAGTTGCCAGTTTGATTCCCAGTCAGGGCACATGCCTGGGTTGCAGGACAGGTCCCCAGTAGGGGGCACACAAGAAGCATCCACACTTTGATGTTTCTCTCCCTCTCTTTCTCCCTCACTTCCTCTCTCTAAAATAAATAAATAAAATGTTTTTAAAAAGTACTCAATTCCTGCCTTCCTCATGATATACATTTAATATGACATATGCATGCCACTTCCACTATAAAAAGCCTTTGCAGAAAAGTCCCTTTCTCTGCAAAGACTCTTCTAAAGGTATTGAGACTTTCTACAAAATAATCTGCATTTTCCAAACACATTAAAAACTACTGCAAGCATCCTGAAAAAAGAAAAAAGGACTCAAGCAGTACTCTTCATGCAGCCTAGGTTTCATGTCAGTAATTTGAAATGAGCCTTAAGCTAAATTGTACAGTAATGGCAGTCAACATGCCACACTGAAGTTAAAAACACATTTCCTTTTAGTTTATTTCAGTTCCTAACATACATTCAATGAAACATTTTTGTCCTGCACAGCCTACAGTACCAAACAAACAGAAAAGGTCTAGATTTTATCTGTTCCTTGGTAACATAACCACCCAATAAAACTAACAGGAAATATTTCTCAAAATGATAGTGGAAGAAAGAGATACGGAACCCAAACATGTGGTGAGATGGGATGAGTTTCTTTGACAACTTCCTAACTAGGTTTGAAGTCAATACACACACAAAGAAAGGAGGAGCTGTTCCTATTTTCCCAATAACAGGATGTTAAAAACATAACAAAATGTATAATCTAGAAGTCATTAAAGAATGTCCATAGATACATTGTAGTTAAAATTCAAAATGCATAAATACTTGAAAGTTTGTCTTGTTTTCTTTTAAGTTATTAGACTCCCTTATGAACCTAGAAGGCAAAGCATCATTGCATGGGCCCCCTTGTAGAGTGCTCTATTTGTTTTGAGACTGTATGATCTCCTTTTATTCAGTCTTTGACACTTCCTTTCTGTACTCCTACAGTCACCATCTCCAGCCCCATTATAGCAAGAGTTTCACCCTCCTCCTGCAATTCCAGTTCTTAGGTTGTAAGTGAAAAAGAATATTAATGGTTGAAAAATTGTCTACACTTTGATTCCTAAAAGCTTTTTACATTGAGCATTTATAAAATTTGTATTTATAATGATTCAGAGACGGGGCAACATCATTCATGTAGTACAATTGTAGGTGTTGGGTATTGTAAATAGACAGAAATAAGGGTGGATCAATGGAAATTGTTTTCAAGGCAGGACAGTCATTTAGACATCGAAATGGTAAGGTACCAACTTCTAATTATAGCCCCTGTAGTTTGGGGAGGGGGTGTAGACATAGTCCCATTATGTCAGTGTTAACTGAAACCATGAAAATGCAACTCTCTCTGGCATAGGATCTGTTAAGTTTCATGGTACATGTAACCACTTGTGCATTTGTGAAAGACCACAAGAGACTTCACCCTTCCAGGCAAAACTGCTGCTACAAGCAGGTAAATAAAAATGTATCATGAACCATGACAAGTAAAAATGGAATAAGTAATACAAGAATGTTTAGCACCAGGGCATTAGTAAACCATCTGTTACTAATTAAAGTGACTTTTCTGTAGTTTGAATTGTAAAACTCAATGGAGTAAGCTGAAACCACTGGATGTTTTGGGCCCAGACAAGCTGAAGCAAGACAAGTATACTTCAACCAAGAAGTGACTTTGCCTTGAAGCTAGTTAAGCTTGCTGGGGCTAACAGCCTTTAAAAAGTTTAGTGATAATACAATAGCATAATCAATAAAATATATTTTTAAAAATTACACAAAAAGAAATAATATGCATTTAATGTCTAAAGACTTTCAAAGTAAGCATAATAAATTATCTTAAGGAAAAAAAATAAGCTTAGTGATAATCAGCCCTGACCAAGTGGCTCACTCAGTAGGTTGGAGTGTTATCCTGTAAACTAAAAAGTTGTGGATTCAATTTCCAGTCAGGGCATGTATGGGAGGCAACCAATCTTTCTCATCCCCCACCCCTTCCCCTCTCTCTAAAATGAATAAAAACATATCATCTGGTGAGGATTTTTTTAAAAAGCTTAGTGATTATCAAATCATTGTTCAATGTATGTCTGTAACCCTTCTGTTGCACCACTGAGCTGGAAAAGCAGGTCACACATTCATAAAGGGAAAGTGGAGACATCTTTAAGTATGTAATAACCAGCCCCAAGGCAGTGATGCTTTTCATATTTGAAATTAAAAACCTCTTTATATATGAAGTAGGTGAGGTGGCTCTCTTTAATTAGGAAATACATTCTCTACTCTGAAAGGTCTTTTTCAGACCCAAGGTAATTAATTCTATTAGACACCAAAAGAAGGAATATTCATCTCTTAGGTTGCTCTAGTTTCACCTGCAAACTACTGTACATTTGGGAGAGCAGTTGGCAGAAGTGGGAACCCATATGAAAAAAACATTGCTTGGGTACCTGAACCGGTAGACAAGCTTACATCTTTTATTACTCAAATGTATATTATTCAACATGTTCAATTTGAAATATGTTTTTGACAGCCAGACCATTTATTGGTTTCTCCATACCACTGTACCTTAAATTAAAAAAAAAAAAAAAACAAAAAAAACCCTCACAGACAGACAACAGCATGGTGATTACCAGAGGAGAAGGGAGGTGGGGGAGGTAGAAGAGAGTAATGGGGGAAAAAATGGTGATGGAAGGAGACTTGACTTGGGGTGGTAAACAAATATACAATATGCAGGTGATATATTATAGACTTGTACACCTGAAATGCATATAATTTTATTAACCAATGTCACCCCAATAAATTCAATAAAAGATTTTAAAATCTGTTTACTTCTATCACCATAAATTTTTTAAAAATAGACATAATAAATAAACAAATAAATAAACCCAAAATATCCAAAACAAAATCAGTTTAACTGGTAGGCATAATCCAAAAATTATGCCTGGTAAACAAATGGGAAATATATTTCAAAGTATTCCTTGCATGCTTCTTCTAAACAGAAATATTACATAGGTGACATGTTTTAACATAATTTGTGTTTTAGCCCCTTTAAAAGCTGATGTAATTCCTGAGTTCTTATTATTTTATAATTTGTTAAAAAGATTTTACTTACTTATTTTTAGAGAGGGGGGGATGGAGTGAGAAGGAGAAGGAGAGAAACATCGATATACAAGAGAAAAACAGTACTTGGTTGCTTCCCACATGCCCTCGATGGGGGACCTGGCCCACAACCCAGGAATGTGCCCTGACCAGGAATCGAACCACCGACCTTTTGCTTTGTGGGACGATGTCCACTCAACTCAGCCATGTTGGTCAGAGCTTATTATTGTATGTATAATTTTGATACCCAACTTAGTTGAAGAGTTTGATTTCAAGTCAGTCCTTAAGTCTAGAAGAAACTCAGTAGTGAAGTAAAATATTTTTTAAAGTTTCCAACTACAACATTTAAAGTAGTCATGAAACAGTGTTGTCAACTAAACAATTGGCAAGTAATGTTTATTCAAAGTAAATAACCTCTATAGCTTGTATTCATCATATTCTCATAACTATGCAAATATTTCTTAGGCAGATAGGAAACTGCAATGAATACAGAATACAGATCAATTCTAAAAAATTAGTTATGTTTAGAAAGTAATTTTCTCAAACAATTTAACAATACGATGTTACACAAGAAATCTATTTCCTGCTTTAAAGAAAATCATACCAAAAGGACCATCAGAAATTGATTGTGACTATTTCATTTTGGGTCACATACTCTTTATTGCATTGGTAAGGGTGTATGAAACTTAAAAACAAAAGTCAATCTTACTGATTTTCCACAGTTAATTTTGAGAGCCATGTCAAGGAGAATACTACACAGAGAAGCCACAACTTCTTACTTTTCTCTAACTTTCAAGGGGTGGGATGATGTGGACAATGGCAAGCTTTTCTACCCCTTCATCTTTTAAACTGCACTGAGTTGTCTCTAAACTGTTTCCTTGTTTCATCAACCACCCTCCACCCCAACTTGGGTTTTCTGGAATCACAGTTCCCTAAGGGGTTCCAACCTTGCAAAGTAAGGCTAACAAGAAGACAGTCTTCAGCCAGCTGCCTGGTCCTTCCTAAGAATCAACTCAAAGGAAGGTGGGTGGTTAATGTTAACAAACCACAAATATTCAAAAACTTGCAAGGGAGCTTTCTCCTCCTTGCTGTTCTTCTCTACACTTGTGTGACCACACATGCACATACACACAGACATGTAAAGCACACAGCGGCACTTTTCCGCCTCTTCAGCTTAGGATGAACACAAGAAATTGTTGCAGGAGGGAAAATGTTAGGTGAACTATACTGTAAATAACTGATTTGGGTTAATTGCACCTTTGTTGAAGGACTCTGACAAGAACATCTCTAAGATGAATAATGGTTGCTGAGGTTGGCAGAAGTTCAGGAACCAGATTATTCCTTCAATTATAAGCATCATCTCCCCACTTGCTCCCACCCATCCTTATAAACCCCAACAATGTTTTGCAATTCACAATATTTGCAATGAAAACATCATGAAGAAAAAAAGTAAACAAAGACATGCTGGAAAGAATTGTTTCCTGAAAGTTACTGACCCAGAGATGAGAGAATGGTAAAACTGTAATAATGCATGTAACCGATAAACAAATCCTTATTATCACCCAATTCTAATACAAAATATCCTATGGGCACCTATTTTTAATAACACACAATTTTTTAGAATCTCTATCTTCACTTTGGTGAATTTTAGTTTCCTCTCTAACTAGGGTAACGATACATCCTGGTCTGTCCAAGATAGTCCTGATTCCTTATTAAAAACTAGCAGCACATGTTGTCTGGGTATGATGACCAATAAGCACCTCCTGATCTAAATAATTGTTCCAGTTTGGGCAATACGTTATATTATCAGCTTACCTCTAAATGAATTCTCTGATAGGCAATCAGACTGTTAATTTAGTGTTTGCATTGCTGTCCAGTTTTTACTGAGCATTCCTCCAGTCCTCAAAGCAAGTATTGAGTTGGCCAAAATGTTTAGTATGTTTTTTCCAGCTCTAGTAGCGCTTAGTTGTCTTTAACTTCATTTGAAACAATTTTGTTAGACTGTATTGTGACAGCTGTCATATCAGCATGCATTAAAAAAAACTCATTAAAAGCCCTGGCAGGTGTGGCTCAGTGGATTGAGCGCCAGCCTATGAACCAAAGGGTCACTGGTTCAACTCCCAGTCAGGGCACATGCCTGGGTTGTGGGCCAGGTCCCCAATAGAGGGTGCATAAATAGGGGGTACATAAGAGGCAACCACACATTGATGTTTCTCTCTCTCTCCCTTCCCCTCTCTCTAAAAATAAATAAAATCTAAAAAAAAACTTTTTAAAATTGGTGAATTTTTGTATAGCTATTTTAATATTGAAGATGGAAGTAGATGCCAACATTTTGGGCAATCATGTTTTATTATTTCAAGAAAGATAAAAACACAATAAAATGCAAAAAAAGATTTGTGCTGTGTATGGAGACGGTGCTGTGACTGATTGAATATGTCAAAAGTAGTTTGCTAAGTTTCTTGGTAGTGATGACATTTTGGCTGAACAATTCTATGCTGTGGGGCTGTCTTATGCATTGGAAGATGTTTAGTAGCCCCCCTGGCCTCTACCCACTAGAAGCCAATAGCAGGAGATACCGGACACACTCAAAATATCCTAATCAGTAGTTTTTGGTGAAAATAAAAAATGTGTCCTTTATTTTATAGAAAAAAATGTAACGGACTTTTTGGCAAACCCAATATAAGTTGTTATCCTTTTGTCTCCACACATTTTAGAAATGGACTAAAATTTGGCTTTTCCTTTGAGGGCCTAAAAGATAGCACCAAGATAAATCTTGCAACGATAACTTTGGCCCAGTATATTCTATTTCTTCACTTGTATTGAATGATGGAAGGGTAGAAGTGGAAAGGCCTTCAAGTTTTAAAATTTCATCTTGGTGAGTTAGGGGAATGAAGGAACCACAGAACCTTTCCCCCCTTCAAGTCCTACTCAAAACCCTATGGCATAAAACTGAGGAAAACAGAGCTTCTCTGGTGGAGCCAGGAGGTTAGGTCACAGATGCAGAGTCTTACCCACTAGAAGACACCCATCTCCCTTGCCTCTCTCCTCAAGGAGGCCCCTGAAGTACCTCCTTAGTTGGCTCCGAAGAACAGAGTCTGAAAAATATAAGTCTAGTCCAATTCCTTTAATTTATGAATGAGGAAAATGTGGCTTATGTCAGCTGCATTAGCCCACATATTGCAATTTCATTTTCCCTAGTGGTACTTCTATAAACAAATCCATACGAGTCAAGAGCTGGTGGTCCACATTAATTGTCATAGAAAGTTGTCTTGTTAAGGACTCTGGATACACCTCATAGCAAGGAAACATGTAATAATGGATGTTCAATGCTTTTCTAGACTGTAACTAGTAGACTCAAATGTAGTCACTCAAAACAAGTAATGGGGAGCCTCCCTGTGTATGTTACTTCCTCTGGAAGGGAAGTGGAATACAAACTACAAATATAAAGGACACAAGGACAAAATCAAGGGGGAGGGTAGAAGTGGGGAAGGGAGGTGGGACTGGCTGGGGTGGGGTGGAGGGATGGGGAGAAAATGCAGACAATTGTAACTGAATAAAATTTTTTTAAAATAATATTTTTTAAAAAGCTTTAAAAAAAGAGTATGGAGGTATTAAACGCATTTGAAATTAAGGTTCCAAACTGAACATATATCCTACTTCTAAAAATAGCTACCAGAAAATCCACTGAAAAAAATGACAATGATATATAAAGATGTTCATCATACTATTGTTTATAACTATATAAGGTACATGTATAAACACAAAGTGTAGGAGAAAAGAAGCAAAAGAATTGAAAAGGAAAGAAGACTGTTACTGAGCCAATAGAGTTCTACTGATTTATTTTTCTAGCTCCCCCAAACTATCTTTTAAAATAAAATAAAACAAAAACACAGAATGCAAATAGCACTTACCACAGAGACTTTGCTTACTACATCTCTTGCGACTGCTAAGCCTTGAGCAAAAGTACGGGCTGCTACAAATGCACGAGTAATCTGTAGCTTCAATTTCCGAGGGACATCTCCAAAGGGCTTCAGCTGCTCAGTATACTTGCTCACACATTCCAGATACTCATCTGTGAAGTGGTACTGGGAGTTCACCAGGCGGAACATCCGCTCCAGAAGGCGAGCCCAGAAATCATTTAGCATTTCTTCCAGGTTCACATTTCCCATCACATAGTAGCGTTTCAAGTCTGCGAAGAGATCTTTAAAAAGCTCCGAGTTTTGCATGTATAAGTGGCCATATGTCTTCACAAACATGTCATTCAGGGATTTCTCTGCATTTTCAAGTAGTTCTTTGAAGAATTCTAAAACAAAAAATACAGAGAGAGAGGGAGGGAGGGAAGAAGGAAGGAAGGAGGGAAGGAAGGAGGAAGGGAAGGAAGGGAGGGAGGGAAGGAAGGGAGGGAGGGAAGGAAAGAAAGAAAAGGGTTTCCAGTAATTAAATAATCAGGTGCTTTTCAGGCAAACTTGAAAACAAAAAATCATGAAATTAAATATAAAACATGCTTGGAAATAAGGTGGATTTCTTTTGGTGAATTTGGCATCTGTGATCATTTGTCAGTGAAAAGAAATCTATAGTCCTGGCTGGTGTGGCTCAGTGGATTGAGCGCTAGCTTGCAAATCAAAGGGTTGCTGGTTTGATTCCCAGTCAGGGCACATGCCTAGGTTGTGGGCCAGGTCCCCATTAGGGGGCATGCAAGGGGCAACCACACTTTGATGTTTCTTTCCCTCTCTTTCTCACTCTTTTCCCTCTCTCTAAAAATAGATAAAGTCTTTTAAAAAACGCTTTGTTAAAAATATCTACATCACAAAGTCACTTACATATGCATGTATGTCAGAGAGATGGAAAAATGAAATTTTAAACAAACAACTTATCAGGAGTCAGTATAAAATAAACATACACATATGTATACACTTACTTTTCTCTCTCTTGCAGTCCATGTAAATAAAGAACTGGAAAAAAATGGGTCTATGAAGTCTATAACGTGAAGTTTCCCAGAACTTTTTGCTGCAACAATCTAAACCAATGTTAATAATGCCTCCAAAATGTAAGCTGACACCAGGACAGGTGTATTTCAAAAGGTGTTGTTTTACTTGGAAACAATTTTTTTTCTCTTTTCTCTTCCTTGTATCTACATGGAAGTAAAAAAACTGCCTAGGAAATGCTTGAGGCCAAGAAAAATAATGAAACACCCCAAGAGGTAAACACACAAGTTTTCTGAAAATCAGTTCTTAGGTGTTCCTTGTGCTATTCGTACAAATTGGGATATACAAGTTGACCTTGAGTTTCTTAAGGATTTACACAGTAGTATCATGAGTTTTTTCTTTCAATGGGGTGATGGGGGGAAGAGAGAGACAGAGATGAAATGTGTAACAGACTCAACCAAATAATTAGTATATTTATAAGACAACACAGAAAAATAACTGGGAAATATAAAAGAATACCAGGTTATTTCAGATTTACTTTTTGTTCACCACACACCCACAACATACATGTTAAAGATTTTAATCTCTTAAGTACATTTTTCCTTAGACTTATTCTTACTGGCCCTGATAAATGGAACTATTTTACCTGTGCTTTTTGCCTTTTGTGACATTTTAAGGATGGCAGACATAATTTAAATTCTAAAATCCAAACCAATTAGGTACAGTATCAACAGAAACATAATCTGCTATAAGGAAAAAGGGAAAATAACTTTTGCATCTGTTCCTCCTAACAAACAAGCAGGTCTCTAAAGTTGCTGTATGATTCTTTCACATCCTGCTCCCCCATTTCTTCCTATGACATTTCCTTCCATAGTGAGGAATGGAACGCAAATTAAGACATTCCAGTCACAATCCATAGCCATCACCAGCAACTTCATTAATCTCTGCAATGCTCATCTCCACTTTTTCCCCAGTATTCAAAATTCAGGATTAGAGTCAGGTCTTCACTGCTGAAGAAACACTGTGGAGTCCTTAGACACCTAGCAATCATCCCTTCATAATCATTATGCCTGAAGCCAATTATAAGACACATGGTGACTAAGAGAGAACTCAGCCAGGAGCAGTGTAAACCAGAGTTCCCCAATGATCAGAAGCTGAGTTAATTAGAAATTAGATCTCCCTTGCAGCAACTGCTTGTATTCATGAAAAATGCTGCCCAGGGAGTCTGTTTTAAGTGACGCTATTGGTGTCTGAAAAGAGAGTCAGAAAGGAAATAGTTTATAAGCATTTGAAATATAATGTCTAAAATCAGGGTTTTTTTCCCTTTTAATTTTCAGTTTGGAGGCTTAAGAATTTACGCTCTAAATATCAAGCAACCACTACTCCTAGGGCTCATGAATGAGCACTTAATATAGGGATGGAAATAAACACCATAGCATGCTACATATCTAAAGCAGAATGAATGACATAGTGGGAAAGGATGGGATCTCTCATTTATGAGCTCTGTGATCTGATTGGACAAAAGATTTAATTTCTCTGACTCTCTGATGCCTCTTCCATAAAATAGAGCTATTACTAACTTACCTCATATGGTTAAGGTCTGGCACACAATAGATGCTCAATAAATGGACACTATTTATAATACACGAGGTAATATTATTGTTACCTTTAGAGTTTCTTTTTATCTACATTTAAAAAATCTTTTAAGGATGATTTTTAATCCTTCCTGGCAGAGTCAAGTTATTGGAGGGGAACATAAATTAATCCAAAGCTGCTGGAGATCAGTTAAGAAGACCCAAGGCCTTATAAAACTGGGAACAATTTAGCTAAAAGAAATGCTTGGTCTCGAACCAAGATGGTGGGGTAGGTAGACACAGTGCGCCGCCTCACACAACCAGACCTGACAGAAAATCGAACAGCAAGGAAGTCCGACACCAACGAAATAAAAAATAAACATTCATCCAGACCGGTAGGAGGGGCGGAGACGGGCAGCTGGGGTGGAGAGGACTCGCGTGGCCGTGGCGGGACCGAGACTGGCGGAGTGTGGGAGCAACGGGGCAGGCAGTCTGACCACTAGCAGACCCTGCGGCCCCACATTCGTGCACAGATAAACCGTACAAACGGCGGGGAGTGAAGCAGACCGTGCAACCCAGGCAAACTTCTGATTGAAGACGCCCGTGGGGGTTGGGGCGGCAGCAGGAGAGACTCCCAGCCTCACAGGAGAGGTCGTTGGGAAGACCCACAGGGGCCTAGAGCGTGCACAAGCCCACCCACTCGGGAACCAGCACCAGAGGGGCCCAGTTTGATTGCGGGTAGCGGAGTGAAAGACTGAAATCCGGTGGACAGTGGAGTGGGCGCCATTGCTCCCTCTCGGCCCCTCCCCCACGTACAGCTTCACAACCCAGTGACCAGCGTTACCCCCGCCCCGGGGAACTCCTAAGGCTGGGCCCCTTTAAGTAACAGATGCGCAAAGACCAAAAAAAAAAAAAAAAAAGGCCCAAATGACAGAACACTTCAAAGCTCCAGAAAAAATACAACCAAGCGAGGAAGAGATAGCCAACCTATCGGATGCACAGTTCAAAACACTGGTTATCAAGACGCTCACAGAATTGGTTGAATTTGTTCGAAAAGTAGATGAAAAAATGAAGCCTATGCCAAGAGAAACAAAGGAAAATGTACAGGGAACCAATCGTGATGCGAAGGAAACTGGGACTCAAATCAACGGTGTGGACCAGAAGGAAGAAAGAAACATCCAACCAGAAAAGAATGAAGAAACAAGAATTCGGAAAAATGAGGAAAGGCTTAGGAACCTCCAGGACATCTTGAAATGTTCCAACGTCCGAATTATAGGGGTGCCAGAAGGAGGAGAGGAAGAACAAACAATTGAAAACTTATTTGAACAAATAATGAAGGAGAACTTCCCTCATCTGGCAAAGGAAATAGACTTCCAGGAAGTCCAGGAAGCTCAGAGAGTCCCAAAGAAGCTGGACCCAAGGAGGAACACACCAAGGCACATCCTAATTACATTACCCAAGATTAAGCGGAAGGAGAGAATCTTAGAAGCAGCAAGAGAAAAGGAGACAGTTACCTACGAAGGACTTCCCATAAGACTGTCAGCTGATTTCTCCAAAGAGACCTTACAGGCAAGAAGGGGCTGGCAAGAGGTATTCCAAGTCATGAAAGGCAAGGACCTACATCCAAGATTACTCTATCCAGCAAAGCTATCATTTAGAATGGAAGGGAAGATAAAGTGCTTCTCAGATAAGGTCAGGTTAAAGAGTTCATCATCACCAAGCCCTTATTATAGGAAATGTTAAAGGGAGTTACCTAAGAAAAAGAAGATCAAAAATAGCAACAGTAAAAATGACAGCAAACTCACAGTTGTTAACAACCACACATAAAACAAAAACAAGAGCAAACTAGGCAAACAACTAGAACAGGAACAGAACCATAGAGATGGAGATCACATGGAGGGTTGTCAATAGGGGAGTGGGAGGGGGAGAGGGGGGGAAAGGTACAGAGAATAAGTAGCATAGATGATAGGTGGAAAATAGACGGGGGGAGGGTAAGAATAGTGTAGGAAATGTAGAAGCCAAAGAACTTATAAGTATGACCCATGGACATGAACTATAGGGGGGGAATATGGGAGGGAGGGGGTGGGCAGGATGGAGTGGAGTGAGGGGGGGGAAATGGGACAACTGTAATAGCATAATCAATAAATATATCAAAAAAAGAGATAAAAAAGAAAAAAGAAATGCTTAATGGCTCTTGCTTCCAATGCTGTGAAATGTCCCAGACATCTACCAGGATGGGATTGACAAACGAGTGAAAAACACAGAATGAAGAAACATCAAACCAGGCAAGAGATTTTATGTTATTGTATAGTAAAGAGACATAATATCATGTACATCACATATACATATAAAAAAGATCAAGGCAAAGGTTTAAGCAAAAGAACTAGGGACAGTAAAATTTAGAATTATACAGCAGGTCAATCCCCAATCCTCGCCACACATTTCATTTGCATACTACCTTCTTGGCCGAAAGTCAACTCAGTATAAGGGTAGAATTAGGGGATTGGAAGTATTTTCCAGCTCTAAATGGTGATCATTCTTAATGTCAATAGCACTAATTTAACATGAAAAAAACTAGATTGAAAAGGCAAAACTTTCCATATAAAAGTTGTTTATTTAAATATCCTGTCTTAAAAAAAAAACCATCATGTACTCCTAGAACTTCTATCCACAGCTACTTGTCTTGCATCAAATAAACATTGAAAATTCTTGAAGCAAGTAAAAAGTCCCCCAGTTCTGCTATTAAATGCCATTAGTTACTCCTTTATAAATAATCGACTGGCCATTGATTAATGAGCTAGAATGCATTCTAGAATTAACCCGTGACCTTAAGAGATTGGGAGCTCTTTCTAATCAATCCATTTGCTTGGTGCTATAAATTACCACCTTGTATTTACATTATTAGGAAGCTACCTTTTCATATAAAGATTAATTTCCTTTTTACTTACTGTAAAGGCTGTAATTCAGAGTCCTAGTGTGGTATGCAAACATTAAGTAACCACAGCAACAAAATTCCTGAGAAAAGCAGCCTCCTTGTAAATGATACAAATCATACCTTTTGCACTGTTAAGGAAACTCAAAGAGTTATATCCATCCATTCTTTCACCCAAGATCAAGTACTTAATGAAGAACAGCTAAAACAAGCATCTACAAATGTCTTGCTTTTTTGGTAAAGTCTGTATAAAGTTTTAACACACACTTTCCTTCATTTGGGCATAATGTCAATCCTCAAAAGTGCCTACCAGGGCATGGTGTACTCACAAGAACATGTAGTTGACTAACCTTCATCAACTGATAGCACATCAATAGACCTTTCCTAGGATGACAAGACAATTGCCAGCTATAGCACTTATTTGGAGCTGTTAACATATCAAAGTACACAAGGGGATCCTGCCAAAGTAGGAACAGCCTTTACTTTCCAAGGTTAATTTTGTTAGTTAATGCACTTTGCATGTTGAATCTCCTCATGAGTAAATACAATCTCTGTATCTCATGGCTCCTGTGTCTTGGTGACATTGCCAGGGACACAAGCTCGGTAGTGTAAGGTCCCTTCCACTGGACCCCATTCCATTTCTCCTAGGGATACTTCCGACACCAGCTAGCCAATTCACTTTAGCACACTCGGATTCCCTGTCATTCAGAAATGACATTCCCAGAGAAGGCTGAGGACATGTTTAAGCCATAAGGTTGAAGCAGCTATTACAAGTGTTCCGTACACAAAACTGTATGTTGATCTGCTATATGGCCTTATATAAAACCTCATAATATAGTCTATCTGCTTATGAGCTAATATTAAGAGAAAAATATGAACAGAAGATAGGATAATCAGTTATGATTCCAATTTGTATGTACGTATATGTATTATATACGTGCGCAAAAAAAAAAAACAAAAAAAAAAACTGTAAAATGCCAGGAGAGTGGTGATGGGTTGAATGTTGGGGACCAGGGATAATTGTTTTCAATTTTGTTTACCCAAATTTTTCAGTAATATTTTATAGTCAAAAATATATACCTTCATGTTTTCAAAAATAACTTTATTTCTCTTTATTCTATTCATTCGACTTTCTAGAGGCTTCAGTGCATTTTTTCCCAGTTATCCTTACCAGGTTGACTTTAGAAAGAAGGGAAGGGAGGGGGAAAGTGAGGGAGAGAAACATCGATCAGCTGCCTCCTGCAGCACCCTGACCAAGGACCAAACCCACAACTAAGGCAAGTGCCCTGACAGGGAATTGAACCCACAACCTTCTATTTATGAGAGGGTACTCCAACCAACTGAGGCACACTGGCCAGCACTTCAGTATATTTTCAATACTTTTCCCAAATTGTCTCCAATGAGCATTGTGCTACTTAAGAAAAAAATTTAAACTTATTTTAAACCAAAGCAATTTTTATATTTTATTAAAAATGCATATAATTCCATATAAAGGATTCAAATTCTAACAATTTGAAAAATATGGAAATGTATAGAAAAATATAAATTACCCCAAATCCCACCATTAAAAGAGAGCAACAATGGTTCATTGAATTTTCTTCCTATCTTTTTCCTGTGAAGATATGTACTGTCACATCGTTGAGATCATACTGTATTTATACCTTTTTCTCATATAACACTACATGGTTAGCATTTCCTGTGTGATTAAAAGTTCATCAGAAACATAATTTTTAACTGCATACTGTGACACCATAGAACAGATCACAATGTAATCATCATAAGACATATAGGCTAATTTCCTATTTTCCTTATAAACACTGCTGTGGATAAATATCCTTGTACATAAATCTGTACGTAGATCTTTCTTTTCGTGGGATAAATACCTAGAAGTAGAATTACTAAATCAAAGGGTATGAACATATTCAAGATTTCTGGCACACTGCTAAACTGACCTCCAGAAAAGATGGGCCCATGTATCACCCTCCCTGTTTGAGTCATATATATTACAAGAGTTTCAATTGTTCTGCTAATTCTTTCAAGAGAGAAGTGATGGAGATGAACAGGGACAATGAACAAGAAAGACCTGACTGCTCAGGAATTCTATCAATCAATCAGTCGGAGTCAGTGCTAGATCAAATAAGCCCTTTTCTTTGACTACACAGACAGACACATGGAAAGAGGGTGGGCAGAGATGAACAACAACGTTCTCAACTCTCAGGCTCAAAGTGCAATGAACCAACAAAGCAGATAAAAGCAATTCAGCTAAAGCTCTTCCATTTATTTACTTGCGTCCAAACAGATCAGCTGCTTCTTGCTGATGCCATGTCTTCTTAAGAAGTCAAAGCTAATAGCAGTGTCCCAGAGCGAAAGTGCTCAGGGCTCCCTGGAAGCTGCAGAGGCATTTTCAATCCAATGAAATAGCCAATGCTAGAGCCACAATTGGTCACACTTCAGATAACAACTCAAAAGGCAGAAAACCTTTGTCAATACAAAAATGTGTGTGTTTTGTCTGAGCTCTTGATTTGATTACAGTAAGCTGCCATTGGCTCATTCTCATCAAGTTTCACAGATTATAAAAAGAATTAGCAAAAATACCCGTCATTTTATTCTTCACATGGAAGGAAAAGAAAAGAGAATTGTAAAGGAAACGGTAGCAGTGCTTTCCAACTAAATCAAAGAAACATTAGCACGGTCTGGAAAGAACACTACATTTGCTGTAAGTCCAGAAGGCCTCATGTCTTTTTCTACCCTCCGTCCTAGCTACTTGTCCTGTGAAATGCTGCCTGCTGCACTGTAGCAGAGGTTTTAAAAAAGCAACAGATTTTAAAGGGATGTCTTAATGAGTGAAATCTGAGGTGAGGATTGAAAACCAATCCTATTTTGTATGTATGCTATACATTTCTATGACATTTATTTTAAGACTTCTTAAAAAATCCTTACCCCAGAATATGATTTTATTGATTTTACAGAGAGGAAGGAAAGGAGGGAGGGAAGGAGGGAGACAGGAAGGGAGGGAGGGACGGAGGGAGGCAGAGAGAGAGAGAGACACAGACAGACACATCAAGTTGGTTGCCACCAGTATGTGTGGGCACATACCTAGTTGCGGGTTTGACAGGGCTCTGACACAGATCCTGACCAAGGATCAAACCCACAACCCCTTTGGTGTATGGGATGATGCTCCAACCAACTGAGCCACCCAGCCAGGGCTATTTTAAGACTTTTTTTAATGTGAATATTACCCAGGTGGTCTTAGTAAGTCACTGTGGCCTAGCAAAGGACAATGATAAAACTATGTAGTTAAAAGTTAGTTAAGATCAGGGGTCAGAAAAATTCCACAAATTCCAGCTTAGCAAATGGCCATAAAACTTAGTTGGATATATTTATCTTTTAAGGTTTTGGCCAGCTCACTCCCAGTGATGGCATTGCTTTCATGAGCATGTGAAGTCTAATGCCTTCAACTCGCTGAGGCTCCACACTGGGTTTCCTTGAGGCCTAATGAAGTAATGGCCAGTATGAACTATGGAAAACTTTCAGTCAGTGATTAAAACAGATTTAGCTAAATTTGAAGAATGCTTCATGTCCTGCCTTTGTGAAATGACAGAAAACAAGGAGGCTTTAAGGAAAGGGTGGCCACTCTGATTTACACTTGGCCCATGCAGATAGATGGAAGAGACAATTATTTCTTTTGTGTGCATTATAAGCTAATTCACAAAATTTCTACTATTATGCAAGTTAACAAGCTTCAGGCTCATGGGAGTGTTTTCAAAGACTTGGTGAAAGTAGCAGAGGGTCCAGAAATGATAGGAGGAAAATAGAGCGTACGTACAGGCAGCTAATTAACATCTTGTAAGACCTTTCACTAAAGCAGCTGGTGTAGTCACGTGTTCAGAAGATTCACAGAATTTTTAGAATTAAAAGGGTCTTTACAGAGCATCTAGCTCAACCCCCTCATTTTATGGATGGGAAAACTGAGACCAGTTAATTGCCTCAGGTCACTGTGAGTTCAGAGCAGAAGCAGGCTGACAATTTAGTGGCTCTGCCTCCAGACCAAAGTTGCTACATTTGGTTCCAAAATGACAAAGTTTACCCAGTGGACTAGAATCAGACAACATCTCTATTCCGTTAAGATTTCTTTTAAGATGCAAAATACATAGCAAACAATTTGATCAGGGAGTTTTTACACAGTAATATATCTTTGAAATTGTTATACCATTTTTACTATGTACTTCAGAAATATATATAACATGGCAGCTCTCATGTTAATCTATTTGGGCTGTTTGATATAACTATGCTTCTTTTAAAAAGAAATCTCACAAAATTCAACATTTTGGGGTGGGTCTTTATGTTGTGGTCCCCAAAACACAGATTACGTCCCACTTCTGTTATTTCTATTCCCTTTGCCAAGCATTTCTTTCAAAGGCCCCTGAACTGAGTATCTGATTAGCATATTTATGAGACAACTGATTCAGCTATGTTAATTAGCAGTTCTACTTCAAAAAAAAAAAAAAAATTCCCCAAACTGGCCAAGAGGTGGAGTTGCTAGCTCTGTCACTACCATTTTCAGGTTCTATGTCTCTAGCCTAGGGTGGTAGATCTCTGGTATTGAACAACTAAGTTAAAGTGTGGATGGATAAGATTGCTGTGTAGGAAACACCCGAGTCCTTAAACTCAGAGGTACAAGTTTAAAATATGGGAAACCTGAGAATCTTGTTGCTGCCTAAAGAAGTGTTCTGTAATTCACTCAGGTCTGAAAATGCATGCACATGTGAGCACACGCAAATGCAGTTTACAACTTAAAAACTACTTTATAGCCCCGGCTGGTGTGGCTCAGTGGATTGAGCGCTGGCCTGTGAACCAAAGGGTCACTGGTTCAATTCCCAGTCAGGACACATGCCTGGGTTGTGGGCCAGGTCCGCAGTATGGGGCATACGAAAGGCAACCACAGATTGAGGTTTCTCCCTCTTTCTCCCTCCCTTCCCTTCTGTCTAAAAATAAATAAATAAAATATTTTAAAAACTACTTTATAGACTTATAGTCTCAGGTGTGCAAACAACAGAAAATTAAATGTGTAGAACAAAAATACAACCTTAGAGATAAGGAATATAAGGTATCTGGATTCCAAAATGTGAGAGCTGACTGGAGCTCACCGGACACCAAATGATGAAAAACTGGGAAAATGGGATGATTTCTAGTTAAACAAGGCTGATCCCCTAAAAGCCTCCAAGCCTTATTTTATTGAAGAGTTTATAAAAAGTAATTGCTCCTGCCTTAGAAAAAAGTGGTATGTCATAAACATGACTCGAGTTTTGATGACAGAAGAAGTTGCCTGGGCTCAGAGTCAACATTTTGAATTTATACTGTAATTTTGAAGATAACAAAAGACGCCCATTTGAAGTCACTTGACCCCATAGGTTTCCATGTGTCCCTTTGATATTTCCTCATTACTTGTCTTGAGCCTTTGTGGTGTGTTATTGCCCTCCATCTTTGTTCTCCAGCTGCCATCTTGTTACTCTGCCCAACTTCCTCTTCGTTCACAGCAATAAGCCGAGATTTGGCTTTTATATATAATGGCTTGGACAATTTTTAAGGAAAGCACTCTGCCATTGGATTTCTGAGAGTCCAGACATCCCCTATACAACTTTATTCAACATCTTTCTTAAGCCTTGAGGATTAAAAAATCAGTCAATCAACAAATGCAGTACCCACTTGAGGATTATTGGTTTGTTGGATACCAGTCAACTGAGGTTTTACCATAAAAGCATTTAATTGTCTTAGGAAATCTAACTTGGAGGAAATATACAATATATCCCAGCTCTGTTCTGATCTCCAGAACACATTTCAGGAACTACTTCAAAAAATTAATCTGTGCTCACTATCTTTTTCTCTATGCCGTGTTTTAAATTAAAATCTGAAGAAACAAACTGGCATTTCACATTCATTTTTGTGACCAGTTTTGAAACTGATAAACAGTGTTAACACATTTATTGAATGTGAAGCCTGAAAGTAAAGGGCAAGAGAAACTGTTTTTCTGTCCTTTTTTAAAAACATATGTTAACACTTACTGTACGGCTTTTTAAAAAGTACACATTGAAATCATCCCATACAAGTAATGCTATAGAACCACCAGGAGCAAGAAAGGGAAAGAACAGCTATACCAGCAGGCTCACAGACAAGAGAAGTCACTGTCTGTGGGATCTGCACTAGGAGATATGTCTAATAAAACATGAGAGCTGCTGAGTGGGGAGCGGCAGACAGCGGCGGACACTCCGGACAGTGGGGGGCCAGAGCACCATGTCTTTCCCCAACCTCCGCAATTTTACAGAGGTGGTAAGGGCTTTGAGACACCCTTGACATAACTCTATGGAAAATTTCTGCATGCCAAATTTTGCACTTGTATCTGAATTTCTTCTCTAGCTTATGGAAAGTATATAATTAAACTTTAATGAAGTCTAAGAATGAATACTCGATATTACTTATTAGCCACCTAGAAACAGGATATTGTTGTAAAGCTAAATAAAAGAAGAGTTCAAAACATTTTGAGTTTGACAGACTTAGTTGCAACCTGGTAAAAATTAGTTAAGTTTTGAGCTTCTGGCCAAGATGGTGGCATAGGTAAACACAGTATTCACCTCCTTGCACAAACACATCAAAATTACGACTACACTATAGAAGAGCCATCATTCAGAATCGTCAGAAATTGAGCTGAATGGAAGTCCTACGAGTACAGAATTAAAGAAGTCACATCTATTATGACGGGTAGGAAGGGCGCAGACACAGAACAGCCTGGTCCCATTTCCATGTATGGTGGATAAAAATCAGGAGGGACATCTCAGGAGCAGGGGGTTCCAGTGCCACACCAGGTCCCCCAGCACACTGTTCAAATGCCAGGAAAATAAGTCCCCACAACTTCTGGCTACAAAAACCAGGGGGCATTGAGGATGGGGAAGAATGAAACTTCTGGACTCCCTGGCAGTTACTCTCAAAGGGCCCACACATGGACTTACTCAGACTCACTCCTTCTGAGCTCCAGCACCAGGGAAGCTGCTTGAAAGGCATCAGAGACATTCAGAAGGAACTGAAGTGTTTGACATCAGGGCTACAGGGCTGGGGGTATGCAGATTTCTTCCAGACAGAAGTGTTGTCATAGGCACTGTTCCTTTTCTGAGCCCTCCCCGCACAGAGCCACAGAGCTGGCATGTGGGCACCATATCTGAGGCTCCATCAACCAGGCTCACACTATTTGTCCCAACCTGATGATTCCCTGAGGCCTTGCCTGACCCAACTTTTGGGCCCACCCAAGCTGTTTCCAGTGGCTTTTCCATACCAATGGCTTGTCTTGGCCCATGCTTCAGGTTATCAGAAATGAGCAGCATCAGGCTTCAGCAAGCCCTGTACCTCTCACTAAGTTGCCTCAAGGCCAGCACAAGTAGCAGCCATCTGCAAATCACTTTGTAGCTAATGCTCTTTGACCCTGGGTAGAATACAGTCGGTGGCTCTCCTTGGACATGCCACCACAAAGCTCGACAACAAGAGGGTATAACACAAGCCACACAGTGGCAGACCCCTGAGTACCCAGTTTGCATGATAGGGCAGGCTGTGCCACTGGACCCTACAGGACACCTACCACATTAGGCCACACTACCAAGACACAAAGTCAAAGCAGCGCTACCTAATACATACAAACAAACACAGGGAGGCTGCCAAAATGAGGAGACAAAGAAACATGGCCCAAATGAAAGAACAAAAGAAAACTCCAGAAACAAGAACTGAACAAAATGGAGACAAGCAAGCTACTAGATACAGAGTTCAAAATACTGGTTATAGGGATGCTAAGTGAACTTAGTGAGAACTTCAACAGCATATAAAAGAACGTGGAAACCATAAAAGAGAACCAGTCAGAAATGAAGGATATGCTAATTTAAATAACGAACAATTTACAGGGAATAAATAGTAGAGTGGATGAAGCCAAGAATCAACCCAGAAATTTAGAATATAAGAAATCAAAAAAAAAAAAAAAAAAAAAAAGCCCAATCAGAACAGCAAGAAGAAACAGTAATCCAAAAAACAAAATGAGGATACTGTAAGGAGCATCTGGGACAACTTTAAGCACATGAACATTTGCATCATGGGGGTGCTGCAAGGAGATGAGAGAGATCAAAAAATCGGAAACCTATTTGAAAAAATAATGACAGAAAATTTCCCTAACTTGGTGAAGGAAATAGACATACAGGTCCAGGAAGCCCAAAATGTCCCAAACAAGATGAACCCCAAGAGGCCCACCTGAAGACACCTCATAATTAAAATGCCAAAGGTTAAAGATAAAGAGAGAATCTTAAAAGCAGCAAGAGAAAGGCAATTAGTTAGTTACGTACAAGGGAGCCCCCATAAGACTATCAGCTGATTTCTTAACAGAAACTTTGCAGGTCAGAAGGGACTGGCAAGAAATATTCAAAGTGATGAAAAAAAAGCAAGGCCCTAGAAACAAGATTATTCTTCTATCCAGCAAAACTATCATTTACAATTCAAAGACAGATAAAGAGCTTCCCGAACAAGAAAAAACTAAAGGAGTTCATCATCACCAAACCAGCATTATATGAAATGTTAAAGTGTCTTCTTTAAGAAGAAAAGGAAGATGAAAAATATGAACAAGAAAATGGTAACAAATACATATCTATCAACAAATGAATCTAAAAAACAAAATAAACAAGCAGAACAGAAACAGAATCATAGATACAGAGAACATTTTGATGGCTGCCAGATAGGAGGGGCATTGGGGGATGGGCCAAACAGGTGAGGGGATTAAGAAGCACAAATAGGTAGTTACAGAATGGCCATGGGGATATAAAGTACAGCATAGGAAATGGAAGAGCCAAAGAACTTATATGTGTGGCCTATGGACATGAACAATGGTGTTGGGATTGCCTGATGGAATGGGGGAGGGGCTCCATGCAGGGGAGAAATTGGGAAAAATTGGGACAACTATAACAGCATAATCAATAAAATAATTAAAAATTAAAAAATTAAATTTAAAAAGTAAAGTAAAATAAAATAAAACAAAATAAATGTGGTAACTGGGCAGAGGTGGCCTTGGAACCTAAAACAGCTGGATCTGCACCCCGTCATGCTACCAAAAGACTAGCCATTTCTAAATAGCAGGAGTTTTTCCTTCTAAATTCCATGTAATTTCCTTCTTAATTCTCCAAGTAGTGATTTTTAAATACCAGCATCTCAAGTTTTCAAAGATGACCATCTGATTATCTTTCTAAATTTTCTCCTCAAAGTAAAAGAAAATGCTTTCATTACTCTCTTGAATAAGGAATGTTATAGTCAAGAGAATACCATTCTTTTCAATAATCATACTAATAATTTACTGACTAAGAGACACAGAAGCAGTCTAATGATGTCTTTGGACAATAATACTGATCTTCATGTGGTGCTAACATTGTTAAATGGACTTTACAGGCATGTGTGTTTGGGGTTATGGAGAAATAATTTCCATCCATCCAGGGAGAAGAGATAAAATTAGGACTAAATATAATTTTGAATACAATCTGCATACAAAGCGTTAGAAAAAATGGGTACAATATATGATATGCTACATAGAAAAAATTAGGTTAACTACATTAGAAATAAAATATGCTTTCATGGTCTAATCTGAGAATCCAACTAACACTTATTAAATTGTTTATTAAACTTCAAAATCAAATCACAAAACCAATCAGAAATACAACCTGTTCTTTAGCTGAGGACTGCTTTCTGTTTTTCTTTTTAAAGATTTTATTTATTTATTTTTAGAGAAAGGGGAAGGAAAGGAGAGAGAGAGGGAGAGAAACATCATAGTATGAGAGAGAACCATTGATCAGTTGACTCTTGCACTCCCCCAACCAGGGACCTGGCCCACAACCCTGGCATGTGTGCCCTAATGGGGAATCAAATTGGTGACCTTTGGGTTTGCAGGACAACACCCAACCCACTGAGCCACACCAGTCAGGGCAGGACTGTCTTCTATATCAAGTCTAACTTAGTCCAGTTTCTCACCATGGTAACAAGCCCTTTGCAAAAATACTCAGACATTTCACATCTCAAAAATTTGCCTTATACTTCTTCACCAAACATAATGTCAAGAAAAGCATGCTTCAAAGGTTCTATGTAATCAGAATGGCCTTTAAAACAGGCACAAAGAAAACCTTAAATCATTCCTATTAAAATTAAATCTACTTTATAATAATCTTCAAATTGGGTGCACAGCATCAAAGAAAAGAATCCTGAGGTGTTTTGGACCCGATACTCTGGTTTTTAAAATTGTTTATCTATAAGATCACTTCAGACACAATTGAAGTACTTCTCAATTGGCTCGTATTGACTATTTCTTCATGATTAAAAGGAAATGTGCATGTGACATTGGGCACAGAGGACTGAAATAGGTTTGGTCGTAGCTTTACATGGATAGACTAAGCCAGAACACCAAGTAAAAGGCCAGGGAAGGAGGCCGGTGTAATGAAGATTACATTATAGTTGCTACCTCTGAGTTGCTGCTGCATGGAAACTCAAGAACTGACCTTTGATCCTGCCTGTGTTCTACAGAGCTTCTAGGAATTCTATTTGCCTTTGGGGAATCCATTTTGAAATTTAATTTGAAGTCCCACATCTGCAAAATCTCTATAGTTATTTTGACTGTTTTCAGATGCCTGCTTTTTAGTAGGAAGATTGTTTTTTAAGTGATATGCATCAACAACATTATTCTGTATCCACCCAAGAAAAGAAATAAAAGCATTTGAATTAAACTATTTTAATATACTTTTTGGCTGCTTGTGAACATATATTCATAATGCCTGCCATACAGATTCTAATGCCTCCACAAGGAGTCTAATCTCAAGCTGTAGGGCTAACTTGCCCTTGGGATGCAACAAGGAGGAACATCTTGGGAGAAAACTTGAACACTGAGAGAACAGAGGAGCTGTGAAAAAGCAATGGTCTAAACTCAAGTGGAATAAAAGGTGTAAAACAATCTCAGGAACAAAGCAAATGTGGATGCTTACTTGGATCAAAGTTCCAATACATACCATCAAACTTCTTGTAACGAGAAGCAAAGACAGCTTGCAAATTATTACACTGTTCACTGACCACAGCTTTAAACTCATCTTTACTTTGAAGGTTGTACTTCTCCTCCATCTCTTGAGAGCAGCATGTATAACCCTGGGGGCAGACCTTCAAATGATCACCTGAAAGATAAGATATAGGACACACTCAATTTCCATCATCATTCATCAAGCCCAAGCGGGAAGAATTTGATTTAAGGGAAGAATTTGATGAAGCACACTCTTTGCTTCATTTCTATCTGTAAGGTTACTGCAAAGACCTAGGCATCTTATGAACAGAAACTTTAACTAAAACACTTCCTTCTTGGAAAAATATAATAATAAAGCCACCTCCAAAAGACAAAATAACCTCCTAATCAGTTAGTCTGCTACATTACAGGAAAATTAGTGTGGTCAGTAAACAGAGTATCATCCAAATATCAACACAAGTCTCTTTTTTAATTCTTTTTTAAAACAGATTTCCTTTTTATAAAGATTATTTATTTTTAGTCAGAGGGGAAGGGAGGGAGAAAGAAAGGGAGAGGAACAATCAATGTGTGATTGCCTTTCACCCGCCCCCTACTGGGGACCTGGCCTGCAACCCAGGCATGTGCCCTGACTGGGAATTGAACCAGGAACCCTTTGGTTCATAGGCTGGCACTCAATCCACTGACATACCAGCCAGGGCTCTTCTCTAATTCTTTAAGATTCCATTAAAGTTACCAAAACGAGACAGATTTTCTAGCTTTGGGAGTTCACATTCCAAAAGAGAGTACCTTTAATGAAGAATGATTTATAAAATGTGACCAATACCCCCCAAAATGAACATATTTGTGAGCAATAGTTATACTGGAAGGAAGCAATTGGGTAAGTGCATTTCAAGGAGTTTGTTTCTGCTTGTCAGCCAAGCAGAAACAAAGGGAGTTTGTGCTGGATAATTTCAGTATATGATAAAGGGTGATATTAAACGATCTTTAATTTTAAGATTTTTTCATCCAGCATCTTCTGTGCAGATGTTGGACACTGTACTGACTGTATGATTCTGTGCAATGTAGCCACTCATCCCAATATAGACTAATGGTTTCCAATAAATATAATCTTTATGTAGTGAAGGAACCCTAAGGGTAAAGAGTAATGTCAAAAGCATATCACTACACAGCAGCCAAATCCACAAAGTACATCCCTCACCTACAACAGTTGCATTTTGCTTGTGGTTTGGCCATGAGAGTGTGGAGTTGTTTTTTTTTTTTTTTAACAGATCCCAAAGTTCACACACATCTTGCTCCTCCTATCACAGGACAAAAATTATGCTTTAAAGAGGTCATACCTCTCCTTCATAATGACCAAGAGATGTAGTGCCACTCAAAAATAAACCCACTAGGTACTTTAGTCACTCCTGTATTATCTGGTGTGGTAGAGGTACACTGGTATAATTTTGTACAGATGTTTATGAGGATTCACCCTCACCATTCCTTCTGCTATTGCTGTCCATGTTCCATGTAAGAAAAACAGGATCTGAAAAGAACCAAGATCTCAAGAACTCAAGAATGAGTATATTGAAGACCTGAGCCTGTTAATGGTAAGCATGTACAATAAATAAAGGAATGGAGAATGAAGAGCAAATCTTTCTAACAATGCTAATAATCATGGGAATTGAACTAGGCCATGAGCTGGGCTTTGCTGCTTTTTGGCTGCATGTGCTTAGAGGAAATAAGTCTTTACATAAAATACCAAAGTGGTGGGGCAGGGGGAAGTTACCGCAAATAAAAATTGATTTGGCAACTTATTTGACTAATACTAGGACTGGCAACTGCACATATGCAAATAATTACATAATCATATACACTCCTGATCATTCTTCCTTCCTGGCAATTAAAAAGTGGGGAGAGTGTTACTGCCAGACAAAATAGAGTATAGAGCATTAAAAAACTATTGAAGAAAGAGGGTAAAGGAAACAATCTTCAAATAACTTCTTCATCCAGAACTGCTGAAAGCCTTTTTGGAATTTTTGAAAGCCTTGGTCAACAGATAATTCTAACAGAAAAAAAAAACAAGGAGGGAGGAAGACTGTATACAGTTTAGGAGCTGTGAAGCTGCAAAATATCTTAGATCTCATTAGTGATACAAGAAGAGTTGCTAAGGCTCAGTTTCTGGAAACACCTTTGTTACAACCAAAACTCCCTTTTGGTTGTTCACAGCATGCCTTTGGGTATGGGTACTGGCACCCATAATTAACAGAGAGATATCCAGTTGTCTCCTGGTGCCAAGGTTGAGGATGTACCCCAATGCAGTCTGAACACATAAAACAATACAAAGGACCCCAAGTAGTACAGTGCTTGCCATAGCTGTATTTAAAAATCTATATCAACTCACACCCATGTAGAAAATTAACTAGGCCCTGACTGGTGTGGCTCAGTAGATTGAGCACCAGCCTGTGAACTGAAAGGTCACAGGTTCCTTTTCCGGTCAGGGCACATGCCTGGGTTGCAGGCTAGGTCCCCAGTAGGGGCTGTGTGAGAGGGAACAGATTGATGTATCTCACACATCGATGTTTCTCTCCCTCCCTTCCCGTCTCTCCAAAAATAAATAAATGCAATCTTTAAAAAAGAAAAATAAAAATCAATTGAAATGCTCAGAATAAGAATTTAAGACACACGGGGCTACTTAAATGAATTATAATAAGGGAGAAGCTACTTTTTAAAGTTGTCACAGGCTAAAATACATCACAGGGTGATTTTGAAGCCCTTGCAAAGATTTTATTATAAAGTATATTGAATTTTCAAGGCAAAACAATTCAAGAATTTGGAAAATAATCTATTCACCTACTCTTAGCAGGGTTCACACATAAACTGAAGGGTCACTTATTGGATTCTATAAAAATAGACTTCGAATTCCAAGGGAAAACACCCTTTTCTCATACCCAATGCATACATGTACAGACACACACCCTAAAGCCAGCAAATTCTAAGAGACAGCAGGAAAGAATAATGTTCTACATTTAAGAAGGTGCTAGACATTGAAGGGTTTAAACTTACCCACAGGAATTTTACATTGAGGAGACAATCTTTAAAAACAGGTAACAGCAATAAAAATTTTACTGGTAACCTGCTGAAAGGACATAGCACCATTTCCACTGGTACATATAAAGAGCACAGCCAGGGCCCATGTGCTCCACCCTTTCCATACCCACCAGAGGCCCTCGGCAGGACCTTATGGAGACGTGCTTCTATCTGAACACTAGAGCACACCACTGTTTTGACAATACTAATAAAAAAGAAGAAAAGAGCTCACTTTCATTTTAGACATAAGAACTTTCCAGGAAGAATTTGTGTAATGCTAAAAGACATGCCCTGGTAAAGGACAACAGGTCAGATACTTGGCTAATGTTTCTGTTGGCAAAGTCGTCTTCCCCGCAGTGCAAACAAGCTGATTCCGACACTCCACTTTCACCCATATAGCCTTGAATGCACCACTTATTCTGTCTGCATTTCTAAAAAGCATTACTTGAAAATGTAATTTGACATTCTTGCCAAAAGCTTTGCCTGAGATGCATGCAGTCCAAGACACACTTGTGAATTAAATCCCAAGACACACTTAGGCTACTGGGATTCAATACCATAACCAGGTTCTGCTCTTGAGAAGCACAAGGAGGGAAAAGGGAGACAGTCTTGGTGCATTTAAAAATGGAATTATAGCTCCACATTTTGGTAAGAATTCAAGTCAGTCATTTGATTTTCAAAATGACTATTTCTACTTTAAGCGCCCAAAATGGTTTATATTAAAAGCCAGCGCATACATATGATTTGAAAGACATAATACATTATGTTTAAGACTGCTTCTAAAATGCTGTGTCTGAGTGAGAAATTCTTTTTCTGGTGATATCTTTTTTATAAACCTGGTGATCCTATATACTTCTCATTTAAGGATTTCATTTTTCTTTAGGCTGAGAGGGTTGAGCACAGGGACAACAAAATCCAATATGGAACAGGTAGACAGCCACTGCAGAGGTGGCACTGAGCACATGCATTTTTTAAGGGCCCTAGGTGATTTTTATACATGCACTTCCACAAAAATTATCACTTGAAAGCCTTAAGCATTAGAGCCACAGAAGAGCAGGGAATATTAACCAGTTACTCCAATAGCTCCAATGGACAGTGGCTTATGATCCACACCTAACATTTGTCTCCTATATTTCCCTAACTCAACCTCCTGCTTCCATGGCCATTACTATGTGTAGGTTCTCCATGTACCTCTTCTAGTCCCCATACTGTTCTTTCTTACCCTACTCCACACCTCTTTTAACTGCACATCACATGAGACCAAAGGATTGCTATCTGTTGTATTTGTTGAGAGTTCCCTGTTCTTAATATTAAAAGCAGGTGAATTGAATGCTCTGGTTTTCTAAGGAAACACGTAAATTAAGTTGTGTTTTGTACATGGCTCTTGATCAGCTTTTTTCCTTGTGGGTCAGTAGCCCTCAAAAGAAAAAAAGGTCCCCTAGCCCTGTTCTAGGCGGCTTGGATGAGATTCAATGAAGCATGCTTTTTGAAGCTTAACTCTAGGGCATTAAAAAAAAAATCAAAAAGGCCAAATTTTTTTCAATCACACCGGCTCTATGTAATTTCTCTTTAGTCTTCATATTAAGGTCTGAGTTTTCAAAGCTAAACAAAGACAATCACAATAAATTACTAGTTAATCCTGCTGAGTATGTACTGGTTCTTTTTTTTTTTTTTTTTTTTTTTTTTGCAGCACTTCAGATCAATGGTTCAAGAAGTAGTCATTGAATATGAGGAATCTATTCCATCCTTTAGAACTGTGCTTTCTGATTTTATCTCATTTAATCATCTCAGCAAAGGCTGGTTCTGATGTATAATTGGTATGCACCTAATGTCCAATTATTTCCAATTGCTCATAACCCACCTTCCCATAGAAAATGTTGTATAAATGGTGGGGGGGGATGTTGTAAATGGTGTTAGGCTCTCAGGCCAGCCCTCGGCTTATTTACTATCAAGTTGAGAACTTTTACCTATGACTTACAACCATTTCTACATCTCTCTCAGAAATTCATTTTGAAATCCAAGTAGATGCCAAGAAAAAAATGTCTCTCAGATTGTCACACATTTGGTGGGGTGGTAATAGAGGAATACTTGTAGTCATCACTAAGATGCTGACTTTCTGGGCCTATAGGAGATAAAGTCTCTAGAGGTTAGTCCCCCACAGTCCTAAATGGAAGCAGCAGCAGCCAGAAACCTTTATGGGACACAGTGGTAGAGAATCCAGGCTTGCCTACACCCACATGACTTGTAAGGCAAATCCCAAATGATTTTACCAATAAAGCAACCAAATGCCTTTAGTAAATAATAGAGATGAACTGCACCCTAAAGGTAAGGGCAGCAGGGAGGAACATATGAGAAGAGCACACTGAAAAACACTTAGTAAATTGCAATTGTAACAGACTATGATTTTGTATTTGGCCTTTCTTGCCTCACTTGGGTTTTGAAGAAAACTTAGCTTTTTAAGAGGGGTTTTTAAGAAGTTAATTTAAAAACTTCCAAATACTTAACATTATTTGGATCTTCCAGTCTGCAAGGCAAATGGTTGTCTAGGGATAAAGAGACTGCTCTGGAGAGTCAGGAATATGGGTTTGAGTCCCAGCTCTGCATGATTTACTGTAGGCACTTGGGGAAGTCACTCACTTACCCATGGGACCTTAAAAAGTCTCATGTAAATAAGGAAGTATTATATAAATGTAAAAAATTGCAATTGAAATACAAAGACAGAAACGAAGGCCATCTATTATACTCTGGTAGGCTACGGAAGTTCTCCATGAAGAGACTTTTCCCGACAACTTGTACTGAGAGAGAGCGGCCAAGAGAGCAGCATCTTCTCTCTTGTAGCCAGAAACTTATTTCGGGAACTTATTGAAGATAGAATTTAGGGGAGTAAAGACAGCCAGAAAAGAAAATATAATCAATCAGTTGCTGAGTGGCATGCATATGTGTGGTGAACTGATGACAACTGAGCTGACACATTGATCTACAGGGCCATCAGAAGCACAGCCTTGGGAGCCTAAGGAGACGGTGGTGAAATATAACATGAGATCCTGGATGGGATCCGGGAACAGAAAAAGACATTACAGGAAAACTAAGGAAATCATACAAGAACTTACATGCAAATATTCATAGCAGCATTATTCATAATAGTCCAATGTCTAACAATGGGTGGATAAACAAAATTTGGTACAATGGAATATTATTCAGCCATAAGAAAGAAGTTCTGATACACGTTACGACACAGCTGAATCCCAAAAACATTATGTTAAGTGAAAGACCCTGTCACAAAAGTACACATATTATATGATTCCATTTATTTCAGTGCCAAGGATAGCTTATCCTAGAGACAGAAAAGTGGATTAGTGATTGCCTAGGGGGGAGGGGGGAGGATGAGAGTCAGGGGAATGGGCAGTATTTGTTTCTGGAATAATATGTTCAATAATAGATTTTGGTGAGGATGCACAATTCTGTGAGTACATTAAAAGCCATTGTACACTGTAAATGGGTGAATTTGTTGGGGCATGAATTATATTGCAATAAAGCTGTTAGTAAAATGGTTTTTCTGTTGTGACAATGTACCACACTAACATCAGATATTAATAATAATAAGGAGAACAGGGTGTGGAGTATAGGAAAACTGCTATCCTTTCAACTTCTGTAAATCTAACTCTTCTACAATAAAGTTTATTTTAAAAAGCAGATTTCAAAGTAGAAGGAATATATGAAGGAAACTTTCATCAGCCTTTTAAAAAATATAAATACTTGATGTAATTCTAATATTGGGGAGCTACATTAAGCTATTCATTGATGGGGTACTTTTCCTAATCTCTCAATTTCTGCTTTATTCTTTTTCTACTTTGTATTTGTCCTGAAAGTAAAACAATTCTTTGCCATTGGTCCAGAGAATTACAAAAAAGAGTTTCTGTTCAGCCTTCTAGATATCAATTCATGAGGCCACAAACTGAGCTAAAGCACAGGTTGGTGTGCAACTCCAGCCCCTCTAAGTTACCTCAGAGCCCCAGGAGGGGCACACAATGCCCAGCTTCATGGGAACAAAGGGGAAAAAAGCTCTAAAGGTTTGTAATAATCCCAGGGGGTAGGGGGCATATACATTAATCCATCCTTCTCCCTTGCAAAAAGGAGTGAAATTATTGCATATAATGTGCCATGTACCTTGAAAGCCTAAAGTCATTTAACCTAAACCTTAATAATAAAGCTTATAAATTACAGTCATTTTGTAGATGTGTGATTTGAGATCACCTACCAATCAGGAGGACAAATGCAGTTAGTTAACATTTTGTAAAAACTTGCCAAAATATAGCTCTGGAGGGCTTAGGACTGCCAATTATTTTTAGGTGCACTGACCCTGAGAGTAAAATAGATAAGGGTAACCAGAAACACATATATTTTGAAAATCAGTTTCATTATATTTTTGTAAGAATACCTTTTGTGTAAATGTTGTTGGAAGAGTTAGGGTTGCTACTTTAAAACTCCATACTTCATTTGAGTGAGCTTGCAACAGCTTTGAAATCCACTCCAGATAGAAATCAAGCCAGGCATATTGATTTTTTTAAAGATTTTATTTATGTATGTTAGACAGAGGGAAAGGGAGGGAGAGAAACATCAATGTGTGGTTACCTCTTGCACACCCCCTACTGCAGACCCAGCCCGCAACCCAGGCATGTGCCCAGATGGGGAATTGAACCGGTGACCCTTTGGTTTGTAGGCTGGCACTCAATCCACTGAGCCACACCAGTGAGGGCTGATTTTTAAATAAGCACATTATGAACCAAAACAAAGTTTATGTCTGGCAATCTTAGAAGCCCAACTGAACTGTATCAAATGTTTTCTAACATAAGGCTTATCAACCAAAGTGAGTGAATGGTGTGAAATGTACACGTTGACCTATTCTACCAAACCTTTTGAGCAGCTAGAGCAACTGTATCTATTTTTCACATTCTCAACCACTTCGTCCAGATCCAGGGCTCAAAAGGAATAATAATACTGGCAATTAACCTAAAACTATTCAACAAGTCTGAAAAGCCAATAAATACTACTTCAGGAGTCAGCACTAATATAAGGCTCCTGGAAATGTGTTGAGGTAGGCTGGGGACAGGCAGGAAAAGATAGGGTGCTCTTGTTTTACAACTAACAAAGGAGAAAAGCCTTCATGTCAATGATAGATGCACACGTCGACGTCATTTCATTCGAGAGATTCTCTCCAATACTAAATTGTGATTTTAATTCAGATCATAATTTAACACAATGCCTAGGGATAAATAAATGATTCCAAATAACTCAGTTACACATTTACCTATAAATAGAAAGTACCTTAGAGAGGAAACACCATATTTTCTACACCATATTTAACTACAACATATTTTCCTTTGGTACCCAATAGTACCTTCTGGAACCGGTATGCCCAAGCTATGGATCATAGCCCCTGGTAGACCAAAGCACTAGTAGGACTATCTCTAAAAGAGCTAATCAAACCAAGCTTGGGGGGTGACAGAGATTCTCAGGGTGGAAGAATGCTGGTCACCAGCAGCATCTTGCCCTTTTTCTACACCCCTAGTGTGCTGAAGTCTTGTGCTTGCCCTTGGGGCAGTCTCCTGTGGGTAACTACATTAAGACCTTAGAGAAAGTGAAAGGAGAAAGGTATCCTCAGAAAAACATTGAAGACAAGCCCTTCCTCCTCCCCCCAGGAGACTGACTGAACAGCAGAACTGCCAACAAGTAGCAGTTTTCCTTATTATTTCCAAATAATCTCTAAAGAAATCCCCAGGAATCCAATTCTCAGATAACCTCCAGAGCCATTTAGGTTTTACAGCAACATCGGAAAGGGTCTGCAGTTAACTAGAGTTCATCGCAAATGTACAAGGGAATGCAGTTGGGAGTAGGGACTCACAGATATCAGACACTTGTTCTAATACAAATATTAATACATCTCCTATTGTATACATTTCATGGGTTGTGTGGGTCATGAAAATTTTCTAACCCTTTTTATAAGTGTTCTCATTTTGGGTAACTAGGAAAATGAAAAACCTCAATTTCTCTTTGCTCCCCGTGTCATGACATACCTCAAATTCTTCCCTCCAAAGTACAGTATGAGAATAGGTTTTTAGTTAATCTACTTTCCAGGAAAAATACATCTAAAGAACATACCCATTCATCATGAGTTCTTCCAAAGATATTTCTCCAAATGGCTATGTAGAAAAGCTTTTACACTAAAGTGAAAGTGAAGTCCGCTGCTTTGCATAAAGAAAAATCACTCTCTAACACTGGATTTCAGGCCACACAAACCATTCTTTAAAATTCTAGCCAAACATCAATGAAATGGCAAAGGGGAAAGAAACATTCACATTTTCAATGTTTGTACTTAATTATATCCCTTAAAATCCACATCCACAAAATTCTTGTTAAAGGTCATAGTAAGTTACAGCTTACTCGAATACAGATCTGCATGGAAGGATTCTTAATTAGTCTCAGTTCCAATGGACATGGACATGAGCCATAGTTGAACAGGAGTTAATTTTTATAACATGAGAGAAAAATTCTTCTGAACCTTTAACACATGCAGGTGAAGGAGGGGCAGTGTCCTCCTTTTGCAAGGCTGAATTTTCCCAACTGTCATAAAATCTCTTCTCCTTGCCATTATCTTGTACCTTAACACCTGGGCCTGTCACCCTTGGAACATACACTCTAGAATTTATTTCCATTTAATGGGCACTTTGCTATTTAGGAAACTTTTGTTGACAGAAGTGAAGTTTTCAATGTATACAGGTACTTCCTTTTCTAGGTCATTGACTGGAGCTTTAAGCAATATTTGTCTCAGTCCTCATTTTGGGGAGAATGCCACTATTAATGATGCCATATAGAGAACTACCTTATTTATCCCTACCCTTTGCTTCCTGTCTCTAAGTCAATTGTAATACAGGACCCAGCAGAAGTGATGCCCGCTTCAATGTGGTTGGAAGGGTAATAATATGGGTGTAATAATTTGCAGTTTTCATTTGAACATTTCACCGAAAATGTCATTGATGTGCTTGCATTGTGATGTTGTCATGTTACGGAATTACATGCTTATGCCTAAATAAAAAAGGGGGGTGGCATTATTTGTGCCAGACTCTGTATTTTATGGAACAGTCCCACAATTCTGTGGTGCCAGTTAAGTTTCCTTGGCTTGATAAGAGAGGCTTCCCAGGTCTGATTGGGATTTATCCTAATGGCAATCTACCAGCTCTCTGGCACCATTCCACTTCCAAATGTCACTTTTTGAAATCTTTCCTTGAGGATCAGGCCTGTTGATTAATTACATTTGATTTCTTCATTAGAATTTGAAAATCCAGTGTATTTACTACTTCTTGACCTAGTTAATCCAACCAGTCCACGTCAAAAGATTATCTGGTAATGGTACCCTGCCCTAAAATTTTCCCCAAGTCTAAATCAAAGAATCAATTCACTTCCCCCAAACTAACCTTTGACCAGATCTGGCAACACATACATACACACACACACACACACACACACACACACAACATTATTGGTGATTAATGCAGTATTTATCAAGTGCCTCTTAATGTGCCAGATGCCATCCATCAGTGCAGAATACAAAAAACTTGGTCTCTGCCTTCTTGAAATTATAAGATGAACAGACATGGATTTTATTGCTGTTCTATAGGCTTTTTCTCTCTCCTTATTCTATACTCTGAATCCCTGCACACACACACACACATATACACCACAAGATACTCAAGGTCCTCTGATCTTGTCTTGGAACAACTCAAGTTCAAAAACAGGAGGAAAGGTGATATTATTCCAGGCAAATCCACCCAACCCATTCTGTTCACATTGGGACTTCAATAGATGTGCCTTAGGAGGTGCCTTTGGACAAAGTGGGAGACACGCACACACTCAAATATAACTTTCATATTGCAAGACATGCCAAGTCCATTGTTTGAGTCACTTGTAACTATAGAAGACATTAGCTTGGACTCAAAGCAGGATGTTACAATGAGGGGAAAGGAGCAAATAGCTTAGGGACCTAGTTCTGCTACTTGGTCAACAAAGCAAAATCCACTAAGCAAAAACTTCTCATACAAATGGTTTTTAGTTATTTCACTTGATAAATCAGGTCACTAAACATTAAAATTAATTTTTTTAAAAAGGCATTTCTCAAATGGTGTCAATGCTTTGATTTTTAAAGTCTCTAAATGTGATCACTTGATGATGAAATTCTGTAAACTTATATTCCAATAGTCAATAAATAATTGGCATGGCTCCATTCAATGTTTGCAGCTGAGATCTCAGGGAAGGAGTTTCTAAGCCCTCAAGTGACTGACACACCACACAATGAAGGAATTGAGATACAACACAATTCCTCTCTATCACACTAGGAATAATCCCTGTTTGTTCTGGGGTCTGAAACTCCAATAAAAAGATGTTTGAAGTTAAATGTAAGGCATCACTTAGGGAATTTTTCAGCAGGGCTGCCATGCCAGCCACCTACCATTTTCCTCTGGTTTCTTTAGTATCAGAGAGAGGGGAAAATAAAGGCAGATCTTGGGCACTAAACTAAATTATTAATGTAATAAATTATTTATGACAGGAAAAAATTACTTCCTCACAGAAGATGGAAAAATGATTGCCTCTTTGCCAGAAAGTGACAAGGAAAAGAGAGAAACCAGTCATTTGCTCTGCATTCATGTCCCTACAGGCCTATGCAATTCCTGACCATCCTCAGATACAGATCTGCCAGATCAGAGGCCTCTGAGTCACCCCAGGGCCATAGGTAGATATGAATATTCCAGCAAGCAACTAGCATGGGAGGTAGCCTTGCCCTCCTTACTGTAGAAATGTCAGATAACCAAGAATGAAGAAGGGGCTGCCTGTTACCATTTTTGTTTTGCGCAGGGATGAAGGAGAAAGGCCTTCTAACTCGAGCCTCTAAGAAGAAAAGAAGTTTGCCGCCAAAGGGCTAACAATGGAGTCTCTATAGAATGGTATTGTCTGTCATAGAACCTAAGAGAGGTACCAGAGCTTCAGAAATCTGGCCAAAAGACAAGCTTGAGACCTGATGTTCAAAATTCAAAGTTATCAGACAGCTTTCCATGGCCTACAGCAACTGAGTAAGTGGATGCACATTTCAATGTCTAACTTGCCTTCCATAAATCTTCGGGTCAAGGGTCAACTGCTGAAATATAAAGCAATTAATTTGGTCAAATACCCGATCCAAAGGAGGTTCCGATTACTCCTCTGGTCCCAGAATGTGATCAAGGCCCATCAGCTACTTCATGATGAACAAAAACCATGGGAGTGAGGTCAGGACTATAGCCATTAAGGGGTAAGGAGTGAGAAACAACTGAAGAGAAATGGGCCAAGGGAGAGAGAAATAAAAGATGGTATATGACCCAGGGCTGAGTTGTGGGAGGGCCACATAAAACTGATTCAAGTGGCAATCTGGCACCAGGGCCTCAGGTTCCACAGTAATCTCATCAAGCAAAGGGACATGTTTTTCTCTCTAGTTTCCGTTACACAGAGCCTGCAGATGGCACACAGCATTACTACTGCAATTATTGACTATAATTATCATGAAAAGCCTTTGATGTGATAGCAGAGATTATTAAAATGGCCCTTCTTAGAAAAGAAGGGCAATAAATACAGCCTCCTTTGGAAAATTTAAGGACCCAATTTCATACCAGGACCTTCTTCCCAGAAAAGAAGTCATTTTAATATACTTGATTTCGGCTCCTCTCCTTGAAGATGTTTTATCTTATGTGGAAAATGAATAATCATGTGGCTCAAGATATATTTAAGATTATACTTAAATGAACTTCAAAGGAAAACAAAAAATGAAGTAACCTTGCAGACATGCCTTATTTGCACAAGCTCCTAGTTTTTCTTGATCCCAAGAAAAGGTGATTTTTAAAACCTTTTATAAAGTATAGTTGGTATATAATATTATGTTAGTTTCAGGTGTACAACATACTGATTTGCCATTTAAATACCTCCCAATATGATCACCACAGTAAGTCTAGTAACCATCTGTCACTGTGCAAAGTTATCCCACTATTATTGACTGCATTCCCCTTCACCTTTTCCACCCCCCACCCTCCAACTCCTCTCCTCTGGCAACCAGTTTTTAAACTGTCTTTAGGATGAGAACAAATGACAACTAATATTTAATGTTGGTCTTCTTTTAAAGATAACACTTGGTAGTGCTATGCTTATCCATTTGCATCAGTTAATATTTTAGTGTACTTAAATAAGTAGTGGTAACTGGATATATAAAAGATAAAGAATAGCTTCCTTAATTCCCTTTCATAAGATAATAAATGGTACAAGGTCACGTTTTTAATAGACCTAATCTTATGACTTAACTGTGAGTCAAGATGGCATAATCTCAAATTATACTCAGTGTTACAGGACCACATACATGACCACAGTGCAAGACTTTAAATAATTTTCTGGAATCAGTTTCAATGGGGAGGGGAGTATATGAAAAGATGAATGAAGCAAAAGTCCATTATTAAAAGCCCTGATTTTTTTGCAAATGCACTGCCTAAATTACAGTAAGTCCAACTAGGCTATCTGGAAAATAATATTTTTTTGCCCATGGGCGTTGCTATTTTTAATATATGACAATGGGTACACCCCAATACAAAAAGACCAACATAACTCAAGCTTAACTCTACTATGGTAAATTCAATCATACAAAATGACAACACTACAATTAAATAAGCTTAGAAAAGAGCCACAGTTGTCTCAAGTTTCATAAACATGTGCTTGAAGAGTTGCTTGGTAGCACAAGTCTGAGCTTTCATTTGGCCAAATGACCAGTGGCTATGGGTAAGTGTGGGGCATGCTCTTATAAAAAAAGGCATTGTTTCACTATTGTGACATGAATCTTCACGGTGCCATGATTTGTGGCTGCAAACATAAATAGAAGTTATGTTTAGAATTATTATAAAATGAGCCTATGTTAACCAAAAAATCATGATGTGTTTTCCTTATTGGTTAAAACTCTTATAATAGCATTGACAAAGTTGGTAGTCCAGGGAGAGCACACAGAACCCAAGCTTCTTTTTATCCTACCAGTGAATAGCAACTCACAAAGGAAGGATCAGGCTCTTTGAGAACCATGAGCTTCGTATTGCTCAGAATCACCAAGGTTCCTCAGACAGATCAGTTCAATACAAACAATGTCACAACAAGCAGAAAACTCAATAAACTGAACAGAAAACCTTACTACCCACAGTACTTGTGCTAAGTCTTTGTTTGAGGCAGGAAGATACCATGTCATAAGGAAAACATAGGGCTTTGGGGTTAAATAGGCCTGGGTTTGAACTGAGTTCTGTTCCTTACTAGCTAGCTGTACAACTTTGGGTCAGTCAGACTCTTCACTTCTGAGATTACTTCATCTTCTGTAAGATGGGGACAAAAACAGGACCTACCTCAGAGTCATTGGAAGCATTAAATGTATATGGTGCCTCACTCAATAGTGGTTACTATAATGAATACTGATATCTGAAGATGCTGTATATTGGTCACATGGGGAATGCTTTGAGAGTTCAGCTATATTTAATCAAAGGAAGAGTTTTGCTTTATTATTATTATTACTTCTGCCAGTTGTTGTTGTTGTTGTTAGTCTTAGGAAGCATTTATTTTTTTAATTTTTTATTGCTATTCAATTACAGTTGTGTGCCCTTTCTCCCCATCCCACCATCCCACCCCAGCTGAACCCCCCTCCCTCCCCCACCTCCACCCTCCCCCTTGATTTTGTCCATGTGTCCTTTATAGTAGTTCCTGTAGGAAGCATTTATTTCTAAAAATTACAGTCCAAATGTCAATTTAGCTTTATGTAGCCAGAACACAAAACAGAAACTGCCCTTTGGTAAAAATTCAGGCCCTAACAATACCACTCTGGGGTTTGTCTACAGAATCCTTTCTTTAGTTCTGAAATGGTTGTTATGACCTTGGAGATTAATGAAAAACAAAGTAGTAAAGGCTGATTCATAGGCAATTCCCATTATTTTAAGTAAAAAATGTGAAATATCAGCAATTTCACAGTGTAGCCTAATATTCTGAGTAATCAACTTTGCATCAACATCCAAATGTTTGTACAGGTAAAAGAGAAATAATTTGTGTTGTAGAATTCCTGTACTCGTAAACACAATTCAAAAGACTGAACTGAGACATGAGTATTTTAGGTATCTTACCTTCTTAAAAGATTTGTGTGCCTAGAGTATGCACTATTAAATCAACTGCAATATCAGGATCTGTTTCTTCTTAATCATTTTGTTAAAAGAATACTCTGCTTTATAAAGGTAGATGATGAAGAAATTATTAGAATATCTGAGGATAAATGTATGTCAAATAAAAACAAAGAAAAATCACCCTAAGATGAAGGGAGTTTGCTCCCTACCACATCAAAGGAAGGGAGAACAAAGATGGAAATGACAGCTCTCTGAACAATTGTGATGCATTTAAGTGCTGAGTTTTTGATGTTGCTGATGAGAGTATATTGACTTCAAATCCTTTAAGTTTGTCACCTGATCACATCCTATAGTCTATTTCTGAAATATTTCTGTCAAACAGAGCCTCCTCTACTTTGTTTTACACTGGTATCATAGATTTCCCTCCATTACCCCCTTACAATTGTGCATAAGATTCACAGATATGGCCCTGGCTGGTGTGGCTCAAGTGGATTGAGTGCTGGCCTGTGAACCAAAGGGTCGCTAATTCGATTCCCAGTCAGGGCACATGCCTGGGTTGCTGGGCATGTCCCCAGTGGGGGGCACACGAGATACAACCACACACTCATGTTTCTCTCCCTCTCTTTCTCCCTGCTTTCCCCCCTCTCTAAAAATAAATAAATCTTTAAAAAAAGATTCACAAATCTGAATGAGAAAGGTAAAACTCATCAACATAATACTTACCTGCCAAGATATACAGGCAAGGTGTGGAAAGATAAAAAATGACTGCCTCCTGAAATAGCGTTTCTGTGAGAGAGGTGGGGAGTGCAGGGAGGGAGGGAGCAACAGGTTCCCTGAGAGATACTCTGGCCTTGGTCCTGAGTAGTACATAGGACTTAAGACATCAAGTAACTAAAAGTGTGAAATGGTGATCAGAGCACTGTTAAATTGAACATGATGGGAGAGAAGAAGAAAAAACTCGAAACTCATCACATGTTTTTTCTATTTTAGAGTAAGACACTATGACAAAACTAGGCATTATTGGAGAACAAAGAAAGAATTCAAAAAGTAAACAACATGCAAGATGCCTGGAGACTGATTTAAAAATAGAGAGAAAACAAGAAACCACCTTACCTATTGTTACTTCAGGTTAAGTGCTCCCAAGCACTTACACTTTGAGGAGAGGGTTACAGAGAGCGAAAAGGACCTTCAGTGTGGCGAAAAGGCAAAATGGAAAAAAGTGAAGATATCTTTGGTGAAATAAAAAGATACTCCAGACTGGGAATAGAGAAAAGCCGTAAGGCACAGCACGGTAGACAAAAAAAAATAAAAAATAAAAAATTAGGCAGGAGCAACTTGCAAGAGATTGCAAAAAGTCAATAGAGTAAGAGGCTCTTTCGCTCTATCAAAGGGAAGCCATTTACAGCATCCGACGACCCACTTAATCACAGTCACAGGGCTAAAAAGGAGATGGTCCATAGACTGAATGAATCCTTTGTCTTCTAAGGAGATTCACATTCCCAAACCAGAATTGTGAAGTCGGCAGGTCAGAGGTACTAGATCAAATAGTGGTAAACATGATGCTCTGCATCTAATCAACAAACCAGGAGTAGATAAATCACTGGGTCCAGATGGTATCCACCAGCCAGTTTTGAAGTAACTCAAGGGTGAAATTGTTTTGGCCAACATGTGTAGGCTGTCTTTACAAACAGCCACTGTGCCTGAGAGACTGGTGCTTGTCAATGTGATTCCTATTCATAAGAAGGGTTCCAGAAGGGACCCTGGGAAGTAAAAACAAGTAAAACTCATTTCCATATCAAGTAGGTTAGTCTACTTCACAATGAAGTTGAAATCACTGCATATTTACAAAAATGAAGCCTATGGGGAAGAGAGAAAACCAAATATTTTGGCAAAGGAGGAAAATCATGGTCATGTAATAAACCAGAGCTTGTGGAGTGGTCAGGGCAAGGGGAGAAAGCATTTGAAAAAATAGGACCCTGAAGATAAAATTTATAGAGGTGCTAAAAACACAACAGAAAGCATTAGCATGTACCTATGCTACTATATACTGGCAATATATCTTAAAAGATACAAAGAAGATAAGCAAAATTCAGAACTTAGATAAAAAGAGCAGGGTAATTATTTGAGAGAAGTCAGGGAGACAAAGGAAAATAAATTAAAGTTCAGTGTGGGACGATGGGAATATTATTTCTTTTAATCAAATATATGGAAAGGCTTTAAAAGTGTTCTTTTTATAGCCTGCTGATATACTAAACTTACTCACTAAACCTGAGGAGGATAGCAATGGCTCCCTTATGCACTCCTTCAACTTTTGAGACAACCCTATAATAAGCAAAGGAATCACTGGTGTAACAGAAAAGAAAAGAAACATTTAAAGTCTGTGAAATTTACTGTAGAATTTTGGAGCCACCCTCTGGGACATAGCCTTTATTTTGCACACAAATACTCCAGTTGCATATTTAACCAACTCTTCTGTCTGATTTCTAGACATTCAATTCTGCCCTGGGTTAAAAAGGACAAAGAGTGAACCCAAATCAATGACAGCAGAAGTGACAGCTGAAAAGGGAGACTGAAGCAACAGCAGCAGAACAGTCTGGGGCCATTTAGTTTAGGGGCAAATTGTTCCTCATACTTCAAAGAACCCTAAGGACATTACTGCATTAGGGCACCTAATTATTAAGTTATTAAATAATTTTCATGATGATGACCCTGGGTCTTCTTTAACTGATTAATTAATGGTTTTTATCCTTCTGTTTAATAAGGCAGGAATACAAATATTTCAGAAATATTTCCACTGAAATGTTTACAACATTTTTTAAAAGTCTGCTTGACATGTGAAAGGACAATGATCCCGATAAAAATCTCTTACTCAAAATATATCCTTATCCCATGAAGCAAGATAGTGAACACATTATTTTAAAGCCACAAGTGTAATGTCAACCATTGTTACAAGCTGTAACTCAAGTGCTTCTGAAAAGTTCTTCATGTATTCAGAAACAGCATATATTTAGGTTCTCTGAATTTGTGTTCCAAAAAAACAACATTCATTTCCCTTCCACCTAAGTGTGGTGCCCTTGCCGGAGACACAACTGCGTAGAGAGCTGACCCATGGAGCAAGGCTATTTTTCCTTTAAAAAGGCATCAAACAGATGATTCATATTACCAAAAATAATCCCAGAAGATTTAGAAGGCAAGAGTTAAGTAAACACAAAAATGAGGTTTATTTCTCAAAATGGCCTTATTTATTTCTTCAAACACATATTTTCCAATTTCAGAAGAGACGCTGCCAACTGTGCTTCACACCATTCTTTATTTCTCTCAAGACAATTTGTGCTTGGTAAAGGAAATAGATCTGAAACATGCAGGGACAAAGTCAAGCCACTGCACACACCAGAAAGGTATCATTGCTCGTCTTGAAGTGTCCCAGGGGGATGAAATAGGACAAAATCCTGGGTAACATTGAAGGCCAAAGTAACAAAGTTTTCTGGAAAACAAAATTGCATAAATTTATATTGTTCATTCTCCAATACGTTAGACTACCCAAGTGCAAAAGTTGCTTATCTCTTGCAAAAGAGAACAATATAGGATTCTGAGTAAGGAAAAGAGCCCAAAACAAATTATTCAATACATAAAATAATGGAAACAAAACCCTTGAAGAAAACAAATAGAAAAGAGGTAGGAAAAAACCGTGAGTGGCTCACTTTTTCACTCCAAAAATGCCAGCGTACCAAAAGTCGCATGCCCTATCTGTACCATATACGTGACACAAACACAATACAAATGTTCTACATTTGAAAGTACAAGAGCACTTTTACAACTTGAATGCCCTCAGTCTAGAGATTGAAATTGATATAAATCCATCACCGCTTCCAGTTTCATAGGATGTTTTATAAATGGACATATGTGTGGTCCTAGATGGCACTTAGCACTGATATTTGGAGATCAATTCTTTAGAACAATGCTCTCTTAACACTTCCTACTTCTTAGCAGGATCAGACACCAAAAGCGCCAGAGTAATGTCTTGCTAAAAAGAAGGGATAAAAAGCTTACAATATTGCCAGCATTTCTGAGAGGAACAAACATCCTCTGTGAGGACTGTCTTGAAAACAGCCCTCTGTGATTGCTCAATCTTTATTTCATGAAAACTGACACAATGATGACTTTTCAGTGAAAACTTCATAAACTCCTTGTTTCCTCTCGGAGTGATGAATGACTGCTGCTGTGGTTCTGGACCCCCTCAAACTCCTGTCCATTACATAGCTGTCTCCCACTACAAAGATCAGGTAAGTCAAGTCAGGATAGTCAGGCTAAGGTCAGAAAATGGGTGAGGAGGAGTAGAGATGATTCTGTTTGGTAAAACAAATGGTGGTGATGGTTTGCTATTTTGACAGAAGTCAGGGGCATGGGTAGCGAGAATGCCATGGCAGAGACGCCAAGGGCTGCCTGGGTAAGTCACTGTCAATACTAGGCCTAGTTCAGGAATAAGAATTAACCATACATGTATGCCCTCACCCAATGGTTTAACAAATAATGTTTTGCCCTGGCTGGTGTGGCTCAGTGGATTGAGCGCAGGCCTGTGAATCAGAGGGTTGAAGGATTCCCAGTCAGGGAACATGCCTGAGTTGCAGACCAGGCCCCTGGTAGGGGGTGTGCGAGAAGCAACCACACATTGATGTTTGTCTCTCTCTCTCTCTCTCTCTCTCTTCCTCCCTCCTCCTCCTCTGTCTAAAAAGAAATAAAACCTTTTTTAAAAAAAATTGTTTCAAATGAAGTTAAAGACAACTAAGCACTACTAGAGCCATCATACGGAATAAACTAAACACCCTCTTTGGCCAACTCATTATAAGTCACATATCATACAATTCATCTATTTAAGTAGACAATTCATTGGGTCTCAGTATATTCAACAAGTTGTTAAAAAAAAGAGCTCTGCAAACCACCACCATTATCTACTTCAGAACATTTCCATCACCACAGAAAGAAATTTTACACTTATTAGCAGTCATCACTCCCTCCCCTTCACTCACCCACACACATCAGCTGTGGAAACCACTCATCTATTTTCTGTGTCTACCGATTGGCCTAATCTGGACATCTTTATAAAAGGAATCATACAACACACAATCTTTCTGTACTGGCTTTTTTCATGAAGCATAAAGTTTTCAAGGTTCATCCATGTTGTAGCATGTGTCTGTGTTCCATTCTTCTTTACAGCTGTATAATATTCCATTGATATTGTATTTTGTTTATTCATTCACCTCAGTTGGTAGACACTTAGGTTACTTCCCCATTTTGGCAACTGAATCGTGCTGCTACAAACATACTTAAATTATACTATTTGAATTTTGATGCTGGATGCAAGTATTGATAGGAAATCCTCTTTTTATCACTAAAATCATGGTAGTCTCCAAATTTAGCTTTTTTTTTTTTTAACCCAAATGGTTTTGATTTTCTTATATATACCCAGAGGTGGAATCTCTGGGTAATAGAGGCCAAAAAGTCTACGTTGAACTTTTTGAGAATCCCCCACCCCTTTTAACTCCAAAATTAGAAATTCCATCTGACAGGCCTGAGATATAAGCTTAACACAAGTTATTGGTCTCCACAAACTGCTCTGGCCATGAGAAACAATGACATTTAAATTGGGAGTGATGACCAAAATAAAACAAACTCCAAAACATGGGTTTTAATTCCTCAAATAAGAAAACACATTTAAATTTAGTCACTACTTCCTGTTTTCATCCTAAAATTTAGACAAGGCATTCTGAACTTCAATACACACACAACTATAAAAGGGGAATGAAATAGCAAATAAGAATCAGATACTCCCTTTTCTTTAATAGCTCTCATGTAAATTACATCTTTCAGTAATAGTTAAATAATTATATAATCAGCTTTCTGGATCAGAAAACAAATTATCCCAAAGATATCTAGATATGAATGTTGCTGAAAATCTAAGAACATTCATTGTTTTTAACACAGCTAAAAAAAATGCTTCTGTAATAACTTAAGACATTTAAGACACTCTCATTTTCTATCAAGAGACCCTACTAATGGAAACATTACCAACTCATTTTTAGGAGAATAACTTGGGTGGATAAAATGTCATTCTTGTGAAAGATGGTAGGAAGCAGCAACTGGCCTTTCTGTGGAGAGTCACAGAGCTCGTTGATTTTTCTTCATACTGAAACTTTTTAAATTCATTACTCAAGCTGTTGGGCAGAGCATTTTCCCTGATCACAGCTGCAGATTTTTAGCCCCAAAGCCAAGTAATTTTTCACAACTTCCCAATTTCTTTTTTCTTAATGTTTTATTCTATTTCACCTGTAGTGTTGGTGACTGCCTGTAAATAAACCCTGTAGTTTCCACCTGATTTTTAAAACTTTATCTCCTTATCCAAATTTCATTAACCTTTCACCACTACCCATGCTTGCTTTACCTATATCCACACTGGCTAACTTTTCTTTCTCCAGTCACTCCATGAACATTTATTGGGTACATAACATATGTCAGGCATGGTGCCACATGCAGAAGATTTTTAAAAAACCCCACACTTTCTGCACTTGAGGAGTTCAGAATCTAGTATGGATTATTCCAACAACCTATCCCTTCCTGTTTCCATTCCCATCCCAGTGTGACCATACTTTGCCAGGCTTCCGTGTCGAAACGATCTATTCCAGAGCCTGTTGATTGTGAGACCTGGCTGTCTTAACCCCAGGAAACCCTCTGGCAACTCTATCATACTCAAATTATTCCATGTTTATTCTGATACTGGACACAAACACTGGTAGGAAAACCTCTTTAAAGCAAGAATATCTGAAGAATCTTCACTCTCAATTTAATAAACCAGACATAGAATAATTTTATTTCCAAAGGTATCTCAAACCTACAGGCTATGATTTTTTGCCTTCAGTTTTTGGTAGAAAAGGAAGCAAGACTGTTAAAACCTGTAAATATGCACTGTTTTCTGCATTACTCATCCTTCCTAAATAGTTGCAGCTGTTTCACATGCTTTTTCTGCAAAAAGATGGAGCAACATCCTATACTGGGTGTTAGGTTAGAGGCATACTTTTTAGATAGTTAAGATCAGAAATGGCAAATGACTAAATAATGAAATGTTAAGCAATCCCTCAAGAGCTGCAGAGAAAGGACATAATACTATATAGCAAACCATTCATCAGCCCTCCTAGTGTTTACATGCTATCAGGGCAGCCTTCTCCAGGCCTTATCAGCATCATAGATTTCAGGTCCAAAGTATGTAATAAAAGCACGAATCAGGTATGCACCAAGATGATTCAAGTTTAAAAGCATTTCAGATCATAATATCAAGTTCCAAGACCAAAGCTCCAAATGTTATCGTTACATAAAAGCACACATGTTTTCAATGGTTCAGTTCAGTGGTTCTGAACCGATCTGGATGCAGTGGATCCCCAACCTGAGGATCTTAGAGATACTTCCAAAAATCTATGGATTTATATGTCTGCCAAGGACTTTCAGAACACTGAATACTGTCTCACAAAACACACCAGTTTTCTCAGACTACAAAAGGTTGGGATCCACTGCAGCCAACGAAGCACTACTATGAGGGCAGAAAAAGAGGCAGGTAAACCTCAGTGAGCTGGTGCATTTAAGACAAATTATCAAAATGATTTATAAGATCTTAGTGAATCCTTCTCACTTATTTACTCAGCAAATGGTCATCAAAGATGACACCAAACCAATGTTCCCTTAGGGCCAAAAACAGAGTACAAAGGTGCACAGCATCATTTAAAGACCAATGATGAAAAAGATCAGAAACCTTGGTCCTGCTAGTGACTCTGACACAATGCATCAGAATGATTTGGGGCAAATATCCCATTCTGTGGGTCTCCATGACTTCATCTGTAAAATGACCTCTGACCTCTACTCTGACTCCAACATTCAAAGTAGCTCTAATATCCTGTATTGTTACCATGATTCTGTTTCTCAGGGGCACCCATGGGCCTCCTGTGGGAAGGCAGGCCTGGCAAACCTCAGCCCCCCCGCAATGTGATCCAAGTTCTGCTAGTGACCATTTTTATTTTATTCACCTGCACATGCTCAGAGCCACAGTACATGGTTGAGATGTTCTCAATACTTGTCAGATGAGCACTGGTTGGTGTGACTCTGTTGGAATGTCATCCCATAAACTGAAAGGTTATGATCAGGAGGGCACATGCATAGGTTGTGGGTTAGGCTCCCAATTGCGGTACACACAAAAGGTGACTGACAGATTTTTTTTCTCTTTCAAATCAATGTTTCTCTCCCTCCCTTCCCCTCTCTCTAAAAAAGTCAGTAAACATGTCCTTGGTTGAGGATTAAAAAAATAAATAAAAATGTAAAACAAATACTTGCCAGATGAATGTGAGGGCTGGAAAGTGCCTTCAGAGCAATAGATGTAGACCAAATCTCTCGTTTCTTAGTCAACTGAGGTCCACACAGGTTCTTAGGAAGATCCTCTGATTATCTCTGATTCCTTCTGCACTGTACTTTTTCTTCCCTAACCCTACCTCTCCAAATTCAAAGGAGATTCTTACATTCTGCATTGAGTACCAGGCCAAATAAAGTAATAGTTATTTTTATAAATTATGAGATTGAACTCTGGCCAGGTAGTTCAGTTGGTTGGATCATCGTCCTGATGCACCAGGGTTGTGGGTTTGATCCCCCATCAAGGCACATATAGGAATTAACCAATTAGTGCATGGCTGGGTGGAACAATAGGCCAATGATTCTCATTCTCTCTCTCTCTCTCTCTCATTCTCATTCTCTCTCTCCCTCCCTCCCTCCCTCCCTCCCTCTTATCCTCCCTCTCATAAACAAACACACAAACACTGTGTCTACCTTTGCAGGGTGGTTCAGTTTGTACATTCCACTTTACAAATGCCAAAAGCTGGGGACCAGCAAGTTCATTACATCCGTAGGGCTGGAAGCTTGCCAAAGCTCATTGGGGAGGGGGGCATTTGTAGAGAAAATAAACAGGGTCCCTTTGCAGATATTTGCTTTAGAAGCCAACTTAAACTTCCACCATGGACAAACAGAATGACTCTCACTCTGTCCAAAGGTGAAGGACTGACACACAGTAATGAATTAAACAGTTAATAAAGGAAAGCAAAACATTCTTCCATGGCCACTGCCAGGCTCACCTACCCTCAGTGCAGGCCTGACGGGACAGAAATAAAGTCTATAGGAAGAACTTCATAAATTGTATTCAAGCAAAGTACTTACCTTATGGGAGTCTCAGTTTACACTATCAAAATTAATATGTTGTAGGATACTTCCGCTCTAATGTATTATAATCTTTCCCTATCTAATTTTTCATTTAAAAGAATCCAGAGAAAATCACTTGCAACCGATTAGGGTACTACAATCCTAAGGAGTGTTCCAATAGCCACCAAAACTGAAAGTCAGCAAGACTAACATAACCTGTTCACATTACCATAAAGGGCCATACTTGAAGCCCTCTTACTATGAAAAGGCTCCATGAAAAGTATGCTGAGATGATCCAGAAACTTCTCAATACTGAATCTGGACTTTATGAGTTAATGTACTTTCAAAACATAGGGGGTCTGTGCTTATATCATTGGTACTTGTCCTATTCTCCTCTCCATGATAGTCTCTCTCAACCAGATTGTTTAAGAAGCACTTACCAAGTGCTACAAGGTAATCCAGTTATCTCAACTGAGATATTCTACTGGTAAGTAACTTTTAACTGTCTTACCCACTAGTGCCCAGATAAACTAAGTTTTACTAAAGGGCTGCGTTGGCCCAACTTAGAGCTTAGCCTCAAGACTCCAGTTTAAAACAGTACCCTGTGACTGGGAGCTGACCTACCCTAGTGCACCCAGCAAGCCTGCGGCTGGCCAGCTCCAGGGAGGAGAAGCAAGTATTCAGTCTTTCTTACCTCCCATTACCCTTCGGTCACACATTCTTGTCAAGAACTCTCCACACTCTGAATCTCATTATGCTTAGGGCACGGACTGTAGCTTAAGGCACTTAGAAAGCCCTCCATGACCTCTCCTATTTTAGCAAGTGAGACACAAGGCTGAGTGAATGAATACATCTCCTAGAAGCAAGCAATTCCCTTCCCTAACCCCAGAAGAGGATTTCTGTAATCTTGTTAAGCCTCAGAAAGTAGAAAAGGGACCTAAGGCACAGATGGATTAAGTGACTTACCCAAGGTCATTCAATATATCCCAGGAATCAGTCTCCTAGTTTCAAGTCCACTAAACCACATGCCATAATAATAAACACATAAATCTGATTCTAAACACCTAGTGTATACTAGCTGGACATTTCTGTACAACTTGAGTATTATGGTATTCCCTATGCCGACGATATTTGATCACTGGGCACAAAACCATAATTCAAACTTCAGCCTCTAGCACTGCAACTGGTTTTAAAAAACAAAATGCACACATAAAACAGAAAAGAGCATTACTTTGCTGGTCTTGTTGCTCCCTGAGAAGAGGTACACAAAGAAAAAAAGATTCGCTTTATTGATCATTTCAAAAACAAAATCATTGACAGGACCTGAAAGAATGCAGCTGAGTTTTTTTGCATTCAACTTTCATGCAGAATGCTCTAAGGATAGGCAGGTAACTCCTCCTAGGGAGTGAGCCCTGCTTTTTACTTCATTTGTACGTGTAGCCAAGAAAATGGGAATTAATGTTCACAATGACAGCCCTGAGGTACAAACAGAATCAGACTCAATTCTATTCTCTGTGGTTCTTTTTAAACATCAGTATATATGACTCTTTTTTATGACATTCTTGCCTCTTTGAAAAGTGCTCTTCTAACCTATTCAGAACCTGCTGAGCCAGGAGATCAACCTGATGGTGCCTCATTATTCAACCTTAGGCTAAGTTATATCTAGCAAAGAGTTTCAAGTTCACTTGAGATTTTTTTTGAAGCAAAACTATTTTAAATCATTTTTAATTATGAAGTTCTTTTTGTGAATATACTGTTTCCTGTCCTTAGGGTGACCATAAATTATAGTCCACACCAGGACACATTTGAGAGTGAAAGGAGGTGCTATTAGCAATTATGCTGAGACAACAGGTGTGAACTTGGACTGTGCTGGACAAACCGGAACAATGAGTCTCTCCCTTACCTCTAATCTTTCAAGAAAAGCATCTATTTGCCAAAATTCTTTTGAATGAAAGGGTTCAAAAATGCTAAAAGGGTTAAAAGAATGTGTAACTCTTAAACTCCATGTCATCTATCTTCCAACTGTGAATCATCTTGAAACAGTACTGGAAATAAACTGGATGTGCTATTTTTTTCTTCTGGCAGCCTATGCAGTCTTAATTTAAGCTCAATTAACTGGATGGACAGTCCAGGATCCACAATTAGGATGCAGGAGGCCTCCCTGAACAAGACATCCCGGAAATGGCAAGGTGGCACACTTTACAGTACTCCATACATCTGACCTGCCCATAGGCCGCATCCTTTCCATCCTCCACACCAAAGTCCAATAGGTTGTTTCCAATTCACAAAAGCACTGTTAATAAAAATTAACCATGTTACAATGTGTTTTGTATTCTCATGACTTACCACCTAAAAGATATGGTAGATTCATTTAGAGCTTCATGTTCAAAATTTCGAAGAGCATGGTAATTTTTCTACCTAAGAAAATACTGAGAAAATTACTTCAATATAATATAAAATTAGGTGACACTTTTGTATACTTTGACATGGCTTCTATATTTTGTTCATATATCCAAGAGTAGACCCTACCTTATACACAGATGTGTACATGGAAGATGTCATAAGTTAAGAGTACCTTACAATATGCAAAACCAGGAAATTAATTTTATCCTACTTATAATTAATTTTATATAAAACCACATCCTTTAATTCTCCCCCTAAGCAGGCCATACAATTAATTTAATCCTGATTAGTGCTATATGTTTGCTTTCAATCCTGTTACTGCATTCCTTTATGCAATCAAGTGCTCTTTAAAAAATTAGTATATCAGTTAAATTTGCCTCCTCTGAGAAAGGTTATGACCCATTTACACCCTGTGGGGCTTCTGACCCTAGTTCCTGTTTTTCTTATATTCCTGTAACGTTATAGTTCTCACAGAAGCATTGTCACTTAAATGAGATAACCAGAGTATATCTTACATGGTATTAAACGTGTGCCCATTAGAGAGTTTGAGCTAAAAGAAGAAAAGTAGTATAATATTATGATGCAATTGATAAAGAATGACAGGAAAACCTACTCAAGAACATCAAATATTTTTTTAAATGCGTCGCTTGCATGGTGAATTATAATGCTTGTTTCTCAACCCATGGTACGATTCTCTTCAAAATGAATTTAAATTAAACACCCTAATATTTACAAAGCTTCCATTCCAGAATAAATAATACTTTCTACATATGAACATTCAAATGTGAGCTCTAGAACAGTAAATAACTCGTTAGAGGTAAAGTACTGGGTATTCAATTTTCCTAAGGGATTGGAGGCAGGAGACGGAGGTCAAGAATTATGGCTTAAATACATTATTTTCATCAGAAAATTGTTTAGCAGCCTATGAAACAGTCAACCAATGAATCTGAAGTCCAGCACTCACAGCCCAGCTGTGACTAATATTACTATTAACAATCCACCATTCAAAAGGTAGACCAAAATAATTAAACTCAACTTAATTTTTAAAAAGGCCAAATTACTCCCATATGATTGCTTTTAAAATAAGCAAGTTTTGTCAACTAGTTGAGTACTTAGTTAAAAATGGAAGTTGACAAGTTAGATTGAGTGGAGGTGGGAGGTCAGGTTTCTCAGGCCAGTACATATGAAAACAACATTTCAAAGGCAACTGTCTTCTTACCAAATACTTTCAAACAAAAACAGAAGACCTCCTCACAACCCACCCACATAGCTCCAAAAATAAATTGTTGTCCTGAGAATACATGATATGCAATCTGAGGTTTCTGTTCACCTCAGCAGCTGCAGCAGCAAAATCTGTCCCCCAAATTTTCTGGCAAAGTCAACAATCTGTTTTGTCTTTTACTGTCAACCCAAAACAAAACATGGTTGGAAGGGAGGGAGGAGGTAGTTATTTTGCAAGAGATACTTTAGAGTTCTGGGCTTCTTTTATTTGATGGGGTGGGGAGGAAACAATTTTCTAGAGAACCACTTGAAATAAGAAAGCAAACAACTAGATATAGAACATAGGGAAAGCTCACCGTTTTGGCTAATCTGCATCACTTGACAGTTCCTATACCTATAAAAATTCTTCAGGTTTTTGTAGATTAGGGATCATTTTTTTCATACCTTCATTGTCCCAGGGGGACAGTTCCATAATCTCTACTTTTCAACTTGGATCACATTTCCAGGCTTATAAGAGATGCTTTAAATACTCCAGTTGTGTAATAAGTCTTTTTTCTCCTTGGATGTTCTTCAGCCTCTAGAAGCCACTTCCAGATTTAACTAATTTCCCTTCCAAGGATTGAATGAGCACTAGCCCAGTAACTATTGGAGGACCTAGTTCTACATTCAGAAAAATTCCATAGACTTGCTAACCAAAGAAATGTTCTTTTAAAGACTGTACTCTTGGGAGGGGGAAAAAAGCTGGAAGCAAAAAGGAAGTTTCAATTACTTTGTGAAGTGAAGCAGAAAAATTAAGTGAGATCCAAGCAAACTTTATTAGCTATGACAAGCAGTCCTTAATGCTTTTGTTTCATTAGTGCTCTGAAAGTTTTACTAAAATATTTGAAAAATTCATCGAACCAAGGCATCCCATTGCTGTGTGTCTGTATGTGTGTATGTGTATACTCACATATGAAATTAATTTTTAGGCAAATTACCATTCATTGTGTTTTACGAACACCATTAGGAAATTAAGAAAAGTCTTAAGCCTTCTTCCTGTTCAAATATAAAGGTAATTGTAAACTGTGGCAAATTTAAAAACTGTTCATCAAAAGCCTACTTTAATTCTTGACACCCGGGCCTAGGCTAACCTCAGTATCTCTTCGAGTCTGTCATAACCACTAGAACAAACCAGACATGATATAACTACAGATCGTTAAGAAACAGTTTGTATTCAGTTATATTCCTAAAGCAAATATGCAGTCCTGAGACTCACAGTGTTTATTATTTAAATTACTTTCAGTTTCAGGACTAAATATTCAAGACACATATATTAACGCACTCTTTTGCTTTATTCAAATAACTATTGTCTTTTGGGGGAAGTCAGCATCCTCCCTGGCCCAATGCTGAAATATGGCGTTTTGTTATCTAAGCAAACGTATCAAATAAAAGCCTGCAGCCATCAGTTCTAAAGTAAAGCCACCTTTATACAAGAAGCTTGTTCTTAATGGGCATACCATTTCTTTGACAGGAAAAAATATGCTTGAGTTGATTTCTCTTTTCCAAATTGGTTAACAGAAACATAATAAACCTTAGGCCATTATGCCACTTACTATGTTTCCCACAGGGAGAAACAATTAACTTACCCAACAGAAACTGAGGCCCCCAAGATAACCAATTTACTTTCAAGAATATTCTAAAAGTCATTCTAAAATTGAATCAGAGGCTGCAGGTGATTTCATACAAATGAGTACTGCTCCTACCATAAATGAATGCATTCATTCCTTCAACACCCTGCCCAAAAACCAAGGCACTTTACCAACCCTGGCTCAACAGTTTGAAAGAGGTTACATGATACCCGAATTTTGCTTTTAAATTTCAGAGAGGCTCTGTTTTGTAAGGAGGCCCTAAGGGTATAAATTAAGAGTAATCATAACATGCTGGTATTCATTTTCCAGAAAGAATTCTGCTGACCCCCTCTCTGAGGCTTAACACTTGGAGCCCTCTCTAGAGTCATCTACAACTACTTGTGACCACGGATCCTCCCATAGCCAATCAGCTTCGGGGTTACTCCTGATAACCACAACTCAGATGTTCAGAGAAAACACCAGAAAACGTAGTTTCTAGTTCAATAACAACGTTGTCTTAACTAGCTAGCTCCTTCAGAATTCTTCCTGGTTTTAACATTTTCTGGAAATGATTAAAAATCAAGACACATGGCATAAAGGAAAATGTGTGCACTCTCTCTCTCTATCTCCCCCCTCCACACACCCCCCACCACACACAGTAAATTATGAAAGTTTTTTAAATCCAAAATATAATAAGATATTTTTGCTCTACTGCTCCATGTTAGAGAAAAACAACTGTGGTGTATATTTACTAATAAACAAACCACTATCCCTTCATTTTTCCTAAAGAAGATTGTGTTATTTAAAAATCCTGGTTGCTTTTTAAAAAATATTTTATTTATTCATTTTAGAGAGAGGGGAAGGGAAGGAGAAAGAGGGGGAATAAAACATCAATGTGTGGTTGCCTCTCGTGTGCCCCCCACTGGGGACCTGGCCTGCAGCCCAGGCACATTCTCTGACTGGGAATCGAACTGGTGACCCTTTGGTTTGTAGGCCAGTGCTCAATTCACTGAGCCACACCAGCCAGGGCTACGTTGCTTTTTTTATTAACCAACATCACCTCGATAAATTCAATAAAAATATCATAGTTACTAACCATTACATTTACAAGGTTAGATATTTTGCATCTCCTAAAATACTTCTCTGACTCTCTCATTTACAACCTGTAAGTTTTTAGAAGTCAAAAGTTATATGCAGATTTGACTATGTGCAAATCACACTGTTTAAGGGTTAACTGTATTTAAAAGTTTCTGCTCAAGAAATACATATCCTAAAGCTAGGAAAATCAGTTATTACTTAAAGGTCACAGACACCAAGATATGTGTCACTTATTGTCCTAATATGGAGTTTGTCTTCTGGACTGTTAAAAAAACTTTATAAGAATCAACAATGAAAGCAATTTTTCTAAAGGCATAATTCCTAGTTATATCATAGCTAAACAGGGCCTAGCGGTTGGAGCAACAAAAATTTAAAACTTAACATGAATCCAGTTTTTACTGGTGGGGTTAATATTTACTACAAACTGTCATGTCTACACTGCACAGTAGGGAAAGTGCTTAGAGAAAAAGATGTGCCAGCTCCAAAAAGAGGATCCTCTCAAACTCCCTCCCTTTCCTTATCAATTTCTTTTTCCACTAGCCCACTGTGTCCTCTTTGAAAAGTCTACCTGCTTTGAAAGTAGAATGAAATGAAAATTCCCCACTCCCCAACTTATGACTCAGAGGTTAAGCTGCACTAATACTCACAATTGCTGAACTGGAAGCTTTGCAAAACCCTTTGATAAGGTCTCTGGTACAAATTAGGGGCATTTTAGGCGTTTACGTAAAAAGCAAACATACTTTAAAAGCAAGCAAGCACATGTCTTACAAACTGCTGCACTTCCTGCTTACCACTTTTTTGAAAGTCTCTGGGAGTTTAGATAGCAAGCTTTGATAGTGCAAAGCAAATGTCAATATTGTGCTCCTTAGTGTGTGGCTTTTAATATCCTATTGTCGGACAACATTAAAACGAAATGATCCTTATAGCTTTCCCTTTTGAATGTTTGCCAGTAACAGAGATATGTGAACATGTGCTATTTCTCAAAATGCTCTGAACTCTGAGTATCCCCATTAACATTTTATTGACACGTTTTCAACTTCTACACCAGGCCCACTGTTGTGGCAATCAAAGGAATTTGAGATAGAATCTCTACACTCCCACTTATGTTCTGCCTGTACAACAGGCAGGTCCTGGATTACAAGGAAAAGCATTCCTTACTAGATGTTCATCCTCAGATAAAGAAAAAAGAGCTAAAAAGAATCAAAGCAGCTACCTGAGTACTGATTTCTAGAGCACCAGTAGGAAAGAATAAACATAACTGTGTCCTCTAAGCCTTTTGTTTTCCCCCTTAAAATGGAGCATCATGTTGTTGTCTCCTAGATAGGAACCAGACTCACAAGAAACCAAAGGTAGAGAAGAACACATACATCTCTAATTAGTACACAAAATGGAATACAACAGGACCTCCCATAAGTTATTCTGATGTCAGTTTTACATACTATTTTTAAAATGATTCTACAGTTATTTTTTAAGACTTTATTTATTTTTAGAGACATGGGAAGGGAGGGAAAAGGAGAGGGAGAGAAACATTAATGTGTGGTTGCCTCTCACACCGCCTCCCCGCCCCCGAATGGGGACCTGGCCCGCAATCCAGGTATGTGCCCTGGCTGGGAATTGAACCAGCAACGCTTTGCTTCATAGTCCAGTGCTCAAACCACTGAGTCACACCAGCCAGGACGATTCTAGTTATTTTTTTTTTAAATACAGCAGCATCAATGATCTCAATTAGCTAACACGGACAGTTATGTGTCAAAAAGCTAGGGTCATTTAATCTTCAGTATCAGTGCATGAGTTCACTCACTCAGTGAACAGTGAGTGCCTACTACATGGAAAGCAGGCTTCAAGCTAGGGTTACAAAGTCCCTGCCTTGAGAAAGCTTCTCGTCGTGGGGTTTCCCATTCACCTGGACTGGGGGGCAAACAGTAAGTGATCATCTGACTAAAATGAGGCTGTAGACAGAACCTCAGACATAAGAAAGGGAGTTCACATAGGTTTTCCAAGGTCCCATTTTGGAGTCTATACAATAGGAATGGTGTGAAGAATACAGTCATCTCCAAGTTTACTAGACTCTTAAGTAGTTAATGACATGTCAAGGTAATGAGGGAAAATGGGCAAAATCAGGAAGGTCACTGGTAGACAAGTGACTCCTCCTATCACAGGAAAGTGATGGTAGACTGGGCTGGGCGCTCGAGACATCACTCTGCACACAGAAAGCAGATTAGTGTTTGCCTACAGCTGTTAGATAGATGAGACTAATTGTTATATGGTACAGGGTTTCTTCATTTAGGGTACTAAAAATGTTCTAAAACAGATGGTGATAGTTGCACATGTCTGAATATACTAAAAACCACTGGATTCTACAGTTTACTAAGGTGAGTTTTATAGTATATGACAACAAATCCAGGTGAGGGAGACCCCTGTCCATGATACTTCTATGGCTGCAACCATTTGGTATCATGGGGAAGGATTAGAAAAGCCAAAACAAATCTTCCCTCCCATAGCCAAAGAAGAAAGCAGCCCTACTCTTTATACAAAAAAGGCAATTCATTTGTGTGTAGAATACCATGTTATTCTAAAACTCATGAATACTATACCAAGAGACGTTCTGGAGAAGGCTGCATGAGGGAGGGAGGGAGGGAGGAAGGGAGGGAGGGAGGGAGGGAGGGAGGGAGGAAGGGAGGGAGGGAGGGAGGGAAGGAGTGAGGGAGGGAGAAGCCCAGTGGAAGAAACAAACTAAACACAGAAGGTAGATGGGGGGAAAGAAAAGGGAAATATGCAAAGTCACAAAGAGTCTGGCCAGGGTGAACTGAGAACTTCTTTGATTATGGAAATCTTCAAAAGTTTAAAAATGTCCAATTGGAAGAGTGGCAGGGGGAGGGCAAAAACAACATATAGTTTGTTACACATGTTGAGAGAAAACAAGGCCTAGTGAGACAATCTATTCTATGACCTTGAGAACAAATCAGTGACCCTCTTGGGCTTCCACTTTCAGAATTCAAAGGCAATGTGATTCCTAATTATGCTCAAATCCTCTCATTAATCAAGTAGAGCCCTTAAAGAACCAGAAGCTCCTCATAGCAGGGTTATCACATTGCATTCCAACTTCACAACACAGAAATTTACTATTAGTCATTTAACAGGTATGTGGGTTACATATAAATGGGCTAGCATCTCACATGAAGCATCAAAAACCCTCTGAGTATCCACAGGGTCTTAAGACCTTGGCAAAACCATTGACAAACATTGCTGGTTTAGGCTGTAAAAACTCACCAGGAACTTTCTGGTTTGTTATGAAATTGTTGCAGCCTATTATGAGACTGTTTTTTTGCTGCCCGGTTGGCCAATATAGTCTAAAACAAGTAATATAAACACTTCCACTACCACATACTGCATTATAAAGCATCTTCAAAGGTTCTGACCATTTCAGACCTCAATTTGTAAATACCATCTATCATGCATGACGAAGTATCTCACAGGATTAATGCAATCAATGAAATCCTGCCAACGTTTGTATATTGTGGGATTACAGAAACTGAACTACACACCCCTGGTATGTGTATATGTAGTAGTCTACAGCCTTTTGATTTGCTAATGTGTCCTCAAGGAAATAATTCTAATGGAAGCTGTTCACAGTCAAGTTCTCCGCAAGTACCAAAAGAATCATAGTAACAAAATCAAGGGGGAGGGTAGAGGTGGAGGAGGGAGGTGGGACTGGCTGGGGTGGGGTGGAGGGAAGGGGAGAAAATGCAGACAATTGTAACTGAATATAAATAAATAAATAAATAAATAAATAAATAAATAAATAAATAAGACAGATAGAGGGATTTCGTAGATTTACACCAAAGGGAAGTAGTATATAGAAAATGCAAAATACTTGTCCATGTACTGTAATATACAGATTCTCGAAAACAATTTATTCATAATCCTGGAATAAATAGTATTTTTAAAGGTAAAAGCCACCAACACAAAAACAAAAAGGAGAAAAAGCTCTATAGGAAACCACTTTACAACTGAGACGATTTCCATTTCTTAGAAATATTAAACTGGAGAAACTAAACATAGCTACACATTCTTGAAAATAGCCTGCTTCTACTTGGGAATACCACAGCCTTTGGCCATTTAGCAACCTAATTCTGAAGTTCTGTTCAGGGGAGCAAAGACTCCCTTCTTTTTCTTTCCAGCCACTGAAAAGCAGGCTTAAAAATGAAACAGTAAGAAGTGGCTCTAACCGGTACAACTATTAAAAACAAGTGCCTAGATTTGAACTTTCCTTCATATTGTCCATTTGAACAGTCCTTAAAATATTTTATTGGTCCAGATACTGGTCTAATCCCCTCAATAGCTACAGAATCACAAAAAGTACACTAGGGGATTATGTCGTAGGGTTGCAACAGTAAAAACTCGTTTAGGAAGGGAGAGAAGAATGTAACTTGAAATAAGACAGAGAGAAATGGCCCCTCTTCAAATTTCCCAGCACAGATTTGAGAGCTGTCCTATAGCCAAGTCTCCCCAGGGTTCTCCTAATCCTCGGCAGCCACTGAAGAGAGCCAGGATGAAACTTTTTTCTGAACAAAGAGAACTGAAAAGGGCCAAGTCTCAAAGTCAGAGGCTCCCGGCTTGCCACTGGCTCAAAGCCAAGGAGCAGCCCTGTGTGCTCAGGCCCGATGGCCCTGCAGCTGATGGACAAATAGTAGGCTGGGGAGGGGGTGGGCATGCTCAGGCACAAGCTATCCATCTGACCCCAGGCTCTCTCCTGCTGCCCAGAAAAAACTCCCCAGGGCAAAAGGGCTGCCCACTCTGGCTCCCAGTCCTTGCCAATAGCATTTCACATTTGCCAGACTTGTGACAATGCAATCCCCGTATCTGCCATAATTACCCAGGCATGGGTTGGACGTGGTATGCGTGGGGTGTGCAGCTTCAACTGGCATAAGCATACCTACCTCCATGATGGAATCCAACACAAATATCCTTCGCAGAAGCAGACATCAAGGCTGAATGTTCTCTCAGTGACAAATTATTTAATATGTTGGTAGCTGGGGGTTTTCTTAGCTGTAAAGCAGAATCAGTCCACACACTGCACCAGGATATTGAAAGGAGGTGCAGAGATGGCAGAAAAGCACTCTGTGAAAATAAACCGTGACCTATATTGCCTCGGCATTCTACACACTTCGTTTACAGCCTATCCACTTGCACTTTTGAGCTTGTTCTCTGGAAGTGTTTACTTTGGGCCTGTCTCAAGTGGCTGTAGGGAGGGGGCTGACCATCTTTGCTTTTGTCTGCCCCTCACACGGGACATTGACTGGGAGGCCCTGAGCAGATGATGCTTAATGCCTGGAGCCTGCATGTTGTGACACAGACAATAGTGGGGATACTCTTCTCTGGAGTGTCTTTAACCTGAGAGCAACTGGACCAGCAGAGCAACTTGGTGTTTTGTTCTGCTTTTTTCTTTTCACTCATATATCCGTGTCTTTTAGACTTCTGCCTTCCATCCCATCCCAGCTTTTTTCCACATTTCTTTGAAAAGCTGCTGGTTTCTTTACCAGCATGGGCACCTACTTCCAGGGTCTTGGAGACCTCAAGGATAGGAGACATTAGGGAAAGAGAGGAAAACATGTTGAAGGGAGCTAATCTACAGGACTCCTGTAACTGTGGGATGGTGACCACCAAAGGAATGGGACAGAATCTCAAGGGGGTTAAGAAGCCATGGAGTACAGAGCTCAAGACCTCCCGACATCTGTTGTCAGTGAGGGCACAGCAACCTTTTTTTTTTCTTTTTTAAAGTATATTTTATTGATTATGCTACTACAGTTGTCCCATTTTTTTCTCCCCTTTACTCCCCCCTCCACCCTGCACACCCCTCCCACCAGTATTCCCCCTGCCCCCTGCCTTACTTCATGTCCATAGGTCGTACATAAGTTCTTGGGCTTCTCCATTTCCCATACTATTCTTAACCTCCCCCTGTCTATTTTGTACCTACCATTTATGCTTCTTATTCCTTGTACCTTTCCCCCCATTCTCCCCCTCCCCCTCCCCACAGATAACCCTCCATATGATCTCTATTTCTATGATTCTGTTCCTATCCTAGTTGTTTGCCTAGTTTGTTTTGTTTTGGTCTTTTTTTTAATTATTTTATTGTTGTTCAATTACAGCTGTCTGTATTTTCTCCCTGACCCTCCCCCTACCCCATCCAAACCCACCTCCCTCCCTTGCTTCCACCCTCCCCCCTTGGTTTTGTACGTGTGTCCTTTCTATTACCTCATAAAACTAAAAATGGAACTGCCTTTTGACCCAGCAATTCCACTGCTGGGATTATACCCTAAGAGCCCTGGAACATCAATGCAAAAGAACCTATGCACCCCAATGTTCACAGCAGCACAATTTACGATAGTTAAGTGCTGGAAGCAATCTAAGTGCCCATCAGCAAATGAGTGCATCAAAAAACTGTGGTACATTTACACAATGGAATACTACGCAACAGAGAGAAAGAAGGAGCTCCTACCCTTTGCAAAAGCATGGATGGAACTGGAAAGCATTATGCTGAGTGAAATAAGCCAGGCGGTGAGGGACAAATACTAAATGATCTCACCTTTAGCTGGAGCATAATCAACAAGAAAAAAGCAAACAAAAAAAAATAAGAAGAAAGCAAACAAAATATAACCAGAGTCATCGAAGTTAAGAACAATCTAATAACACAATAGCCAGAGGGAAGCGGGGAGGGGACAGTGGGGAGAAGGGTTTTCAGGAACTACAATAAAGGACACATGGACAACGCAACCTTTTTAACAAAATTTCCTCTCCCACATCAGCACCAATACTCTTTTTTTCTAGCCCCTAGAGTTACCTGTAGACAGTCCAAAGTGCTGAAGCATCTCCCCCATTAGCCAAGATGGCAACAGGGGGAGGTCCTTACACTGAGCATGCCAAAAGGTAGAAATATCAATAGATAGACCCCGCCTCCCGTCTCTGAGCATGCCAAAAGCTAGAAAGGTAATTGGATAGCAAAAAAGCTATCCCCTCCTTTCCAGCTAGAGCACGAAGATTGAGGTGGTCTTTGAAATGGGAGTCCACCATTCTCCCAGGCCATGAGGCACCTGAATAAAACCTCTTTCCTTTTGCACCAGCACCTGCCTCACCAGTTTGGCTTTTGTTGCAGCAGGCAGCCGATCCTCCATTTTTGATCAGTTACACTAAGTCTACCCAAGAGTACCTGCCACCTGACCTCATCTCCCGTTACCATCCGAATTATTGCCTTATTACATTGACCCATATTGCTCACCTCGGCAACAGGGCTGAACTAAGAATTTTAATTTTAAGAGGAATTCTACCTATTTCCTGTCTTTATTGCCCTATCATGAATACCATCTATCAGTTGATCTTCAAATAAATATTTTATGATGCTAATATTAACAGTTAGCAACATGCATGGACCATTTGTTACATGTCAGGCGCCATGTGAAGCACTATATTACCTGTATTAGGTCCTTTGATCTACACAACTCAGTGAGGTGGGTACAGAACTACTATTTCACCCCTTTTGCACATATGAACACTGGAGCAGAGTCACTAAGGAACCTGTCCAAGATCAGAGCTAGTAAGTGGCAGTAATAAGTCTCCAGTGCCTACACTACTTTGTTAAATGTTTTAATGAGACAGTATTCTCATATCATACAATTCACCCATTTAAAGTGTATCCAAAAATGGTTTTTAGTATATTTTGAGTTGTGCAACCATCATCACAACCAGTATTAAAATACTTCCAGCCCTGGCTGGTGTGGCTCAGTGGATTGAGTGCTGGTCTGAGAACCAAGAGGTCGTGGGTTTGATTCCCACAGTCAGGGCACATGCCTGGGTTGTGGGCCAGGTCCCCAGTTGGGGGCGTGCAAAACTCAACTGTTTCTCTCTCACACTAAGATCTTTCTCTCCCTCTCATTGTCCCTCCCTTCCCCTTTCTCTAAAAATAAATAAATAAAATCTTTTAAAAAATATTTTCATAACCCCAAACCATAGTCATCACTCCCTAAAGTGCTAGGCACCCACTGATCTTTCTCTCTCTCCATGGAATTGTCCATTCTGGACATTTCTGGAACTGGAATCATACAATACACAATTCCAGAGCCTAAACTCTTAACCACTACCGGATACTGAGGAAGAATTAATTGGATGTTCATTGACAAATATCAAACACCTGTTCTTTCCCCAAGCCAAAGTCGTTTTACAACAATTTCCCCTCACAACATGAGAACCTGCAACATGCTTCTGCTGTTGGCTGGAGGTGAGACTTGGCAAGAGGTTGCTGGAGCCTTTGGGGAGTTATTAGGAGACAGTACAGCCTAAGAAAATGAGCATAGCCCCTGGAGTCAGAAAGACCTTTGTTTGCCTTACACTCTGTTGATGGGAATGTAAATTGGTATAGCCATGATGGAAAATAGTTTGGCAGTTCCTCAAAAGGTTAAACATAGAGCCCTGGCTGGTGTGGCTCAGTGGGTTGAGCACAGACTTGTAAACCAAAAGGTCACCAGTTCGATTCCCAGTCACCATACATGCCTGAGTTGCAGGCCAGGTCCTTAGCTGGGGGCATGTGAGAGGCAACTGATTGATGCTTCTCTCTCTCTCTTTCTCCCTCCCTTGCCCTTTCTCTAGAAATAAATAAAATCTTTAAAAAAAATAGAACTACCATATAACCCAGGAACTATATGTGTGTTTATATATACACACACATACATACACAACATATATATACATATATAGTCTTCACTCCTATATAATTTTTTTTCAAGAAAATTGGAAACAGCCGTGACTGCTGTAGCTCAGTGGTTTGGGCATCATCCTACAAGCCAAAAGTTCACCAGCTGGATTTCCGGGTCAGGGCACAAGCCTGGGTTGTGGGCCAGGTCCCACTTGAGGACATATGAGAGGCAACCAATCAATGCATCTCTTTGCACATTGATGTTTCTTTCCCTCTCTTTCTAACTCTTTTCCCTTCTCACTAAAAATAAATAAATAGTCTTTTAAAAAATTGGAAAACAGGTGTTCAGACAAAAACTTGTACACAATGGTCACAACAGCACTATTCACAAGAGCCAAAATGAGGAAACAACCCAAAAGTCCATCAAATGTCAAATGAATAAAACAGTGGTATGTCCATACAATGGAATATTATTCAGCCATTAAAAATGCCAGTATATGCAACAATGTGGACGAACATTAAAAATATTAAGTGAAAGAAGTCAGACACAAAAGGTCAGATATTATATGATTCCATTTATACAAAGTATCCACAATAGGCCAAATCCACAGACAGAAAGCAGATTACTGCTTGCCAAGGGCTGGGGGAGATGAGAAGCAGGTGCTTAATGGGTATAAAATTTTAGTTTTATGATGATGAAAAGGTTCTAGAATTAGAGTGGTGATGGCTGCACAATATTTTAAATATACTAAATGCCACTGAATTATATACTTTAAAATGTTAAACTGGTTAATCTTTTGTTATGTGAAATTCACCTCAATAAAAAATGAAACAAACAAGTTTAAAATTTATTCTAGGTTCAAATTGCATGCTGCTTGACCCTATTCAAGTGACTCAGACACATCTCAGGCGGAAACAGGAAGGAGGGATTAATTCTGCAATGTTTTGCAACAATTAAAGAACGTAACACATGAAAATCAGTGCTGGTGTACAGGAAGTTCCCAAGTAAGAGAAGCAATCAGTAAACCAAGAACTGAATCCACCGCCCTCACTCTTTAAGCAAAGATACCAACTCCTATTCTCCACCTGAACCAATGATGTTTCTATAGAGAACAGACTGGTCCCTAAAGAGCAAATGATAGAGAAATCTGTGGCTCCATGAAAACTGGAATGCTTTTACCTGCATATTTGAGTCCTGAATTTCCTTTACAAAACCTTTTCTTTCCCCAATGTCAGCAAAGACCCATTCCCAATCAAGCACAGCATCCCCACAAAAAGTGATGTAGCTCCTAGACAACAAGAAATTTTAAGGCTAAGGATCCATCTATGTCAGCCAATCTACAGAAAAACCTGTAGTCTTTCAAAACTAATAGCACCCCTCTGAGTCCAAAGCATCTTTAGTGTGTGTGGAGGGATTGTAGGGAAAAATACAGAGCAGAGCATTTATATTTTATAAGAAATCCCTCTCTCCAAACTGAAAACAAGGTATTTATTTCCTAGAACAGAAGGGCAGCGTTTTGTTGTTCTTGGAGCACTTGTCTGAATATTTATATGCAATGTGAATGTCTATTAATGAACATAATACCCTCTCTAAGGTGCTGTTTTCCCTTTGAAACAATTCTTTAACATGATTGGGAAAAAAATCCTCATAGACACAGACAGTATGGTGATTACCAGAGGGAAAGGGGGTGGGGGGAGGTAAAAGAGGGTAAAGGGAGGATGAATGGTGATGGAAGGAGACATGACTTGGGGTGGTGAACACACAATACAGTGTACAGATAATGTTATAGAACTGTACACCAGACACCTATATAATTTTATTAATCCATGTCATCCCAATAAAGTCAATGAAAATTGTTTTAAAAATTTCCCAGGAAGGGACAGATTTTGTAATCCACAAAGGGAAAAGTGCACAGAAAAGAGATGGTGACACAACTGAATAGTATTAAGATCTAAGCCCAGACAGTGAAAAGAAGACTTGCCTCCAATATGATATTTTAAAATCCTTACCCAAAGATATGTTTATTGATTTTAGAGGGGGGGGGAGAGAGAGATAAGGAGGGAGAAAAAGAGGGGCAGAGAGAGACAGACAGACATTGATCAGTTGCCTCCCACAGGCATTGCAACCAGGGATCAAGCCCGCAACCTAGGCATGTGCCCTGTCTAGGAATTGAACCTGCAATCTTTGGGTGCATAAGACACTCCAACCAACTGAACAACCCCACCAGGGCCCAATATGCTTTCAATTAATCTATGAAGACATTACATTTGAGGGCTCAAGTATGCAGCCAGCCTTAAACTGGCTCTATCTCGCCACTCAGTCCTGCCCAATGCTTCATCAATACCAGCAATTCTGAATAAGCAATAGATGTTAAACAACCTAAATCTAAAACCAGAAATCAATTCTTTGCATGCTAACTGACCCTCCCTAGCAACGCAAGAGGTCCTTTGGTGAAAGGACAGATTGGTGATAAAAGCTTTGGTTGGTGGGCCCTCAATGGCAGCAGTTCTTAGCAGCACATACAGAACAGGTCATATATGAGCAGCTGCTATGAGGATAAAAGGAATCTACTCTCAAGAATGCAACTTAGGGTATTAATTATTCTCTATTTTGGAAATGTGAATGTGTTCCAATGGAACTGATATATTAGGAAACAATTTGAGCATAATGTGAATCTCACATTCACTTACTCGTGATTTTGTCTTCAAGAAACACTAGGTAAAAGCAGAGAAGTTCAACCAGCTGAAACAAACCCTATAGGAACACAAAAAATGCACACACATCAAGCAGCCACCAACTCAATTATGAGTCACACCCATTCACATTTAGTATTAACATTTTTCCATCTGATTTCAGATCACCTTCCTTCCACCACTTCACAACTCACAAACTGCAATCCTTTTACCTCCACGTTCACAAGCTGGAATTTTCTTACAAAATTAAACTTACTCACACTCCTTGATAGTTAGCCAAATGAGCTGAAAATGTATCTATGCAAAAACCTGCACACAGGTGTTAACAGAAGATTTATTCATAATATCACAATCTGGAAGCAACCAATCTGTCCTTCAGTAGGTGAATGGATAAATCTGTGGTACATCCAGATAATGGAGAATTATTCAGGGCTAAAGAGAAATGAGATGCAAAACCAGAAAAACGCAAGGAAGAAAGTTAAATGCATATGACTAGGTGCAGGAAGCCACACTGAAAAGGCTATATGTAATACTTTATGATTCCATCAGTGGTTGCCAGGGGCAGGGGGGAGGGAGAAATGAATAGCTAGATCACAGGGAATGTTTAGGGCAGTGCAACTACTGTGTGACATTATAATGGTGAATACATGTAATTATATAGTTGTCAAAACCCACAGAATGTACACCATGAAGAGTGAATCCTAATGCAGCGATGGACAGTAGGTGATAATGATGTGTCAATGTAGGTTCATCAGCTAACAGATGCATCCCTCTGAGGTGGGATGCTGACAATGAGGGAGAGACTGTGCCTGTGTGGGGAGTCAGGAGGCATATGGACACTGTACTTTCTGCTCAAATTTGCTGTGAACCTAAAATTGTTCTAAAAATAGTCTATTAAAACATATTAGTGGTGGCTCTTAAGTAAGTTTAAAAGTCCTGTCAAAAACATTTATGATTATTGTGACAATGCAAGATGAAAATATTCTATGGAGAACTAAAAATGCACAAAACATTACACTTTATTATGTCCAAATGAACCTACTACCTAGAGCAAATGGCCTTGTACAAGATGAAAATTTAAAAACCCTAACTAACTTTGATACTTTCTACTCCTTTCTAATAAAACGGAGCCATACATTTTTTCTTTTTTTTTTTTCCTGAAAGGAATACTGCTATCAATTTCCTCAAGGTTAGTAAGTCTCAAGAATCTGTCAAACAATGTCCTTCAGCTAAAGATGGGAGTGAAGCCATACCCTGTTGTTAAATCTGCAGTGAATTAAAGTCATTTCTTTTTTTTTAATTATTTTTTTCCTGAGGATTTTAAAGTTTAAACTTTGAAAGAAGAAAGAGTGAAAAGATGAGATGAGAGAAAACTTTATGGTTACTATAAATGTCTGTCTTCAGTTTGAAAGATTACTTAAGGATGCACAATTACCTGAGTAGGAGCGAGAGCCCAAGCCAAAAGCAGACTCTGGCCATTGTCTAGGGCACATGTAAAGCATTTCCGGAAGGCTTCAGTCCTTGGGCTATCAACTACATGAACTACATGTACAAACAGGCACCTTGAAAGGTCAGGCACCACTCCCCAAAGATGTCAAAGACCTTAAGAGTAACCAGGAGACTTAAGCAGCTACCAGTACAGATGTCAGATCTCAGGCACATTCATCCCCACACCCCTGGGAATCTCTTACTAGCCAGCATTCTCCTTTCTGTCCCACAACCCACTCCCAACAAAACAGAAAGAATACCTGTGCTGTGAAGATGAAGTCAGCTTGAAAACTAAGGCCCTCTCTGTTTAGTCTCTAACCATGCTGGAAAGCACTGCCCTTTCAGGATTCCCTGTAGAAGCCCTTTGGGACTCAAGAGGACTCAAATCAGGGCCAGAGAACCCTCAGCCAGGATTCACAATAAGAGCACACCTATTTGCATAAAATTATTAAAATACATCTTAATACAAGTAATTGACACCTCCAAGAACCTAGTATTACCTCTTACCATTTCCCTGCACCTTTCCAACTTGTTGGTGAATAAAATAAATGTATTCAATATTTATGTGCCACAAAGTCTCTGCCTCACAGGATCATGTCCATTTGGACTTTGTAATCTAGCATTTAGTTCCAGGAATCAGTATTTCTTGCAAACTGGGTGACCTAAAGTAACATCTGCAAATCAATTTTTATGGGGTGGCAGGTCTGGGGAAAAGGAACATGAAAATGTTTGTAATCGAGATGGTCTTAGGAGAAATGTCAGAAACACTACAGGATTCAGTTGTTAAACACCAAGAACAGTTAAAATATGAGGCTCATCCATTTGGTTCTGTTTTTTTTCTTACAAGTATATATTTAGAATCAGAACATTATTAATAATTGTCTTAATAATGGCAACACCTGTCTTTTATATGGTGCTTAGAGCATCTTCACATGCTATTTTCGTTTGTCTTCACCATAAGCCCTGAAGGTATTATCCCATTTTACAGTTACAGAAACTAAGGCTCAGTTTTGATCAGAAAAACAAAGACAAAAATCCTCTTGTATCTAATGAACAAACTGAACTAACAAGCAACATAGAGACAGATTCATAGATGGGAGAGCAGGATGACAGCTATGGGTGGGGGAGGTTAGAGGGTGGAGGGATCAAGCAAAAAGGGAAAAGGACTTATGGGCACACATGTCAGTTTAGATGATTGTGGGGCGAGGGAGTTGGGCAGAGGTGGAAGAGGGTATGGGGAGATAAATGTTAATGGAACAAATACAATTAAAAAAAGAGTAAACAAAAAAAATTCCTCCCCCAAGATGTTTGTAAAGTCAATAAAAGATTCACTGAAGTAAGTACAGAAAGTGCCTAGATCCAAGCTCCGGTACTAGTTAAAATGCAGGCCATCCAACTGCTAAGCTCTTTCTGATGTCCCACATCTACATCCTAAAAAAAAGAAGCAGCTCAAACTAATGTTTGATTTGTGGATGGATTATATATGTGTATGTATTATTAAGCTAATGCTAAAGTTAAAGCACAGTACTGAAATAATACCAACTTTGCACAGGAGAACTGGGATTTTGGCTTTGCTGAGAACACTGATACTTGTTCTTTGTGCATCAGCTTTCCCATGTGGGGGCTTGTGGCTGGAGGTTGGAGAGGAGGCTGTTAAATAGCATTAACAGCACTGGAGTCCATTTTACTTCGGTTTTTCTTTTCTTTCTTTCTTTCTTTCTTTTTTTTTTTAATGTAAGCAGTTCTTTCAAAGGATTATACCAGGGACACAAATGGAATTGGAAAATGTTTAAATGAAGAATTCATATTTGCTTGTTTAAATTAAAATTACTTCTAGGCACATCATCAAGAAACTTTGTCTGGAAAGTAATTGAGCAAAGCACAAGGGCTCTTAATTTTAACATGTAATGTTTCAAAGAGAATGAAAGGGACATGATTTTATTCCTTTTCAAAGAACAGCAATAAAGACCCTGATGATCCTGTATTACATACAATATGTAGCTCTTAATGGTATAAATGGAAATGGGAGGCAGGTGCATATACTCAGAAACTAAAGAACAACCTGAGAAGTGGCTATTAAGTCACAGATCTGTCTATTCAGATCCCCCTCTGCCTCCCTTGTTTTAACAACCACCTCAATAACTAGCAGCGTTATTAAAGTATTAATAGTCCTAATTCACTCTGACACACTTGAAGTACGTATTCTCTGAGTACAAAGGACTATCCCCTCCCCGCTCCAGTTTCTAGCCTGTTTAGTTTGTTTTTCAAACTAGAGCTAATTTTATGCAGAATTCGATTTTAGTGGGGGGAAAGCACTCATATGTTAATCCACTTAGTGCTTCTGGACCCCAAGCTAATTCTCATGGCCATTAGGGGCCAGATTCTGCCTTAATACTTGAGGGGGCCAGCAGCCAGAAGCCCCCGGTCTCTCCTTCTGAGAGGTCAATCAGGGAATGTCATGCAACTTGGCACGGTGGTAGTGGTAGAAGCGGGATCTGCAGTACACAGAGGAGTACCTGCACCCTTGGTGGACAAGCTGTTTAAATCTGCCCAATGACCTAAGAATCAGCCATGCCCTGACAGGATCCTTTTCTCATATATGTCCACTAAATCTCACTTGGCCCCAACATATCAGCCTCAGTTCACAAAAGCAAAGCAGCTTTATGGACAAGGGCCTAAAGTTATCCTTGAGGTGGGCTAAAAAGTTTCTCCTTTGGTCTCTCAGTATTTCCTGCTATTGTAGTAATATTGCATGGAAGAGGGCAATGGATATCAATTATATGCTGCAAAGAATTGTCCTGAAGCATTTTGTAGTGATATTAATTCCTTGTTATTTATAGACGTCTGCCAGAGTGAAAACAGCAGAGAATTAGAAGCAATTCTGGTGAACAAATGTTAATTTCTTGAAATAATTTGGCCTTTTGTATTTTATTTTTATTTTTGTTTATCTTCACCCAAGGGCATTCCTTCATTGCTTTAGAGAGAGAAAGGGAGAGGAAGGGAGACAGAAACATCGATGTGAGAGATGTGAGAGAGAAACAGCGAATGGTCACCGCCTGTACATACCTAGACCAGCCAATTGAACCTGCAACCCTTCTGATACAGGATGATGCTCCAACCAACTGAGCCATGACAACCAGGAAGAGCAAAGGTTAATTTCTGAATATCAAATAAATGAATAAAATCTGTAAAATGCACAGAGGACAATGAGATTTCCACCTTGTTAGTAAATCACAGCTTATGGGTTTGAACTATTATTCTCAAACTCTTTCCTGAAAGGTTTAGGAATAATTGTATAGCACTTAAAAGTACAGGCATCGCCAGATAAAACTAATTAAGTCTATAACTTGTTCTAGAGACAGGGTTTCCTGTAAGTTAGAGCTGGATTTAATTTTATCATTGTACTTCAAAATGTTTGTTAATTATTAATCACATGGCATGTTGGACTTCTGTGGCCGCAGCCCTTCATTCCCTAACTCTAGTGCAACACTGATACATAAGGGCTCAAATGCTTGAACTGCTGTTCCCAAGTTATTTGGCTTCTAACTTTGAACATCCATTTACACTAAGTGTAAATTACATTACTTTCATGTTACACTTAAGTTCAAGAACTAGATTATCAGAAAGCCATTTTCCTCAACATCTCTATGTTGTCCAAAAGTTTTATTCTTCCCGGGACAATTCTTCTGCTTGGGCTCTCCTAGAGCTGAGTAGATGGCATCCAATCTTTTCAATTGATACGCAGGTTTGTAGTTAAAGACACTTGAGCACCTCTGGGCAAAACAAGACAGATGTAGACTGAGATGTACACTTACCTTAACAGTATCTGCAATTATTAGCACAAATGGGCAGACGTCCTTACTTCTGAAGCTTCACAGTTAAAATATGACCCTTCCTGTACCTGATAGTGATCAGTCTTAGTCCTCTGTGTTTTTAGTACACTTAATGTGGAGGAAAGAACATGCTTTCAAAGTAACACTGCCAATGTCGTTAGATCAAAGCACAACATCAAAGGTGATGCTTTGGAAAGGGATTCTGGGAATACATGCCCTGTTTATTCATGGGAAAGAAGTTGATTGCTTTTTGAATCAAGCTAATAAATATATACTGAACCCCTGTACTGTGTACAATACATGATGCGGGATTATAAACCTGAGCAACACATGACCCCTGACATCAGGGAGCTTACAACCTTTAGAGGTAATAAAAGCAATAGCCAATTTTAATATAAGGTGATTATTACTTCCTTCAGGACTATGTCTTACTTTTCTTGACCCTACACTAATGGTCACTTAACTGAGCATAGAGATGTTTAATGAGTACTTAACAGGATAAATGAATAAACAACTCACTATTCTACTGTCCATTCACTCATCTATTTTTACTCATTTGTCTGTTTTTATTAATTCATAGTAAAATGCTATGGGAAGAAGGAGAGATTTCCAACAATGGATGTCACACAAAACAGATACAAAGGCCTATGAGAGATGAGCAGAATTTTTAATCAGCGGAAGCAGAGAGGGGCACCTTTAAGCAGAAGCAAGGACTTATGGGGGCAGTACACAACAGCCAGGGCTATTCTTGAGGAATAAGTAGTGTGATCTGGCTACCTACTGATGGAATACAGGGTATGGAAAGGAGACACAAAGCCAGGAAAGGTAGAAAGGTTGGGGGAGTGGGCAAGGGGCCTCTACCCCAGATGACTGTGTTGTGACCACAAAATATACATGTGGCCAGTGCTTCAAATTGATGGTATGTACTGCTATTGGTCTGATGGCTAGAAAGACTATACTTGACCCTTGAACAGTTTTGAACTGTGTGGGTCCATTTATATGTGCATTTTTTTCCAATAAATACTGTCAATGTACTTGTCTTCCTTATCATTTTTTTTAATCCTCACCTGATGACATTTAGAGAGAGAGAGAGACAGACAGAACCATTAACTGGTAGCTTCGTGCACATGCCCAGACCAGGAATGGAACCTGCAACTGGGAATCAAACCCACAGCCCTTCTTCGGTCATAGGATGACATTTCAAACAACTGAGCCACACTAGCCAGGGCTTCCTTATTATTTTCTTAATAACATTTTCTTTTCTCTAGCTTACTTTATTTGTACAAATACAGTATATAATACATATAATATACAAAATATGTGTTGATAAACTGTGTTATTCGTAAAGCTTCCAGTCAAAGTAGGCTATCAGTAGTTAAGTTTTTGTGCAGTCAAAAATTATACCTGGATTTTCAACAGCACAGGGGTCAGTGCCCCAAACCCCCCTGTTGTTCAGTGTCAACTGTATTCTGAACATAATAATTGATCTTTTGAGTTATATTTCATGCAGGAGCAATTTAAATAAAATTTGGAATAAAGAAGCATATTTGGGTGGTAATGCCTTGCATTTTAACTTTCTGAAAGAATAATTTGGTTCAAATTTTCACTCTGGGACTGTGCACTGAGACATGGGAAGCAGTCTCTGTGGCCTTTCAGAAGTTCATGTGCAACATTCCAGGCACCAGCCAGCAAACAAACCATAAACATACACACACTGGCTGAGGCAGCTTGCACTTCCAAACATCCTACTTGAGGCAGAGAGGCACACCCAATACAGCTTTGTGTTTACAATCCAAGCAACAAGGGTGATTTCAGCTTTCTCAAAAAGATCCTTAGCCTACCTTTTCACCAAAAACTGCTCTTTTGGATCTTAAATGAAATGAGATCTCCTTTGATGTATGTCTAGCTATTTGGCTAGACCCTGGGCTATGCTGCCTCCCAGGACACCTCCCTAGTCTAAGTGCTTCCTTGCCTCCTCTCACCCCCCAAAAGTCTCTGAATGACCAAAGTCCATAGGCTGGAGAGGCCCTTTCTCACCATTTATATACGCTTACTTGAGGAAGAGTTCGGGTGAGGTTAATGCTATGGGTCTCTAAGACCACAAGGGAATCAGCCAAAGAGGGACAGGAGTTGCTAAAAGCAGGCATGCTGATAGCAGCAGAGAATGACAGCTGACAGCAAGGAAGGAGACAAAAACTATTCAGAAAACTCAGTTACCCAGAACTGCTCATTTCAAAGTTTTATTGTATTCAAGAATACATATGCAATGAAGAAAGGGCTTTCCTCATATTCCTCTTAAGTTTCCAGATCATCTCATCAGCTCTCAACACATTTTCCATGAAACACACAATATCAGAGCTGGAAAGGATCTTAGCAATAATCTAGTTCAATGCCCTCATTTCATGAACACCAGGAACAAGACCCTGATATAATTACATAGTGAGTGCTCATCACCCAGATGGCCAGTGGCAGAGCAGGGAGCGGCATCCAAGGCTCTTTCTCCTGCCTGGCAGGTGATAATGTTTATGTATTTACATTACAGCTTATGTTGACTTAGAGAACAAAAAAGTAAACTAAACCAAAAAAATAGGCTTAGAGTGTAATATAAACATTGAAGTTTAATAACAAACTGGAAAGAAAGTAGCAGGACAGTACAAGGAATTTAAAGCTTTGCATAAAGTTTCCACAAACCTATTCCTAATCAAAGTTTATTGATATTATTGTTGTTACTGCTATTGTCTACCTTCACTTATGAGAGAGACGTCATCTTTAATACCAGGGCTGTCTTCGTCACAGGGAATTCCTCAAGCACCATGCAACAAGCATCCCTTCATGACAGAAAGCTTTCTCTACCTCAGCAGACTGCCCTCTTTCCAAACAGTCTTTGTTACAACAGAGTTCCAGTACAAAAAAACTGAGGTGGACTGCTTTCTGCTCCCCATTTTCACCCTTACTGATCACTGTTTCCTCCCAAGAGGACACTTGTGATCCAGGATCAGGACCACATGAGGAAAGGTGGCCTACAAAATAGCTTTGATCCCAAATTCTTTCAGCTATGTACTATTGTAGCTTTAGTTGTTTCTACTGGTTAATTCTTTACATCTGTTTCAACCTTATATCTTGTTCTTAATTATTAACAGACTTTAATGTTAAATGTACTGCAGTTGACAGCACCAAAAAATACTATTCACATACAGAAGGACGCAATAAGAATTAGAAAACATTCCCCTACCTTTTTTCAAACCGCCTGGAATATTATCGTATAATGTTGACTTGTGCATGAAGCAAGACATAAATTGAAGGCTCAGAAGAGGGCAGCTAAAATTATGAAGAATCAGGAAGTAGGGGTGATGAGGAGTGAGGGGAGTCATATAAATATTTAAAGGGATACATACATAGTTCTAACTCTTAAAACATCATAACGGCCCATTAACCCTAGAAGTGACAATCTCAAGAAGCTACCAGCAAGCAAAGGTTCAGCACTAGCTTATGCAGTAGGCAGTAGGCAGTCAACAGTCAATGTGTGCTTCTCACATGATTGTTTCCTTCACTTTCTCCCTCCCTTCTCCTCTCCCTAAAAATAAATAAATAAAATGTAAAAAAGAAAACATGGCTAAAGCAAATCAGGATTATTGGGAGATATCTCTGGGAGTCCCTGGGACTATGCTAGCCTGGACTCTGTGGTTGATCCAAAGAGACAATTCCTTCTGAGTAAGTTACGTAAGCTTGTGAATGATGTTATCATTCCTGATCATCACAAGAAATTAATCTACACAGTTCCATCTCCTATACCCTAATTCCGTTCCCACAGAGGTAGGTACCCCAGTAAGAGGCAAAGACCCAGAAGTGGATTTAAAATGGTTATAACTGTCTTCCAACTGCAGGCCTTGATTGGCAAACTCCTCTTTCATGGCCTCACTGAGGAAAAAGAGCAGAATAAGCACTCACCATTTGTCAGAAAACTCCCAAAGAAGTAGCTAGCCTCTCTCCTCTTCCTCCACTTATATGCTGCCCCTCCCTTATCCTACCCTGTAAGCACCTCTTTCACCAGCCACCTGTCAAAATAAAACAAGCCACGTATCTTTCAAAAACTGACACTGGAAATAAGCCATTGGATGATTTCTTTCCAGGACCTGTTGAAAGATAAAGGATGAAGCAGACAATTTAAAAGGCGAGACTGTACCCTCCCGATCACAAAGCTAAAGGCAGATAAACCATGGAAGCCAGTGACTCAGGAAACACCCTTTGACCAGAGACAGACATTAGGCATAGCAAAGTTATTTTCCATAAAGAGTAAGAAGCTGAATTAAGCCATTTCACAACTAATAGTCATAAAATCATTTCATTGTAAAATAAGTAGGAGAGGAGGGACATTGAGGGTTATTATGAGCCCCTCCTTTTAGAAACAATGACACTGCTTTCTAGGAAGTTCTGTTCAGATGACAAATGTTTGAGAAAAGGTTTTGTTTTGTTTTGTTTTTAAAGTGAGACACACAAACGTGGGAAACTCCTCCAATCGAAGAGCAGACAAACCACAGAAAAAGGCACTGCCCTTCAAGCAACTAATTTGTACTGCCTTTAGGTTTAATGCCCACTCCTACCAGCCAATATTTTCGCTGTTTCTGGGAATATTGCTGAACTAGGTTTTTAGATGTATGTTCCTGGCAAGACGTCAGAGACGGTACATCTATCGTAAAAAGGGAAATGCTGGGGGAAAAACTTAACTCTTAAAGCTCACCAACATCCTGGGTTAAACCTCAGATTTCTGCCAATTTCCCTTCCCTACATACCTGCAATAGAGGAGCTTGGTGTGTGCTACAGTCAGATTAGACTTTAGGCGCAAGGAGGATGAATGTTTCCTTCTTTTAAACATTGTGAAAACTAAAAAAAACAGAACAAGAAACTTATAACACTTAACTTAAGGAAGTTACTCAATAGAAGCCAAACTCATTAGTAATGAAGATGATCATTGCTGTTCTCAATATAAAACAACACACACACACACACACACACACACCTACAAACCTCCAGAAGCAATCTAAATGTCCATATGGGGTACATAAAATACATTATGGCACATCGACTTCAGGGAATTTTATGCAGCCATTTTAAAACATTAAGTGTATAGAACTATAAAAGCATTTTTATAATTTCATGTTATATTAAAAAATAGCAGATATACCAAGAAGTATATAGTAAAATTCAAGCCATGTAGAAATGTATACATGTGAATAGGGATCAAACAATGATATGCAAATGATGTAGAAGTTATTCTTTACTATTGTTGTTATATTGTCTTTTCAATTGGAAAAAATATTAACCTACCATAAACCAAAATCTCTGCAGACCAAACGACACTCTGACAATTCTAAGTGCCAAGTACAAAGTCCTGATGGCAAGAGTTAATAATGCAGGGAGAATAAAAATGGCTGAAGAAGCAAAGATCCAGAGCCCCCAATTAGTTTCAATTCTTAGATCTGAAGTGACGTCAGCCCAGAGGCTCCCATTTCCCCTGGTGTGCAAGTCTTCCTGGTTTTCTGGCCATTGCAGGTAGTTGTATTTGCTGTTGTGGTGTTTTTAGCTACTTATCAGGAAAGCTCTTCATCCAGAGACCAACATGTATGAATTCACATACAAAAAGGAAGCAGTTGCCAATAAAGACAGGAGACTGACTCTTTGGATTGAAGACAATCTGATGGACCTGAAAGCCTCGCTGAATTTCTCAAACGTTATTTCTTTGGGTTTTATGAGAGTATAGTACAAGAAATGAAATCATGTTGATGACACTATTACACTGTTTAATGTCTTTTATATAAGAACCTATATAATAAACTCTTTCCAGATTTAACAACAACAAGAAAATGTCTTGCCTGAAGAACTGTTATATTTCTTTTCATCAGAAAAGTGAGAGATGCATACCCAAGCCAGTCTGGTATCCTGTATTACTGCAGTTATCTGGAAGCCTACTGGTCAACTGCTAATGGCTCATTCATTCACTGAAATCACCTCAACTTTTAAAAGTCTTTATCCCATCCTTCTCCCATGAGCCTTTTTCTTTTCTGTTTATATAAATGGGTCAAACAACATAATGTATTCAAGACCCATGGTGAGTGCTCACTAAATGCTAGCTATTGTTTTTAAAATAATTAGTAACAGTCATTACCATGATTGTAGGAATCTTATTGAATATGGATTAAATAATTTTAAGTAAGTAGGGTTTATATTACAATTAAATTTTTAAAACCTTGGAGGAAAATGATGTGACTCCTTAGAGTTTCAGGATTAAAAATTCAAGACATATGGTTGAAAAATCAGTCCCTAGTTCCTTTTAAAACTGTACCCTTGATGTTTTAGGGATCAAGAGATTTCCATTAATAAAGCAATTAGAGGGCTGAAGAAATAACCAGGTTACTCTCTTCTTCGTTGTTTCTTTTTCAATGGAAAAATTTCAATATTAACTGATTAAACAAACAAATATTAGGAAAGGAAGAAAAGGGAGAGATGAGATGAGAAAGGTCTGGTCAAGGTTACGATAAATTGTTTAAAAAGAAACATGAGCATAAAATCAACTGCTTCAGTGGACTAAATTCAATACAACTAAGAAATATACTTAAGGTATGTGTTATCTGAAGGAATCTCCAACATTTTACCCTAACCTTAACCCTAACCTAAATAAAATGAACTGCTATTCTTCCTTATTGAAATTAAGGGTCAAAATTTACCTCCATTTTCCAAAGAATGACTATTACAATTAAAATACTTTAAGTACATTGTTACTGTCTCTTGAAAACTGTCTGCCGTTGGGGTTATACTTTCTTCAAGAGCATATACCACTAAACATACAATACTATGAAATTTATGGTTTGACCTAACTCTGATCCCACATCAATTAACTGTTGAAAATGATGAAAAACTCCCTCATGACCAATTTTGGTTTAGAAAATACTTACTACTTGAGGCAATTTATATTTTGCAAAATGTAGTATCTAAATATACATTTTTGAAATACCACCCCAGGAAGCACTAAACACTGGCTTTACACTCAGGCATATAACGCAGATTCAAAGACATTTCTGAAATTAATAACTGAGCCAAATGCAATCATTTCCTTTATTCTAAGTGATCAGCTGGCATTCCTCTCACATTAAAAACACATCTCAATTTTGGGGGGTCGTTCTTCTGTTCTGCAAAATATGAAGATACAACAGCAGCTGGGACTTCAAGAAGGAACACAAATACCCCATTACTAACAGCATACCTGCCATTAATTTGTCTCTCATGTTAATATGGTCAACTACAGAAATGTCTTCTATAAATATGACTAACAGAAGGGAGTGAGGGCTGAATGATAGAATATTTTTAAAGAAATGCAAAGTTATCACTTTCACATACAAACTTGACCCCCCACACACACACCAGAAGCATTGTAAACTAAAGCAACTTACAGGGCTACTTTAATAAACATACATTTGTAATTCACACAATGGTTTCAATTAAAATTGCTGTTCCTGAAGTGTTTGGAAATACACTCCTCCTATGTAGATGTTAAATATCTCTTAATATCATATTTACAGCATTCATTTGCTCAGCAAAACCTTTTATTACAAAACTGGCACAGATAAACAAGATCAGCCTCAGCTCCATTATGCCAAAATTTCATATCTTATTTACTTCATTCTTGAGCTTAGTAGCAACCAAGCAAATATCAGGGCTCCAAAAAAAATTAAGAGGTTACTGGTGAAAACGGCACATATTGGGTCTGTTTTAAAAATAAAAGCAGAGCCCTGGCTGGTGTGGCTCACTGGGTTGAGTGCTGGCCTGCAAACTGAAAGGTCAATGGTTCGGTTCCCAGTCAGGGCCCATGCCTGGGTTGTGGGCCAGGTCCCCAGTTGGAGGCATGTGAGAGCCAGCCAATTGATGTTTCTTTGGCACATTGCTGTTTCTCTCCCTCTCATTCTCTCTCCCTTCCCTTCTCTCTAAAAATAAAATCTTTTAAAAAATAAAAATAAATGCAGAGGCGAATTAATCACTTCCCCCTAAACTTAAACCTATGTTTAGATAGATAGCTATGGATTGCTTTGTCCTTTCATGAACTCATACATCTTAGTCCACACCATGAGTACTGGATAGCATATGGACCATTAGATCAATTAACTAACAATAAACAAAATGCTGATTTCTATTTTTTGAAAAAAAATATTTTATTTACTTTTTTTTAGAGAAGGGAAGAGAGGGAGAGAGAGAGAGGAACATCAATGTGTGGTTGCCTGTCACACACCCCTTGCTGGGTACCTGGCCTGCAACCCAGGCATGTGCCCTGATTGGGAATCAAACCAGCGACCCTTTGGTTTGCAGGCTGGCACTCGATCCACTGAGCTATACCACCCATGGCTGATTTCTGTTGGTTTTTTTTAATTTCCATTTTTAATCAGGCAATTTATCCTTGTAATAATAGTATTTAAAATGGGGCATACAGCCCTGACCACATGGCTGAGTTGATTGGAGCGTCATCCCATACAGCAAAAGGTTGGGGGCTCAATTCCTGCTCAGAGTATATACCTAGGTTGCAGGTTCAATCCCGAGATAATGTTTCTCTCTCACATTTCACATCTTATCTCATCTCATCTCATATCTCTGTCTCTCAAATTAATAAATATATCCTCCAGTGAGGATTAAAAACAAAACAGAGCACCCTGACCAGTGTGGTGGTTCAGTTGGTTGGATGTCATCCCGCAAAGCTAAAGGTCGCTGGTTTGATTCTGGTCAGGGCACATGCCTGGGTTGCAGATTTGTTCCCTGGTCAGAGTGTGCACAACAGGCAACAATCGATGTTTCTCTCTCACACATCAGTGTTTCTCACCGTGTCTTTCTCCCTCCCTTCCCCTCTCTCTAAAAATAAATGAATAAAATCTTTATAAAAAACAGAGCATATAACATGTTCATATTTAAATTAATATTTAAAATAGGACATACCTTGCCCTGGCTGGTGTGGCTCAATGTATTGAGCAACGGCCTGTGAACTAAAAGGATGCTGGTTCAGTTCCCAGTCAGGGATCCGGGCCAGGTCCCCAGTGGGGGGCATGTAAGAGGCAACCACACATTGATGTTTCTCTCCCTCTCTAGCTCCTTTCCCCTCTCTAAAAATAAATAAAATATATTTTTTAAATAGGGCACACCTTAATCTGCATATCTAAACAAGACCTGGCCCCTGGATACAAACATATGCACTCAATTCACTACAAATGCAGTCAGTTTATTGCATTAAAGGGAGAACTTGCTGCTTCAGCCTCTGTCATTGAAATGTAATGTAGTCTGTCCTTGGTGTAACACGAGGGGTGTGGATTAGAAAATGGCTAAAAACACTGGGTTTTAACCAGGAAACACTGGGAATACTGGGACCGCATGATTGTTCACGTACCTCTAGGTAAAACTGGTGGTGCTTGTTTACACTGTAACAAAGTCTCTTCATCAGAGCTTTGAATTTCTGAACAAATTAACAAAAAGTTAACACCCTATTTTTTATCTGCAGGAATCATCTAAAATTTGGGAAATCAATTATATTTCCATTAAAAAAATAAAATTCTGAAAAACAATCTTCACTTGAAACAGGGAAAACCCTGTTCTCAGAGCCTCAGTGTACAGCAAGGAAGGATCCTTCCCATCCTGTTATGATAACTGCTAAATATTTATCACTCAGGTTGCATTTGCTTACAGTCCTATCTCCCTGGCCAGCTTATGTATTTGCTCCCCACAGCCAGAGTCTTCCTCTCCTCTTAGCAACCTGCACATTTGGTCACCATTAATAAAGGCTTGGGGAAGAGAAGAAATCCGCCTACCAATTGACAGGTGCATTGGGTCCATATTTTGCTGAACCAGACTTCTGTAACAATTATTGCTGGAATAGAGGGTTTTGTTTTGAGCTACTTACCACTGGGGTAAAAAAAAACAACAACTAGTATTTCTATGGTCTCTATGGGAAGGAGAGTAGCTGCCAACTTTTTACAAAAGCTAGAAGGCTCTCATACTCATAGTACTGTGGTGGTTCCTCTGCAAACCACTCCAAGAAGAGAAAACAATAGTATAAAGTGGCACAAGAGTTCACTTTGCATTTTCTGGTGTAAGCCCAATTCCTAAAATGAGGCCAAGGTCTATAACCAGAGAAGAGTACTCTGTGTAAACCTCACCAACTTAGGCCCATCTCCCTTGAAGTGTTCCACCAAGTACTCCAGAATTCACCACAGGACCCACTGTGAGAAACAGATGCCGGCCATTCAAGTATCTGGTAAAAAGCACTACTTATTTCCTGGGAAATAAGAACCGTATGGGCCTAAAAATGAAGAGTCTACATATTCAAGAACACTACACTGCACCCTGATTATCATTCATCAAGTGCTGATCCTTGGAAGAAGTTGGAAGTAGTTGGAAATAGTTATCACAACTGTCACTAAATACTTATTTGAAGAATTCCTGAGTCAATATGCCTCACTATACTATTTAGACTGTGAGCTCCATCAATGTGAGGTGTGGCCTACCGTCCTTTTTGATCACTGCATTATCCCCAATGCCTAGCACAATGTCAATTAGTAAGCACTCATAAGTAGGTGCTAAATGAATGAATTCAGCAACTACTTACGAGGCACCACTTTTCTACAGATGGAGGTTCAAATGTGTAGCCTCACACTCGAAAGTCATAAAGAGTCAATTGTGCCCTCTGAGGGTTTCTTCCTAACTAAGAGCATCCTATCTGCGAGGAGTACTCTTTCATGCATTAATTCAACAAACATTTCTGGCACTATGCTGGCCATTGGTCATAGGACGTGAATAAAAGAGGCAAAGTCCCTGCTCTCCAGTCAGATGGTTCGAGCTGCAAAGAATAAAGGAGAGGGGCAAAGTGTGTGGGGTGTTCATACACGTCAGGAAAGGCTTCTCCATTATGGTGATAAGGAAGCAAAGCCCTAAATCATGTGATGGAGTGAGCCAAGCTGCTTGCAATATGGGAGTAGAATGTTCTAGGTACTGAGAATAAGTGCAAGGCCCCTTTGAGTGTGCCTAGTATGCTTGAGAATATGAGATACCACCATATGGGGTGGACCAGTGGGGTGAATGACATGGGAGAAGCCAGTGCAAACTGGCATGGGAGAGGGCAATGGGCAGATCGTGTAAGACCTAATAAGCTTTGGCTTTTACTACGGGTGGCAAGAGGAGCCACTGACTGGAGCATTTTGAGAAAGAAGTTATATGATGAGTCAGATTTAACAGGGTAGGATTGTGCTGGCTGATGTGCTGAGAATAGCCTGGAGCAGGGAACAAGAGCCAGAGCAGACTACCTAGAGGCAACTGTAGTAAATCCAGGCAAGAAGTTATGGGGATGAGACCAGGCTAGTAGTTGTCAAGGTGGGAAGAGAGGAGAACAGATGCTAGATACATCTTGAAAGCAGAATCCAAAGATAGAGATTATGAGAACATCTAAACAGAACATTTCCCACCCTGTCACCTGAATCTTTGCTCAGGTCACAAAGAAGCTGACATAGTGCCTTATTTTAGAAGGTGGTGATTTCCTCTTTTGTCCTCCAACCTGAAAGATACAAAACTGTCTTCTAAGCCTGCCATGTTCCTTAATGATCCAACGACCTCCTACCATCAGAACCTTCTTCCCAGAGGACCCAAAGGGGCAGGGGAAAATAAGTTAATTCCAAACTGGGGATAAACAAGGCAGAATATTAACCATCCAGCCATCTGGAGGCATTTAGCTTAAATTCAGTTTAAGTGAACCCACTGCATCCCTCCCCTTTCAAAAATTCTCCCCATAAACACACACACAAAAAGTATTCCTCATCAGAGCCTTCAACATCATAGGCAGAGTGATTTTTCAGGACTATTTCTAAAGTACACCAGTGAAAAGTTGTCCTGTTTTGCTTTTTAAAATCTTAGCATGGGGAAATATTCTATAATTAAGGCAATTTTAACAATACTAGATAATAATTTGACTATAAATTGTAAGGAATGTAATGACTGCTTATTCTGGCACCAAAGAAGCAGGACTTGCTGTGAAGTGACTGCCAAGAAAAATGATACTCCCACTCAGACTGGACCACTGCAAGTAGTAACTGTTAACCACATGCTTTACACCGCAGTTTGCAAGGACACAGTGCTTTGTTTTCATCTTTACCCAAACACCAGACTGGAAACTCAATGGAGACAAACCGGGTACTGGAATAGAAACAATAACCGAAGGAAAAAAATATTCTGTGACTAAATGGTTGCTGGAATGCCTACGTCAAGGGTTTGGAGAACTAAGAAAACTTCTCACGTCCAAAAGAAACCACTTCCAGTCTGCTCCTGTAGACAGATGCTCAACATATAAGAATGAAGTGAGGCTGAAAGAAGCTTTAGAAAGCCAACTGACAAAGTAGCTGTGAGAAGGACGGACTAGCAGGAAAAGAATGGCTGGAATGACACTGAAACCAGGTGACCTGGAGCTAGACTAGACAAAGACGACAATCCTGCCTGGGACCTGACCTGAGCTTCCTGGGGAAAAGAGAGTAAGCACCTGGTAGAAAGGCTAAAGCAAGGAACAGGAGCAAAGGCAGACTCTTATTTCTAAAAGCATCTCTGCAGGTACAGCTAAATTCCTGTTCTTGTCTGGAATAGACAATGGAAGAAGAGACCATTTGTCTGCCAGGAGTAAAACAAACCACATGAAATACTCAGATTCTACCTCTAAGCAAGCCAAGAAATAAATAACACTATATTCTAGATTTGAAAAAAGATTCTTGCCCTGACTGGTATGGCTCAGTAGATTGAGCGCCAGCCTGTGAACCAAAGGGTTGCCAGTTCGATTCCCAGTAGGCACATGTCTGGGTTTGTAGGCCAGGTCCCCAGTATGGGGTGTGAGAGAGGCAACCACACATTGATGTTTCTCTCCCTCTCTTCCCCTCTGTCTACAAATAAATAAAATCTTTAAAAAATAAAAATAAAAGAAAGATTCTTTTCCATTTTTTACTTAGCCAACCAGGGCTGAATGTATTAGAAAAGTTTAAATAAACTAAATAGCTTAAAATACATTAATTAAATTAAATGGGGATTAAATAGAAATATCCATTCCTGGAATAAATACAGAAGTCAAAAAATCATGTCTGAAGTTATTTTTTAATTGAAAACATTTTTTGAACACGTACCTCGTACCTCACCATGTGATAGAAATTAGAGATACGGTACACCTCTCAGATCAGGCATGACTGGGCAAGAAGGGCTTCTTTTTTTTTTATATATATAGTTCAAACAGCCACAAGGTTAGAGACAAGCACCATCAAATGGATCCTCATTTTTAATATAGTACTCCTATACTTAACTTCTAGTGTTTCTTTCATTATGATTATACATTTACTTAGTTTGGTAAATGTTTAAAAGGGAAACCAATATTCAAATATTTAAACCTGTCATTCTAACTAAAAACCAACTCTTGCCTCCTGTGACTTTCGGTCAGAGTGTCAGTTTCCCAATCAGAGCAGAGCAGACAATAATAGTGTTAGGAACTACATGTACCTTAGATATTCTAGAATGCTTAGAACAGAAGGTGCTAAGGAACAAAATCACCAACCAAAATCTCTCAAGCAAGTAAGCCTCTGAATTTATTGTTTACTTATATTTTATTGATTATGCCTTTACAGTTATCCCTATTTTTCCCCCTTTGCCCCCTCCACCCCACCCCCAACTTCCTCAGGCAATCCCCCCACCATTGTTTATGTCCATGGGTCATGAGTATAAGTTCTTTTAAGCCTCTGATTTTATAACATAACAGCCTTTAAGCTATTGTTTAAGAAAAGGGCAAAGTAGCACATAGAATTCACTCCTTATTGATCCAGCACTGTTGGGAAACTAGGTGCTCTAAACAGGTAAACGTGTTAAGTCAACTGAACTTTTCTCTCTTTCAAGAGCAATTTTTGCATTTTAAATATGTATAACTTTCTAAACTTTGCAATGACAATATACCAAACACAATTATTTAATACTGCTGTGAAATGTACTAGTGTTCTCAAGGGTTACAGAGGTGACTCTTGAGCATGCCCCATCTTAAAAGGTCTCAAATTGCCAAGATCAGCCAAGATCTGGGTCTACTGTTCAGCTTCTGGCCTCCCCACTGTTTCACAGTGGCATTGCTCACTTCTCCCAGAAGTCACCTTGCCCGCCTCTCAAACCATCCCTTCCTCTTACCCCTCCACTCCACAACCAGTGCTACTTGTTAACTTCTAATCAGCCATGACCTGGGAAGCCAGATAACCTAAGCTTTATCTTCCATTTTTAAACCCTATCTACCTAATTTGAATGTAAGCACCTCAAAAGCTTGGTTCCTGTTTTAAACATGTTTGAATCCTCAGCACCTAGCATCCTGCTATTGATAGAAAGCTATTCAATCAATGATTGCAGATGATAAATTTCTGAAGGCTCTTTCTACAAGGAGATAGAATGCATGGGCTTTATGACAGCTGTTTCCATCATTTAGCTTTCCTGCTTACTTCCACATTCCCAGCTGTGTTCTGGATGGCTGTGCCGGCCAGAAGCCTAGGGATTTACCGTACTTCTATTTCTTGATAAGATACTTGAAGGGAATAAACACATGGCAAAGAGGACATTAAAGTAAGGGATAAAGGGATTCTTTTTTATTTTACCAATAAAGACAAAAAGGAAAAATATCACCCAGTATACTGACACCTAATCAATAAATGACAAGCCTGGATTCTTTTCTACCTAATTCTCTCCAAAGCACTTTCAATGCCCTAGTCTTAATTCTCTACCCAGCAAAGCATCACTGCATAGTATATACTGTATGCTCATCAAAAATATTTTCCAAGTTTAACAAACCTTCCTCTTAAGTCCAAGTTAGCCAAAATTAACACAATTAAGTGTTAATTTGCACTGAGTCTAAATTAAAGCTCCCTATGAAGATAACACTTTGTGATGAGTTCGATTGAAAAATTTAGAATCACAACCTCAGAGATGGAAGGGACCTCAGAGGTCATCTAGAGTGGTAGTTCTGAACCATGGCTGCTCATCAGAACCACTGGGGAGCTTTTAAATAATTACTATGACCTAGTCACACTGCTAGAATGTATGATTTAATTAGTCTGGGGTGGTGCCCAGACACAGGATTTTAAAAGCTCTCCAGGTGGTTCTAATGGTAGCCAGGGTTGAGAATCCCTGACCTAATCCAGCACTCTAACACCCCACTCACATTTTTCAGACAAAGGAGAAAGAACCTTACCAAAGCTATGAGGTGACTAATTTGTCATGAAAGTAAGCTAGAACTGCTCTTTCCAAGAAACCATGTCCTCTCCATGTAAACTACTATAGGACAGCGGTTTCTCTTCTATCATCTTCTCTCCTCAATAAACCAACATCCCCACCTATCCCAAAGTAAATGTATTTTCTGAATATTCTTTGCCTTGGGATCCCATTGCATAATTCTAGAAAACCTAAACTATATATGTCTGTGTCAATATAGTATCCACTTCTTTTTTCTCAAAGAAATCTGGGAGGTTAATCAGGCATGGTTTGCCCTTAAAGAACCACACTGCTTTTCCTCTGATAAGTTAGACTCAGTTAGCCCACACCCTTTTCACCATTATCATCACAAGGGCCTTCTTTCAAATACCTTGCTAGTTTTACCTCCAAAGAATGCCCTTTCAGCCCACTTAATTTCTATCACCTCCAATTCTCTTTTGCCTCACTTAATTTCTAGTTTGTACCTGCCCTGCCATACTTCGTGGACTTCCATCTTCTCTTGGCTTAAACTCTTTCCATTTTGTGAAAGATGCATTTTTCCCTGAAGCAGCCTCTTCTACTCTGCCAGTTAGTTAGTCATGCAGGGTTTTTTTTTCTTCCCCCAAGCAGCTGGTCTTTTTGATGTCTGGCACACATTTATCTGGGCTTCCAATAAGATGTTTTTACATAGTTTCCAGGCTTCCTGGAGGTTATTGACTTTTTTAACTGGACTTTTATTAACTTTTTTAATTGAAATCCATTCAATTTTTTCCTAATTTCTAACATTTGTTAGAGTTTCTTTTTCAAAAGTTGAATACCTGGCTGATAGATCTCTTTGATATTTCTCTTCCACCAGATTGCTGAATTAAATGCATCAGAACTTAAATATAATATTTCAAATTACCTCCAGGATGGAATCGCTTCATGAATTTCTGCACTTTCATGTGCTCTGTAGTAAGCAACAGATGTTTAACCAAGTGGAACTGAAAATGCTAGTTCTTACTTGTTTGTATTTTAGTGTGTCTCTGCTTATATAAAGTGTTCTGATATCCTTAAGCCTGTGTTCCTGTTTGGTAAGGAAAATAAACTCAAAGTTTTATTTTTTTAAAGTTAACCAATGTGCATTCAACAGCTCTATATACTGAATCTAATGTGTTAAACTACTCTTCTAAATTTGTTCTAAACTTCCTAGTCACAAAAGTCTCGACCGTTTGTTACTTAGTATTTTACTCAAACTGAGAAGAAAAACAGAATTCTGAATGTTCCTCAAAAATTCCTGTAACACCCAGTTATTAATGAAGTGGTAAAGACAACTGCCAACCCCCAAGAATAAAACATTCTCCACATGCCCTGGCTGGTGTGGCTCAATGGACTGAGTGCCAGCCTGCAAACTGATGGATCGCCAGTTCGATTCCCAGCCAGGGCACATGCCTGGGTTGCAGGCCAGGTCCCCAGTAGGGGTGCGTGAGAGGCAACCACACATGATGTTTCTCTCCCTCTCTTTCTCCCTCCCTTCCCCTCTCGCTCAAAATAAATAAATAAAATATTTAAATTTTTTTTTAAAAACCATTCTTCACATTATACCAACATATCATGGATATTTAACCCTGACATTCACTTGAGAAATTGAAATCCAAAAGATTCCCAGGAAAGATTCCCATAAGATGACAATCTATCATCAAAGCAGTATAATATCATCATAGCACTGGTGTCCTGGAAATGAATGCAATAGGATTTGTCTGTCGTCTCCCCCCACACACTTCTTTTAACTATTGCACTTGGTACTGTTGGACACACAACACACCAGGAGCTGCCATCTGTTCTCAGACTGCTTAGTTAAAAAAGACACACATGTGCCTGCACACAAAATTAACTAAAATACAACACAGTTAGTTACGTGCAAAGATCATGGACCTAACTCAATCAGGGAATTAGGAAGAAGATATATAACCCTGGGGAATTCTGAAGTGATTCAATAAAAGTATCATTTGAGATACCTGGAGCCACTGAAGTCCAAAGTAGAGGAATGATTCCATTGAAAACACTGCTGTGAAGAAATGAGGCTGGTGCCCTGGATGGTGTGGCTCAGTGGTTGGGTGCCAGCCAGTGAACCAAATTGTCACCGGTTCGGTTCCCAGTCAGGGCACATGCCTTGGTTGTGGGTCAGGTCCCCAGTGGGAGGTGTGCAAGAGGCAACCACACACTGATGTTACTCTCCCTCTCTTTCTCCTTCCCTTCCCCTCTCTCTAAAAGTAAATAAAATCTGTAAAAAATAAAATAAAAAGAAATGAAGTTGGTAATGTAAAGGATGGAATGGGAGAATAACAGACAATGGTGGGTAGACCAGTCAAGAATGATTGAAAACAGCCTACTAACAGCTCTCCCTGCCTTTGTTCCCCCTTTGCCTCAGCAACCTTAACTAGAAGGGCCACTAGCTATTTTCCTAAAACAGCTTGACTAATGACATTTACCTCCTCAGAAACCATCACTGACTCCACATGGCCCAGGAATTACAATTTACAATATACTGCTTCTACTGTTAACACTAGATTGTCTGTCTGGGTGTAACACGTTTGCATGCAAAGAACATGGTTGAATCCTCTCTACTAAAGCATCACAGTAGTGATGTGATGATGGTCGTTTACTAGTTAATTGATGATCTTCTCACAGCTTATATTTCTAACACCAGCCCTCATGGGAGTTGGGAAGGTACTTTCTTGTCTTACTATCTATACAACACAGCATAGGTTATACTCAGGGTCAGGTAAGACCTGGATTCAAATGCCACCTTTACCATTCACCAGCTGTGAGACTGAATCTATGTATAAATCCCTTGGGATCTGTTTTCTGGTCTGTAAAATGGGGGTGATGAAGGTAATAATTCTGACCATCATATGGTTGCTGTAGATTATAAATGGTCTCATGTAAAGCCCTTAGGGTAGAACCAGGCCCAGAGAAAGCACTGAATAGCTACTCCCTTTTCATGAGGCTAAAATGCACTTTTTATGAACATACATGGAAACAACCTCAGTAGTAAAACAGTTACTGTTATTGGGGAGACAGACTCACTTCCAAATGATTTTGGTTAGTACCAATATTGTTCCCTGTATAAAGACAACAAAAACTTCCTTTTTCATTCCTCAGTCTAGTCTCCCACTACTCCGGAAATTGCATGCAACACAACATGAGTTAATAAAAAAGGAAAATAGTAATTAAGCTGAATCAAACATCTTATTTTGTATGTTCTAACACGACATTGAGTTGCATAAGCCACAACTTTTTATTGAGGTTTGTTGTTGGTTTGTTTTTTGTTTGTTTGTTTGTTTTTTATGAGCATGTCCAGGAATTGGTTCCTATACTACTACCTGGGACAATTTCTATACTGACAGGCCCTGTGGCTCAATTAGACCTCTTCTCAAGTGAAACACAAGGAACCAAAGTGAAGATTTCAAAAGAATTGGTCACAAGTTCTCTGCAATATCCAACCCATCTACTTAAACTGGAGAAAAGGAGGAATACAAATCTTGAAAACATGCTGTATATCCTACATGTAATAATCAACTCAGTATCAGAAACTATTCCTACCTCTCCCCTCACACACATTTTGCCATGTAATCCTAACATACCTTGTCATTCCCAGAATCCTTTGGGGTATACATTTGTGTATGTGTGTACATGCATGAGTGCACTCACAGGTGCATTGCTCATAAACATAAATGGGAACAAAACCGAACAATTCCAAAATCACAACTATGACACAAAGTTCTTATTGACATCATTGAATGTCACTATGGATGGGACCTTTGGCAAGCTTAACAACATTTCTAACCAACTGCCTCACTCTTAAGGACAATTTCAACAAAAATTAGATTAGTAATAAAATGTCAATTATCCTGTCTTTATGAAGGCACAAGAGAATGGTTAGGTTTTGAAATTTCTTAGTATTATTTTATTATTAGTGAACTAGCATTATCTAGCTAATACTGGAGTCCCAAATCTATTCTCTCTTGGAACTTCTGGGCACTCCTTTCTCCTCATCTGTACCACTCACACTGTACTTATATCACACACCACGTTGTATTCCTATTATATGTGTGCATGGCTTGTCTCTCCCCTACCTGGAAAGGTCCAGGTGGCAGAGGCCCCTCTTGCATTTCTTTCCTCTACTATGCCCAGCACAGAATATTGTGCATAGTAGGAACTCCAAAAAACTATGCCCATTGAAAGCTAAACAAAGACCTATCCTATGTGTTAAAGACCCCTTGTAATCACAGCTTCTGGGTTACCCATTACTTGGTAAGTACAAGGGTATATGCAGAATTTCAACCGGAAGCCCTGTCAGCATGATATACTCCCCAATGCCCTTGAGAACATATCAAATTATCTTAATTATGATCTAAAAAGACTGAGAGCACTTAAGAACATGGAGTGTTCTTAAAGCCTGTTCAAACCTTTAGAAGGCAAGTGCAAGGCCCTCAGGAACAAAACCTTCAACTTGGGCTAAGCCTGAGGCTAGGTACCCAGACATTGTGACCCTGGACTTTTTGCATTTATATACCACCATCACCACCACCACCACCACCACCAGGGAAAGTGCCTGGCAATGAATTAGTTCAGACATAAGCTGAATACAAGTCATGATATTGACTATACTTCCCAAAATGACCAAAATTTTCTGTGTAGCCCAGAGAAGACAAGGCTAATGTATGCATTTTGAGAGGCCAAGTCAATGGTAAAGATTACCCCTGTTTCTATACTAGCCATCTAAAGGTATTTACTTGAGTCTGTCTGTGTTGTGACAGTGTCCTAGACTCAAATGAATGCATCTAACACTCCACATTTTTGAGCCATTCAGTCATGCATTTTTGTTATTGTTGAAAGTGGTGCGAAATTGCACTGCATGAGCTAAAATCCTTGGTGGTCTTCCAAGGATTCCAGCTAAAAAGGCACTTCCTTTGTTCCTCAGGAGAATGCAGTCCAGTAGGTCATTCAAAAGGGGAAATAAAAGCAGCAGCCCTGGGAGGGAGATGAAGGACAAGACAAAAAGAATAAAATGTTTTGGGTGTGAGCACATTAGCTTCCATTTCCTGCTGCTGGACACTAATAACTCTCCTATCTTTGGAGGGAAAAATGTCCAGATGGACACGTGCAAAAATATTCCTCAGGTGTTTTCTGGACATCATGACAACCAAAGGGAACATCTAGTAACAGCCATTGAGCACCCATCAAACTTCCTTTTCCCTGAGAAGCTGCTGGCTGGGGAAGATGTCCTGTGGCTGCAAGACTGCACAGAGCAAAGTTTGAGAAAGTGGGGAGGGCTGTTTCACAACCTACTCCCTGAATGCCTCTAGTCCATCTCAAAGGCACATATTGTTTGCATGAGCAGAAGATGAAAACTTGTCACATTCCCATTAAGTGCATCACTGCATCTACCCCTTCAAAATGTGAGAATGACAACTGTAACCTTCACGCCAATCATCTCCGCTGGGCCAGGGCCCAAACCGTGCAGGGCACAAAGACCCCAGGTCTGACCTGTGGAGCCCCCAAGCTTCAGTAACTGCTGGTTCACTTCACTTTTTCTGGTTGGGCGGGAGGAAGAGTGGAAAGAAAGAGGGCTTTTCAGGGATCTACAACCAATAAAATCATGCCTCCGCGAGGACATACTTGAGCCCCCAAGAAAACCAGCAGCTAAGAGCAAACAGTTTCTAATCAGTATAGTGTGCGAGTTATTTGATAACTGGAAAGGTGCAGTGGGCTTATAGGTTGCACCAACAACTTGGGTTCTATTTCTACAGTTGCCAGTTACACTCTGAAAGTGCCCAGCACCTTCCCTCAATTACCTTTTCAAGTTATTTGTAATTGATGACTGCACTTAAACTGCAAGGTTATTAATTGTTCCCCAAGTCTTCCTAAACCTTTGGAAGTACCTGGTTGAAATTACAGTATTTCCTTTGCCAATTGCCGGCCCCCAGCCCGCCCCACCCAAGTGACCGACACCTAGAAGCAAAGGCATGCTCTGCTCATTTCCATGAAAGGTTCGGAATGGAGGCTTGGCCCCAGGGCTCAAATCGCTCACTTCAATGATAGGTTACGCTGGCCACCAGCCAACTAGATTCGAGGTTCTTTCTGAACCCTCAAGGCGAACGGGCTACCTGCGCCGACGCTGGCCCATGGGGCTGTACGCAACAGTTAGCCTCTGAGAAGGAGAGAGTGCGACCGGGAGGGGACCGGCCCGACCACCTCAGCCGGCCTCTCAAGGAGAATTTTAAGGGCTCCGGCCAGAAAGCTACCTCCCCAGCACTCCAAGCAGGGCTTTACCCCACGAGCTCCCAAGCGCCGAAATCCGGTGAACTTTTTCACAGGCTAAACAGTCCTATTTGCATAACCATCTCCTAGCAGAGACTCAGGTTTCCTGTAATCAGTCCTTTCAAAGGTTTGTAATTCAATGTGCAATTAACCCTTAAAATGAGGTGAGAAAAAGGGGAGGAAATACCCTTCTCCTCCAACACCTTCCGGAAAATAGAAGAGTTCCCAAAAGTCAGGTTTGAAGGCGTGGAGAATCTTTTTTTAAAGGCGAGTCCTAAAACCGCTGTATATACTAAGACTAGTCCGTGTCAACGGTGGGAGAGAAATGGGGAGAGGGTTTTTAAGTAACATCAATGAAACATCAATTCAAGTTCCACGTTTTGCGCTTCCCGGAATCTGGCAACCTCTAAAAGATTCCCCACCACCACCCCACTGGTGACCTCCACCCCCCCCAACCGGCTCTCTTCACCCACAAAACAAAGCAGGGAGCCCAGTAAGAAGTTCAACCCGGAAAAGGCGAGGTGACGCTCAGTCTATGTACCAGAGTCCTCTGGGGCTTCCTGGGAATCGGGAGAACTACGGGGGGCGAGGGGGCAAACCGCAGGAGTGGCACCGGGCAATTCGGCGGTGCCCCGCCACTTGCAGCGCCTCGGGGACAGCGGCTCCACGGGAACCTTCTACGCTCCTAGGGCTCCTTCTCCAGCTCTCCCTCTAGGCTACCTGCGTCCGGCGCGGGGGGAGGGGGGCGGCAGGACGCTGGGCTTCTGTGGCCCCTTCTCTGAGTAGTCGTCTAGGTGCTTGTCCCCCAGGGGATCCCACCTACCGTTGATCTCATGCGTGGGGGCATCGTTCTTGTTGAAGCCTTTTGACACGTAGAGACGTCGCACTTCCGAGCAACTTTTCGACTTGAGGTCGGCAGCCAGCAACGCGGCGCTGAGTACGGCCAGGGTGCAGAGAAGCGCGGGCAAGCCGAACCGTGCCATGGTGCGGGCAGGAATGACGCGCTCTCACCTTCGGGACGGGATGAAAAGTGGCGGGCGCGGACCCTGAGGCTCCGGAGTGAAGCGAGAGGGCGTGGGAGTTGGAGTAGGAGTTGGAGGAGGGGGGAAACGGCAGTAGGTGGAGACGCGGGACGAAAAGTGGAGTTGGGCCTCGCGCGTCAGGCAACGGTTCCCCGTGCCAGGCGCCCGGCCGGGAGAGAAAGAGAAGGAGGTTGTAGAGGCGGTGCGTAGCCCGAGGGAGGGAAGGCGCGGACGGGTAATTCGGAACTCCGCGAGGACAGTGAGCTGGGCGAGCTGGCCGGCCGACGGGATAGGGACGCGGGGAGGGAATGAAAGGTGGCAGGCTCCGCGGGGGCCGCGGAGGGTGTGAGCGGCGGCAGCGGCTGGCGCTCCTTGCGCGCAGCTCGGGCTGCCCGGCGCTGCTCCGCTCTCCTGACTCCACTCGGCTCGCTCACTCTGCCCTCGGCCGCAGACTGTACCCTCCTCAGCTCCGCCGCTGATTGACTGGCCGGCGTGCACAGCGACGCTCAGCAAACTTGGCCCAGCGGGCGGCACAGGGGGTGGGGGCGGGCGGGAGCTGGTAAGGTCGGGATGGGAGAAAACCTGGAAGCGGGGCTGGATCCGGAGTAGCTAAATCCACTTCCTAGGGGGCCGCACCCGGCGCGCGGCGCTCCCTCCAGAGACACGCCCCGCCGGGCTCCTCCTTTCTCCTGTCCTCCGGGAAGGCGGGGAGCCTGCCCACCGCCCCCCACCGTAGAGGAAAGGCTAACTTCAACGGGGTAAAAGGGCCAAGCCCCTGGGGCACCGAGCAGTTAGGGGCTTGTCCTAAAGCCCACGTTCGAGTCCTAGGCCTCCTGCGCGCGGCCACCTGACCCGCTGCCTGTGGGCCAAAACCCAGCGAAAACCCGATAACTGCCCCCGTTCCCCGCGCCCCCGCCCCGCTGCCTTGAGGACGCGCCTAACCACTTAGTTACTGGGTCTGAGGAAAGTGCTGGTATTGCATTGTTTCTCTTGCAGGTACCACGGGGACTTGAGACTCAAAGCTGTCCCTAAAGCCTCCTCACCTGGCCTCTTCAGACCTGCTTGGCATCAAACGGCGCTCTTGGAGCACCGCCTTCTTTGGAACCCTGGCTAGCATTTGTCTCCTCGCCTCCACCCCTCTCCACCATGCCTGGTTCTGCTGAACCCTGGTTCTCTAAACCCTGAAGTGGGGAGTGAGGACCAACTGCAAGGCGACGGAACCAAGTTAGCGTTGATTTTAGAATCCTGGCCCAAACCAACCTTCTGCGCGTAGGGAAACTGAGGCCAAGAGAAGGGTAGTGACTTGCTAATAGCATGCAGCTAGAGGGTGGGGGTCCAAAACCCAGATTCAACTCCTGGGTCACAAGGAATAAAGGTAGCCCGAGATCCCCAATTCTTCTCTACTCTCACCACTCTGGGACCCAGTCTTCCCTTAGCCGCCAGAAAAATGGAAGTGGGAGAGTCTTTCCTCCTTCCAAGTTTGTCATATTCCATTAATGAGTGTTTTTGAAGCTCCCAGGGCTCCTTTAATGAAGGGAACTGTGCAGATTGGGAACTTGTCATTACAGTTGTTATTGTTACAATCTGCTTTAAGAGGTTATAGTGAGAAGTGCATCAGACACCTCGGGAGTGTGCTGGGAACTGGGCAGATAAAAGGGGCTGGAACTTATTATTTGGCTAGACTCTCAATTCCCATAAAATTACATAGGGTGAAGATATGAACCATCATTACAATTATCCTCCTAGGGTTTGTTGAGACTTCCTCCACTGTTGTTGGCAAACCACGTTGACAGGATTGGCTATGAAGAGATGTAGAAACTAGCATAGCTGTTGTTTTGAATGCCCACTGCAGATTCTTCTACATTTTATTAGCTCTTGGAGATCACCAGCACAAACAGACAGACTGTGACCTGTCTATAAGTGGGACTTAGAATTAGAATTTCTGTGGGTTGGCAGAACGCTAACTCTGCAACAATGAAAGGAGTTTTTCTAAATAAGCAAACTCAACTACAAATGAATTTCCAGCCATTTCCGATGGACTTTCAAATAGTACAGGTTTCACTCAAATTGATAACCATCAGGTCCTCAAGGCATTGCTAGGGCTTAGCCCAGCACTTTTAACTTTCACTGATTGATGCATTTACTTAAACATGTTCTTTACCAAAGAGAATATAATCTGACACAAGGCCAACATTAATAATAAAATAAAATCCGGTGACCGTAGGAAAAAGACACTTCCAAACCATGAAGCCCCAATCAGAGAGCTGCTTTTCACACCAAGTCCAGGGGGGAGTCATTCCTCTCCTCCCAGTTTACTCCTGCTCTTTCTGTTCATGTATTATTAGCCAAAACTTGAGACTTTTCCACCAGAAACAGTAACCTCTGGCTAGGAACGGATCTGGACAAGTCTGAACTTTACCACACAAGGCAGGAACCCCAAGCTCTGCTCAGAGGCGGCTCCCACTTCAAAGCCTCCTTTCATTTAAATACAAACAGGGTGAACAACTGGCAATCTGCGAAACAAATACCATCCAGCTTCCCTTTTAGATGGCCTGTAGTTACACCTTCCCTCCTCCCCCACCCCTCTCTAGCTCCTCTTCCAAAAAGGCTTCTTAGTAGAGATACACCCACTCAGTTGAGTTTTCTAAACAAACATACAAAAAAAAAGGATTGGGGCTGCATGTAGAATGTAAGAATCAACAACTCAGGATGATTAACTCTCCTTTAGCACTTTTTTGCTTTTTTTATTATGGTAAAATACATAAACAAAATTTACCATTTTAATCATCTTAAAGTGTATAGTTCAGTGGCATTTAGTATGTTCACAATGGTGTGCAGCCATCACCACTCACTAGGTCTAGAACATTTTCATCATCCCCAAAGGAAACCTCATGCCCAGTCAGCAATCAAAGTCCATCACCTTCTGCCACTAATCTGCTTTCTGTGTCTAAATATTTGCCTATTCTGAATGTTTTATATAAATTGAATCATGCAATAAGTGAAATTTTTGTCTGGATTTTTTTCACCCAGCATCATGTTTTTTTAAGATCTGTCCACGTAATAGCATATATCACTACTTCCTTTCTATGGATGAATAGTATTCCATTTTATGGATAGACCACTATTGGCCATATAGTACTCTACAGTTTACAAAGTGCTTCCAGGTTTACTCTCGTGTTCTTAAAAAATTTTAATGTTTTTTTTTTTTAAATAAATAAGCAAGCCCTGGCCGGTGTGGCTTAGTTGGTTGGAGTGTCATCCAGTACACTGAACAGTCACAGATTCGGTTCCAGTTCAGGGCAAATACCTGGGTTGCAGATTCAGGGTGCATACAAAGGCAACCGATCGATGTTTTTCTCTCACATCAATGATTCTCTCTCCCTTCCTCTCTCTCTAAAGTCAACACATGTATCCTTGGATGAGGACTTTTTTAAAAATAGATTAGCAAATTGAGTGTCAGCTAGCTTATGTGGCTCGTCCACAGCCACGGGGCTCTTAAGTGGCTGAACCAAGACTGAAAAATGTAAGGCCTCTGACTAAATTCCATGCAGTTTTTCTTTCTTAGAAAACACAATTCTCTGGGTCACATTTAGGATCAGCAGTGAATGTGTATCTGCCCAGATCCTATAAAAATGTCCCTGTTTCAGATTAATAAATTTTCACTGAGCATGTACTATTTGCCAGAAGCTGCTCAGACCTAGGAGGGAAGATGTACAAGCCAAAAGGAGTTTACAGTTTAATGTACTGGGTAAGACCTATACATAAAGGCTTGCCTAGGTAGAATGCACTTACGATATGATTGGTTTTCCCAAGTGAGGTGTTTCCCCTGATGTGGCACTGGGGTACATTCACTGATGGGCAGACAGAACAAAGTAAGCCCTCACTGCTGCTGCCATCCAAGCCAAGAACTACTTGAGTCAGGTCCTCTGTCTCAGCTATGAGGGCACTTCTCTTGACCTGCTGGGGACTTAACTTAGTTGTCAAATATGGGGTGAGGAATAGAATGTGACCTCCCCCCTTAGAATAGGTGGTTGTCCTGCAGCCCTCTAGTGTCTCCCCTCCCCAGCCCATCCCTGCCATAGCCATCAGAGTATGCCTTTCTTTTTTTTTTTTTTTAATATATTTATTGATTATGCTATTACAGTTGTCCCATTTCCCCCCCCCACTCCACTCCATCCTGCCCACCCCCCTCCCTCCCACATTCCCCCCCTATAGTTCATGTCCATAGGTCATACTTATAAGTTCTTTGGCTTCTACATTTCCTACACTATTTTTACCTTCCCCCTGTCTATTTTCCACCTATCATCTATGCTACTTATTCTCTGTACCTTTCCCCCTCTCTCCCCCTCCCACTCCCTTAATGACAACCCTCATGTTCTAGTTGTTTGCCTAGTTTGCTCTCATTTTTGTTTTATGTGTGGCCGTTAATAACTGTGAGTTTGCTGTCATTTTTACTGTTCCAATTTTTGATCTTCTTTTTCTTAGGTAACTCCCTTTAACATTTCATATAATAAGGTCTTGGTGATGATGAGCTTCTTTAACTTGACCTTATCTGAGAAGCACTTTATCTTCCCTTCCATTCTAAGTGATAGCTTTGCTGGATACAGTAATCTTGGATGTAGGTCCTTGCATTTAATCTTGGGTAATGTAATTATGATGTGCCTTGGTGTGTTCCTCCTTGGGTCCAGCTTCTTTGGAACTCTCTGAGCTTCCTGGACTTCCCGGAAGTCTATTTCCTTTGCCAGATTAAGGAAGTTCTCCTTCATTATTTGTTCAAATAAGTTTTCAATTTTGTGTTCTTCCTCTTCTCCTTCTGGCACCCCTATAATTCGGATTTTGGAACGTTTCAAGGCGTCCGGGAGGTTCCTAAGCCTCTCCTCATTTTTCCAAGTTCTTGTTTCTTCATTCTTTTCTGGTTGGATGCTTGTTTCTTCCTTCTGGTCCACACCATTGATTTGAGTCCCAGTTTCCCTCTCATCACTATTGGTTCCCTGTACATTTTCCTTTGTTTCTCTTAGCATAGGCTTCATTTTTTCATCTGTTTTTCGAATAGATTCAACCAAGTCTGTGAGCATATTGATAACCAGTGCTTTGAACTGTGCATCCGATAGGTTGGCTATCTCTTCCTCGCTTAGTTGTATTTTTTCTGGAGCTTTGAAGTGTTCTGTCATTTGGGCCATTTTTTTTTTTTTTTTGTCTTTGCGCGTCTGTTACTTTAAGGGGCGGAGCCTTAGGTGTTCACTGGGGCGGGGTAATGCTGGTCGCAGCGCTGTGACACTGAGGGGGAGGGGCCGAGTGGGAGCAATGGCGCCCGCCACACTCTCCTCCGGCTTTCACTCTTTCACTCCCCTACCCACAATCAAACTGGGCCACTCTGGTGCTGGTTCCCAAGTAAGTGGGCCTGTGCACACTCTAGGCCCCTGTGGGTCTCTCCTGCAACCTCTCCTGTGAGGCTGGGAGTCTCTCCTGCTGCCACCCCAACCCCCAGTGGCGCTTTCAATCAGAGGTCTGAGGCTTTATTTTCCCGCGCTGGAGCCCTGGGTTGTGCCGTCTGCTTCGTCCCTGCTGTTTGTCCTGTTTATCTGTGGGCGAATGTGGTGCCGCGGGGTGCTACCCGCTGCTCTGCCTGCCCCTCTCTCCGCCACTCTGAGTCCACCCCTCTGGGTTTATCTGTGCAAATGTGGGGCCGCAGGGTCTGCTAGTGCTCAGACTGCCTGCGCCATTTGTCCCACACTCCGCCAGTCTTAGTCCCGCCACAGCCACGCGAGTCCTCTCCACCCCGGTGCCCGTCTCCGCCCCTCCTACCAGTCTGGATGAATGGTTATTTTCTATTTTCTTGGTGTTGGTCCCCCTTGCTGTTCGATTCTCTGTCAATTCTGGTTGTGCGAGGAGGCGCAGTGTGTCTACCTACGCCGCCATCTTGGTTCTCCCCAGAGTATGCCTTTCATAACATCACCTAAACAATGTCCTTCCCTCCTCCTCGGTACTCCATTGCTTTCCAGATGAACTCCCAAGTCATTCAATAGATCTGGATCCTTGCTATCAGGCCATAGTATCCATTACCAGCTTTCTAACTGATCCTTCCCAGTCCTGTATCTTATACTCGGTCCCATGAGAACATGTCACCATTCTCCACCATGCCATGCCCTTCCTTGCAACCTTACGCTGACCATGTTAGGAATACCTTTTCATTCCCCTCCATTCCTTGGAAAACTTTATATTCATCCATCAAGACTTAGCTGAGAGCCCTGGTTGGTGTGGCTCAGTGGGTTGAGTGTCATCCCACAAACCAAAGGGTTGCTGCTGGTTTGGTTCCCGGTCAGAGCACATGCCACATGCCTGGATTGTGGGCCAGTAAACCTTTAAGTGTTCTGAACTACTCACTAATATTTAAAAATCAGGAGATTTCAACTCTGACCAGTGTGGCTTGGTTGGGCATTGTTCTGCAAAGCGAAAGGTCACATGTTTGATTTCTGGTTAGGAATCGATGTTTCTCACATTGAGGTTTCTCTCCCTCTCTTTGCCCCTCCTTCGCCCTCTCTCTAAAAATAAATAAAAATATTTTTTTTAAATCAGCAAATTTCAGATCTAATTCTAGGTCTATTCCCTTGGGAAACTGCCCACAGGGCAAAACTGCACACTAGCAGGCAATAGACATTCAAATAAAAACACTCTAGACAGCTGTTGGAGACTGGGGGTAGAGGAATCTTCAGAGAAAGCAAGACCACTGCTGAATGGCAAGTGTGGTAGTCACTTTGTATAGATAGTGCTTTGGGGGCCTAGAAGCAGGAGCCATTAGCTCTGCTTGGGGGAATCTAGGAAGGTTTTTCAGAAGAGGTGATATTTCAGCTAAGTCTTTTTTTTTTAAGATTTCATTTTTTTTAATCTTTAAAAATTTATTGATGAGAGAGATTTTTAGTTCCACATATTTATGTGTTTGTTGGTTGATTCTTATATGTGCCCTGACTGGAGATTGAATCCACAACCTCGGTGTATCAGGAGGATGCTCTAACCAGCTGAGCTACCCAGCCAGGTTTTCTCAGCTAAGTCCTTTTTTAAAAAAGATTGTGTTTATTTACTTTTAGAGAGAGGGTAAGGGAGGAAGAAAGAGAGGGAGAGAAACATCAATGTGTGGTTGCCTCTTGCACACTCCCACACTGGGGACCTGGCCCACAACCCAGGCATGTGCCCTGACTGGGAAATGAACCAGCAACCTTTCAGTTCACAGGCTGGCACTCAGTCCACCGAGCCACACCAATGAGGGCTAAAGAGTATTTCTAATTATCAAAAAAAAAACCCACTTTTCAGTGATTACACTTACATGTGATGGCAAACAGTTGCCAGAGATAGTTACTACTCTAGCTTGTTGCACATGATTTGACCTACAGCTTTAGATGGAAAACATGCATTTCAATATAATTGGGACAGAGTTCCTTCTCTAATTTGCCCATTGGACATAAATGGTTCACTCCTGGAAAGAAAATTATTTCTTCACGAGCTTTTGATTAAATAAAAATACTGATACTTTGTGTTTGACATTTACATTGTGAAGGTACTTCTGGATCATTCATTTTTCAAAATTGTTTTGTATTACTCTTCCATACCTCAGCCAGCTGATGAGAAAATCACACAGGCAAAAAGACAGGGTGGAGGTAAGGAACCCAGCATTGTGTGAGCAGAGGCTACGAGAATGTGAAATGTAGAAGAGACCTTGGCATTTGTCTAGTCAATCCACCTTAAACTTGACCTTTCCTATTTTGCTTGAAATTTCAAGCATCTGAAAGACTGTCAGAGGCTAGAACAGTAGCAGTAGTAATGGTGGTACTAAAGTAGCAAAAGCAGCAACCTTGCTGCTTCTAGTCAGGATTTTACCTGAGAACAAGGTCTCCTCGGTATAAGGCATATTGTGGTGCAAGGTTGCAGAGGACAACCAGTGAGTGACATTTGGTATTGAATATTGTATTTTACATTCATTCTTCACCTTGTTTGGAAAAACAGACAAGCTATCTGATGTCAGCTTCACTCTCACAGGGCTCCAAGGAGCTGAAGGGCACCCTCCCCAACCCTGGCCATAAACATTATGAAACCTGTTTCTCCTCTGTGATGACCAGGAATCTGAGCTGCAAAATCAAGGCCCAGTTGAAAAAGCAAAAAAAAAAAAAAGTTTTAAGCAACATAAGAAAGTTCTTTATGAACTACCAACTTAACCCAATAGGTTTTGGACTTGCACTTCAAACCTGAAAAGTCACAATGAATTTCTTTTTTCTTTTTTCTCCTCCTCCTCTTCTTTTTATTCTTCTTTCTCCATAGCACCATCATCTCTGCCTTTATGCGAGGAGACAATGTGCATTTTTAAGAAGACACAGCAGGGAGTAGGCATTTTTATTCCAAAGAGATACCACAGATAAAGAGTTGAAGAGAATCAGGGTCAGACATAGTTTGACATTTGTCATTTTCTACCCACTGATGGGTGATGTCTACAGAACTGCTGCTGTTACTGCTGCTATAACAATAAAGCATTTAAACAATCAAGAAAACTATTAAACCTGGACAGACATTCCGAGCATCTAGCTGAATCCAGGCTGCATACACAGCACAGAGAGCATAGCCTTTCCCATGTCTCTCTCTGCTGACATATACAAGCTTCCCTTACTCAGAATGACTTTCCCAAAATTTTAACTCACATTTTTTTTAATTCTCAGAGTACACAGTACTGGATTCCAGCATACATGAGGCTTGTCGGGAAGGAAGGAGGATGCACAAAGTTGGCAGAAGTGAGAAAGGGGCTCTTCCATGCTCTTCCACTTCCATCGCACCCAGAAGAACCCTGCCTTCCTTTCCTTGACTTGTCAGGGTCAAAGGAACTAGAGAGCTCAAAAATGTATGAAGAAACATTTTTATAAGTCAGATTATTTATTTATTTTTTAAAAGATTTTATTTATTTATTTAGAGAGAGGGGAAGGGAATGAGAAAGACAGGGAGGGAATCATCAATGTGTGGTTGGCTCTCATGTGCACCCAACTGGTGACCTGGCCCACAACCCAGGCATGTGCCCTGACTGGGAATCGAACCAGCGACCTTTGGTTCACAGGCTACGCTCAATCCACTTAGCCGCACCAGCCAGGGCACATTTTTTATTTTAAATAATCTAATTTTTGTGACTCCTAAGTTTATTTCCTTTAAAACTGTGGATTCATATGAGTTTGTCTATCTTTAGTAAATACATACAAACAATACGATTTTGAAAATTTGCTGGTTTTAGTCAATATTTTAGTTACTATGGATAAAGGATTTTGGGAAAACTTTCTGGGAGTGTGTATTCTATATTTTGATCCAGATGGTAATTACCTGAGTATATGTATATGTAAATATTCATCAGGCTATACACTTCAGATTTATGTACTTTGTTGAATGTATGTTATACAAAAGCAGGGGATACAACAAAACAACCACAATTTTTTTCAGTGGATGAGTTTAAGGGTAGAATATATGCACACACAGTTTATGTGTATGTGTGTGTACATATAAATGCATATGTATATGACTTGAAGACTTTTCTATATTTCACAGTAAATATATGTGACTTTTATGGTTAAAAAATAATACATGTTTTTAAATGAACATCACTGTCCTGCTGAAGAGAAACTCATTTTTCTTACTTGCTTTTTTCTTTTCTGCCCTAATGTTCCCTATTTATAATTACATCATATCTCAGCTCATTAAACAAAGGTCTTTTTTCTTCTTGCATGATTCTCAAATACTTACCAAGCAACTACTCTCCAAATTCATCACCTTGGGGCTCTCAGGCAGCATGGGGATGAGTGATGATTAGAATGCTGTGCTGGGCCCTGGCTGGTGTGGCTCAGTGGATTGAGTGTGGGCTGTGAACCAAAAGGTCGCCTGTTTGACTCCCAGTCAGGGCACATGCCTGAGTTGTGGGCCAGGTCCCCAGTAGGGGGCACATGAGAGGCAACCACACATTGATGTTTCTCTCCCTCTCTATCTCCTTCCCTTTTCCTCTATCTAAAAATAAATAAATACAATCTTTTTAAAAAATGGGTTATCGAGACATATGAAAAGATGCTCAGCATTACTAGCCATCAGAGAGATGCAAATTAAGACCACAATGAGGTACCATCTCACACTAGTCAGAGTGGCCAACATAAACAAATCCACAAACAAATGTTGGAGAGGATGCGGAGAAAAGGGAACCCTAGTGCACTATTGGTGGGAATGCAGACTGGTGAGGCCACTGTGGAAAACAGTATGGAATTTCCTCAGAAAACTAAAAATGGAACTGCCCTTTGACTCAGCAATTCTGCTGCGGGGATTATACCCTAAGAACCCTGAAACACCAATCCAAAAGAACCTATGCACCCCAATGTTCATAGCAGCACAATTTACAATAGCCAAGTAGTGGAAGCAACCTAAGTGCCCATCAGCAAATGAGTGGATCCAAAAACTATGGTACATTTACACAATGGAATTCTATGCAGCAGAGAGAAAGAAGGAGCTTATACCCTTTGCAACAGCATGGATGGAACTGGAGAGCATTATGTTAAGTGAAATAAGCCAGGTGGTGAGGGACAAATACCATATGATCTCACCTTTAACTGGAACATAATCAACATAAGAAAACAGCAAACAAAATATAACCAGAGACATTGAAGTTAAGAACAATCTAACAATAGTCAGGGGGAAGTGGGGAGGGGACAGTGAGGAGAGGGGATTACAGGAACTACTATAAAGGACACAAGGACAAAATCAAGGAGGAGGGTGGAGTAGGGGAGGGAGGTGGGTTTGGCTGGGGTGGGGTGGAGGGATGGGGAGAAAAGTCATAAAACTGTAATTGAATAACAATAAAAAATTTAAAAAATGGGTTATCATGGCCTGTCCAGGATGCTTACAAGCTAGAGGAGCTGGAAGCATGAGTGCAGCCAAGTCCTAGATGGAGATCTGAGGATGAAGAATAAGTGACTGTAGGTACACAAGCACCACAGGGCCAAACTGGTGGCATTACCAACCACAGAGCCAAAAATAGAAAACCAGGTGAAAAAGTGCAAAACTTGGTTGGAAGTCCATGTCCCATCTTTGTTAATCAGGAGAATCTGGGTGCCTGGATGTCAGACTGTATAAATGTAATAGGGTGAGGTTGTCAGCTACTCTGAACTGAACACTGTTAATGTTGCACTTTTAAGGCCCGATACGTGCTTGTTGTTGTTATTGTTGTTTGTTTATTCCAGGCTGCTGCACTATCCTAGATAACAGCTACTAACTATTGAGCTCTTCTCATCTATACACCCTCCCTGAGCATATTATTTATCACCTCTTGAGCACTTGCTATATGTTGATCTTAACGGCAATCCCATGAGGCAGGTTCTAAAGTTATTTCCATCGCACAGATGAAGAAACAGAGGCTCATGGATTTAAATCACATGCCCAAGGGCACCCACTTGATCAGTGGCAGAGTTGAGAGTTGTGCCCAATTCTGACACTGGAGCCCATGCTCTTGGTCACCTTGCTCACCATACAAAGCTTTTGGCATCCCAGGGAGACCCTGTTTGGTGTTGGGGCGCCAGCAGTCAGTTATGGCTGAGACTCATCAGTTAAGATGCTAAAATGCTTTCTTTCCTTCCTTTTTTGAATTGAGTTGAAATTCACAGAAAATTAACCATTTTAAAGTGAGAAATTGATCCACTCAAAATAAAGTGAGAAATTGAATGGCATTTTGTGCATGCACTATGTTGTACAACTACCATCTTTTCATCACCCCTAAAAGAAACTCTACACCCTTTAAGCTATAACTCCCCATTTTCCTTTTCTACCAGCCCCTGTTAACCTCTATTCTACTTTCTATCTGTATAAATTGGCCTATTCTGTACATTTCATATAAGTGAAATCATACTATATTGTTTCTTTTGCATTTGGCTCATTTCACTTAGCATAATGTTTTTGAGATTCAACCATGTTTTTTTTTTCTTTTAAGATTTTATTTATTCATTTTTAGAAAGAAGGGAAGGGAGGGAGAAAGAGAGAAACATCAATGTGTGGTTGTCTCTTGTGAGTCCCCACTGGGGACCTGGCCCGCAACCCAGGCATGTGCCCTGAGTAGGAATTGAACTGGCGACCCTTTGGTTTACAAGCTTGCATTCAATCCACTGAGCTACATAAGGCAGCGCAAGATTCACCCATATTTTAGCATGTATCAGTACTTCATTCCTTTTCATGGCTTTTCAATTCCATTGTATGGATATTTTATTTATTAATTTATCAGTGGATGGACATTTGCATTGTTTCCATGTTTTGCATGCCCAGGAACTTATCCTAAGGAATAACAAAGGAAATGCATACATAATTAGTTATAAGGATATTCATTGTGCATGTATATCAGAATTTATTAATTCATTTAATCTCTGATGTATATCTGGGCTTTTCCCACCTTTTAGCTATACTATAAAGCTATTGAATAATACTGCTATGAACATGCATGCATGTGTATTTGAGTACCAGTTTCCAATTCTTTTGGGTATTGACTTACTTTCTTTATCAGGATTGTGTCCAGGTATTATAAAAGAAGGCTCTAAATGCTTGTCCTCTGTGAGGCATTAGTTGAATAGTCTGTCTTTGGCAGATCTTTGAAAATGGCATAGTGAGAAATCATTGGCTATGAATCCAGAGATCTCTGACTGAGTTCTAACACTGCCACTTACTGGTATTTTTTTTTAATCTTCACTCTAGGATATGTTTATTGATTTTAGAGAGAGAGGGAGGAGGAGAGAAAGAGCTAGAGAGATAGAAAGAGAAAGAGACAGATGGAGAGAGAGAGAGAGACATTGATATGAAAGAGAAACTTCAATCAGTGCCCCAACTGGGGACAGAACTTGCAACCTAGATGTGTTCCCTGACTGGGAATCCAGCCTAAGACCTTTTTGTTTATGGGATGACACTCCATCCCATAAACTGAGCCACATGGGACAGAGCCTTACCAGTATCTTGACTCCAATTTTTACATGTCTGATATTTGAACTCTGGAGTTCCTTCCATCACTGACACTTGATTTTTAATCTGGATAAGATCTTAGCCCTCCAGACAACTTTACTTGGGCAGACATGATCTGCAAGAGACAATTGATGACTCACAACAGCATGTGTGTGAAATGCCAGTAATTAGTCTTACAGGTGTTTGGAGAAAGATGTTTTCCTTTGAGTCTACTTTCTCCACTCAATATGAGGAAGCCTTTTGATAATTTTCAAATTTCTGACTGTAACAGCAGCTGCCACTGCCATGGATTTAGATGTCTTGGGCACTGCTCATGTGAGGTATTACCCACACGGATCAAGGCCAGAAATGTGAAAACAGAAATGTTATAAAGGTTGAAGTGCTGAGCTGTCAGCGATGCGCAATTCTGGCTGTACAAATCTAGCCCCTTACAAGGAAATGAGGAGCAGCTGGCTACAGTCCTTCCCCAACTTGGGGAATGGCGGCTTCCCTAATTTTAAGAAAGAGCAGCAAAAACTCCAACTCTACACCAGACCCGTGAAAAACACTGTTCTACTACCTGCATTGTAGCCTCTCCATTCATTCCATAAAGAAAAACAACTCCAGCCCTGACAAGTGTGGTTCAGTGGGTTGGGCATCATCCTATAACAGTAAAGGTCACCAGTAGATTCCTGGTCAGGACACAGGCCTGGGTTGCAGGTTCAGTCCCTAGCTGGGGTGCATACGAGAGGCAACTGGCTGATATTTCTCCCTCACATCAGTGTTCCTCTCCCTCTCTCTCTCCCTCTCTTCCCCTCTCTCTAAAAATAAATGAGTAAAATCTTTTAAAAACACACATACAACTACAAACTGCACTTCAGCCTCTCCATTCATTGCCATGTCCCTTCTTTGAATTCTGTTTTAAATGTTACTTGACAATTGGATAAAATCATATTTCAAAGAATGCACTGGACAACATGCAGCAGGGACCCATTAAAACATGCTTTGGTATATACGAAAATACACTCATTTTCACAGATTTAAATGCTTTTTGGCTGTCTCCAAAGGACTGCATGACAGATGGTTTCAAAGCAAGTCACATTTACAAACAGCAGACAAAAATATTATTTAGCAGATTCTCTAAGTGTTTTTCTGAGCCTTCTAGAACCAATCTTTTTCATGAGGTCTCTTACTTCTTATTTGCGGAGGCCCAATGAAAAAGTCTCTCTATTTCCTAGTAATCTTGTGTATGTATTTCCTGGGCTTAGAGAATATAAGGGCAGAAAATGCTTCTAGAGTATGGAGCTGTCTCTTGTGTTATTTTAGAAAATACTACCTTGGCCTGAAAAATATAAGTTATGTGCCCATCACAAACACTAAACCAAAAACCAGAGTTGGGGAGAGGGGAGGGTTTGTGTAGAGGACAGGAAGAAATAAGAAAAGAATGAACTGATAGAAGAATTGTCACGGGACTTATGAATCATGTAAACAAGCATTTGAAAAACTAAATTATGCTTTGATTAAAGTCATCAAAATAAGGACCATCTCCTGGACAATTCCTCTGCTTTTAAAGTTTTGAAAAAAAGTCACATGTCATTTACGGCCATACCATCCTGAACACACCCGATCTCATCTGAAAAAAAGTACACGTCAAGTACATTTTATGAACAGGGAATAAGCCAAAGCCCTGGAGTGTCCTCCTGGAGCGTCCACTGTTGGCAGGGACCAAAACCTTAACTCACAAGGCAGATAGGGTGTGTTAGATCCAGATAACTTGTGTTTCTCATGATCAGAGGAGGGGTGAGGTCGCTAGGCCTTCTGGGGGTGGGTCCAGGCAAGAGAAGATATCCACACCAGAGAGACCTGAAGAGGATAGAACGAGGGTGGAGGAGGTGTCAGATAAATAGAATGCCTTGAACAAAAGGCCTAGAAGATGAGGAACATTTGGGAATAGTCAGAGAGAGGAGAATGGGGGACATTTCAGCTTGGGGGGAAGAGCGGAAACAGAGGCAGGGAAGAGCAAGTGAGCTAGAGCTATGGGGTTGGAGACATGGAGCCCTGTCTGGCTGGAAGGAAAGGATACTTGACAACGTGTGACCCATCAGATCACGTTCTCTTACTGTATCCATGAAGACTATTTTCTTCTCTTACTGTTTGCCTTAGCCTGAAATCCAACAGTATTTACACCATCTCTAACATGTATTGACAAGGAGGAGAAGAAAAAGCCTGAACAAAGCAACAATATATCTAACTTGGTTTCTGATTAATAGCACAATTGTGGGCTGTCAGTAAAGCCATCCTGCAAGGAATTGGTACATTTTCATCTCTTACAGTGAAATTTTCCTGTTTATTCCTCCCACTCATGTTCTAGAATTTTATTTATAACACTTTTTGGCCTGCTCTTTAAAGTGTGTGTGTACGTGCCTCTCTGTGTGAGAGACTGGGAAACTAAAGTACTCTCTTGGGCTTTGAGCTTCTGGAAAACAGGCCCCACATACATCATTCCAAGTATTATAATTATGATCCATTGTGCATAAGGAGAAGCAATGTAGATGGTGCCCCTCTGTTCTGGCTGCATCATCTTGCACAGTTGCCTCCTCAGCTAACATCCACACACCCGGCAAAGCTGTCCATCCCCCACGTTCATGGGGCCCTCTGGGAGTCAGATTCATTGTGCTGGAAGGGGCTTCAGAGTCCCCAGGGCCAGCCCCCTGATGCCAGGCAGGTCCAGGAGTAAACTACCCACACAAGTGGACACCTGGCCCAGAGCTAAGTGAGCCTCACAGGCAGGAAGTTCTTCTCAAGATCCAAGAGGAAGGAGTGGGCCTCCTTGCCCTTGTTTGTATCCTGGTGGTGGTGTGGTGGCGGCAGACTGCAGAGGGACTGGAGGGACAGTAGGCCTGGTCCACATGCGAGCCTGCAGAGGGATGGGAAAGAAGTAGGACTGGTCCACATGGAAGCCAAAGCAAGTCCAGGCATCTTTCCTGGGACAAGGCTCTTTTTAGCCATGCTCCAAGCCTGGACAATCATTTGTCCTTTCACTGGAGTGAAGCTCAAAGACAGGGCTGAGGATTCCTCCTCTGGCTCACAGACAGACAAAGAGCAGGTGGGAGTAGAATTGGATAGATAAGACTAAGGTCTGTCTTCTGTTGTCTCATGGTCTAGGTTAACACATTCATTACTAGAACACAATATGATGTAGTGGAAAGGATCCTAGATTTAGAGTTTGATAAACTTGTGTTTTAATTCTAATTTGGCTATTTTATCCATATGTGATCTTGGGGAAGTTATTTAATTTTTCTAGGCTTCAGTTTCCTCATTTGGAAAATGGGAATAAAAATAGTACCTTCCTCAGAGGGTGGTTGTGAAGAGTAAAATTATCTTAAACATAATACAGATGACAAATATTAGCTCACTTCATTTTTATGTCAATATACCATACTGATTTAAAAAATCTATTTCAGATTACATGAAAAATTCAATTGCTGTTGATCTAAATATTGCTTTAAATAAATGTACCACTGACTAGAGTTTTGGTCAGCATTTTGCTATAGGGAAATGTGGCTGTGATGGAATGTTTTATTGTAGGATTTAATCTGTATATAAGGAACTTTTTATTCCTTTGGTCTTTTCTCTTCCTGTGTTGTCTTCAGAATTATTTTTCACCATCCTGCAGAACTCAGCTTGGACCAAGGCCTCTGGGTAAGTTTTCATCACTGCAAAGTAGAGTGCAAGAACACCTTCTTGTTTTTGCAGATTAATGTTTCTGAACAAAAGACTGATAGCACTAATTGTCTTTATTTAACTTAACAAAAATCCTTTTTGTTGTATTAAATGAAATCACATGTAAAGCATCTGACATAGTGTAGGTGTTCAATAATTAGCAGTAGCTGCTATTATTATTATTTCTATTGTTACTATAAAGTAGGAGATGATAAGAGGAAGAGACTGAAAAGGAAAACTTTATCATTCTTAACGTTGACAGAAATTTTAAGTTCCAAATGGACATACATTATATCAAAGGCCTATTCAGTCATCTCAGCAAGATATTGACATACCTCTTCTGAAGTCAATGAAGTCTCCATAGTTGTCAACTTGATGCTTGAGCCTGAGACAGAGAGAAAGAGGAGGCTGGCCAGCCTAAAATTCTTTGTAATTATTCCCCATAAAAAGTAACAGAGAAAGTGGAGAGGTCCTTCCTGGGGGGATTGGGGAGGACACAAAGGCAGGTCTTTCCCCTCAAGGAACTTAGATCTCCCCTTGGCTCACTTCTCACATCATTATACCCACTTGTATGTTGTTTTGTTAAGTGCCCTTAAGTCTTTTCTCAAGAGTGTCACTTAAAGATCACTAATTAGGCCTGTAAAACCATTGGAGCCAGGGGGCCCTGTCGTTTATTTCTTTTGTTTCCCTTTCCCTCTCACAGAGACCAGAACAGTACTCAGCACATGGTGTAGCCTCAATAGAAGTTGCTGACTGTCTGACCTTGGAGAATTGGTTAACAGGCCAGTTCGAAGCTCCAGCTTAAGTTGTATTAAGAGGCATCATTCACTGGTAGCTTGCCTGACTGGCACAGACAGAGCAAATTGAAGCACAAAGGTCAAGCATGCCAAGGGCAGTTCAGTCAGGCAAGCCAGGTCGTGAGCAGATGGGGGTGGGGAAGGTGGCCAAGGAGGATGGCTCACTCATCTCCTTCAGTAGATGGGAAATAATTATGCCTGGAGCAGGTGCCCAGACTACCTTCTCTGGAATGAAGTCTGACAGCAAACTGCCTGTTAAAAGTGATACAGCCAAATGGGGGGGAGGGGCTCAGGAGAATGGTGGAGGGGGTTGACAAGCTTGACCTTTTAAGACATATTTAATCAGTAAACATGTGATACTTTTGGATTCTATTACCGCCACCGCAGTAAAGGCACTGGCTCTATGGGATTTTGTGTGATATTTGCTTCTGTTGGCTAAGAATTCATTGACCATATAGGCCAAAGCACAACATTTGTTTGATAATGGAAATTCAGGGCAGCCTTTTGCCACCAGGGATAGAGCATACGTGGACTCAGAAGGAACCATTGAGATATTATGTGATATAGGGACAGTCATATCTCCTAAAATAGGGTCAATTTCCTCCCCACATAGAGTCATAAGAATGGAAAAGCATTCAAACAACTGAATATCACTATAGCCAGTACTTAGCTGGCTATAATCTAAGAGTCTGGGAACAAAGTTCCTAAGGCCTATTGGGGAAAGAGAGCAGATATAACCCACGTGGTTCCTGAAGGAGGAGCTGGGAGCAAAGGGTAGAAGATACAAGGGGGCAGATTTCAACTCAACATTAAAGGCAGAACTTTCTAAATGGGTTGCCTGCTTAGGTAATGTTTTTTCCACGTTGTCAAGTGTTTAAGTTTCTGATTTAGTCTTCTTCACCACATTCCTGCTTCTCTGACCAAATTTGCAAAACCAATTGCCCCATGACTCAAAGTAACTAAATGTGAGACCCTGGCATCCTAACCTTTAGTGGCTGCTGGGCCCGGGACCACCGACAGTCCCAGCTGGTACAATGACAATTTCCTTCTCTGGAAATCATAGTAGGTTCCCCCAAGCAGGTCTTCTGGAGGGGGTGTGGCTCCAAACCAAGCACTTCCTGGAGTGAGTTAAGATGTTCCTGCTTTGACCCTAGGGGAGTTAGGAACTCCAGGTGTTGGGGTTTCCTTCTGTTGTTGGGCTTTCAGAGTGCCAGCTGTATCATCCCACCTGTTTAGCCACTCTTCCAGGCAAGTCTTTTCTTCTGCCCCAAGGAAGAGCTGCCACCAAGCATGCTTGGCAAGTAAATACAAGACATTTACAAACTCTAAACCATTTTTCACTAGCTTGTTAGTCCCCTAAAGGTACTATAAGAGTAAAAGACATGAAATTAGCATTCTTGACCTTTGACTCCACACAAATCAAGATTCCCCAGAAAGAATGGCTACTCACAAAACAATTCAACCATTCATGCCTGAGAAACTCAACCTGGAGATGTGCACTTTAGGAGGCAGATTTAGAGCTCTATCCTCAGTTTCATTTAAGTTTTAAGTTTATTTTTCTCTTAAGTAATATTTATTTTAAAGACATCATTTAAGACTTTTGAGTATTACTTTCAATAATAATACTTTACATTGGGGGGTAGGTATTCATTTACAATTTACAAAGCACTTTCCAGAACCTGTCCTTCAAGGAGCTAACCCTGAAACATAGGTGCTCAGTGAACGTTAGGATCTCAGCTAAAAACTCAGATGCCACTGTGCCACTGGGGTGCAGGCAGATTAGGTATCATCACTCACCCTCAGTTTACAGGTAAGGGAACTGAGGCCTACAGATGTTCATTGACTTGTCCTCTTGCTTCATCTGCCAATCTTAACCTAAACAGAGAAGGCAGAAACCATGAAAATGCACTAGTTTCACTTGCTCTTCTGTGTAAGGCAGATCTGTTGCAGGGCAGGTGAGATTTTGCCTCAATCCCTTCATGTTGTTTCACACCCTGTCTGGATCTGAGCTGCAGAGTTGCGGCTGTCTATAGATGTGGAATGTTTGGGGTCTGAAATATCTCCCACCACCTCTAAATCTTATTGTAGAGGTAAAGGACACACTTTGCATTGTTTCAGTCACTTAACAATGCAGATATTTTCCTAAGTTTCTTGGCTATTTTTGCTAGGTTTGAGAAAGACTTATTATTGTCGGGTAGATTTTTGTTTTTAAAGATTTTTAAGGTGTTAAAATCACCTTATTTTAAAAGTTTTTTAACTCCTTTTTCTCCTCCTCCCCCCCTTTTTTTTTTTGCTGTTCCTTTTTTGTTAAGAGGAAAGACTCTAAAGCTGGTGACATCCCAACTTTCCTCTTTGCTTTTTAAATAAACATGCCCCCTGTTTGTTTCCCTCCTCTCTGGCTGGCTCAGGACTCACTTCAATGCACTTCCATGAGTGGGTACAAAGACTCTGTGGGTCCTGTCCCAGCCACCAGCACCTTATCTATGGCCCTTGAGAACATACAGGAGTTCCTGTTAGAGAAACAGAGGTGAAATGATCACCAATTTGGACCAACCATGTTCCAGGGCTGAGCTCTTTGAAGAAAAGCTGGGAGTGTAGCCTTAACCGCTTCTACTCTGCCCCATACACATTAATGGGCATGGAGAGAGGACAGTAATGGGACAACTCTCTCAGAGAATATCTGGAAACAGTCAAAGAGTAGAATCAGTGGCAAATCTACCGAGGAAATTCTTGCCAATGTGGGTAGCACAGAGGATGTTTGAGAATGAGGCAGTTACCATTTGTTGAGGCCAGTTAAGGTGTTACTTATTTGTTTCTAAGCACTTTCTTATATTATCTCATTTAACCCTTCTAACAATTTCATGAGATAGATGTTACTACCCCTTATTGTATAAATGAAGAGAAAGAGACCCTGTGAGGTGCAGGCACCTGCCCAGGGTCACATAGCTGATTCTCCAGAGACTCCTGTGTATCTAACCTCAGCGCTCGTGTTCTGGGGCTTTGCTGCAAGCATGCCAGCTGCCCTCCACATGATATGACAAGGAAGAAGGAGCAGACAGGAGATAACAGTAGGTGATTTTCCTTCCTGGCTTTCTGTAGTTTCTATGTGCAACACTGAACCTGGAAGAGTCTGGAGTTTCTCTGCTCCTTTTATTGGTGCCTGTTGGCCTCTTCCCCTATTGACTCCCTCAGGTACCCCAGGAACACACATTCTTGAGTGTGTGGGTGTCTCCCCTCCCCCCTCCCCCTCTCCTATAAGCTAGAGGTCTTATCCTAGAATTCAACCCTCCCCGGAAACAGGAATCTTTGTGCTAATGTGTTAATCCTCCTATTCAAAAGGTCGCTACTTCCCTACTGTGGGGACCAGCAGCAGTGTATAACCTGCCCCATACAGTATTTCTCTCCTGGGGTGAGCCTTGTTCCAGCCTAATTATAGCACAAAGGGGAGTTTAGATCCACTCATGCAGTTGTTTAAATTCACTGGGAGCAAATAGAGTGAGAGGGTTTGGAAGGTAGCAGAAGGGTCCAGACTTACAAGTTACTGGAGTCCCCGGTAATGGCCAGGGTTCATAGAAATACTAAGAGGGCATAGAGAAGGGAGTCATGCATGCGGGTCCTAGCTAGAGGGATCCCTGTAATGGGCAGAACAGTGTGAACAAACTTCCTTACCCAGGGCCAGGACTGGCCTCCTGGAGGAATGTCCCTCCCTCTGGCATGCCATGGGAGTCTTTAAAAAGATTGACACCATTGTGGGAAACTTTCCTGCATGGTAAGGAACTGGACTCAGGCTTCAGCCAGGTCATCCTGAAAAGGTCCACAAAGAAGAGGATGATGGGAACAGGCAATCAGGGCCTTTCATGACAGCCAGCACTGAAGAGAGATGATGTTGGCCTCTCTATCTGACAGGAGATTCCTGAAGGATATAGGCCAGGTTTAGTTTGGGCACTTACTCCTACTTTGCTGATCCAATGAAATAGAGGAAAACATCTGGGAGAGGATTCAGTATCACATTCTACCCTTCTCCTGCCTCTCCTCAGCAGCTGTGGCTTTGTGGTACCAGGGGGAGGAGGAGTGGTCCCTCGTCACTGGATCTGAGAGGTTGGTGAAAAGATTGGTCAGTGATTGAGGGGAAGGAGCACTGGTCTGGGAGTCAAGGGTCAAAGATCCAATTATCTTTCAGTCTCTGGCCTAAGTAGGTTGGAGTAGCTCATTGCTAGGGACCTTTCCAATTCCAATATTCCAGATTTCACTTCCTGACAAGAGTTTTTAGAAGATAACAGGACAGGACATGAGACTGGCACACACACAGGACCCTTTCCCATGGTGAGTCAAAACTGGGATGCCAGCCCTGGCCATGTAGCTCAGTTGGTTAGACTCTTGTCCCCATATGCCAAGGTTGTGGGTTTGATCCTTTGTCAGGGCACATACAAGAATCACCCAGTGAATGCATAAATAAGCAGAAAAACAAACTGATCTCTCTCTCTCTCTCTCTCTCTCTCTCAAAACAATTTTTAATCTTTTAAAAAATTTAATTTAAAAAAAACTGGAATGCCATCATGGTTGTTGCTGCCATGGTGAGCAGCCTCATCCTGAATGGTCACCCCTCCTGGAGCACTCGTGTGAGGCACAGATAACCAGCCATGGCTGCCCCGATGGTCCCCGGGCTCCACTGTAGCACACAAATCTGCCGTTGTCCTGCAAAAGCCTTCTGACAAGGGCCAAGATCCTAATGAGCAAGATGGGCAGAGTGGGGAAAAAATGCACCAAAATGTGTCAATGCTTGTAATTGACACATTTGGTGTCTCCTCAGATTAGAGATAATGCATTTTCCCCCTTTTCCTTATTTTCCAACTTTTCAGGAAGTTGATTATATTAGTGTTTTTCTAAAAATCGCTTTGCTAAAAGAAAGTTCTCCAAGGGCCATGGTCTATAGATGGCAAGGTGACTGGGGCCTTGACTGGGCTGAGGTTAACTTTGGAATTGTATTGTCCAACATGCTAGCCACTTGCCTCACATAGCTGTTTAAATATAAATTGATTGAAGTTAAGAAAAATTAAAAACATACTTCATCAATTGCACTAGCCACATTCCAACTGCTCAGCAGCCGCATGTGCTAGTGGCTACTATATTGAACGACGTAAATATAACCATTAAAATTCCTCAGGGAAGTTTAAACATCACTAAATGGTCTAAGCCACTAAGGCCAGACCCTGTGATCAGCACCACAGCCTCAGAAACGAGCAAGCTCTAATCCCTGCCCTCAAGTAGATCACACTTTACCAGGGGACACAGACATCTGAGCAATACATTCCAACCCACATGGTAGGTGTTATGTACAGACATGTACAGGATGCTGTGGGAGCACAGAAAAAGAAATGCTACACACTAAATGCAGAAATAATGAAAGATGCCTGGAGATGACATGAGAATGAAATAAAAAATGAGTAGAGGTTTAATAGCCAAGAAGGGGTGAGACTTGGGCGTTTAAGGGAAGAGCATGGGGGTACTTAACAGTTTGGCCTTGGGGCAGGGGAGCAAAGACTGAAAACAGTTTGCTGCGGCACCAGCACAAGGCAAAGGTTGGTGGGAGTGGGGGACACTTGGGTGAGATACGGTTTTATATAGTGGGACACAGAGGACCCTATAAGGAGTTTAGGCTTGGTCTTAAAGATAATGGGAAAACGGTGAAAGGCATATTGGCTAGGATGGACCAGAGGGGAATACATCTGAATGGAAAAAGTCATTGGAGTGTCAGAAGCCTTGCTTCTCCTCCCAAGACACTGCAACCACTCACTCAAGGTCACTCAGCTTCCAACCAAGTTTTGTCTCTACAGTATATTCCATTGTCTCTGAAAATGTACCTCAGGAATTAGCTAATAGGCTAATTTACATTCACTTAACTGGATTATATGAATGACACAAGGTGCAAAGCACAGCACTAAGCACTCTGTGAAATGTAAGGAAAAGTAAGGCATGGCCACTGCCCTAAACTCTCCTGCTTTTTGAAAAATCTAGAAATATATCAGGGTTTGACTGCAATTTAAAGAGTAGGGAATGTAGCACTACTCTAAGACATCTAAACATATTTAGAATTATAATGACTTCTAATAATAACTTCAGGAATACAAATGCTTTCAACAAGAAGTGAGATAAGTTTAGGCAGAAATTTGTTCTACCAAGACTAGGATGAGGAGTCTAGATCTTCCAATTGGCCCAGAGAAATGAGACCATGAACAGAAGTAGAAGTTAGCCAGTTCCTTCTGTGGCCTTGGGCATATCTCTTCTATGTACACCAGTTTATTTTTTTGAAAAATGAGGATATTTCTAAGAGTGCTTCTATATCTGACAAATCTATGGCTAGAAAATGTATTATTCAAGTCCCACTAAGTATTTCAATATACATTTATATATGCAAGACATTTCATTTTATGTTCTTTCCCTCTCTTTAAAAAAAAAAAGTTTCTCCTTACTCTATTTCTCAGGAGGATCCAGTTCTCTTTCCCCATATGATTTCCAGAACATTTCAAAACTCTTCAAATGAAAATATGCGAGTCATGACTTGTGGGTAGCAAGTTAGGACTTGTGGGGACAGTTAGGGGGAGGGCAACTCTGAGATCTGCCAGCAATTGTTTTCCCCCATGATTCGAAAGAAGGAAAAGATCATGTTATTTATACAGCATAAGGTTCCAGATTTTCAGGAATGAAATCTGAGCCCAGCATGTCAACATATTGGTCTGGTCTGTCTTGGAATCTACAGTAGATGGATTTCTTTGTGCTGGGAAACATTAGGAAGGTCAATATTCTTTTCTGACTTTTTTTCTTTTAAGAAAAGGGTTCATTCTCACACTCTGAAGTGGTGGTATTAGATATCATCCAGATAATACACTCAATGGTCATGCAGACTTCAGTTTCAAACATAAAGCCCCAGGGCAAACAGCTTTTATGTATACAGTTACATGTTCTTTACTTCACAGATAATGTTTTTCCACAAATGCTCCCAGCTTGGGAGGAAATATAGAAATGAACAATCAAGTGAAATAAAAATAATTATGCCATTAATAACAATGAGTCCCAAATTGCAAAGAACCCAGGACATCAACCTGATTTTCCCAATGACCCAGAAGTTGCTGAGAAAGGGGAACTTCAGAGAAGCAATGTGAGCTCCTCCTGGCAAATGTGAGCTCTGGAGTAGGACAGCTTGGAGGTCTGCCTTCTGGGTCTGTCACTGGCCAGTGTGAAACTTTGGACAGTTATTCTCTGAGCCTCAGTCTCCTCCCTTATAAAATCAAGGACAATAACACTTTCCTGCCTGAGCTATTCTGGGAATTAAAGAGATGCTGTTTTTAAAAAGTGTCTGCACACAGTAGGCAGCACTCAAGAAACTTGAGTTCCCTTCTGGTTACTTTAAGTCTCTCCCAGCCTTAAAACACTCTGGCCCCAAGTCCAGTCCCTTTGTTTCCGTGATCCAGTCCATGTCTTAGAAAAATCCCTAATTCGCAATCACTGCAGGAGCACATACACCTGAATTACTTCTTTCAGTTTTCCAAATTGCCACTAAAACTTGCTTCCTGAGAAGTATTCGCCCCAATTCACTGTCTCTTAAAGTGTGTAGACACAGTTTTTTTTTCTTCCCTGACTCTACTTTAACTTCCCTGCCCCCCCACCCCCAGCCCCCGCTCGCCAGAGCGCCCGCCAGGCTGGCGGAGCAAAGCTTGGGGGAAGGGGACTGCCCCAGGACAGAGCTCCTCTCAGCTTCCGATTTCCGCTCCTCCAGGTGTTCCGTTGCAATCCAGAGGTTTAGCAAGTGTTTCCCACGTAGGAAGGGCACATGCCCAGCCTATCTTCCTGACTCTGGCGTTAGGATTAGTGGATCCCAAAATAGGGTCTCTTGGGGGGTTGGTTTCTTGGAGGTTTCATTACTGTGCCATGGGTAGAGAGAGGGCTGCTGTGTTTTGGTCCTTCTCTGGGAAGGGAACTCCTTGTTCTGAACTCCATAATTCCAGGCAAGCTTCAGATATATATATATATCTGACATATATATATATATATATATGAAGTGTATATATATATGAAGTATATATTATTTATTTATTTATAAAAGTAACACACATAATTTATATATGTATAACAGTAATATAACCACATTACAGAATCTTTGAAAAGTAAAGAAAAAGACAAAACCCCTCCTTATTCTTAATTAGAACTCCTAAACGTGGCCACTGGCGGTATTTTCCTGTTTTTTTTCCTTAGTCCTTTCCAAGCTTGCCTGCTTTAATATTTACTTACTACTACACACACTTTTTCTGGTGCCTTGCTTTTCACACTATAAACATTTCTAGGTAGATACTTCATAGCTACTATTTTAGTAATTGCGGACTACACCTATTGGGTTCAGTTTCACTTATTTTATAATTTTCTTGTTGGACCTTTAGGTGGTTCCAAAGTTTCCATTGTAATTAACACTGCAATGAATATATATTGGCATAATGCTTTCTCACTCCATTTTTGTTTTTACTATTTTCTTCAGTGATCTAGAAATTGAAATATGGGCTTAATGAGTATGGAAATATTTATGGTTCCATAAATCTTGCCCAAATGCTTCCCAAAGGGTTGAACCAATATACATTCTTACCTGCAGCCGGTGAGAGTGTCAAGTATCTTTTTATCCTACCTTTCCCAGCGTAGGCTATCATCTTTGAAAAAATGTTGTTTTCTTTTTTTCAGGGTAACTATGCTTTGATTTACAGTGGCAGGAACACTTTTCTTCCCTTGACTTTGATAACTAGTTTCTTTGTTTTTATTTTTTAAGCAAACCTTTCAAAGTGAGTGGGATTTGAATGAAGAAAGGTGGCTTAGTGAATAAAAACTGGGAGGTTGTCACAGTAATGAAGTTAAAGGAGCACTGGTGGAGTGGAAGAAATGAATGAAAATACTCTACGGAAAGGAAAGGAATGGGAAGGGGCAGTAGGGGATCAGTTTGTGAGGGGTTGAATTGTGGAGCTAAGCCCCTTCATGTGATCCCAGCTGCAGGGGTGAGAAAGATGTATTTAGAAGCAGCAGTTTGGACCAATGGAAAGCAAAAGAGGCTGGACTCCAGACATGAAATCAGCATCAAGGATTTGGGGAAGAGATAAAAGAGAAGTAAATTTTGGATTAGATTAAAAAATGACAGAGTCTATCAGGTACAGGGAGGAGGGAGCCCTCTACTCTGACTCTTATTTAGTGAACACTTTCCCTGTGCCCACTTTTTGGAGGCTAAAAACCAAAGGAGAGGTGTAATATCATTATCCTCATTTTACAGATGTGGAAACTGACACTATGAGGGGTTCAGTATCGTAGCCAAGGCCTCATGTGTACTACAAGTAGCAGAAAGGAGGATTTAAGTCATGTGTTTGTACTTTAAACCTAGCACCTTCAGGATCAAGAACAAGATGTAGACAAAGGAGGAAGAGAAACAGCATTTATACAGATCATGAAAGCCTGGTGTCAGCCCTGGGCATAGAAAGATTGGAGAAACCAATGGCCCAGATACCCAAATTATTTTGGGAGATGGGGCTGAGGTTCCTCAGAATCCCAGTCTGAATCTGAATAGGTTGTCCTGGAAGGCTGCTGAGCAAGGCCTAACAAGAATTCTGACTTCTGCTCTGGCTGGTGTGGCTCAGTGGATTGAGTGCCAGCCTGCGAACTAAAAGGGTGCCAGTTCGATTCCCAGTCACCGCACATGCTTGGGTTGCAGGCCAGGTCCCCAGTAGGGGGTGTGTGAGAGGCAACCACACATTGATGTTTCTCTCTCTCACTTTCTCCTTCCCTTCCCCTCCGTCTAAAAATAAATAAAATCTTTTTTAAAAAAGAATTCTGACTTCTAAATCCTCAACTATTTGAAGGCCCACTGTCTGAGAGCTTCACCACTGCCTCCTTCAGCATACCAACTCTTCTTAGGACTAGCATAGTGATTGTGAGACCATAGGATTTGGTTGGCTAAACATGTTTTACTCTCCCCTAGATCAATGAAAGAATGTGTCTCCTGCTCAATTTTGAGTACCTCCTCTCTCTCTTTCCCACTTAAAGTGGAAACTCTGCCAAGCTTAGAGACTTTGTAGTAGATAAAGCCAGAGTTAAGTTTTCAAAGGCATTTGTCTCCTAGCCCCTTAGTTCAAATTGTTATTTCACTAAAAAAAAATGTTAGGTGTGAAATACAGATTATGCTTGACTGCTTACCAGTGGAAATGTATTCTTATTTCATCTTTTTCTATTCTGTACAGAATCTTTGAAAATGTGGTTATGCAGTACACATCATTTGGAGATCGAAGTAACAGCAGTGAGCAGTGGAACCAGAGAGATGACTTAATTTGGCTGGTTTCAAGGCCTGAGTTTGCAGAAGCCCCACACTCAGTACTCAGCAAGGAAGGAAACCCAGCTGGCCTATTTTCTTCAGAGACAGGTAATTAACAGATAATTATTATGGTCTTATTATGTGTATATATATATATATATAATCTGGAAGGAAATACTCCAAAATGTTAGTATCAACGTGTTATATTGCTGGGGGAATGTCTTGCAAAATATATTTTAGACTTAAAAATGTATTATATTGTTAGATATAATACATTTTGGGTAGAGGGGATTACAGGAACTACTATAAAGGACACATGGACAAAACCAAGGGGGAGGGTGGAGAGGGGGGAGGGAGGTGGGTTCACCTGGGGTGGGGTGGAGGGATGGGGAGAAAAGGCATACAACTGTAATTGAATAACAATAATAAAAAAAAAGACCAGTATTCCTCTAGTAATTAAGACTCAGTTTGTAATTAAAATGATTGAAATGAAAAAAAATGTATTATATTTATTTATTTTTAAACATTTTTTAATTTTTTTAGAGAGACGGGAAGGGAGGGAGAAAGAGAGGCAGAGAAACATCAATGTGTGGTTGACTCTCACGTGGCCCCAATTGGGGACCTGGCCCACAACCCAGGCATGTGCCCTGACTGGGAATCAAACTGGCAACCCTCTGGTTCTCAGCCTGTGCTCAATCCACTGAGCTACACCAGCCAGGGCTATTGTATTTCTTTCCATTATTATTTAGTCCCCTTATACCCTGCTCCCCCCAACCACAACCACTACACTGTTGTCCATGTTCATGAGTCCTTTTTCATTTTTGCTCAGTCCCTCCACCTCCTAACCTCCTCCCTCTTATCTGTTCTCTGTTCTTTATGAGTCTGTCTCTATTTTGCTTATTAGTTCAGTTTGTTCTTTAGATTCCACTTATAGGTGAGATCATATGGCACTTGTCTTTCTCTGACCGGTTTATTTCACTTAGCATAATGTTCTCCAGGTCCAGCCATGCTGTTGCAAAGGGTAAAATTTTCTTCTTTTCTATGGCTGGTAGTTTTCCATTGTATAAATGTCCCATAGTTGTTTTGTCCACTCATCTACTGATGGACACTTGAGCTGCTTCCATAACTTGGCGATTGTAAATAATGCTCCAATGAACATAGGGGTTATTATGTTCTCTCAAAGTAGTGTTTTGAGTTCCTTTGGATATATTGTCAGAAGTGGGATCACTGGGTCAAAAGGCAGATCCATTTTTAATTTTTTAATGTATCTCCATACTGCTTTCCACAGTGGCTGCACCAATCTGCATTCCTACCCACAATGCAAAAGTGTTCCCCTTTCTCCACATCCTCATCAGCATTTGTTGTTTGTTGATTTATTGATGATAGCCATTCTGACAGGTGATATCTCATTGTGGTTTTAATTTGCATTTCTCTGATTGATTAGTGATGTTGAGCATCTTTTCATATGTCTATTGGCCACCTGTATGTCCTTCTTGGAGAAGTGTCTATTCAAGTCCTTTGCCTGTTTTTTAATTGGGTTGTTTGTTTTTTGGTGTTGAGTTTTGTACGTTCTTTATAAATTTTGGATATTAACCCCTTATCAGATGTATCGGCAGATACCTTATTGACCTCAGTGGATAGATCTTCCAGACAGAAAATCAACAAGGAGACAGCGGCCTTAAACAATACACTGTATCAAATGGATTTAATTGATATCTTCGGAGTATTTTACCCCAAAACAACAGAATATACATACTCTTCAAGTGCTCATGGAATATTTTCTAAGATAGACCACCTGTTAGAATACAAAACAAGTTCCAATAAATTTAAGAAGACCAAAATGATATCAGGCACCTTCTCTGACCACAATGCTATGAAACTAGAAATCAATCACAAGAACACTGGAAAACACGCAAAGACAAGGAAGCTAAGTAACTTTGCTAAACAGTGAATGGGTCAATGATGAGATCAAGGAACAAATCAAAAGATACCTTGAAATAAATGAAAATGAGGACACAACAATCCAAAACCTCTGGAACAGTGGGACAGCAATCCTAAGAGGGAAATTCATGGCATTACAGACCTACCTCAAAACAAACAAACAAATTTAAAAAAAAACAAAACAAGAAAAAGCTCAAGTAAACAATCTAACTGTACACTTAAAGGAATTTGAAAAAGAACAACAAACAAAGCCCAAAGTGAATAGAAGGAAGGAAATAATAAAGATCAAAGCAGAAATAAACAAAATAGAGTCTAAACAAAATGATAACAAAAGATCAATGAATCCAAGAGCTGAATCTTTAAAAGATAAACAAGATGGACAAATCTTTAACCAGACTTATTAAGAAAAAAAGAGAGAGGACCAAATAAATGAAATCAGAAACGAAAGAGGAGAAATAACAACTGACATCAAAGAAATACAAAGGGTTGTAAGAAAATAGTATGAACAACTATACGCCAACAAACTGGACAACCTGGATGAAATGGATAAAATTCTAGAAACATACAATCTCCAAAACTAAATCAGGAAGAATCAGAAAATTTGAGTAAACAGGCTACACCTAGTGAAATTGAAACAGTAATGAAAAAACTCCCAACAAACAAAAGTCCTGGACTGGATGGCTTCACAGATGAATTTTACCAAACATTCCAGGAAAAACTAACACCTCTCCTTCTCAAACTATTTCACAAAATTCAAGAGAAGGAAAGGCTCCCAAGATCATTTTACTAGGCCAGCATTATCCTAATTCCAAAATCAGATAAAGACACTACAAAGAAAGAAAATTAGAGGCCAATATCCCTGATGAACACAGATGCTAAAATCCTCAACAAAATATTAGCAAACCAAATATAGGAATGCATCAAAAAGATCATACACCATGATCAAGTGGGATTTATTTTGGGAATACAAGGTTGGTACAACATTTGCAAATTAACAAACGTGATTCGACACAGACTTTTTTTTTTTTGAGGAACAAGAGCCAAGTATTTTATTTGTTCATTTCTTGAATTTGAGGTACTCCTGGATGACATCCTTGGCCTATGACTCTTTGCCATAGTCCTTAACTGTCCTACAACTGCAACCAACCAGTTTATGGGGTTTTCCCTTCTAAGTTGTACAGAGGTCTACCCATTCCCCTAGTTTCTTGTTGTAATCAACCTTAATTAGGTTGATTTAGTGTTCAGCACAAAGGGTCTCCACCAGCTTGACATATACAGGCTCACTGCCATTGGATGGATGAAGGCACACACAGATGGGCTTAGTGCTGGTCTGAGGTTTTGGCAGCTTGGTGAATTTTTCATGCTAGGCCCTTGTGAATGACTGTGGTGTTCAGGACCTCTCATAAAGCAGGACTAATGTCCATTACAACTCCAGCAGCAATGCCTTCCTTGGCCATGGTGGTGGGTTACAGGTGAGGAGAATCTTTTTTATTACATGTTATTTTTTAAAGATTTTATCTCTTTATTTTTAGTCAGAGGGGATGGGAGGGAAAAAGAGGGAGAGAAACATCAATGTATGGTTGCCTCTCACGTCCCCTACTGGGAACCTGGCCCACAGCCCAGGCATGTGCCCTGACTGGGAATCAAACCGGTGACCCCCTGATTCACAGGCTGGCGCTCAATCCACTGAGCCACACCAACCAGGGCTCTTTTACATGTTATTTTTCAATTACAGTTTATTTTTTATACTATTTTGTATTACTTTCAGGTACAGACATGGTGATTAGACAACCAGAAACTTTACAAAGTGTTCCCCCCAACATTTCCAGGACCTATCTAGCACCATACAGAGTTATTACAATATTATTGACTATATTCTCTGTGCTGTACTTTACATCTCCATGACTGTTTTGTAACTACCATTAAGAAGTCAAAATGGAGCCCTGACCAGGTACATCAGTTGGTTAGAGCATCATCTCAATACACCAAGGTTGTGTGTTCAATGTCTAGACAGGGCACATACAAGAATCAAGCAATGAATGCGCAAATAAGTGGAACAACAAATTGATGTCTCTCTCTCTCTCCCCCTTCCTCCCTGTCTCTAAAATCAATAAACATTTTTTAAAAGGTACAAAACAGAGCCAAATCTTGAGTGCACACGAGCCTCACCTCCTAGCTACTTGGTGGCAGAAAGGGAAGTGCTACTGCTAGGTGGGTTTTTTGTGTTTTGTTTTTTTTGAGGGTTGGAGGGACTGGTTCTTTACTTTAAAAGGACATTTGTCAATTTTCAGTATCAAAATACTTGCACTACTGGTTTCTCTTTCTCCCAATCGGTACAAAGAGACACCACCAAAAGAGAATATGTTTTAAGCCAGGAAGCTGCAGGTTGCGAACCTAACAGACCTCACAGAAACCTCACCAATAAGAGGGTACTGGGTAAGGAAAGAAACTTAAAGATCAGCACACTGTCAGCCCAGGCGGTAGAGAGCTTTCCCAGCCAGATGGGGTGGCCAGTGTGCCCAACCCCAAAGAAGCAAAGTTTCAAAATAATATAAAATTTAAAAGCGGTTTTGTACATAAACTGTTGAAGATTTCTCCAGCACTAACGGATATAAAGCACAATGGGATGGCACTTTTGGAAACAGCAGCTTCAGACCCAGAAAAGGGTGATGAGGTGATTTCACATGGCTAAATCAGTGGCAAAAACATAATTTTCTTTATTTCAAGGAGGCATGAGAGCAAATAACTGATCATTTCAACATAAGGGGCACAGAATCAATTTTGGGAACCATTGAGAAGGGGGTGGAGATGGGGCAAGGATTTGGTCTCACAGAGGTCTCACCATTTTAATTCGTTTGGTCAGGAAGTACTAGATTTTATCTGTACATTCCTGTGTTTTTCACAAATTTCCATAACAAGAATCATTTGCTTTGATATTTACAAAAACAGAAAAAAAACATTCAGAGTTGTTTACTTAAAATGCTAAATACTTGCTAAAATGCTAAATGCTAAAATAATGCTAAAATAAAATAGACATTGCAGTAAAAAAAAAAAAAAAAAAAGGCATTTTAGTCCTGGCCGGGTTGCTCAGTTGGTCAGACTGTCGTCCCAATACACCAAGGCTGTGGGTTGATCTCTAGTCCGGCCGCACACAAGAAGCAACCAATGACTGCGTAAATAAGTGCGACAACAGACTGATGTTTCTCCGTCCTCCCCCCCCCTCTAAAAAGCAATAAAAATAAAATAAAATAAAATGCATTTTAGTCAGGACCATCAAGGTGAACAATCACCCACTTAGCCTATTTTTATTTAGCATTTAAAATGTGCAGGCCTGAAGCTAGGTGGGGTGGGGGTGGGTAGAGAGATTCAAAAGGAAAAGAGTGTTTCATTGAGGGCCTGTTATTTACCAGGTACATTTCTGCTGTTTACTCATTTCATCCCCCAATGATGGAAGGTAGATTTTTACTAGCACTAGTAATACAGATGATGAAACCGAGGCTCCAAAAGACCATGCACCATGGCTAAGAACACACAGTAAATCAGTGGAAATTCTGGGCCCAGAAGGTAGGCCCGCCTACTTCACAGTTTGTGCTCATTAATTATATATCATCGTTGTCCCATAATATGTACACTCATACATATAAAATATGATTCCTGGCCTTTTAAACCTTACAGTCTAGTTGAGAAGATAAATATAAACACAAACACACACAGGCAGTACCTGGTTTATGAACACTTACAGAAATAAATTCCACATCTTGGGTGTTTGGCAAGTCTGGGCTGGGTTGCAGGGATGAGGATTTTATGCACACCTGCCTTGCCTTGGAATTTCTTCTGCTTTGACCGTGGCTGAAATCCACCATTGCTTTCTCAATTCATTAGATTACAAATCTAGGTTTCGTCCATTCTGCCTTTAACAATTAACTTTAATGCGTTTAGGAATCACCTGGGGATCTCATTAAAATGCAGATACTGAAGGAGTAAGTGTCTGGGTGGGCGCTGAGAGCCTGCATTTCTAATAAGCTCCAAGGTGATGCTGATCTTGCTAGTTTGAGGATTGGGTAGCAGACACTAAGGAGTTAAATGAGCTAACCTAGACCTCAGTCTTATCTATCCTGCCTCAGGCAAAGTGCTGAGCTGCTCTTTGCCTTTCTGGAGGCCAGAAACAGAACCCCCAACCCTGAACTTCCCTAGTGAAAGGGGAAATTATTTTCTAGGCTTGGGCTGGGGTTGGGGCTGGGACGACAGCCTGGTCCCAGGAAAGATGCCTGGGCTGCTCCTGTGGGTCAGGCCTACTGTCCCTCCAGTCCCTCTGCAGTCTGCCGCCACCACACCACCACCAGGATACAAACAAGGGCAAGGAGGCCCACTCCTTCCTCTTGGATCTTGAGAAGAACTTCCTGCCTGTGAGGCTCACTTAGCTCTGGGCCAGGTGTCCACTTGTGTGGGTAGTTTACTCCTGGACCTGCCTGGCATCAGGGGGCTGGCCCTGGGGACTCTCTGAAGCCCCTTCCAGCACAATGAATCTGACTCCCAGAGGGCCCCATGAACGTGGGGGATGGGCAGCTTTGCCGGGTGTGTGGATGTTAGCTGAGGAGGCAACTGTGCAAGATGATGCAGGCAGAACAGAGGGGCGCCATCTACATTGCTTCTCCTTATGCACAATGGATCATAATTATAATACTTGGAATGTATGTGGCCTGTTTTCTAGAATATGAAAGCCAAGTAGAGTATTGAGCACACCTTTTGCTAGTCAAACTATCATCCATAACATTGTGTCTATGCCATAGACTCTATGGGAAATGGTTTTCAGTTCCCAAACAGTGCCTGATAGCATGCTGGCAACCGGCTGCATAGGAGAAGCAATACAAAGCAGTGCTGTACTCAGTAAGAGTCAGAGTAACTGTTTGGAAAATGTGTTGTAAGAGTTCAGAGGAGGGAGGATGGACCATGGGCTGAGTGTGGACAGAAGACTTCCTGGAGCAGAGGAGTATGAGCTGTGCCTTTAGGGATGAATAGGATTTTGGTGGGTAGAATGAAAGGATGAAAAACACTGTGGCGGTAATGAGATACCCACTACACATGCTAGAAGAAATTGATTAAGGCACTGTGGTTGGAGTCAAAGGATGTCAGGCCAAATAGAATTGAAAGAATTGTCTACAGAGCTTTCATGTGAAAGGAAAAGAAGGGGGAGGGGAGAGGAGAAGAGACATAGTTTCTCATCACTGCTATGGACCAGGCACTTTACCTACATTATCTGTATTCTTCATAGGACCCCAGAAATATAGGAGGTTTCTTCATTGCTTTAATGAGGAAATAGCTTTGTAGATGTTTTTTAAAAGATTTTGTTTATTTATTTTAGAGAGGAGAAGGGAGGAGGAAGAGAGAAACACCAATGTGTGGTTGCCTCTCATGCGCCCCCATCTGGGGACGTGGCCCTCAACCCAGGCATGTGCCCTGACTGGGAATTGAACCAACAACTGTTTGGTTTGCAGGCCAGCACTCAATCTACTGAGCTATACCAGCCAGGGCTCATAGAACTTCTTGAGTTCACCCAGGTGGTAACTAGTAGAACCAGAATTTGAATCTGGGACTTTGTGCTTTCTTATTCTGCTACTGTCCCCAACTCACATGTTGGGCTTCAAAATACCCAGGGACAGCCATATTTTGGAAAATGTTCCACAAGCTATCTGGCCCAGGTCCTTGAAAAGTCAGAGGCCACAGTAACTGTCTTAGTTTCCTATGGCTACCATAAGAAATTGCCACAAACTAGATGGTTTAAAACATGGGAAATATATTTTCTTACAGTTCTGGAAGGCAGGAATCTGAAATCAAGGTGTTGGCAGGGCCATGGTCCCTTTGAAGCCTCTAAGAGAGGATCCTCTTGTGTAGTTATGCTTCTCCAGATAAACAGAACCAATACAAAACCAATAGGACATATATAGAGAGAGGGAGAGGGAGGGAGAGAGGGAGAGAGAGAGGAGAGGGGGAGGGGGGAGAGAGGGGAGTGGGGGGGGAGAGAGAGAGAGAGAGAGAGAGAGAGAGAGAGAGAGAGAGAAAGAGATGGAGAAATATTATAAGCAATATGGAGGCTGGCAAGTCCAAACTCTGCAGGGAGGGAATGCAGGCTGGAAACTCAGGGGAGCCAGTGATCCAGTTTGCTATAAAACTAAGAAGAGCCACAGTTGGTTAGAGCGTCATCCTGTACCTGAAAGTCTGCAGGTTCGATTTCCGGTCAGGGCACACACCTAGGTTGCAGGTTTGATTCCCAGTCCTGGTGCATACAGGAGGCAACCAATTGATGGTTCTCTCTTACATTAATGTTTCTCTCTCCCCCTTCCCCTCTCTCTAAAAAAGCAATGAAAAAGTGTCCTCTGGTGAGAAATAAAAAAAACAAAACAAAACTAGGAAGAGCCAATGTGGCAGAAGGCCATTTTCTGGAGAATTCTCTCCTGCTGGGGCAGAGTAGGGTGTGGAAGCAGGATGGCCAGTCTTGTTCTTTTCAGGCTTTCAACTGATTGGGTGAAACCCACCTACATAATGGAGGACATTCTGCTTTACTCAAAGTCCACTGATTTAAATGTTAATCTTAGGCAAAACAGCCTCACAAAAACACCTAAAATTATGTTTCACCAATTACCTGGGTATCTTGTTTCCCAGCCAAGCTGACACATAAAATTAGCCATCACATCTTCCTTGTCTCTTTCAGTTTCTGGAGGCTTCAGGCAGCTTCAGGCATTCCTTACCTTGGGGCTAGGTGATTCTAAACCCTGCTTCCATCTTCACATAATTTTCTCCCCTGTGAGTCTGTGTCTCAAATCTCCCTCTGCCTTTCTCTTATAAGGCCACCAGTCATTGGATTTAGGGACCAACCAAAATCTAGAACGACTTCTTCTCTATATCCTTCAGGGAGGCTGTTCTATTAACAGCTTATTTTAACCATACTGGAAGTGGAAACTCTTTTCTATTTTTGAATTTTAAAAATTGAGGGATTTATCCTTTGTTTAAAATTTTGTATTAAAATTTATATATATATATATATATATATGCATTTTAAAATGATATGACATATAGCAACATAAAGAAGAAAATAAAACTACCCATAAACAGCCCTGGCTGGTTTTGGCTCAGTGGATTGAGTGCTGCCCTATGAACCAAAGGGTCGCAGGTTTGATTCCTAGTCAGGGCACATGCCTGGGTTGTGGGCCAGGTCCCCAGTAGGCGGGGTGCCGGAGAGGCAACTGATCAATGTATCTCTCACACATGTTATACCTTGTTTTTTAAGAGTATTTTATTTAAAAAATTTTAAAAATTTTTGTTCAAGTGCAGTTGTCTCCATTTTCTCTCCCACTACTCCCCCCTGCCCCACCCATGATCCTTCCCTCTTTGGCTTTGTCCGTGTGTCCTTTATATCTGTTCCTTGAAGACCCTTCCCCTCTCTTTTTGCTCATTATCCCCTTTTACCTCCCCTCTGGTTACTGTCAGTTTGTTCTTAATTCCAGTGTCTCTGGTTATACTTTGCTTGCTTGTTTGTTTTGTTATTAGGTTCCACTTATAGGTCTCACACATGATATTTCTCTCCCTCTCTTCCCCCCTCCCTTCCCCTTTCTCTAAAAATAAATAAATAGTAATTGAACAATAAAAAGAAAATATGAATAAATAAATAAAATCTTTAAAAAATACCCATAATCTAATTTCTAAAAGATATATACTATTAACATTTTGCTATATTTTCTTATTATGTTAACATTTTGATCACTTTTTTCATGTATATATATCCAAATGTGATTATATAAGATATATATATATTTAAGAAATATATATATTTCTTATAACTAAAACAGGAACATACTATAGATATATTACAACCTGTTTCTCCCCCCAATCCAATTTAACAATGTGTAATAAACACTGAAAAAGAGCTATACTGGGTTTAAGAATAAAAGGTTGGAGAGTTTACTGAAGGACTGAAAAATGACAGCTTGGATCTAAAAGGGGGTGGTGCTGAGAGGTGGTAACTTTGCGGGTGAGGGCCACAGAAGGGCCTCAGGACCCTACATTTGCTGGCATTATAGAGGGAACAGTGACTTTTTTTCAACCCTAAATACCTGGGAGGATATGAGAATTTAGGATAGGGCTTGGTTTCTTCTGCTGATTCTTGGCTATAGGATACTCTGATGGGAAGAAGTCCCAGCCCTAGAGTCTGTGGTGGATTAGGCTGGCCACACAGATAGCTCTGCAGGACACTGGGAGTCACTGAAGCTTCTGGGTGGTTACTCTAGCTGCAAGGTCTTGACCAGTGTCAAATGCCTATGAAAGAGTGTCAAATGCTGAGGAGTAAGGAAGTTAGTTAGTGGAGTATAGCTTATAATTGCTGAAGATTGGAGTTTTCAGGTGTTATCAACTATAGCAGGGGATAACTTCCTTCAGAGTCAAATTATCTAATGAAAATTCACTTGTTCTTTAGAATTAGTCTCCCTTTGTATAGGTCTGACCCATGGTATTCACTACTCTTCCCTACTTATCCATTGTTTCCAGTATGTTGACTCCCTGATTAGATCCAGACCTGGATCCTCCACCCAATTTTGTTAGCCACTGACTTCAAACTCACTGTGTTCTAATATGAACTCATCATTCTCCTCCAGGGATTACTCATCTTCTTGCCTTTCATATTTATTTATTCAGGACACCACCCCTAGGTCACCCTGTTGCAAAGTGTCTTTGCTGACTCCTCTCTCTCTCTCAGACTTCCATCTTCCAAGCAGTCCCTACATTTGGATGACTTTTTTTGTATGAAGAGGAGCCACTAAAGATTTTGAGTAGGGAAATAGGATGTAATTAGATGTAGACATAAGTATAGAGAATTAACTCATTGTGGAGGGAAAGAGACAGATGAGCAGCAGAGTGCGACCAGTTTGGAGAACAGCAATAGACGATGTAAGAGGTGAACACAGTGCTTGCGCAGTGGAGGAGAGAATTCCAAGGGATCATTCATAAGTGGCATACCTAAAAATTTTTAAAAAGCAGAGGAACTCTTAAAAGTTGAAAAGATGGGTAATGATCAAAATAATACTTTTTGTAAAGTAAACTTTTTTTTAGTGAAGTATGTGATATACACATAAAAAGTGAATTGATTATAAGGGTCAGGTTGATGAATTTTCATAATCTGAACATACCTATGTACCTATTACCTAGATTAGTAAACAGTATTACCAGCATTGGAAATACCCCCTCAATGTCCCATTCCAGTAATTTATTTCCCTACAATGGTAGTCACGAAGCTGACAACCAAAACTAAAGATTAATTTTGTCTGTCTTTTAAATTTATATGAATGGAATTATATAGTATATATTCTTTTTTAAAATTATATTTTATTGATTATGCTATTACAATTCTTCTGATTTTTTCCCCCTTTGCTCCCTTCTACCAAGCACCCACCCCTCCCTCAGGCAATCCCCCCACCATTGTTCATGTCCACGGGTCATGTGTATAAGTTCTTTGGCTACTCCATTTCCTATACTGTACTTTACATCCCCATGGCTATTTTGTAACTATCTGTTTGTAATTCTTAATCCCCTCACCTTTTCAACCATTTCCCTATACTCCCTTGCATCTGGCAACCATCAAAACATTCTCCATATCCACTGTGTCCCCACTTGTGTTTTGCCCGGGGCACCCTGACTGAGCTATAAAGGAACCTGAGATGGCTACCACTTATGCTGGGCTTGGAGATTCCCAGGCAAAGCCAGGCAGTGAATCTAAGTTGGCTGATGCTAATGCCAGTCTTGGCTCACTGAGACTAACTGTTGCTTGTTTGATAAAATTTAGGAAGTCGTGAAGCATGAGCCAAGACCAGCCATTCATGTGGAAAAGCAGCTTGGATGGGCCCATAAGTTGCGTGGGGAAGAGTCTCCAGGGATCTCCAAGGAGGGTCAAACACTATTAGCCAGGTTGATGGAATCTCAGATATGGCACCAGCTTGCTGGCTCTGTTGGGGGAGGGTTTAGAAAAGGGACAGTGGTCTTTGCTCACCTTGATGCCAGGCACTTCAGTTTCTCCCTGTATGCATGCCACTGGTGTCTTTCAAGCTGCTACCCCAGTGCTGGAGCTCAGAGGGAATGAGTCTGAATAGGTGAGTCCATGTGTGGTTCTTTAAGAGGAACTGCTTGGGGCTCCAGAAGCTTCTTCTACCAACTCAATCCCTGTAGGTTTTTGTAGCCAGAAGTTGTAGGGACTTACCTTCCTGGCACTGGAACCTTGGGCTGGGGGTTATGGTGTGGGGATGGGACTCCTCCTTCCTGAGATATCCTCCCTAAGTTTTTATTCACTTCACGTGGGTGTAGAACCATCTGCACCCCTCCTATCCATCTAGGTGGATGTGGTTTCTTTAATTTTGTAGTTGTCAGACTTCCATTCAACTCGATTTCTAATGGTTCTGAGTGATGGTTGTTCCATGTTTTTATATAATATATTTTATTGATAATGCTATTACAGTTGTCCCCTTCTCCCCCTTTATACCCCTCTGCCCTGAATCCTCCCTCCTACCTGCATCCCCTGCCTTTGTTCATGTCCATGGGTCATACATATAGTTCTTTGGTTTCTCCATTTCCTACACTAGCCTTAACCTCCCCTGTCTGTTTTGTACCTACCATTTATGCTACTTATTCCCTGTGCCTTTTCCCCCATTTTCCCCCCCGATAACCCTCCATGTAACCTACATTCCTGTGATTCTGTTCCTGTTCTAGTTTGCTTAGTTTGTTTGTTTGTTTGTTTAGGTGCAGTTGTTGATAGTTGTGAGTTTGTTGTCATTTTACTGTTCATACTTTCGATCATCTTCTTTTTCTTAGGTAACTCCCTTTAACATATCATATAATAAGGGCTTGGTGATGATGAACTCCTTTAACTTGACCTTATCTGGGAAGCACTTTATCTTCCCTTCCATTCTAAATGATAGCTTTGCTGGATAGAGTCATCTTGGATGGAGGTCCTTGCCTTTCATGACTTGAATACTTCTTGCCAGCCCCTTTAGTTGTAATTTTGATGTGGTTGTGCAAACAGGCAAGCTATGTCTGCCTATACCACCATCCTGATCTGAAGTTTGTATAGATATAATCTTTCGTGTTGACTCAATGTTAAGTTTGTGAGAATTTTTCATTTTTTTATAGGAAGAGTTCTTTCCTCTCATGCCATATAGTATTAATTCTATTGTTAATGGACATTTGTCTTGGTTTCATTTGGGGATATTATGAACAGTGCTATATAAATGTTCTTGTATATGTTTTTTGGTATACATGTGTAAACATTTATGTTGGGGATATATTTAAGAGTGAATTTTGCTTGTTCATAGGATATCTATTTCTATCAATTATCTATCTATCTATCAATCTATCTATATATCTATCTATGATACTTCTAAGTAGTTTTCCAATGTGTTTGTACCAAGTTTATATCATGCTTAGCGATGTAATAGAATTCCAGTTGTTCTGATGCTTGGTATTATTTCCCTTTTAAAATTTTAGCCATTCTAATAGGTATGGTGACAGTGTTTTTTGCTATCCTTCTATTAAGTACAACCAAACATAATTACATGCATTTATTTACTCTGAATTAAAATGAGTCCAATTAAAGAGTGAGCAGCTCTAAATCTAGTGTGAGACTCACTGGCATGTAAACAGAAGATTACAACATATAATATGTGCTATTATAAATATTGACTTATGGTAGAAGGCAGATAATGTGCTAGGTTAGTCCAGAGGAAGTCTGCTCTGTCTATAGTATGGGACACAGATTGGAGGGGCCTAGAGGAGGCAAGGAGACTAGTTAGGAGATTATTAATAAAATATAGCACAATTGGGAGGTGAATAAAGAACAAAAGAACCTGGAATTGTTATGCAAGTAGAACTGACATACATAACTAAGTGATTAGTAAAATATGGAGAGAAAGAATGGGATTACCAGATGGTGATACTAAGGAAGTAGAATAAACAGGTGGGCATCCAATGTAACATGGAAAACCAGTTATCAATGGTGACTCCCAGGTTTTAGATCCATGTGTTTGGGTGGATGCTGTTGTAATTAATTAAGAGAAAACAGGTAAAGAAACAGATCGAGAGTAGGAAGTGGGAAATCTGTCTTCAATTTGGGCATGCTGAGTTTAAAAGGTCTCTGGGATATCTAGTAGGCATTTGGAAATATGGGCTTGGAGCTCATAAGAAAATGATGGGAGAGAACTATGGATACTATTTGAAGGATAGTTGGTGTTTGGGAGTTATTTGAAGACTGGGAGCACATAAGATCAATCAGGAGATCATGAGTGAGCTTAGAACAGCACCCCATGGAACTTTACATTTAAAGATTTTGTTTATTTATTTTTAGAGAGAGGGGAAGGGAGGGAGAAAGAGAGGGAGAGAACATCAGTGTGTGGTTGCCTGTTGCTTGTCCCCAACTGGAGACCTGGCCCACAACCCAGGCATGTGCTCTGACTGGGAATCAAACTGGTGACTCGCAGGCCAACACTCAATCCATTGAGCCACACCAGCCAGGGTTGAACCTCACATTTAAAGGGCAAGTAGGAGAAGACGACCTCTCCCTAAATGAGATGTAAGAATAATTATACGTTTCAGAGCAGAGGGGAGAAGCAAGCAGAGAGAAAAATGTTTGAAGACGTAGGTGGTAGACATGGTGAGCTAGGTAGCAAGGACTCAGAAGTGGGGAGAAATTGGCATTAAGACACTGCAGATGAGGAAAAACAACCTTTGCTGACAATGAGGGGGAATGAAGAAAGGATAGGTTGGGAAACACATACATATGGGTATATTTAAAGACAGTTGAGGAAAGTAAAATGTTCATATTTGATGGCACATATCTCTGTTAGGACATCTGCAAGGCATCCCACTAAGAGTGAGAGATGGCTGAGGTGGGGCTGCGTGAAGAATGGTAAGGTTTAGGGTAGTTATTGTGGTAAATGGGAGGCACAGATAATTAGGGACAAAAATGAGATTGCATAGTCACACTGAAGTCTTTATGAAGGCCAGCTACCAAGTAAGTCAAGATTCTTCAAGGGAGGGAGATTCATGCTAAAAACAAATAAGCAAATCTAGCAACTCCCCTGGGGCCAACACCCTAGCAATCAACTTCATGCTGAGTTTCCCTAGCCTTGCCATTTTGTTTAAGTGGTGTCAGCGGGAAATGCCTTTAGGTGGGGAGTAAAGCAGACTGGGGGACTTCTAAAGTATTATTAATTGAATTATGGGAAGGGGAAATAGGACGCCATGTCAGATGCATTGTCCTTCAGCTAGATTTCTCATCTGTAACCCCCTCTGGTCACTTCTTCTTTCTTATACCTGTGGCTGCATTCCCTTACCTTGCTTTAGATCATGGGATTGAGCTGTATCCCTGTTTGACCAGGCTGGTGGCAGCAGTGATATAGTAGAACTCCCAATTCTCTTACTTCACACCAGGGGAATTTTTAGCAGTGAAGTCAGAATGAATTCAGTTAGCCTTTGTCTCTACCTTCTATTGGGTCTTTGTGCTGGCTGGAATCCTCATGCAGTCATCAGCACATCCTGTTCTTGCATTTTAAACTAGACAGTGGTAAAGTGAAAGTGCCTTACAAACCAGAGGTTACACTTGAGAAACACAGGCCTAGAAGCATCATCTTTCCAATTAGGTAGGAAATAGTGAGAGATTTTGATTCAATGGGACCTCCAATGAAGATCTCATTACAGTGTTAGCAAAATTTTGGATGTTAACCAAAAACTGTCCATCAACTTGCAACTCCAGCAATTATAGCTTCCGCATGGGACTCTTACTCTAGATGGGACTACATCTCATCCAGGGAGAGCTATCTGGATGGCTCTTATTCAGGATGCAGGTGTGTTGGGAGATTTAAGTAGTTAACATTTGTGAAACACTGTTCTCTTTCAATGAAAGGTGTTTTGAGAATAGTCTACTATTGTTAACATCTTCCTTTTGAGACACTCCAGGAGTCAAAAGGCTCGTTTTCATACTAATTTTAGGAAAGAAAGGTGTTGGACTATATACCAAGTTACTTCATTTCTGCAAAATGCCCAAGAAGCCAGCACGAATTGGAAAGTGAGTGACAAAAGGAACCATGTGAAGATTCAAAGACTTCTCAGCATCAGTTATGCCAAGAAATGCTAAGCAAATTAGCACTTTGGCTAATTAAAAGTAAATACTTGAAGTAGTCAGTGAAAATGGCCTATCACGTTAATAAATAGTCAACCTGTTTGAGTAGCGTTTCCAGTGTTAATTGAGGTCTGGGTGACTCAGTGCCCTGGTGGCCGGAGAATCAGTCCTGAAAAAAAATAAAGAGAAGGTACTCAGAGGCCAGACCATGGCTTTTCACATCTGCACACAGCCCCCAGGCCAGCCCTTTAGAACACCAGATGTTTACATTTCACTTCCTGACCTCCCTTCCAAATGGCAGTTCTTGGAGTCACACTGAAGTGCTTTACAGGCTGTTTGTTATTTGTGTGGATTGTGTGCAGTGCTGTGGATTTGATTTTTGCCTGAAATGAGTTACTGACAGCCTTCTTACCCAAAATCATGATATCATTTCACTGAGAAGAGTTTTGAAAAGAAGGGCCAAGATGTGGACATGAACTCTAATGTTCTTTGCAGGCCTAAGACCCCAACAGTGGCCTGGCTGAGTGGACAGGCATAGAGATAGATGTTCTTGTGAACCACAGAAAATCTTAAGTGTAGGGCAAGGTAAATTTTAGAGTCCCTAAGGAGATGTGAGCCTGGGAGAGTTCTGCCTTCCCTAGTGTGGAAACCATGCCAAGGCTGAGTAAAGGAGTAAACCAAAATGTTGAGCCTGGCAGCATGAAAGATTGAGTAAACCCATAATTCAGTCATTTGCAAAGTGGCTGGAGAAATCGCCCTCTTGTTGGCAGAGCAGTCCCATGTAGGCGATGACATGTTGGTAATGAGGTGCCTGTCACTCCCACTTGTGCCAGGCCTTTGGTTCTGAATGCCACAAGGAAGGAGGAACTGCTTAACTTAATGGCACAAACAGACCAAATCACTTGATGGAAAGGCCTGAACTAGTGCTTTCAGCTCCCTGAACAGCCAGCTCTGTCTGTTGAGATGCTGTCATTGCTGTGAACAATGCAGTTGCTTCCATATGAGTCACGTCCCTCCCCATAAGCCCTCCTCCTTGGGGAACCCCATTAGCATGGCACTATAGAGAATCATGTCAAAACAGGACAGAAAATTCTGTCCATGTATTCTGTGCCCAACATAGTCCCAGAGTCCTGGCTGGGTAGCTCACTTGGGTAGAGCATTGTCCCAGTACACCAAAGTTCCAGGTTTGATCTCTGGTCAAGGCACATACAAGAAGCAACCAATGAATGCATAAGGAAGTGGAATAATAAATAGACATCTCTCTCTCTTTCTCATCAATAAGTAAAAATTTAAAAAACCCAACAACACCGTGCCAGGCACCAGAAGGGAAGTAGTACATTACTTTATTGTGGGGGAGAAGAGAGACACAAAACACAATTAGAACATGTTATGACACAGTATAGACTCAAGCAGTGGATTTTATGGTGGGAGAAGGCTCACATCTCTGTGGAGTGATCGGAGAAGGTTTGGGAAAGAGATAAATAGGGTAAAAGATGTTCCAGGTAGAGGATTACAGCATGAGCAAAGATGCTAAGGCAAGAATGAGTATGGTCAGTGCTGGGTCAGTGAGGATGAAGTGAGAGAGGGTAATTTTGGAGAAAATCTATAGATAAATTTAGACTCAGGGAGGGTGTTCAATGCCACAATAACGACTTTGGGATATGATCCTCAGGCAATACAGAAGACCATAGAGAGACAGATGTCAAGAAAGAAGCCTTTATGGCACATGCCTGTGGCTCTGCATGCAGGAGTTGGAGTTATTGGGCTGAGGGTGTTGCAGCACTACAGGCATTTAGTGGTTAACACTTAGCCTATGCTGGAGCTGCAGAAATGGAGAGACAGCACAGCCTATGGCCCAGGTGAGAGCTTTGGAGCCAGCTATACCTGGGTTCAAATACCCCATTCACCACTTAGGTGCTGGGTAAACTTGAGCAAGGAACCTCACCTCTTTGAGCTTCACTTTTCATCTCTGTAAACTGAGGTAATCCTTTTGCTTGCCTCATTGAGAAGAGGTTAGATGATGCCCTGGCTGGTGTGGCTCAGTGGAGTGAGCGTGGGCTTGTGAACCAAGGGGTCGCTGGTTCGATTCCCAGTCAAGGCACATGCCTGGGTTGCAGGCCAAGTCCCCAGTAGGGAGCATGTGAGAGGCAACCACACATTGATGTTTCTCTCCCTTTCCCTCTCCCTTCCCCTCTCTCTAAAAATAAAGAAATAAAATCTTTAAAAAAGAAGAGGTTAGATGAAAATGAAGTGTGTCTATAGCACACAGGCAGCCTCACTAAGCAATCAATTCTCATGTTTGTACTCACTGGAAGATATTTTTGAGAAAGAACCAACAAGATTTGGTACCAGGTTGGAGTAGAGTTGTGGGAGATAGGGCAGTCACTGCTGATTGCCATGGTTCAAGATGGGAACCACAGCCACCCAAATGCCTGAACCTGGGGAATGAGTTGATCCTGGGGGCAATGGCAACAAGTCAAGCTCTATTTTAGTCAATGTATGTGAAAACCAAGAGGAACTGCCTCCTAGTCACTTGTTTCATACGTATATTCATCTTTTCCTGCGCTCAGGCTCCAAGAGGGCCTTGTTTAGAGAAATGCTGCAGCAAAGCAGAGAAGGTATATTTTAAAGTGACAGGTCTAAAAATACTGCTCACTCTTGCCCTTTCACAGCTGCAGATTCCCAATCCTGATCCTCACTGGGAGAAATAATAAAATGCATATGTTTATAATAAAAGTCATATTTCCCTCTTCCTGTGATGTCTCCCAGTTGTAGGCTCCCCATCCGTTTGCTGTTTTACCTATCATTTAACAAATGTATTGTAAGAAAAGTAATCTTTTCCACTGACATGTCCTATAAACGTCACATCCTCAGCTTTGGTTCTCATTGAGGAACAGAGATGCATGTTTTGAATATTTCCAAAAATGCTTTTCACTCCATTCCCAGGCAAGCATTTTTATATCTCTGGTTAGAGACAAAATATACAGAAAATGCACTACACAGTGATATGGCTCCCTTGGGCTGGATTATAAGAAGGCAAGATAACAGTTTGAGTTTGGGAAAAAATAGCTCCAGCTGTCAGCTGAAATCTAGGGCTCAGTTCTTCTATGGGTCATCACTGAGGTGTGCTCAGTGAAAGGCATTCTGGGAAGTCAGAATTTGGTTAGTACATATGAGTGGGAGGTTTTTCTCATGAAGGCACTTGAGTGGGACTGTGGAATATAAGGCCAAGGTTGGCCAGTTTGCCATCACAACACTCAGTGTGCAAAGAGCAGAGAAAGACCCCTCCCTTGGTTTGAGGGAGGGGGACCAATGTGAGGACATGTAGAGATATCTGGCTTTGTCTGAAATAATCTATCTATGTGCTGATCTATGGGTTAAATAAAATGAGTATAATGCATTTAGTATGGCACCTGATACACAGTACTCAAACTAGCAAGACATGAGGGCTGCTGTCAAGATCCCTGCCAACAGTGCTGGAAATCTTGGCAAGGCTTGGGTTGGGAACTGATAATAAGAAAGAGACATGGACAAGTAATAGTATAAAGCAGAACACAGACAGAAGAGAATTGAGGGAGCCAAGCTGGGGAGCACCAAGAGGATAGGGGAGAAAAGTATAGAAAGAGCTATGCTTACCAGGCAGGCAAGTAGCAAGTTCACTCTAGTGTACTTGGTCATGTCACTGGTTCATTCATTCATTCATCCAACACATTTATTGAGCATCTACTATGTTCTTAGAACTTACCTAGGTTCTAGGGATATAGCAGTACACAAAACAGAGAAGGACCCTTCCCCTGAAGAATTACAGATTTATGGAAATGGGCAACAAAGGAGATTTGGGGGTGAGGCAATAGTATGGGAGTCCACAGTTGGCCTACACAAACCCCAGAACCCACTGACTGGGAAGCCAGAAATTGTTCATCTCAGTCCTTCCAAGTTGTGATTTTTCCTGAAGAGTAGTGGCCAACCCTCACTCCACCTAAAACTTTTTTTTAAGAGATTTTATTTATTTATTTTTATAGAGGGGAAGAGAGGGAGAAAGAGATGGAGAGAAACATTGGTGTGTGACACAAACATCAGTTGGTTGCCTCTCGCATGCCCCCACACAGGGACCTGGACTACAACCCAGGCATGTGTCTTGCCTGGGAATTGAACCAGTGACCTTTTGGTTTGCGGGACAATGCTCAACCCACTGAGCCACACTAGCCAGGCCAACTTCAAGCTTCTTGATAAGGCTGACTTCATAATAAACAGCTGACCCTGAGGAGTATTTTGAGGGAGAAAGGTAGGTTTCCCTGCCCCTAGTTCTTGTTTGCTGTGGCCAGAAATGCCTTTTGTAGAGAAGGAAGCCTAACTTTGCCTATCCAAAGGCCCAAATATACTAGAGGAATAAAAGCTAAACTAATTGATAAATGATAATCACTGTGAAGAAAAATAAAGCAGGGAAAAGGGAAGGGAAATCATGAGGAGAGGGTTGGAAATTTAAATGGGGGAGTCAGGGAGTCATTTAAATAAGGACCTATATCAGTAGAGAAATGAAGGAGGAGACAGGGCAAGCCATGCAGATACAGGGTGGGGGAGAAAATTCCAGGAAGAGGGAACAGCCTGAGGAAAAGTCTCTAAGGTAAGAGTATGCCTGGCATTTTCAAGGAATAATATAGCTGGAGTGGAGTATATGAGGTGGGAAGCAGTATAACATGGCACAGTGGAAGGCCAGATCATGAGGGGCCTTGTAGACCAAAATGGACTTTGGCTTTGACTCTGAATAAAATGGAAAGCCATGACAGGGTGCTGAGCAGAAGAGTGACATGATCTGACCTACAATTTAAATGGATCGGTCTGGCTGTTCTGTTTAAAATAGAGTGTGGAATAATAAAGGTAGAAGCATGGAGGGAGATATTGCCATCATCTAGGCTAGAGATGATGGTGATTCAGGCCAGGGTAGTAGAGGTGGGAGAGTAGAGAAGTGGTCAGATTCTGGATATAGTTTGAAGGTGTAGCAAAGACTATTTGCTGAAGGATTGGATGTGGGATTTAAAAGAAAAGGAGGAGTCGAGAGTAATGCCAAATGTCTTTGATCTATGCAATGGGAAGAATAGAATTTCATTACAACAAATGGAGAAGATTGTGGATGGGTTTGGGGAAGAAGGTGTACAAAGATAAAAACTTTGTGTTTTGGCATGGTAAGTTTGAGGACATTATCTGACATCTAAGTGGAAAAGTTAAGAAGAAAGTTGAATATATGAGCTTGGAATTTATAGGAGAAGCCTGAGTGGACCTTTGGTGGGCCAAGAGTAGGAGCCCAGACAGCTATGTGGAGGCAGGGCCCTAGCTGGCTTGATGCTCTCATCCTTCACTTCAGTTCTCATAGCTGGAGCTGGACCTTGATACAGGATCCATTCTCTTAGTACGTGAAGCTCATTTTTCTCCTCATTTTACTGTCCCCTTGGTCTGTCTTGGTCTGTCTTGGTCTGTCTGTCTTCCTCTGGTCCTAGTCTCTATTGCTACTTTGGCTGCTCAAAGTTGTCCAACTGTAGGTCCCTCTCACATGTACTTTTCCTTCAGGAAGTGCGAGGAGAGAAGGAGCAGGCCAGACTCCAAAGCTGGGTGGAGGGTGTTTGTAGTTAAACCTAGAGCTCCCTCAGGCTCACTAGCTGTTGGCATCACCTTTAGAAACAACTTGTAGGAATAAAGTGCTGGGGATACTGCAATTAGTGTGTTCTTTGAACCTGTATGTACAATTAATATCTTCTTTGGAGGTCACATTTCTCATGTTTGCAGAAGGGATTTATTTTCTGTGAGGCTGTAGCAACATGTAGAAGTCAAGCAAAATAGTGTATAAATGCAGGAGGCTTTCTTGAACATTCGCCTGTCTTCTTTTCTGAGTCTCCATTTTCTATCACGGTGCTGTGAGGTCCCACTGGGCACTACCCATTCTCAATTATCCCTATTGCAAAGAGTCACTTGGTTTTTCTGCAACCAGAAAACTCCAGATGATTTACTTCTTATAATTTTTTAGCAGCCTAACTTGGCACTTATGGGTTGGAGAACGTGATGCTGTTTCCTAGGTGTGTGGCAATACCACAAATGCTCTCGCCATGTGGCTAGCAGCCAATCACAGAGAAAGTCAAGTTGGGGTGCCCTGGTGCACATGGGAAGGCTCTAGTTATTAATCAGAATGAACCGCCTTCTTTCCTTGAAACCAAAACTGTTTCTTAACCTTGTCCTTATGGAGGGCACATTGTGGACATGGATACATTTGCAGGAAGCATGGGATTATTTATTTTCTCATCAAGTTTTTCTGACATAATTGCATAGAAACCTTATGGAGCTTTGGAGATCTTCTGTTTATGAGTCACAGAAATTAACTTTCTTTTTATAAAAGCTCTTTATAAAAGAAAAAAATAGAGCCAAATGCCTGTTCTTTGAACTTAAGTTGCCTTTCTGTGACTTGCTGAAACCTGAACCTAGATGTCACTTAGCCTTAGCCTTGCTTTAGCTTTGAATTTCAATTATTCACCCTTTAAGCCCATGAGAAAGCCTGAAGCAAATGTCCCAGCCTGGACCTGACTCATTTCAGAACTCAATCTTTTCCCTCCCTTGTCTCTACTACCAAGGTCACTCCCAAAGGGTCTGTGGGGAATCCACAGAATTCTATAACAACGTGGTCATCCAGAGTTTTATAAAAACCCGTAGAGACCCTAGGTATTGAGGAGATTATGATGTTTCCTGATAATGTGTGCAAATCGACTAAAATAATATTAAACTTAAAATAAGGGTAAGGAAGGCCAACCCATTTCTGGGTTTTCCCCCACAGTGACTAACTTCAATTTTATTTTTGCAATACTAAATCTCAGATGGTTTCAACTAAGTTTTTGAGGTACCTAGCTTCACAGGAGCCCTAAGTGTGAGTTAAATTTGTCTACTGAATAAACCATCAGTGTTGCCAGGGAGTATTTTGTGACCATGTTTACCTTCAAAAGTAACTGGGGGTAAAATGTGTTCTCGGGATGTTCATTATCATCATGGTTTTAGGCTTCCTGAACAACCTTTAAGAGATCCATTTGCCAAATAAAAGGACTAAACTTATACCTTGGTTTCATTCCCAATAGGAATAAGAGGGTATCTTCTACCACAGCTAGGACCATAGGGAACTGCTGATCATTGAATGGGTTGGGAGAGAGAAAACTTTCAGTCAAATTGGAGCTGGGAGTCTGAAGCAGGTGTTTTGGACTACAGTAAAGATATCCCAGATAATATGTATACATAAGGCGGGAGGCAAAGCTCAGAAAGCCCAGATCAGGGTCCACATCGGCCTGGTGGTAAGGGTAAGCAGTGAGACTGAGGGAAGGTGGGCATATGGGAACTTCCCAAAATTAAAGAGAAAGAAATGGGATGTAGTTCCCCAGGCACCACAAGGTAGGATAAGGGAGGGCAGGAATCCAGGCAAGTATTTGGTTCAGGAAACACAAGACTCAAATTAGAAGACCTAGAGAATGTAGACTAAATGCAAGCTTTGTCCTAAAGTTCATTATATTCCCTGGTACTACAAGAATCAGTCCCAAGATGCGGACAGCCCCAAACAAGCACGTGTGAGTAGCTAAGTGGTAGTCTGCCTGATACTGAAACTCAGGGGCTGGGAGAGGAGCACATACTGATTCTGATTCCCTTGGTCTCATGAGCCAAAGAGAAAGGTAAACATTTGTCTGAGATACAGATGAAAATGAATGCAGTGATTCATGTTTGTCCGGGCCACCTTAGACCATGAGACAGTCCAGATCCCAAGTGATAACCAGGTGCTAAACGTGTTCAAAAACACCCACTGGCAATGTCGCTGGCTTATGCACTGATTAGACTCAATCAATCCTTAGGGCATATGGCATATAACTCTGAGCCCCACCCAGTCTCATACCTGGATCTCTACCTAACCCTTGGGCTTCTCACTGTCCGATGGGTTCTGATTTGTTCAGATTCCTCTTTAGTAGCCATTGAATTTGGTGTCTTCTGCAGTTCACTGTATTTCCTGCCAATGCTCTATTGTGCGGCTTCTGAGATCATATAATAGTGGGTCCCTCAGGTGATTAGGAATAGCTCTCGGCCACCTTTTATTGGTTTGGCCTCATGAGTCTTGTTTCAGCTTAACAGTAGCTTTAACTTTTAAGCTATCAGGGACCCTATTTCTAAAGAACTGAGGGCAAGGTCCTCAGAGACTGGACTGGGAGCACTTGAGCGCCCCCACGCTGTGTTTGGTGAGCTGGAAGTCCTTCAGACTGATGGTCAGCAGGGTTCCCAGACAGGCCATGGCTTCTGTTCTCTCCTTCTGCAGATGGAATTCTTGTTTTCCTACTGTAGACTCCTCATAATTAGGGTCACCTTCCTCTCCTTTCTTGGTTCAGAAATTCTTAATACAATTGACCCAGGAACTTGCTTATGAACCCCTCAAATCCTCTTCACCATTACATTCACTACATTTGGGTTAAAGATACTATTTCTTTTTTGTGTGTGTGATAAAAATAAATATTGCCATTTCAGCCATTATAAGTGTTAAGTTCAGTAGCATCAACTACATGCACAATGTTGTGCAACAGTCACCACTATCACTTTCAAACTATTGTTTCATCCCAAACAGAAACTCTGTACCCACTAAGCAATAATACCCCATCCATGCTCCCACCAGTCCCTGGTAACCTGTAATCTACTTTCTGTCCCTATGAATTTGCCTATTCTAGATATTTCATGTAAGTGGTATTATACAAGCCTTCTATTTCTGGCATACATGTATTATTTAGCATCATGTTTTCAAAGTTCATCCAAACTTGTAGCATATATTAGAGTTCATTTCTTTTTAAGGCTGAATAATGTTCCACTTTATTGATTTTATTTATTCACCTGTTGATGAACACTTGTGAAGTTTCACCTATGAATTGGGGTGTACAAATATCTGTTTGAGTCCCTGTTTTCAATTCTTAGGAGTATATACCTGGCCATGGAATTATTGGATTGTACGGTAATACTATGTTTAATGTTTAAGGAACCACCAAACTGTTTTCCAATGAGGCTACATCATTTTACATTCCTGCCACTAATGTATGAGGGTTCCAATTTCTCTACATCTTTACAAACAATTATTATTTCCCCCCTTTTTAAAAATTATAGCCATACTGGGTACAACGTGGTATCTCCTGTAGTTTTGAACTGCATCTCCCTGATGACTCATGATGTTGAGTATCTTTTCATGTATTCATAAGCCATACTAACTGGGAAGTTTGTCTTTTTGTTGTTGAGTTATAGGAGATCCTTATACCCTTATGGCTGTTAAATTCTTATCAGATACATGATTTACAAATATTTTCTCCCATATATGGGTTGTTTTTCACTCTCTTGATAGTGTTCTTCAATGCACAAAAGTTTAAATATTGATGAAGTTCAATTTATCTATTTTAAAATATATTTTATTGATTATGCTATTAGAGTTGTCTCAATTTTTCCCACTTGCCCCCCTCTGTCCAGTATCCCCATTCCCTCCAGTGATCCCCCCCTTAGTTCATGTCCATGGCTCATGCATATGAGTTCTTGGGCTTTTCCATTTTCTATACTGTTCTTAACATTCCCCTGTCTATTTTCTACTTACCAATTATGCTTCTTATTCCCTGTACCTTTTCCCCCATTCTGCCCCTTCCCGCTCTCAACTAATAACCCTCCAAATGATCTCCATACCTATGATTCAGTTCCAGTTCTGCTTGTTTGCTTGTTTTTTAGATTCAGTTGTTCATAGTTGTGAATTTATTGCCAATTTAGTGTTCATAGTTTGATCTTCTTTTTTCTATATAATTCCCTCCAGCATTTCATACAATATTAACTTGGTAATGATGAACTCCTTTAGTTTTACCTTGTCTGGGCAGCGCTCTATCTGCCCTTCAATTCTAAATGATAGCTTTGCTGGATAGAGTAATCTTGGATATAGGTCCTTGCTTTTCAAGACTTCAAATACTTAATTGCTGGCCTCTTCTTGCCTTCAAGATTTCTTTTGAGAAATCAGCTGATAGTCTCATGGGCACCCCTTTGTAGGTAACTCTGTCCTTTTCTCTTGCTGCTTTTAAGATTCTCTCCTTGTCTTTAATCTTGGGTGATGTAATTATGATGTACCTTGGTGTGTGCTTCCTTGGGTCCAACTTCTTTGGGACTGAGCTTCCTGGACTTCCTGGAAGTCTGTTTCCTTTGCCAGACTGGGGAAGTTTTCCTTCATTATTTGTTCAAATAAGTTTTCAATTTCTTGCTCTTCTTCTCCTGGCACCCCTATAATCCAGATGTTGGAGTGTTTAAAGTTGTTCCAGAGATTCCTAAGCCTCTCCTCATTTTTTTGAATTCTTGTTTCTTCCTTGTGTTGCGGTTGGATGTTTATTTCTTCCTTTTAATTTCAAATTGTTAATTTGAGTCCTGGTTTCTTTCCCTTCACTGTTGGTTCCCCATATCTTTTCCTTTATTTCACTTTATATAGTATTCATTTCTTCCTTTATTTTGTGACCAAACTCAATAATTTCTGTGAACATCCTGATTACCAGTGTTTTCAATCCTGTATCAGACAGGTTGCCTATCTCCTGTTACTTAGTTCTTTTTCTGGAGTTTTGATCTGTTCTTGCCATATTTCTTTGTCGTGGTGCACCTGTTATGTAGTAAGGGGTGGAACCTTAGGTATTCGCTAGGGCAGAGAAACCTTCTTTGCTGCGTTGTGGCACTGTATGTGGGGGAGGGATCCGAGAGGGAACACTGTTGCTGGTTCAGCTCTCACCCACTTTCTGTCACTTACCCAGCTTCCCACAAGCAGATTGTGCCCTTTCAGATGCTGATTCCCAGGTGGGTGGGTTTGTGTATGGTCTAGGATCCCATGGGCCTCTCCAATGAACTCTCCTGTGAGGCTGGGATTTTCTCCTGTGCTGCAATCCCCACAGGTTTTACAGCCAGAGGTTTTGAGTCTTTAGTTTCCCAGTCAGCCAGCCCTCGCCTCACCTGCACAGTCTGCCACCTTGTCGTGGGTCCTCTCCATCTGACTGCCCATGTCCACCACTCCTACTGGCCTGGATGAATGTTTCTTTAACTTTTCGGTTGTCAGAGTTCCATGTAGTTTGATTTTCTGGCAGTTCTGGTTGGTTTTTGTTTTTAAATTCTTGTTATCCTTCTTTTGCATGTGTGAGGAAGTAAAGCATTTCTACCTACACCTCCATCTTGGCTAGAGCTCCTCTAATCCACTCTTGTCAACACACAGCAGAACGCCAAAGTGAGCTATCTGTTTCCAAGAGTATTTTGAGATGAAACCCCAAAGTCTTGTTGCTAAGGGTTTTTTAGTTCGAAGTAATAAACTCTTGATTAGACTTGAGGAAAGGAGAAACCTTCTCTTTCCCTCAGATATTTTCAGTGGTATCTGCTAACTCCATGCTACTTTGGACTTAAAAACACAATTTGTTTTTTCACTAATGCTCATACTTCTAACACCCTGCAACATTTACAAATTGTCTCAGTAGAAGAAATCCTTAGTAAATGTGCTAAGTAAGACTTTGTATCACTTATTATAAAACATTTTTAAAAATTTTAAGAATGGATTTGGAACAGTATTGAAGGGCGTTTCATCTTGCTTCTTCAGGATTAAAGGTGTGCATGAACTTCTTCCCATGAAAATAACCCCACAGTAATTCTGAGCTCTGCTCTAGGGAATGTGGGTGAACAGGCCTTTGTGCCTGCCCCTCCATTTCTAGTCTGGTGTTAGGTGCTTTTGGGGTTTCACTTCCTCAAATTAACCTATGATCTTTTTTCTGGGGGTAGGAGTATATACTTCAGGATAAACAACCTGTAATAATGTGTTGGTGATGTTATTATCCTAACCTGGAGTGCATCCTTTACTCTTTTATCCATAGAAAGATGTAGGGGCCTCAGAAGCAGAGCCTTGCATAAAGGTGCCAGTGTCTCTGGAGTCTGTCTGTCTTTGCTTCTGGCACATGTTCTGGTCACTACTCTGGCAGACAGTGGGGGTCCAGATCTGTGTTCATTGCTGGTCCCACTTCTTTGTTTCCCTCCTTGTAGAGCCCCAGTCTACTTCATGTGCTCTACTCAGCCTTACATCACAAGGCTGGATTCTGACTAGCACCTGCGTCCCTGATTACTGCAGAAGGACTCCCACAGCCATCGTCACCACTTTCTCCCACTGGCCTCTCAGCCCTGGGCTCCAGTTCAGTACTAGTGTGCATAATGAAGGGAAGGAGTCATCCAAGGTCTCCAAAATAGGAAATTTGCTCTTGATACTTTTTGTAGCTTTGGGGTAAATTTAATCTAATAGGATGCTGACTGTTCTGCTTTCTCCCCTCTTTTCCTTGTCAAGTTTTTGATTGAAAATCAGTCAATTCTTAGTTGGAGTATTTGGGGTAGGTTTTGTTTCATTGTTTGTATCTTGTTTTGGTTTTGAGGCAATGGAGATCATGAGCTCAAATCCATCCCTACACAACAATGGAGGCTCAGAGAGAATCTAGGTCCAGGTAGGGCTGAGAAAAACTATTCCAGGGGCACAGCTGGTCTTCATGCAACTTTGAAGATTAGGGCACACTGTGTCTGGAGCACCCAAAATCACAGTATAAAACTCCAGACAGCAGACTTGAAACATTCATTCCACAACTTTCAGTTGCATTTTCTGACGCTGAGAAACATGGAGACAGTTGAGCTATTTGTTTAGAGATTCTTCAGTGAAGTCGATGAGCCGCTCTCTTTCCAGGAGTGCTTGAAAATGCCAAGAAACTTCATGGATCATTTCACCACTCTCAATTCTCTCTTGGGTCATTGTTGGCCTTCATCCCAGGCCTCCTCTGGTAGCCAACTCCTTCATTCCAGCAATCATTTCTTTGCAGGGGTTTGCTTCTAACTTTTCAGTGTGTGTCCCAAATATTTAGTGATGGACTCAATCCAGTAGAATAGGTTTTTTTTCCCCTTTAACTCATTTAAATTACTTAGGAAAATGAAAGCTGTAAGCTGAATAAACATTGCAGTTGTCTTGGCCCAGTCACTCCCAGCTGGAGCCTCCCCAATCTAGCAGTTCCAGGGGCCCCTTTCATTCTGCCACTCACCTTCCTTGCTGATCCAAGGGCACTTGGGATTTAATGATCCAGTCCCACATGCAGAACTTGCTTGTAATGTGCCAGCCAACACTGGTCCTTGAGCAATCAAGCCTTGAGTTTTCTGTATGCTCCTCTTTGTTTCCTTCAGGTTTATTATGGGGCGTGGCACCTGCCATTGATTATGTGAGCCCATGGCCTGGCTTAGCTGGAAAGGATGGAAAGAGTTGGCTTTCCCCTGGAGGGGAGCAGGGTGAGGGCTGGCACAGAGGAAATCTGCATCACGCTCCCTGGCTGTGTTTACTACTTGCTATTTTGAGACTTGTTTCCCATGGAACTGTCGCATGGCTCCAATGCTAGAAAGAAGTGTGAGATGAGATCCATGTGAAGGAAACATTTTGAATGTGTTGACACATTATGTTTATCTTCCAAGACTCTCTTGGTGGTGTCTGCCCCTGCAAACTGAGAGAAATGAAGGTCTGTGGAGATTAGATTACCTGACTCCCTGAAGGCCGAGAGATGGAGAGAGAGAGAGAGAGAGAAAAGAAAACAACTTGGTCACATTTTTCTTCATAGTTCAAAGGAATATGTGTATTTCGCCTAAATTAGGGATCTAACTGCTTGTATTCTCCTCAGAACTTGGTCTGTTTGTGTGGCAGCAGCTTCAGTGACACCCTTTCTACTTGGTGGTTGTTGAGGCTCTGGGAGAGCTATGAGAAGAAGCTCCTTTGACTCTAGAAACATATATGGTTTCTCAGAGATAGACATTTTATTTGCATAGCCCTGACTACTTGTACAAGGGGAAACAGCACATCCAGAATTTACAGACAAAAGCATCCACTCCAGCATAAGGACAGGGAGCCATGGGCAAAAAGCAAATTAACAAGAGTGCCCTTGCCTAACTGCAGGAAAAATAGAAAGCACATTAAGAATCGGAAGAAGCCATTTAGCCAAACTTTCCAGCCTTTGGAGGATTTACTTTAAACACACCTTTCAGCTCTTTCACCATCCCCAACACCTCCTGACTTCTCCTTGAACAGATCTAGGTGTCTCTCTCTGGAACCTGCACTGTTCTCACATGGGCTCTGTTGTCCTGCCTGTAGTAAGCTATTCCATATGGTTGTGCCCTTTGTTCTCACAGTGCTAGCTTTTACAACTTCCCATTGCCTCAGAGTTTCTTAGTTTTCTAATGGGCTCTTTGGGGATTTGCACCTCCTGCTAATATACAAATTATGTTCTCAGTTGTGTCATGTTTGTGTCTAATTTTGAAAACATTTTGTTATTTTTAAATATTTTATTTATTTTAGAGGGATGGGAAGTGAGGGAGAAAAACATCCATGTGCGAGAGAAACATCAATCATCTGCCTCTCACAATGCCCCATCTGGAGACCTGGCCTGCAACCCAGGCATGTGCCCTGACCAGGAATCGAACTAGGGACCTTTCAGTTTGCAGGCCTGCACTCAGTCCACTGAGCCACACCAGCCAGGGACCTAGGGAAGTTTTAAACCTGCTCAGGCCCAGACCCATTTCTAGGAACCCTGGTTGTAATTGGCCTGGGTGAGGCCTAGGCATTGGGTGGCTTTCGAGTTCCCTAGGTGATTCAAATGTGGCACCTAGATTAAGAACCACCAGTGTAAATGAAAGAAAATGCCCTTTGGAGTTAGTGAGAACTTGGTTCAAGTCGTACCTCTTCTCCTTAACAACAATGGAATATCTTAAGCCTCAGTTTCTTGGTCTGTAAACAAAAGTGAATAATCCTACCTCACTCAGAGGGAATGAGCTAATGTATATACAACACTTAATAATGTCTGATATGCAATAGTTACTTAATAAATGCCACTTTCCCCAATGCACACCTGGTATCTTTTAAGCCATTAAGCTCCAGCAGTTTGTAGAAATTATCTCTATTTAATTTTCATGTAGATCAAAATACATTAGATAGGAAAAAAGCTAATGTTGTGGAAGAATACTTAGCTCGAGGTTCAACATTTAGGCCTAGGCTTTCTGACCTAGAAGAATTTTTAAATTAAATATTTTTTTATTTTTCTATTACAGTTGTCCCAATTTCTCTCCCTTGCTCTCCTCCGCCCAGCCTACCACCGCCACTCCCACAGTCAATCCCCACCCTGTTGTCCGTGTCCATGGGTCATTCATACATGTTCCTTGACTAGTCCCTTTCCCTTCTTTCTACCTTCATCCCCCTCCCCCCTCCCTTCTGGTCTCTGTCAGTCTGTTCCTTGTTTCCATGTCTCTGGTTTTATTTTTCTCATTTGTTTGTTTTCTTCATTAGGTTCCTGTTATAGGTGAGATCATATGGTATTTGTCTTTCACCGCCTGGCTTATTTCACTTAGCATAATGCTGTCCAGTCCCATCCATGCTGTCACAAAGAGTAGGAGCTCCTTCTTTCTCTCTGCTGCATAGTATTCCATTGTGTGAATGTACCACAGTTTTTTGATCCACTCATTTACTGATGGGCACTTAGGCTGCTTCCAGTACTTGGCTATTGTAAATTGTGCTGCTATGAAAATAAACATATGGAATTATTCACAAATTTGTGTGTCATCCTTGCACAAGGGCCATGCTAATCTTCTGTGTATTGTTCCAATTTCAGTATATGTGCTGTTGAAATGAACACCTAGAAGATTTGAAGGCATCATCTGTCAGTGATCAGAACTTGGAAAGTGGGACATATACAAAGTATTTCATATAGTTTACAAATATATGATTGTAGAAAGACCACAGGAGGGAGACACGGTTTGACGATAGTGCTTATGAAAAAGACCTTGGGAGTCTGAGCTGCCCACAAGTTAAATAAGGGCAGATAGTGCCATGTGACTACTGAAACAGCCAACACAATCTAATAACATCCAGAGGAAGGAGCGAGGTAGCCAACCGTGCCCCTGCACTGGCCTAGGCAGGCTCCTTCAGAGGGTGGCATTCATCTCTGGGCATCACTGTCAGAAGGCATTTGATGAATCCAGAGGTGGCTGATAAAGATGGTGATTGAAAAGGGTGTCACATGGAGAACAGTTGAAGGAACCAGGGAATCAAAGAGGCTGCGTTGATTGAAATCTCTATCAAGTAGAAGGATTTGGCTTCTTCTGTGTTGTATCAAAGGGTAGAACTAAAAACAGTGGGTGGAAGTTATGAACACTTTCAGCCCATCATTGGGTACTGGATCCAAAGAGATCACTTTGGCAATTCAAAGAAATGATGATTCTACAAGGATCCTATATTTTAAAAACTCCTCTTTGATATTAAAAAAAAAAACAAAAACAAAACCTATGACTTAGTGGAGGCTCTGTTACTGACAAGCACTATGAACCTGGAGAAGGCACTCCATCTCTCTGGGCTTTAGCAAAATGATGTTGGGCTGATCCCAAGGAACTCTTATAGCTAATGTTTAATGAGCATTTATTATGTGCTAGTCACTATACACAGATACTTCTGCCACCTAGGATATTTCAGTACTTATTCAGAACATTTACTCTTTGTCACATCTCCCATGGCCTCCCCAGATCATCCCATCCTAAGCCCAGGTACTGGGGTTGAACTAAATGATGACACACAGAGGTTTTAGACCAGAACACTAGGAGACTAAGGAAACTTGCCTATATGGGTTGATGAAGCTGAGTGGGAATGAAATCCGATTTATCCCTTAAAGAAAATAAATGCTCCTTAGAAGATGGCTTTTTAAGAATGGATCAAAAGTGCTCACTTCGGCAGTACATACACTAAAATTGGAACGATACAGAGAAGATTGGCATGGCCCCTGCACAAGGATGACACACTAATTCATGAAGCGTTCCATATTTAAACAAAAAAAGAGAATGAATCAAAAGCATTTTCTATGCGTGTGTGTATATATGTAGGCATATGGCAGACTTTGGGAACCTCTGGTTCCATGCTGAATTATTCGTATATCCAGCCCTGGCAAAGTTCAGTCAAAAGTTTGTGAATGTGTGGAAGGAAGATTAGACCATGCTTCCTAGTGAATTGGCAAGTATTTGGGGGCAACCATGAAGTACTTTCTGGAGCAATCAGTCTTGAGGGGCCCTAAGAGAAAGACAAAGCTGGCCTGCATCTCTCTCTCTTAGCTTGGATTGGCAGAGTGTAGTAAGCCCGCCCAGTTCAGAGTGAACCAAGGGTAAACTTGTAGTAAGCAAGACTTAACACATCTTGCCTCCAGTTTCCCAGAAACCTCTGGTATTTTCAGATTTCCACCTCTGCATTTGGAACTGGTATGGATGTGTAGATGTTCTCTGAGGAGGAACAGATCTTCAGCCTGTGGTTTGGGTTTTGTCTAGCTAAGGGAATCCATCCATAGGCAACTTTAGGGGGCCATGTCTATTCACCTCAGTGAAGTTGGTGACTCCAGCAAGCTCTTTCTAGGCACCCCAGCATTCCTGAGTACTTTGTGGAACTGAGACTTCCAGTTCTGATGATGCTGTGTCTCTGAGTTGCCTGGACTTGGTCTGGTGGGATCTAGTGCTTTCTGCTTTCCTTCCTAGATTCAGATTCATTATTTAAGTTCTTGCCTGAATAAACAATGTCAGAGCTCTCTCAGAAAGTCTGGAATGAGCCCTGGCTGGTGTGGCTCAGCAAACTGAGTGCTGGCCTGCAGACCAAGAGCTTGCACATTCGATCCTGGTCAGGGCACATGCTTGGGTTGCGGGCCAGGTTCCCAGTTGGGGGCGTGTAAAAGGCAGCTGATCGATGTTTCTCTCCCTCTCTTTCTCCCTCCTTTCTCATCTCTCTAAAAATAAATAAATAAAATCTAAAAAAAAAAATGTCTGGAATGTAGGCTGCCTGTGCTGTGATAGGCAAGCTCCTGACCTGGGAGCCAGGAGACCTGAGTTCTAGCCTCAGCTCAAGCCTTAACCAGCAGCAAAACTTTGGCCAAATCATTTCCCCTATCTGGGCCTCAGTTTTTGCCTCAGTAAGATTAAGGGGTTAGCCTGACTGATTCTCTGGTTTTCTTTGTTTCATTTCCTGTCCCTTTTTGTATCTTTCTATCTGTTTTCTGCATGACACCCTTTTACCTTAGCTGCCATTTTATTTTATTTTTTTAGTCACCTTCTGATGCCAACCCATCTGTCTTCCCCCTTAATTTTTTCAGTAGTCTTCCATCTTCCTTTCCCCTTCCAGCAGCCCTGCTTTCTGTAACCCTACTTCCATTCTCTCACATGCCCTCCCTCTTTCTTAAAAAGCCACCAGAAGGAATGAAGCATATTTGTGAAATAGAACACATTGTTGAATCAAGTGTTATGATCCACTTTCTTAATTATCTGGCGTGGGTTCCTTGAAAGTTAAAACAGGGTCCCAACACCTTACCCTTCCTGAGGAAGCAGCCACTGCAAACAGAAGTTGCTTTTTATAATTGCGTGTGACCTACAATTGACATTTGTTTTGTGGGTCAGTAGTCGCCACCAAGGAGCGGTTCCCTACCCTTGGCTGTGGCATCTGACCCACTTGGTTAGCTCAGGCTGTCAGTAGGGCATCGCTAAAGATAGTTAGTCTGGGTGGAGGAATCTTATGTGCAGCTTGGGACTTGATGAGCCTGCGAGGAGGAAAGGGAGTGCCTTGCTTGCTATATAAAGCACTGACCTTAAACACATTTCAGCCCTTAGTTTTCTCTAAGACAGAACTTCTTCTGTGATGCCCAAAGCATCAGACCTCCTTGAATCACTGAAACTGGGAGGGAAGGGCACTGGTACTTTGTAAAAAATCCAAATTTCAGATACTTTTTAAAAGATCCTCATCAGTAAGACCATTACATAAGTGATTAGACTTAGAGCACAGAGCACACTCCAAGTAAGCAGCAGTGGGAGGATGGGGCCTAAGGACTTCACAAACACCCGATTGTCCACAGTCTGGAGAACTTCCTTCTGGGGACCCTCCACATGTTTAGCCATTCTATCCTTGGTCCAGTCCCACTTTTCCCATATAGAATCCAAAGGTCATTCTTCACCCAACTGGTTGAAACTATTGCAATTCTAGATTTAGTGGAATGGGAATGATACTTGACCCTATACATTTGAATTTCAACCTGATCACTCCAAGACCCTTTTCTCTGCTCCCATTCCCAAACCTGTGAGGTTTACTGCACTCTCTGAGGTTTCCTGAATCTGGACATTCCTTCTACCCTAAGGGAAATTGTGGACTCTTCAGCATTTAGAATTCCATGTAATCAAGAATTTCTTGTACTCAAGAAAGCTCACTAGTTCTTTCTACTCTAGTGTCTGCTACATTTACTAATGTCACCTTAGCATCCACCAAAAATACATTGGCTCCTCAATCAGATGACCTAAGAGCATAGTCAGCAGAGGAGTCTGTCAAGGGGAGGAGAAGTAACTCATGTTTCCTGTTATGATACGAGTTTGTGATGTGCAGGTGTATACTCATCAAAATGAAACCCATTAAATGGTATGTTCAAGATTTATACATTTCCTGTCTGTAAATTTTACATCAAAAAAAGAACAACAAACACATTTTACACCTTAGTTAACTATATGAATGCTAAGTGTTTAGTAGTAAAGTGTACTATTGTCTGGAGATTATTTTGTAATGAATCAAAAAATAAGATGGATTGATGGCTGCATTGAAAGATGAGTAAATGGGTAAAATGTGATATAAAGCAAATAGAGCAAAATGTTAACTGCAAACAAAGCTGTCATCTGGGTGGCTGAAAGTCTAATACCCAAGGCTCATTGCCATTCCACTCAGGCACTGAATGATGACTTCTCCAAACTAAATGAGAAGACACTTTGTCCTCATGAGACTCGACCTGGCAGGCAGAGATCTCTTTGCTTCCTACAGTCTGCATTTGTCAACGACAGTGGTTCAGTGCATTGGACATAAGTTGAGAGACTCTTGTACAGGGTCAGGTCCATTTTCTCCTTAGTTTTCTCTTCACCCAATTGCCAAATGTTAACCACAGAAGCACTGGAAGACTGGCTCCTTTGTTTCTCACTCCCTGACACCTATCTGACTTTAGCACAGCAAGGAACAGGAGTGAAATAGGAGTATTATTTACCCAAGTCCTATTTTTTGCCATGCTTTTCCAGAAACATGCTCTTCTTTAGCCTTTATCTGATCATGCCAAAACTGATTCTAACATGAGGCTGGCAACAAAGCACCAGTGTTGACCTTAGTTGTTTCCAAGCTTTTTTGAGGGGAACTTCTACCTCTGTTATTTTGATGCCTGCTTCTCTCTGCTGAGTTCTTTCCCTCAAAGATGTTCTGTGTCTGATGTTCTGTGTCCCATCCAAAGGCTCTGAGATCCTTTCCAGCATCACTGAAAACAAGTATTTTTGTCTTGTTAGTGCCCTGTCTTCCTCTCTCACAGCTACAGCCACTTGATACACATCCTTCATCTCAGTGACTATTGTTCAAATGTTCAATAAACAGGTATTGAGTGCCAACTCTATGCCAAGCAGTAAAGAAGATGCTTGCGGAGGTGGAGAAATGCTGACATGAGCAACCATCAATCTTTCCCCTTGAGTTATGTTCAACCTAGTAGCTGAGCTACACAGAATGGGTGAGAGGTAAGACTGCAACAGTTCATGGTAAAGGGGCCAGCTCTGCAATCAGCCTCCTTCCCATCCTTACCTCCCACCTGCTCCCAAGACTTCCACTACCACTAAGTGCTGACATCTCCTGAACCCACGTCACCGCCTCACAACTCTTTTCTGGGATGCAAATCCTTAGTGCTTAGAAGTACCTCTTCTATATCTCCTCCTTGATGTTCCACAGGTCCCGCATACTCAACAGGTCTTGAAGGAAACTCAGAATTTTCTTTCTAAATTCACTCCTTCTTCTGCATCTCATCACAATCTCTTTTGAGACACATCTCACAATTTATCTCTTCACTGTACCTTTCTCTGACCTTTCCAGGAAAGTTTATTGACTGCCTCCTAAGACAATGGTATTTCCATTGTCCTTTGTATAAACCCCTACCCATAGCATTTACTACAGTGTCTTGAATTTTTTTTCTTTACATGGCCTCCCCCACTGTATTATAAGCTCTTGGGGGCAGGACCTGTATAGTTTATTATTATTGTATCTTTGTGCCTAACATTGCATGACATGTGACTGGGGCTGAATGTGTGCTAGCTGAACAAAATGGAATTGAATGACTCACCCTATGCAGAAAAATTCAACAAAGCTTCACAGGGGAGATTATATTTATACAGGACCTTAGAGAATAAAAGTTTTTCCATTGTTGCGGGAGTGTAGCAAGGAAGGGAAGAAGGGAAAGCTGGCTCATCCTAGACAGACAGAACAACAACAAGAGCAAAAGGTCAGAGGATTATAAAGCATGGTGTGTTCTTGGCATGCAGGCAGTTTAGTGCAACTGGAGAGACAATACATGAAACTGGGAGAGTCAGGATGGGCCAAATCACAAAGGATCTTCAATGCTTGACTAGGAGTTGAGATTTCAGCCTATTTGTGCAGTCAAACAGGAACTGGTGAAAGTATTTTTAAAATGAGTGCAACATAATCAGAATGCTTCTGGAGGCTGTGCTTTGTCGAAGTATAGAGAATAGATTTCAGGACTAAGAGAAACTGAGGCAGGGACACCAATTAGGAGATTCTCATAGTTTTCCAGGTGAGAGATAATGAGGGCATGGACCAGGGTAGGGGATAGCAGGCATGGAAAGATGTAAAATGAAACCCAGAAATAGGGTTCTCACCTCTCATGCCTGACCTAAGACATAGATTTGAAGCAGGTCAAGAATTCAGTTGAATTCAAAATATTTTATGAGCATGCTCAATTTCAGTACTTCATTACCTAGATTGCTAGGTCAGAAAATAACTCAGTGTATTGAGTCTCTGTTGGGCTTATGGTCTATTTGGAAACATCTACAGAGCAGAATCTGTAGGCTCTTGTGATTGATTGTAAATTTGGAATGAGGAGCCAGAGAAGACTCCAGGTTTGGGGCCTGGGTGACTGCGTGAGGGAGGTGTTGGTCTGGAACTGTGGGAGTGGGGTGAGTGCTGTCTGGGCATGTTGATTGTGTGAGGTGCCATGAGACACCCCAGTGGAGCCATCACAGAGACAGCTGGATATGTGGGCCTGGAGCCCAGAAAAGAGATCTCCATTGAAAATGAATACCTGGGAGTAGCCAATTTGGAGACAGAAGTGAAGCCATGGGGCAGATTAGATTATCCGAAGGCAATGTAAGGAGCGAGAACAAAAAAGCACTTAGGATAAAACACTAGAGAAGATCAAATTTGAGGGGTGGGCAGACAGAACAGAAGGAGCCTATGAAGTAGACTTAGAAGAGGGAGTGTAAGAAGTGGGGCGGGGTGCAAGAAAGTGGTAGGAGAAAAACTGGAAGACACTAGATTCATGAAGAGGTAAGTCTACTCCAAAGCAAATATGCAAATGTCCAATAAGCATATGAAAAGATGCTTTGCATTATCAGTCATTAGAAAAATTCAAATCGAAACAACAATGAGGTACCACTTCATACCCACAAGGATGGCTATAATTTAAGACAAAGAAAAGAAAAAATGTTGGTGAAGAAGGGGTAAAATCAGAATTCTCATACATTTTTTGTGATATAAAATGGTATAGCCATTATGAAAAACAGTTTGGAGGCTCCTTAATAAGTTAAACGTAGAATTACCCTATGACATAGCAATTTCTCTCCTCGATAGGCACCCAAGACAATTGAAGACAGGTGTTCAAATAACAGCTTGTAAATAAATGTTAATGGCAACAATGTTCATGATTGCCAAAAGGCAAAAACAGTCAAAATGCTCATAAACTAATAAATGGGTAAGCAAAATTGATATCCATGCAATGGAATATTATTCTACCCTAAAAAGGAATGAAGTATGGATACATGCTACCGCATGGATGAACTTTTAAGACCTTAAGGCTAAGTTAAAGCCAGACATAAAAGGCCACACGTAATAACTATCCATGTATATGGATACATGATATATCCAGAACAAGCAATCCTTGGAGACAGAAAGCAGATTAATGTTTGTCAAGTAAGGGAGCCAGGGGCCAATGAGGCGTGACTACTAACACAAACATAGTTTCTTTTTAGGTGGATAAAAATGTCCTGGTATTAGATAGTGGTGATAATTGCACAACTTGTTTAGTATACTAAAAACTACTGAACTGTATATATTTTTTAAGATTTTATTTATTTATCTTTAGAGAGGAAAGGGAGGGAGAAAGCGAGGGATGCAAACATCAGTGTGTGGTTGCCTCTCACACGCCCCCTACTGGGGACCTGGCTCGCCACCCAGGCATGTGCCCTGACTGGGAATGGAACTAGCGACCCTTTGGTATGCAAGCCGGCAGTCAATCTACCGAGCCACACCAGCCAGGGCCAAACTGTATATTTTAAAAGGTTAATTGTATGGCAAACAAATTATACCTTTGATAAAATTGTTGACAAAAAAAGAATGATGCCTTGATGGGCTTGTGTGAGTAAGTGGATGGGGTGTCATTTACTAGGGCAGAACAGACAGTGAGCACAGTGGAAATAAACATATCTACTCAACAGGTCAAGTATGAGGTGCCTGTTAGACCTAAATGGCAATGCCAATGATGGGAAGAAGTTCTTTTTTTCTGAGGTTACTAGGAAGAACCCAGTAGGGATCCTAGCTGCCTAGCACAGGACTGGAAGAAGAGTTGATTAGATTGGAGTTTATTTGGAGTAGCTGAAGTCAGAAGTGGTCAAGAGGGGCGTGAGGTCATGAAGCTGGTGCCGCACAGTTATGAAGTGAGAGTCCTTGGAATGGAGCCTGTATTGGGCCTCTTGGACCAGAGTCCATTGTCACATGGGTCAACATACAGATTTGGTCCTCTGGCTACTTCTTGCGCATTGAAAACCATCTCTTGCTCTTTGCAGAGCAGAGAATAGGTCAGATGGGGAGTGCTGTGACTAGGGTTTGTTGGTTTTCTCATCACCCACCACCAGTAATTCATGACATTGCTCAGTAATAGAGGCAGTGTCTTCCATAATATAAGCACTGTTTGTGTTTGTGAATGATCATCGTTTTAGCAGGTATCTAGAGAGAGTATGCATCTGCCACAACAGCCATCTCTCTGCTTTCTACGTAACCTGGACCAGCGTCCATGTCTGTGATGGCTAGATGCATAGCTCTAAGGGTAGTCAAGGCATCGACTAGTCCCCTATAACCTTTTCTCATAACACAGTAGTGATGGACCCTTTTAGCAGGCCCTTATGACCTCAAGGAGAGCACTTGTTTCCATATAAGATGTCTAGTTTCTAATCACAGGGCAAATAGAAAAAGAACACTGAGCATATAAGGTGCTGTCAGAACCTGGATTGGATGGGACCAGTGAGGTACCTGGTATAACAGGGGACAGAGCTCACTCAAGGGTATCCAGGGGCCAGTACCAGAGCAGCACCATCCACCCTGAAGTCTACAGCATGAGTGTGAGGTCTGAATCAGGATAAAGGACAGGAGTTCATGAAGGTGGGGATAGTCTGGGAATGGGAATGGTAACAGGATGCAGAGGTAGTGATCTTCACCTGGGCTGAGTGGAGTGGCAGAGGGCCCAGCTCACTGGCACTGGGTACTAGCATTGTGGAACAAGATCTGGTTGGCAGGCTTAAAAGTTTACATCCAGGTGAGGAGGGGAACAGCTTGGGTGGGGACTAAGAAACATGAGGACATGTTAAGCCTATACCTCTGGACTTCTGGGTGGACATGGCCAAAGTGAGTAGCTAGAGGTAGAGTATGAGACTTAAGAAAGAGGCCAGAACTGGAGGTAGAGAGTTGGCAAGCACTGGCATAGATGTGGTAACAGAAGCTGTGGGAGTAGATGAATTTACCAGGGAGAGGGGCAGAGGAGAAGATAAGAGGCCTGGATTCGAACCCTGGAAAGCACCAATATTTAAGGAGCTGGCAGAGAAAAAGGAGACTCAGGAGGAGTGGCCTGAGTAGGGGGAGGAATGAGAAGGAAGTAGTCAGCAGTGACAAAGTTGAATAGGATGATTGAAAGGAAACCTTTCCACAGGTGAAATAATGGAACACTACTCAGAGGTAAGAAAGAAAATCTTACCTTTTGTGACAACATGGATGGACCTGAAGAGCATTATGCTAAGTGAAATAAGCCAGTCAGAGAAAGACAAATACCATATGATTTCCCTCATATGTGGAATCTAATGAACAAACTGAACTAACAAGCAAAATGGAGACAGACTCAGAGAACAGAGTGACAGCTGTCAGAGGAGAGGGATACTGGGGGAGCAAATGGAAAAGGTGAAGGGATTAAGCAAAAAAATTCATAGACACAGACAACAACAAGGTGATTACCAGAGGGTAAGTTGGGTGTTGGGAGGTAGAAGAGGGTAAAGGGGGGATAAATGGCAATGGGCAGAGACTTGACTTGAGATGGTGAACACACAATACAGGATACAGATGATGTGTTATAGAATTGTGCACCTGAAACCTGCATAATTTTGTTAACCAATATAACCTGAATAAATTCAATTAAAAAAAAAAAGAAAGTCATATGTGTTCTTGAGTCAGAACCCAGGCAGGAGTCAGCAGAGAGAATCTGCTTCCTCTCTTTGTTCAATGGGAGTTGAAGACTCTCCAGCCTAGGTAACTCAGGGCACGTTATTGCTAGGGCTTTGCTCACCTGGCACCCTCACATATCATTCTTGTGACCCAATTTCCTCCTCACACTGGGCTCTGCTTTCCTGTGATCCTGGCCTTTAGCCCACTGTGTACTGGGGGTCTCTGGATAATGCTGCCTCCTGGACAAGCTTGTGCCATGTTTGCTCATAGCCTGTTGGACCTTTCAGATACTAGCTGCCTGCCTGAGGCTGCAAATCTGTTTGACTTCAGGACACTGGGTGTGGTGAGACTCCTTCGATCCCTGTATTTTTTCTCCCCTAATCTTCCCCCACTGCAGGTCTGCCCTTTCCTTCCTTCCTTCCTCCCTCCCTCCCTCTCTTCCTTCCTTCCTTTCTTTTATCTTCCCTTCCTCTTCCTCTCCCCCCTCTCCTTCCCTTTAATCCTAGGAAAAATATTTGTGTATTTTCTTTATTTATTGTAATGTTTTTATTATAAAATAAAACTCAGGCACAGAACACTACATACAAAAAATGTATGGCTTAGTAAGTCACTGCAATATAAATACCCTTGTAACCACCACGTGAGACACAGAATAGAACTTTGCTAGACATCCCAGAGTCCTTCCACACCCCCATCCCAATCAGACCCCCCTCCATTCCCCTAAATGAAGCCACTGGAGTTTTCCCTTGCACATAGAGTTCCTCTTTATTGAGCACTTACTTCCTGCCAGCACTTTACTAAGAATGCTTCATGTCTCATAACAACTCTATAAATTAGGTACTATTAGCCCCATTTTAGAGATGCAGGTATCGATGCACATTTCAGAAATGTGCAGAAATGTGTCCAAGGTCACGTGTTGCCAGAGCCAGGACTGTAACCTTGCTATATCTGACTTTCAATGCTGTGCTTTCTACCTCCACCCTACTATGTGTTGCACCTCCCAGCTGAGCTCTGAATAATGCCCTATGCAGGAGACTGGCTGGCTTTTCAATCCAGTGGACACACCTTAGAAGAGGGAAAGCAACTCTGGGGAGAGAGTGAGAGAATCATCAACACATTTGCAACTGCCTGTATTCTTTCCTTGTCATCTGATGCTAAGATCCTTCCATTATCCAATGGGAAAATAAACAGTGAACGGCCACACCAGTTAAACTGTTTAATTATGTAAGATGGGAAGAATGACATTTGTGTACATTCCCCAAACACATGGATTAAAGAAATGACCTTTGCCTTGGTGTGAAAATAATTTGTTGCATATTGGAACTCTGATCGCTCTAGTTGGTCCAAGCATTTTGTTGCCCTGTTGTTTATGTCTCAGCCTGGAGATGAGGCTGAACGAGACTCCATCTTAGGCTGGACTGATTTGTATATTAGTGTTTTCTAAAACATACCCATCTGAAATATATTTCCAAAGAAGTGTGTCTTCCTGTAGTCATTTCTGGTATTTTGTACATTTGTTTGAATGTAAATGTATCTAAAACATCAAAGGAATAAGAAAAATGACCTTTGCTATGAGTCACAGAGTAGAAAAAAAGCCCAAGGATCAACAATACAAAAGACACAGGAGCATCATTTATGGGGCCAGTGCTTTTTTATAATTAAAAAACATTTTGTTATAATAAAAAAAAATGGAACCAGAAGACAAAACCAAGGAACTAAATGTCAGGTGTCACAGTGTGAGAGCTTTATTAATTACTAATTAGTAAACATTGATTCTCAATTTTATTATAATATTTCTATCATTGTTAGGAATTTATTAGTTAAAACACAAACATATTCAGATTATATTCTTCTCCTTCAGTGTTATTTTTAAATGTATTGTAGATATTTCCATAGTTATTGAAATGTTTGAAACATTTAAAAATGCATGTACCAACTCTACTTCTCTCTATTTATTTTGGCTCTGGGAAGGTTAGGCTGATTTTTCTTGAGCACAGAAAAATCAGTTAAAATTGGTTATGTTCTTGAGGGAAGATTTATTGTTGATGTGTATACCCTTGAATTTCAAATGAAGTATGTGGTATTACAAGCTCCCCAAACCTCAAATTTTAGGAGAAGAAATAATGATGATTGAACATAATGTGTCTCTGAAGCTTCAATGAGCTCCACCAGCCACCACCAAAGACACAAGCACTGTGATTTTCATCATGATGGGTTTAGGGCTGCAGTTTGGATTTTTTTTTGTTTATGAAATGCTTTTTGAGGGGTAAAAATCACCAAATGAAATTTATTTGATGTGTCAATTTAAACAAAAAATCTCCAATAGATTCCCTATAGACAGCAACACTGGGTTTCTAGTGAAATATCGGATGTTTATTTTCAAAAGGATCTGACTCTGAACAAAATTTACTCTACTTGATTAACAAAATCATTCTTAGACAACAAAATCAATAGCTCTATAAACATGCCAGGAACTGTTCATCTGCTTCTTACAGGAACCCCCTTACCTCTGAGGGGAATGCCATTAAATTGCAACCGAAATGTCTGAATGCTTCTTAGGATCTGCTTGCCTGCCCACTGCTAGCTTCCTTTCACACTCCATCTCCTGCATGAGCCCTTGTCCTCAGCCATCTTTCCCAAGACATAGCGGTGACCCAAGGCAGCTTTACTTACCATGTCTAGTCAGGGGCTGGACAGAGCCAAGCTGGGTCCTATTCTCTCCATCTTCAAAGCTCTGACATGCCTTCTTGGACAATGACTTCAGAGCAGATCTGTTGGTCTGAACTTCATTCCCTGGGAGAGCTTTGAAATTTGTCCTTCTCGACACTCTCCCTTTTCCCAAATTCGGCTGGAGAGACACAGAATAGTTTGTTTTCCCACACATTTCTGGCAGGGCCCCTTTCTCTCAGAGAATTGCTTCAGCTCCAGCATTCCTGGCTGGCTACACAACATAGAGATCGACATTTCCTTATAATGGCTTCTCAGCTGCTCTGCTGCTTTCATACTTTATGTGATAAACCAGCACCATTGGTACCATTAGTTAGGTAGCTCTAAGAACACACATGGAAGGTGCAAATTGAGGCATGTTTTATTCAGATAGGCCTGCTTGAAGGCCCATTTTCTTCACTTTTGAGGCCTAACTGGTATTTTTCAAGGTCACAAATTTCTCAGACACAGAACTCTGCTTTGAGCATTGGTTACTGAAAAGAGCCAAGAACCAGGATACAAAGGAAAATATAAGCAAATGGAACTACATCAAACTAAAAAGTTTTGCAGAGCAAAAGAAACTATCAACAAAATAAAAAGACAATGTATTGAATGGGAGAACATATTCCCCAATGATACATCTGATAAGGGGTTAATATCCAAAATTTATAAAGAATTTATACAAATCAACACCCACAAAAGCCAAACAATCCAGCTAAAAAAATGGTCAAAGGACCTGAATAAACATTTCTCCAAAAGGACATAGAGATGGCCAATAGACATGAAAAGATGCTCAATGTTACTAATCCTCACAATGGCTATCATCAATAAATCAACAAACAACAAGTAGAGAAAAGGGAACCCTTGTGTTCTGTTGGTGGGAATGCAGATTGGTGCAGCCACTGTGGAAAACAGTATGGAGATATTTGAAAAATTTAAAAATGGAGCTGCCTCATGACCCAGTGATTTCACTTCTGCAAATATATCTGAAGAAACCCAACTCTCCAATTCAGAAGAATATATGCACCTCTGTGTTCATTGAAACATTATTTACAATAGCCAATATTTAGAAGCAGCCCAAGTGTCCATCGGTATATGAGTGGATCAAAAAACGATGGTACTTTTACACAATGGAATATTACCCAGCTGTAAAAAAGAAGGAAATCTGACTCATTGCGACAGTCATGGATGGCCTTGGAGAGCATTATGCCCAGTAAAATAAGCCAATCAGAGATAAACAACACTATATGATTTCACTCATATGTGGAATCTAATGAACAAAATAAACTAATAAGCATAGTAGAGGCAGGCTCATAGATAGAGAGCAGGCCAACAGCCATGAGGGTGGGGGTTGGGAGCTGGGTGGAGGGATTGAGCACAGAGGAAAAAAGAGAAAAAACTCATGGACAGGGACATCAGTGTGGTTATTACCAGGGGGATGGGCGATAGATGGGGGTACAGGAGGGAGTAGGGAGGATAAATGATGATAGGAGGCTTGACTTGGTGTGGTGAACACACAATACGGTGAACAGATGATGTGTTTCAAAATCGTGCGCCTAAAACCTGTATAATTTTGTTAACCACTGTCACCTGAATACATTCGTTAAAAAGGGGGTGGGGAAGAAATGAGGCCTGTGTTGGCCCTGCTTGTCTCCCCTCTTTGTTCTGTCACCAAGGGACTGGACTTTGCCTCTGGGGCCAGGTGCAGTCTCTAACCAGGAAGAGTGTTTCCTCATCCTCTGCTGTCTGTCAAATCGCATTTATCTACTTAATTTAAGGACATTTGTAATTGCATTTAGAGTCCACCCAGATAATCCAGGATAATCTCCCTAGTTCAAAAATCTTTAATTAGTTACATCTGCAAAGACTGTTTCCCTATAAGGCAATATTCATAGGTTTGGAAGATTAGGACATGGATATCTTTCAGGGGTCATACTGTAGCCTATAATACCTCCTAAAGGCAAGTATGAAGGTCCCAGAGTGGGAATTTGGTTTTGTCAGAGGAGTATATCCCAAAGAGGCTCTGAAAGCCTGGGTGAAGAGTCAGGGCACAGAGCCAGATGGCGGTCTGATGGCCTGGGGGTTGAGATGAACACTAACATGTTTGTCCCTGGCTGGGGAGCTCAGTTGGTTAGAATGTCATTTCGATACTCCAAGGTTGCAGTATCGATTCCCAGTCAGGGCACATACAAGAAGCAACCAATGAATGCATAAATAAGTGGAACAACAAATTGTTGTTTCTCACTCTCTCCTCCCCCCCTCTAGAATCAATAAATAAAAATTAAAGAAAAAGACTCACAAGTTTGGTCATGACGATTCTGGAAGCAGCTGGGAATGTGCATACATGGGGTGGGGAAAGGAGGCTATGTTCATGGCTTGGTTGGTGCTTGTTTCTGGTACATGTTTCCGTGGGCCTGAGAGGAGGGCCCTGAGAAGAATCCACCTCTAAGGAGCAAGCTTGAAACTTGCGAGTGAGTGTAGAGACACGGCAGTGAAGAACCCACTGCTGCTATAGGTAGATGAAATGGTGCATCCCACATCCCTATCTTGCTTTTGACCTTAGGAGGAATTGACTGTTCATGCCAATTAAAGGCCAGCACAAGGGTTCCTTTCTACCCCATGAGTGTCCTCATTGCCCATTCCTTCTAATGTTTCCATGGCCCCTGTTCCCGAGCATGCCTAGGTCTCCAACTCAGCCTCTCCAAGGTCAGTCAATTGTCATAATGTAGGAAAAACTTTGTGGATGAAAGTTCAGAGTTCTCTCAAATCTCTAACCCTTTAGTTTTTACTGGGAGGCTTCTCTCTTTGTATCAAAGAAGGTGAAATTGGTATCAAACATTCCGTGGAAACATTTTACATTTTCGACTTGATAATGCTTTCAAGTGGCTGCTATAATGCAATGGGAACTGTTGGCCAAAATGATATTTTCTTTAATATTGGCTCCCTTGTAGCTATGAATGTATGTTTTTAAAAGCCAAATGTTAATATCAAGCTTAATCCATTATCATTTCAAAAGCACCAGAGAGACAAGATAGCACCTATTCCTTGGCTAAATCCTTAGGCAAAAACCTAACACTGCGGAGAGCTACGTTTACACATTCCTGACTCTGGCTTACTCACTGGAGAAAATGAAGAGTGGGTGTTTCAGAATTCTACCATCTTACTGTGCTGGGTGGGGCTTTGAAACAGGCATTCAACCAAGGCCTCTTATTTAGAAAACTTGGAGTCACACACACCACTTACCATACGTGCAGCTGGCAGCTCAGCCACTTATTTACCCAACCACCCAGTTTGCCAGAGCAGAACAGGAGGAGGTAACATTCACTTCAAGAAGTAGATGTGTGTTCCATGTTAGGAAGTGGCCCTTGCAGTCTAGGAGCTCTCTGTGGTCTGATTCCCCACAGGCATAATGTTGAGGACATCTAGAAAACCAGTGTTCGAAACCTGCGCTCACTGAGGCAGACAGGACCAGGTGTGTGGCAGAGAAATTCAGAGACTGTGGAAGCCAGAATGAACATCAGAGTTTATCTAGTTCAGGTTTGCAAACTGGTAATCCCTCAGGTGGAATCACCATGCAAATGTTTTGTTTGCCCCAAACAGGTTTCTTTTTTTAAAACACCAAACTTCGACTTAGCCCTGGCTGGTGTGGCTCAGTGGCTCGAGTGCCGGCCTGTAAACTAAAGGGTCACCGGTTCGATACCCAGTTAGGGCACATCCCTGGGTTGCAGGCCAAGTCCCCAGTTGGGCAACTGATTGATGCTTCTCTCCCTCTGTTTCTCCCTTTCTTCCCCTCTCTCTCTTAAAAAAGAACTTGTCTTTAAAAAATAAAATAAAACGGGCGTAACCAGTGTACAGATTAAATGAGAGGAGGTATGTGACAACCTTGGCACAAGCACACAGTGTGGGCTCAGTAACTAATTGCCTTTATCCTTCCCTCTCTCCCCTGCAAAATACAGCCTCCTCGGATGTCTCTGAGAAATGGAGGTAATGTAGTATCATTGGGATTGCCCTAAACACCTACAAAAACTTATTTTTACAGCTTTATTGAGATATATTTTACATACCATAAATTTTACCCATTTCAGGTGCACAGTTCCCTAATTTTTAGTATGTTCAGAATTGTGCAGCTGTCACTATTATCGAATTTTATAAAATGTTCACCACCTCACAAAAAGAACCCTGTACCTATTTGTAGTCACTCTCCATTTTCCTCCTATCCTCCTAGTTCTAGGTAAATATTAATTTACTTTCACATATTATTGATGTCTCTGGTTCTCGGCATTTCATTAAAATGAAATCATACAACACATGGCATTTTGTGACTGGCTTCTTTCACTCAGAGTAATGTTTTCAATCTTCATCCAAGTTATAACATGAATTAACACAGTATCCCTCCCTTATCCACAGTTTTGCTTTCCATGGTTTCAGTTAATGGCAGTTAACCACTGTCTGAAAATATTAAATGGAAATATTTCAGAAATAAACAATTCATAAGTTTTCAACTGCACGCTGTTCTGAGTGGTATGATAAAATTTCTCACCATCTTGCTTAGCCTATCCCACTGTCCTGTATATCCACACTGTATGTGCTACCAGCCTATTGTTAGTCACTTAATAGCCATCTTGGTGATAAGATTGACTGTCGCAGTATCACAGTGCTGTGTTCAAGTTACCCTAATTTTACATAATAATATCTCATTCACTTCATCTCATCATATATATATTTTCTCATCTCATGCCATCGCAAGAAGGGCAAATACAATAAAGTATTTCAAGAGAGTGAGAGACCATATTCACATAACTTTTATTATTTTATTTTTATTATTATTTTTTTACCATGACAACAGCGGCGCTGGCTGAGCCAGAGCCCAAAGCTCTAGTGAATGCAGTGCAGCCTGAGCAGCACTCTAGGGGAGGGGGAAGCAGGCAGAAAAAAGCCAGATAACTTTTATTCAAAAAAATTTTTATTGTTGTTCAATTAAAGTTGCCCTTATTTCCCCCCGTTACTCTCCCCTGCCCTGCCCACCCCCCTTCTCCCACATCCAACCCCCTCCCCTTATCCTTGTCCATGGATCCTATATATTTGTTCCTTGACTTGACCTTTATTTACTTATTTTTAGAGAGGGAAAAGGAGAGAGGAAGAGAGGGAGAGAGACATCAATGTGTGCTTGTCTCTCGCACACCCCCCACTAGGGATCTGGCCCACAATCCAGGCATGTGCCCTGACTGGGAATCCAACCTGTGACCCTTGGGTTCACAGGCCAGCACTCAATCCACTGAGCCACGCCAGCCAGGGCTTAATTCTTTTGAATATATACCCAAGAGTAGAATTAATGGGTTATACAATAATTCTGTGTTTAGCTTTTTGAGAAACTGCCAAACTATGGACAAGTTTTTATGCAGATATATGTTTTCAATTCTCTTATGTATATGCCTAGGAGTCTAATTGTTGAGTCATATGAAACCTCTAAATTTAATATTTTGAGGAACCACTAGACTGTTTTCCAAAACAAATGCACAAAATTTACAGTCTCATCAGCAATGTAGGGGAGTTCCAGTTTCTCTACATCCTCTTGTTATTATGTGGTGTCTCATTGTGGTTTTGATTGCATTTCCCTAATGGCTAATGGTGGTGTTGAGCATCTTTTAGAGCATTTATTAGCTATTTGTAAGCTTAAGAGAAGTGCTTATTCAGATCCTTCACCCACTTTTAAATTGGATTATTTGTCTTTTTATTGCGTTGTAAAAATTCTTTATGTATTTCAGATGTCCCTTATCAAACACATAATTTGAAAATATATTTTTCCATTCTGTGGGTTGTCTTTTCATTTTTTGTGGTATCATTTAAAGCACAAACTTTTAAATTTTTATGATATCTGATTTATCTATTTATTATTTTGTTACTTGTGCTTTTGGTGTTATACTAAGGAGCCAGTACCAAATCCAGTGTTATAAAGGTTTACCCTTCTGTTTTCTTCTTAGAATTTTATAGTTTTAGTTCTCATGTTTAACCCTTTGATTCATTTTGAGTTAATTTTTGTATATGTTGTGAGGTACAGGTCCAACACCATTTTGTTTACGTGAGAATGCCCAGTAGTTTCAGCGCCACTCTTTAAGAGACTGTTCTTTTTTTTTTTTTGACTTTTTTTAAATTTTTTATTGTTATTCAGTTACAGTTGTGTGCCTTTTCTCCCCATCCCTCCACCCCACCCCAGCTGAACCCCCCTCCCTCCCCACCTCCACCCTCCTCCCTGATTTTGTCCATGTGTCCTTTATAGTAGTTCCTGTAATCCCCTCTCCTCACTGTCCCCTCCCCACTCCCCACTGCCCATTGTTAGATTGTTCTTAACTTCGATGTCTCTCGTTATATTTTGTTTCCTTTTTTCTTCTATTGATTATGTTCCAGTTAAAGGTGAGATCATATGGTATTTGTCCCTCACCTTCTGGCTTATTTCACTTAACATAATGCTCTCCAGTTCCATCCATGCTGTTGCAAAGGGTATAAGCTCCTTCTTTCTCTCTGCTGCATAGAATTCCATTGTGTAAATATACCATGGTTTTTGGATCCACTCATTTGCTGATGGGCACTTAGGTTGCTTCCACTACTTGGCTATTGTAAATTGTGCTGCTATGAACATTGGGGTGCATAGGTTCTTTTGGATTGGTGTTTCAGGGTTCTTAGGGTATAATCCCAGCAGCGGAATTGCTGGGTCAAAGGGCAGTTCCATTTTTAGTTTTCTGAGGAAATTCCATACTGTTTTCCACAGTGGCCTCACCAGTCTGCATTCTCACCAACAGTGCACTAGGGTTCCCTTTTCTCCGCATCCTCTCCAACATTTGTTTGTGGATTTGTTTATGTTGGCCACTCTGACTGGTGTGAGATGGTACCTCATTGTGGTTTTAATTTGCATCTCTCTGATGGCTAGTGATGCTGAGCATCTTTTCATATGTCTCCGGGCCCTCTGTATGTCTTCCTTGGAGAAGTGTCTGTTCAAGTCCTCTGCCCATTTTTTAATTGGGTTGTTTGTCTTCCTGGAGTGGAGTCGTGTGAGTTCTTTATATATTTTGGAGATCAGGCCCTTGTCTGCGGTATCATTAGCAAATATGTTTTCCCATACTGTTGGTTCTCTTTGTAATTTGGTGCTGTTTTCTTTAGCCATGCAGAAGGTTTTTATTTTGATGAGGTCCCATTTGTTTATTCTTTCCTTTATGTCCCTTGCTTTAGGGGACATGTCTGTTAGGATGTTGCTGCGTGGAATGTCTGAGATTTTTCTGCCAATGTTTTTCTCAAGAGACTGTTCTTTTTCCATTGAGTGGTCTTGACATCCTTGTCAAAATCAGTGTTTAAGTTCATTCCTGGACTTTCAATTCTGTTCCATCGATCTATGTGTCAATCCAAGTCTAGTACCACAATGTCTTGATTACCGTTGTTTTATAGTAAGTTTTGAAATGGGGAAGTGTAATTCATCTAACTTTCTTTTGTTTCAATATTGTTTTAGTCATTATATGTCCTTCGCATATCGATATAAATTTTGAGATCAGCCTGTCAATTTCCACCAAAAAAAAAAAAACAACAACCACAAACTAGTTGAGATTTTGGTAGGAACAGTATTGGATCTATAGATCAGTTTGGAGAATATTACCACGGTTACCTCCTTGGGTTTTTTTCAATAACAATAAGTCCTGCTACCTTCTCCACCAGTGCCAGGCATTTAGGGTGGCATGTACTGTAGTAGCCAAAGAAGCCAATGTTTGTTCATTACTTGAGTTTCATATTAGTCCTGGACTGTACTATTTACTACAGAGGCCACTGGCCACCTGTGGCTATAGAAGTCTTGAAATGTCACTAGTCTAAATAGAGATGTGTTGTACATTGAAAGACACATCTGATTTCAAAGATTTATAACAAAAATGGAATATATTTTATAAATAATATTAATATTGATAACATGTTGAAATAATATTTTAGATATATTAGTTTAAAATATGCTATTGGGGGGAGGCTAGGGGGTGGAGTGATTGAGCAAAAAGGAGAAAGGACTCATGGACATGGACAATAATGTGGTGATTGCTGAGGGGAGGGGGTATAAGTGGACTAATGGAAAAAATACAATAAAGATTAAATTAAAAAGATAAAGTATGCTATTGAAATTATTTTCATTTCTTTCCTTTTATTTTTTTAATGTGGCTACTAGAAAATTTAAAATATATGTGTGACTTTTAAATAAATATTTTATTTTATTTCATTTCTTTTTAGAGAGAAGGGAAGGAGAAAGAAAGGGAGAGAAACACCATTGTGTGATTGCCTCTCACGCAGCCCCACTGGGGACCTGGCCTGCAAACCAGGCATTTGCCCTGACCAGGACTCGAACCAGCAACCCCTCGGTTCACAGCCCGAGCTCAATCCACTGGGCCACACCAGCCAGGGCTGTGTGGCTTATATTTTCATTTATCATTACTGGTCTAAAGATTCTTAACATGGAGTTAACTTAGGAAGGTAATGGTGTGAGTTTTAGGATGTGCTGGAATCCCCTGAACATATTGTAAACATCTTGTGTGTTAGTTATGTATTGTTGTGTAACAAGTTATCCAAAAACTTGGCAGCTTTAAAAAAGACAAATATGTATTATCACATGGTCTGTATGTCAGGAATCTAAGTGTGGCTCAGCTGGTGCCTCAGGCTTAGAGTCTTTCATAAGGTGTAATCAGCTATTGGCCAATGCTGCATTCATCTCAGGGTTTGTCTGAATGTGGATCTACCTCCACATTCAATCATATGGCTATTGGCAAATCTCAGTGACTTGATAGCTATTGGCCAGAGACGTTTTGTTGTTGTTGTTGTTGTTGCCATGTAAATCTCTCTACAGTGCAGCTTACAACATGACAGCTGGTTTCCTCATAGTGAGTGAGCAAGAGAGGAAGAGGGAGATCAGGCAAGATGGAAGTCACACTCTTTTATTATTATTGTGGGAAAATATACATAAGAAGGCACAGTCTTTTTATAACCTAATCCCATCACATTTGCCACATCCTATCCATTAGAAATAAATTACTAAATCCAGCCTACACTCAAGGGGAAGGGATTATTCAAGGGAGTGAATACCTTGGGAATATTGAGAGCCATTGTATAGCTTGCCTATCACAGTACATCTGTGCTCTTTTTTTAGAGAGACCTAAGCTGTTACATGGTTCTCAAAGAAGTGTCAGATGACACATCACCACCCCCCTCCCCCCACGTCCTCCCAAAAGTTTAAACACTAGTTTGGAGGGAACTAAAATTGAGGTTTTGACTAAGGAAGAGACTTTCTTCCATAATTTCAGTGCTAAGTACAAGATCTAACCACTTTTTCATGTTTGAAAAATGTAAGGAAAGAGACCCGTATAACATAAAAACTCAATATATACTTAAGTGAAATGATTGCAAGGTCCATTTTCTTCCAGTTTATGTAGTTTTTCCCTAGGCCCATTAGATTTTATGAGCTGCTAATGTTTTGTATTCCCACCTTGGGTATTCATCTCTCACAAAATCCCCGTAAATAACTCCATGGTGTTCTTTGACAAGAGATTTGAGTTGCAAATATAGATTGCTCTAGTTCAGTTAGTTTCATAATGTCTGGAGCCTTCTCTGAAGTTGTTTCTCCTCCTTGTAATCTCTCAGGCAGGGTCCTGTATACTAAGGAACCACCAAGGCCTCTGGAGAAGGTACACTGAGGCCTAGGCTCAGCTAAGTCCTTCTGGCCCCATCACTTAGCATTGCTGAAATTATAGTTCCAATCTAATTAGCTCCTACTGTAGGGAGGGTATTAGTTTCTCCTCACTTACACTCCTCTGTTTTTGTCAACATCTCCTCTTGGTTCTGAGAACCAAGTGTGTGAACCTTTCCTAGAGCTGAGATTTCCAGAGAAGGGCCTTGGCCAAGCTTCACTGATAGGGGTGGATAAAAAGGAATGTCCAGTGGCCTTTATTCTGTCAGCAAGTGGAAGCAAAAGCAATACATGGGGCCAGATATGCTGTTATTCTTGGAAACTGTTTTTCTGGGATCAGTGCTTGAATATTCTGTCCCTGTAATGAAGGGCTGAGCAGATGTGTGAGAGGCAGGTCTCCAGATATGTACATTACTAAGATCCCAGGGGAAGAGGTGGGAGCTTGTGCTTGAGTCATTGCAGAAGAAAAAACCCATGCCATTTGAACAAATGCGTTTTTTTTTTTTTCTCCATGGCCCTTGAAATGAATCTCCATCTGTTTCTGTAAGGAAAATTCATGACTTTTAGGACTTGTAGGAAATGCCTGTCCTAATAGGCTCCCTATCAACTGCTCTAGCACTTGTCTTCCAGTCTGCAGGCAATTTAAAGATTCTACAAGGTACTGTTGGTCTGATTTTTGTCACTAGCACTGGTGACCAAAAGGGTGAGAGGTAAGAAACCAGGGACTCTGAACAAAGTTCTAGATTCTGGCTTGGCAGATGCTGTTTTATTTCTCATCCAACTCATGGGCTAGGACCAACAGAGCCCTGGACTGGGAACCACAAGGCCTTAGGCTCTAGAACCATTCCAATATCCTTATTTTACCCTGGAGTCTTACTTTACTCACCTATTGGCTGAAGGGACTGGGCGAGTTGACCTCAAAGGCCTGCTTGCTCTGTCCTTGGATGATTTCCACCTCTTCCTGGATGTGGTAGACAGAGTAGAACATGCCAAGAATGAAGAAACCCTCCCTCTGGGCCTTGGGCTGGCTGCAGCAGGGAGTTCTGCCAGTGCCCTTCTTGGAGCGGCATAAGCTGAGCTACTCCAAGATGCTAGCCAGTCTCTCACTGGATCACAGCTCTTGGAAACTCCAAATCTTATACCTCCACCGTCCAAAGCAACCATGCTGACTAACAATAGAAAAACTGGGGGGCGGGGGGTCAGGCTGGAAATCAACACTTCTTGAGAGCCATCAAATTAATTTTCCCTTGAAAATCAGTCAGTAAGAGTGAGTATGCCCTTAATCATCTGATGGATCCTTTTTTTCCACTCTCTCTCCCAAATCTCATTTGTTATAAGAATGTTCAGTGGGTTTGGAATTATCACAAATAACAAATGCCAGAAGATTTTTGGATAAGAAACACTAAGTTCTGCAGCTTCCGGAGAACTCTGAGAGAGGAAGAATGTGGAAAGCACTTGAAAACCAGTCCTGGCTGGCTGCCTGCTCTGAAGCCTACGGTTGCATCTGGACTCACACGCACGTTGTGGATGGCATGTCTGAGGAGCTCAGCAACTGAGGAAGTTGGGTTCAGTTGTTCTGACATGCCTTTTAGAGCTTAAGGCCAAAAGCAAAATGGGACCCTCAGCAGACCTTTGGGCTGAGCCACATCTGCTTGCTGGCTCCATCCTGCCTGGGAATACAAACTTCTGGAAGGGCTTGGGCCAGATCTTGTGAGAAGGCCTGTGACTCACTGTTTCAGAGCACAGACCTGGCGGAAAGGTGTTTGCTCAAGCAACAAGAGCAAGGCCTGTGGCTTGCAGATTAGGAAGGGGGGACTGTGGATCAACACAACCAAGCCCAAATACAAGGAAAAAGGAATCACTACAAAGCTTCTCTATGCAAGCTGAAGGCTCCTACAGGGAGGGGCGTGTTAGATGTAGGTTTGTGAGCTGGGTGAACTTCCTGCCTCACTGCTGGGAAAAGTCACTCCGAAACTGAAGCTCTCATTAGAATTAATTGGGTGGACGGGCCTGGCAGGCCCTTGGAGAACCTGAGTGCCTTTTTCTTTAGGTCTGTGGCTGGCTCAGAGCACAGGCTTCAGCTGTTTTGGTCCATTCTTGGGAAGCCTAGGCTTTCCTCACAGTTCAGCTATACACAACCTGATCTTCAGACACTCCTCATTCCACTCACAAAATCCTGCTGTGCTGTAATCAGTACACATCCCTAAGTCATTGATGGCTTTACAAAGAGCACAAGCGCTCTCAAAACCCTAGGTTATGATGAACAGTTGATTGATGGATTCAGTTGAATCTGAGTATCTCCTGGGGATGAATATAATGTGTGGGCATCCTATTGGGCCTTACCTCCTGCCCTAGTTATGGGATGAAGCAAAAGTGACCAATAAGAGTGATGTCAAAGAAACCAGAAAAGAATCCTGAGCCCCTCAATTTAAAAAAAGGGAGGGACTGGATTCCTGCTTCATTGTCAGGCAAAATGAGATTGCTGGAGAGGCTTTAAAAAAGTTATTTCAGAAGAAATAAAACAAGAGATGAGGCAAGACATATTCATAACAATTACTTGCAATGGTCACATGGGCTCTTGGCTTTGGCTAATTGTGAATTTTCTATAATGCTTTTTTCATTCAAAGAACATTGAGTCTTGCCATCAGATGAGGCCAGAGTGTTTAGTTCTTAGTATCCATCTTAGTCCCTGCCTTCTGAAGTTGACCTCCCAGCTTCAAGTGTGAAATGCTTAGAAGAAGGCAAGGAGGGGGGTTGGAAGTCGTAAGTGTTTTTTTTACATTTCTGGTTCTTTTGATATAAGCACCACTGTGCATTTGAGGCTGAGGAAAGTCCTTATCCTGACAGGTAAGATCCTGCTTAAGTCAGGTGGTGCTGAGTTGTTACAAAGGCTCCAGAGATCTGAGGGCTTCCCACTCTTGTGGGGCAAGCCTTAGCATTCTCCACACATCCATATCCTCACATCGAACATTTGGTGGTTGATATTTCAAAAACCCCTAATAGAGGTATCAAGCTATTCAAACACTTTCCTGTCCCTTCACTCATATGAGCCTCAAGACAAGCCTGAGGTTAGGCAGTATGGGACTTAATGTAATATATAATTTTTCCAGTTTTATTGAGTTATAATTGACATATAACATCTATTAGTTTAAGGTGATGAATGTGAGGGTTTGATATATGCATATATTTTGAAATGATTACCACAATAAATTCAATGAACATCTACCACTTCCACACAGGTATACATTTTTTCCTTGTGATGAGAACTTTTAAAATCTAATGCAATGTTCTTATCAATATTTTGGTTGACCTGATGATAGGCAGTGGGATGATGCTGACTAAAACTTCTCCAATTTTCCAAATTTTCCTCAAAACTCATGTGAGGTAACCATGCTAGGGAACCATAGATTTTACATGATCAAGTGCTATAGGACTAAATGAGTGGCCGACATCACAGGAAATGAGACCATCGATGCTAGAAAAAAATTATCTTGATGGCAGAGGAAATACCAAATGTGATCAACAATTTAAAGAGTAAAAGAGATGGAAACCTACCCCTGGAAAGGAGAGTTTGTAGCAATCCATTTGGGACATTCTAATCACAGGGAGCCCCAAACTGTCTTTTAAATATTCATGATAATAGAAAGACATCCTTTAATGAAGAGCTTCTGGATTGAAAAAAATTGTAATACGGGAAACCAATCATCCAACAGATTTGGCAAAAATAGATATGCCGTTTTCTTTTTGCATATGTATACGCACAGCTTATCCATATTCCCAGAATGAAAATGCAGTGATATACACTGAACAAATACATATTGGGAATGCATGCAATCATTGTTTGATGGTTTAAGACTCTGATTGCTCTAAGGAGGGAGTTAAGGAGACATTTGTTTAGAAACTTAGGCTTGTAGCCATTTTGGAAAGAGCCGTATTTTTGCTGTTCTTCCTAGACAACATTTTTGCCCTCTTGTGTTTTTGCAACTGCAACCATAAACAGGCTCTAGAAAAATTGTGAGTGAAGAAAACTTTCTTGTTGGTAACATGGCAGAAAACCATACTGTATTCTAAGTTAAATGACCTCTAGATTACTAGTAAGTGCTCCCTTGGTAGTACATCAGACTGGAGGATAGCTTCACATTTGGGTGGTGCCTGGTGGCCTCACTGTATACATGTGGTCATCTATGGTACTGGTTGTCTGAGGGAAAGTGAGTAGTTTCCATCCCTTCTGCCAGAGCTGTGGCCACTTAAATTGATGTTAATTCCACAAACATCATCTGTGATGCTGCCATGTGAGGCTTTGTACTGTGGGTGATCCCGAGCTTAATGGTCTCATTGACTGCAAGCCTAAGGCACATACTCTTTTTTAAAACATTGTTTGTTTGTTTTTAAAATCATCACCCAAGGATATGTTTTTATTGATTTTAGAGAGAGAGGAAGAGAGAGAGAAACATTGATGTGAGAGAGAAACATTGATCAGTTGCCTGCTGGATACACCCTGACTGGGGATCAAATCCGCAACCTTTTGGTGTACTGGACAACATTCCAACTAACTGAGCCACCCAGCCAGGGCTAGCCACACATTTTTATTTGGAATTACCTATCCTCTAGGAGCTTCTCCTGTTGCAGGTATAGTGTTGGGGAGGCTATGGGGGAAAGACACACTCTTTTAGATTTTCCAGAGGGGCAAAAACAGAGTTCCTTTTCTATTGACAATGTGTCGGAGTGGTAAAAGTAAATGTAATCAGCCATGTAAATTGTGAAACATAATTTATGCTTCCATTTGTTCTGTAATAGTGTAAAGATTCAAAACAATTTGCATCAAGAGAGCAAACAAAAGCCACCTCTATTAAATCTGAGTAATCTGTGCCCGCTCTCACACCATGTTTTTTTGTGTCACTATATATACATCTGCATGTTCAGGATAAAATAAAGTCTACAGCTTCTCAAATGTGGAAACACATAAGAAAGCAGTCTCTATGATTTATGCAAAAAGATACTTTTCATTTCCAACGAGACAGCATTTGGTGTCCTGGCAAAAACATAAATGTGGGCAGCAAATTCATCCCAGTACGAAATGAAGATTACTATGAGACTTGGGAGTGTTTTCAGAGACAGAACACTTTCTACTTCTTCCATTAGTGAATTCGGTCCATTCTGTGGTAGCTTCCATGAACATTTTGGCTTGGGGGCTGGGGTGGGGGAGCTGCCTCCCTGCGTTGCCAGAAAGAATAGCACAAAGGGGGTTACCGAATTCCACTGTGGGAGTTTTATCTGCCTCCTGAATGGTTCAGTGTAGGCCCATGTCTAGACTGATTACAAAAGCACCAACAAAACAAAATAAATACCTAACATCTTACAGAAAAGGCACGAAACCAAACAGTAAGAGTGAGGAGAACAATGCCTCTGTTGTGACAAGGAGTCTTCACGAGGATGATGGAATTCCTGCACCCCAGGTTCCAATTTGTAAGGGCAACATTAAACGTCTCGAAGCAGGCCCTGGCTTGAACGCATTAATTTGGAAAGGCAATGTGTTTTGTTAGATAAGGGATTTTTTTTTTTCTAAAACTGCCGCTGGGATCAAACTAAAGATCAGTATAACTAACTCTGCCTGTATGCTCATAGATTTCAGGAAACAGTGCTGACTCTAGCTCACCAATGTAACCATTTGTTCATTCTGTTCTTCCAGGGCGACAGGTATACATACAGAATGTGACAGCAAAGGCTCTGATTGAGTCAGTGCTGGCTTTTCACTTGCCTTGCCGTGTGACTTTCTGCAAGTCTCTTAACTTCTCCAGGCCTCAGTTTCTACATCCGTAAAATGAGAGGGTTGGAGTTGATAATCTATCTCTATCAGTTCAAGGTTCCAACCAAGCAGGAAAAAATGCACCAAATGCATTGCCTGATGGTACTGGAAATTGGATTTTCATCCACAAAGAAAGTCATAATTATCGCCTATCCAAAAGTGCTCTTAAATGTGTTGTCTCAAACTAATGCTGCAGTTAAGTGATAGGTCACTTCAGAGTCACCTCTGAAACTTTTAAATTAATGTAGCAGTGGGTGGCAGATATGTCACATGATTGAAGGCACATTTGCTGAGCCAATAGTTCCAAGTGGCCTGAGGTGCAGCACTTTGCTCATTTGTTCATTGTCTCAACATGTATTTATTCAGCACCTAAGATATGCCAGGCACTGGAGATATGTTTCTCCTGAAATCCTATGCTTTCTTCTTTCCCTCCCTCCTTTCCTTCTTTGAGTTTGGGTTTGTTTGTGACCTTGGGTGCAAAGGGATGACTTCAAGCTGCTGCTCAATTCATGGTATATTATCATGGTATATTATCCTTGTCTGTTCCAGACAAGGCTCCTCTCTTGCTTTGTTTGACTCATTCATTTATTCCTTTTTATCCCCAAAGCCCACTCCTTTTCCTGCGTGCAAAGGAACCCATTCTAATGTGGTCAATGCCTTTCTTTTAGTGTGTATGTATTTTTGTAAACTGTGTAGTCTTCTGTGAATATATCTTGCTTTATTACAATGGTGAGATGCTATATAACCCATCTGGTTTCTAGTCGTTTTTGCCCACACTATGATTTTAAGATATATCCATACTGCTGGGTGTATATGTGGTTCATTGTTTCTGGTTGCTACCCAGTTCTCTGTGCACCCCATGATGGTAAACAACGCAACAATGAACAGCCTTGCGTGTGGTCCACTATGGGCCTGTGTCGTACTGTTCTTCCCAAGGTCCTTTTCTCCCTTTGTAACCTGGATAATTTCTATATTTTCTTTGAAAGTGGGATGATTTCTATCCTTTTTTCAAGGGTTATATCCTTAACTGTACTGTCTCCCATGCATCCCATGCAGACTCCTATTATGGTTTCATATTGCCTTGTAATTTCTTGTCTTTCTCCTTCAACAGATGTGAAACCCCATGAGAGCAGAGACTGTGTCTGTCTCACGTGCTGTACCTCCAGTACATGACACAGGGTTTAGCACAGAGCATTACTCAATAAACACTCCTAGAATGAATACTGGATTCATCAAACATTTTTAAGCACCAACTGCGTGCCAGTCCTGTAGTCTATTTTTAAAGTGAATCTTTTGAAGTCAATGTATTTATTTTTACATATGTAACAGTGAATAAAAAGCAATGAGCTTACTTTTTTGGTTCCGAGGCAAACTTAGCAGACCTTCTATATCCAAACTAGTGTTGTGTCCTTCTAAGAGGTACAGTGTCCTTACATTTTCTAGAATTTTTCTTTGGGAAAAGAACCCTCCATAGCCAGTAACACATTCTCTGAAACCTTCTCAGGAAGGTCTCTGTTTCTTGAAGGCACATTTGATTTTTTGGAAGCAGCTTAAAACTACTTGGCAGTAAATGTAGTGAATGATGTGGGTGATCAAGCTGAAGAACATTATTTTGGTTCCAAACAAGTTGTGACTATAAATAAATGAGGCTGATTTTCTTGTATGGTACATAAACTGGTTCAACAGCAATTCCAAAAGAGGACTTTCAAAAATGTTGTGGCCTTGGCAAGAAAAAACATTTCTCCATCTTACTATATATTCTCTTTCCCTCCCGCTCTGTCTCTCTGTCTCTCTGTCTCTCTCTCTCTCTCTCTCTCACACACACACACACACACACACACACACAGTATATAGTGCCTGGCCCAAAATACAGAAAAGTAAAATCAGAAGCCCTTGGAATTTAGTCATGAAAAAATTACACAAGTGTGGGGTGGAAGAGATATGGTTTGGCAACCATTCTTGCAAAAACATCGTGGCAGGGGTGGTGTTCAACTGGCCACAATGTCATCATTCATGAAGAGGGTAATGTGGATTCTAAGCAAGTCTGCACTCTAGGACTGCTCCGGTAGAGGCCTTGGCCCTCTATGGGAACATGAACCGTGCGCCATTCTGCTCAGGCTGCAGCTGTGCCATGGGCTCAGCTAAAGGCATGACAGCGTAAGAGGACAACTGGTCCACTGGAGCATGGAGCAGGGCTTAAGGAACTGTTCAGGAAAAAAACAGAAGAGGCAAGAGTCAGCGATTGAAAATTGTTTAAGGACAGCCATGTGCAAAGCCGTGTCACCTTAATCTCACGCTGGTCTTTATGGAAGAGCGGGATTAATGGGTGGAACTTATAGGGAAGCAGATTTCAGCTCAACCTAATAAAAGATCGATTTGTATTATGGAATTATATGTTAAGTATAATCTCATGTATGTGAATATACATATACACAGAGGAAAAAAATTGGAAGGATGTAAATCAAACTTTTAAAAGTAAATAGCTATGGGGTATGGAATTATTGAATGAATATCATTTTGAAGCCTTTATAAAGATGTAGTGTTAAAATTTTCATTGCCTGTATACATTTCTTTTGAAAAATGAAATTGCCTTAAAATCAGAGGTGTCCAGCAACCAAACAGGCTGCGTTGTGCCCTGGTGAGATCTCTCCTCAGGTGGTACTCAAACAAAGGCTGTGGGATGAACAGGCAGGTCCACTTCAGCCTAGAGGTTTAGAATGTTATTCTAGGATTTAACCTTGTTCAAGTACCAGAGTTAAATGGTTGGAAGTTCACAGATGCATCCAATGAGAAAGAGGCCTGGAAACTTCCAAAAGGATGTGGCAACTTCCCAGCTGCCGGGCCTATTGTAATGACAAAATAGTCAATAGTCATCTTAACATATTTACATGTAGGAAATTTAAATTAAAGAGCAGAATCAACACTTCAAAGATGAAAAGCCACCAACTAGCAGTGAAACTGCATTCTGAACTAGAGGCATAAAAATATAGAGGGTTGGGAGAAGACATGGATACAAAGATAAAAGATATAGGCTATTGGGTAAAAGTAAATGTCAATAGGAGATAGTGGATTTTCTGTGTTTTGTGTGTATGGTCATCCATTTTAATCCCAACCAGTTAGCTGAAGCCAGACCATTTAGCTGAAGCCAGAAGGCCATGGATATTACAGAGGACTTGTCTTCTGGCCCTCATCACTCAGCCTAAATGGACCATAGCTGGCGGACAGTATACTGAGACAACAGAAACACTGTCTGTCTTGGTTCATGTTCTGGGAACTGAAGTGTGTCAAATATGACCTTAGGCTGAAAAAGTCCTGAGAGCCATATGGAAACCACACACATATGGCACCCACACTGGGCAGAAGGAGCAGCACTTACTTCCTTTCAGGACCAATAGTACCACAAAATCAGAGCAACAAAGATGCTAAACATCTTGTCCTGATTCTCTGTTTTAGAAGACGGAAACTGAGGTCTGTTGGGAAAAACTGAATGAGAAGGGTGTTTGAAAACTGACAACTCCTTTGCTCCCAGACAGGACAAATGGACTCTAAAACAATTTTCCCCTGCCCTGGCTGGTGTGGTTCACTGGATTGAGTGCTGTCCTGTAAACCAAGGGATTGCTGGTTCAATTCCTGGTCAGGGCCTGTGCCTGGGTTGCAGGCCAGGTCCCCAGTGGGGGGTGCGCAAGAGGCAACAGCACATTGATGTTTCTCTCCCTTTCTTTCTCCTTCCCTTCTCCTCTCTCTAAAAATAAATAAATAAAATATTAAAAAGAAAAACAGTTTTGCCCTGCTTGCAAGTGTAAAAACTGGTCTCAGAACCACAAATTATTTTTTTCAAATAAAATTAAAACCTTCCTGTAGAATGATGGGGACAGTCATTGGGCAATAACTAAGTTTCTATCCTTCCTCTGGTCTGGTGTTGTTTTAATATCACACCAAGTGCAAGGAGCAGACCTTTCCAGTATTTAGGTTTTATGAATCAAAGAACAAAGATTCTTATAAACCCCATTTAAATACAGAAATGATGATGCTTTAAAAACCAAAAATAATTCTCTTTCAAGCTTTACCAACTGCTACAAATCACTGTAACCATATTAAAACAAATACAACTGATTGTAGTCTTCACTTCAACCAAAGCAACTGAAGGAAACACTAAAGTACATATTTCCATTTTGTGTTTGTGAAAACTTCTGCAAAGGATGAAAATGGATGTCGGAAACCTGCGCCCTGCAGGACACCCCGACAGGGGTGTGCTGGTGATAGCAGGACGGGATGATTAAGTCGTGAGAAATTACACCTCCTGCTTCCTGCGTGGTGACCTTCTGCCATTGGACAGAAATCAGAGATCCGGGCTGGGACCACCTCTTAGAATCAAAGGGGACTTCCCTGCCCCATCCTTGACCTTTGCTCACACTCCTTGTCTGTGTCTCCCCCTCTGTTCCTCATACTTATTTGGCCTCTCCTATCCCTCAGGTGGGAGTTGAGTTTCCACTGTATTAGAAAGACTCAACAGTGTTTCTGTTGACCTGACTTGGCAAATGCGCAACATGCTAGGCATTATAAACACTGGTAAGTTGGTTATTCCTGAGCTTCTTTGGCAGAAGAATGTCCAAATATTAGCATAGTGTTGTTCTTGTGTGTAAAAAGAAGATTTAAGTAATAATACTGGGCCAACAATTGACAGAAAGCTGGTGTTGGAAATAGTAATGGTGCCAGACTTTCAGCTCTGTGAGAGCAAGGATCAAATCTGTTTTGTTTTCTATTATCTCCAGCATCTGGTCCAGAACCTGACACCCAATAGGTATGAAAACCTAGTTGTTGAATAAACAAATGTTGAGGAAGCCCACCTGAGGCCGAGAGTGAGCGTTGCTTCCTAGAAATCATGGGTTTTCTGATGACACCCTTTGTAGCCTGACTCAGGGCAACTGCTGGCCCTGACATGTGGTACCCCTGGAGAAGGGTGACAGAGAAGAAGCCTGAGACAACAGCAAAGAAGTTTGGGCGATGATTTGTTTGTACTGTTTGCATCCACTTCTCTGGGTTGGGAAATGAAAGAATATAATTCACACAATTGTGCACGACCCACACAGAAAATTTGTATTTGAGCAAAACAATTGCAAAACGTGAAATTTGTAAAGAGACAGTGGAACTTTTGGAGGTATCTTCAGTTTCACAGGCAAGAAACGCTAGCCCAAGGTTTCTAAATGGAGATTATGGGTTGGGTGTGTGGTAGGAGGGAGTGGCTTTGACTGGGGTTTGGGACCAGGATTGATATCCACCCAAAAGATGGGCAGGAAGGTAGGTTTCAAGACCGCTCTTGGCACCTGGTGGGATTTTCTTATGCTGAATAAAAAGCTAGGTGAGAAGGAAGAAAAGAATTACATAGTCGCCATATATGAGAGCTTTCAAAAAAAAGACCCAATGCATTTTTATTTGAGCATTTATTTTTTTTTCAAAGAAATTCATGCAAAGGGAAAGAGAGATAGACATGGTAACCATGTTCTAGCAGCCAAACATAGGAAAATAATTTGGCACGACTTGATTTTTTTTTTCTTTGTAAAACGACAATCTATACTACCACTAAAATTCACCTTCCTCATAAGAAAACCATTTGATTTCAAAAACATAACACATGGTTAGTCTTCTACTTAATGGCTGGAGGAGGTATATAAGATAAAAAAATAGAAAGAAATAAGAAGGCAGGTCCCCTTTATAGAGGAAGACCACAGGGTGCTGCGGGGCAGCACAGGTGCTGTGCACTAGCAGTCAGTGCACCAGGAAGAAGAAGCACAGCACATAGATTGCCAGGCTGGTTAGAACCTTCAGGGGGGAATGGCCATTCCCAAGGTTGTGAGACGCAGCGATCTCATTGTCCTTCTGATTCACGTGTTGCTTGCTTCCAGGAGTATCATCCACATCCAGATCATAGGCCAGTTCTGTCAAAAGCAAAGAAGAATTTTAAATACAGGATTACCAACAGCATCAGGTGTACACTATTCATGACTCAAGCACTTGTCTGGACCGCTGGGCTGCCCCAGCTTTAATTTCTTCCTTCTGTGGACAGGAAGGCTGCCAGGAGATGGGAAAGAGATGGGGCATGTGTGTGGGGGTGACAGAGGGTGTGTGCTGGTGGTGGTCCTTCCAGAGACCATACCAACAGGGAGGAAGCTGGCTGTTTCCCTCCCTGTGGTGGAGCCATCCATACCCTAGGGTGCACATCGGCCCTTTGCAACATCTCCTCCCTGGCAAAGCTGTGCTTGGAGGTTATTTATAACAGATCTCACTGGTATCAAAATGTGAGGTGCTGTGTGAGTGACTACATGTGTCTCCTTGGGTATATGTGTGTCAGTGGGGGAGGGGATGTTGTAGACTCCCAGCATAGTTCTCCTGGGCCCTGCACCCCACACGGATCCCCTCCTGGGAACATTGCTTTAGTGTCGAGGACAAAGTAGTTTGCATTGAAAGGTGTTTTATTTTCCCCAAATATTTCTTTTCTTTTCTTTTCTTTTTAGCTATGTGGTCTTCTCATCCCCTCTAATAAAAACCCACAAAAAGTAAAATTGATATAATGCATAGGATTTAAAGGAATACCAAACAAATTAAGAGTAAGGGAAGGCTAATGGGTAAGGTTCTTCCTTCTCTGACTACCTAGTGTTTATGATGTGTTCGTGTTCTGAAAAGAAATGGGATGTTTGACTTGCCCTCATGAGAGAGTCTCTCAGAAGGAAAATATAGGCAGACAGTGGTTTGTTAGGAAATTCACGATGGCTGGCCCTGGCTCAGGGCTGTTTCTTTCAGATTTGCTTCCCCAGATTTAGAGCTCAAATCTACACCCTTGGCTTTTCCAGACACAGTCGCCAGTGCTTCTAATTCAATAGCTTGTGAAGGTGATGTGATGTGAGCGACCTACCCAGTCAACCCTCCTGCGGCCAATGGAGTGGAAAGATCCCTTGGGGACACTGAGATGCATAGCAACAGGCACAGAGGAAATGACTGGGATTCTACAGAGGGAAGGAAGGAAAAGGAAGGAAGAGCTCCTCTTACAGGGGATGAAACACTCAGTAAGTCACAGGAAGAAAAGTGTGAAGACTCAACTGGTCCAGGATGTGTATAGAGCAGGGCCCAGGACCAGGGCTGCTCTGGGGCTGGCATTGCTTAGAGCAGCCAGTAAGGTGAAGGGGATCAAAGCTCGGGCTCTGATTACATGGGCTGCAATACTATTTTCCAAAAGGGTTATTACAATTTATAACACCAGCAATGCTGAGCAAACCAAATATACTGTGCTTCAACTGAAAAAAGATATTGTGGCAGTATACGATGGTATCTCAGGGTTTCTTTAATTTGCATGTATTTGAATTACTAGCACAGATCAACTTTTTCTGCTTTAGTTTAGTCATTATATTTCTCAATACATAACAGTTCATATCTTTTGCCTTTTAACTAATGGGTATTGATATTTTTCCTATTAATTTGAATATATATTGCTGAATTGTTTGCCTGTCTTATTCAATAAATATTTTGTTAATTATTATTTCCATTGCTGTATAAAGAAATTATTTCATAACTTTTAATACACATGAATCTGATGACATTTTGCTCCTCTAAAGCTGCGAAAGGTTTTCTTCTTGAGTGCCAATAATAATTCAAATCAAATTTTCTAGGGAACCCTCTTACTCAGGGAAAAGAGATTCAGCAGACTGCATTCTACATTCTCTCTCTATCCCAAATAGATACATACAAAGAAAATAAAAAGAGAAAAAGAACAAAGAGCAACACTCTACTTGGAAATCAGACCTCTTTCTCAGAGAGGTGAACTATGCAGAGCGCACAGAAAAGGCCGAGGTCAGCTGTCACTCGGCAAGGATAACACAGGCTTAGGTCACGATCAGATTTCACCAAAGTTGAGAACACATATGGCTATGTCTGTTGAAAGCCCTGCCTTGGGTCGCATGGCAACTTCTCAACTTAAATGAAGAAGAATATTTTCAGGAGAGATCTGAATGAGAGCACTCTCAGAATCACTTTCAGATTCCTTTTCTGGATATTCTCCGTGCTCAACATTAAGATGAAATAGCATCTATTAATGTTACCACTCAAGTGCCTATATTCCATATCCTGCTCTTCAAATAATGTGTAAACGTGAAATAGTTTTGTTATTATGGCATTTCTGGTAAACCCAGCAGTTATGTTGATGCCAGTAGTTGCTAACCCTCTTTGCCACCAGAGAGTTCTTTTGTTATTTCTAGCTCTTGGACCCTATGTTTTGAAATGATAAAAATGGCTAACAGTGATTGAGTCCTCATTGTGTGCCAGGCACTCTGCTAAGTTATTTAGATGTGTTATCTCATTTGATGAAACCTTCTTAACAATGCTACGAGGTATTATAAATCCCATTTTACTGATGAGGAAGGTCAAACTTTGTTCAGTGTTTTTTGCCCATGCTGACACAGTGGGTAAGTCGCAGGGTCCTATTTGAATGCAGGTCTGACTCTGAACCTCATATAAAGCTCATATACCATCTCTGGAAAAAATCTGTATACCAAATAGACCACAGTGATTAAGCAGTAATAGATTCTTTCTTGAAAAAATTCTTGATTAGTGAAATACACACTACCAAAGGGAACTTTTTATTTCACTACTCCAGAACTCAGGTGCCAACACATCCAGTTAAAATTGGGTTTCCTCCTGTGCATCTTTCAATGCGTCTGGCTGCCACGCTCTGCAATGGGAGGATGAAAAGATTGCTGTAGCATGATTTGGGGACTGTGGCACTGGACTTTACCAAGAAGCCAAGGAGTGGAAGGGACACTGAAGATAACACCCAACAGGGTAGTCCAAGAGTTCAGTGGCAAAGGGAGGCTGAATCAGATGAGGCAACTCAGCAATTATTTTAAACAAATGTCAAACTTCTTTCTGTGAATAATATTTAAACATAATTCTCTTGCTCTATATTCACTAAACTATTCAGTTGTATAAAGAGTAAAGTAGCATTGACACACAAAAAATAAAAATAAAAAGCATGAGAAAAGTCAGTGTTTGCACATAAAACTGATCACATACTTGATTAAGTAGCCTTATTAAGCTTTGTGAAATACTAAGAAGAGCTCTGGGTTTAGAGAGCTAGGATGGGAATTATCATATCAGTTCTATTTCCCCAAAGAAATGAGCAATGATGGTCAGGGCCATGAGATATCCCAGGCACAAACCTGAGTTAAGTCTTCTACATCCACAGAGTACCCAGAAATATTCAGAATGACACTTTCCTGTGCTTCTGAAGCTGTGGCTACAGGTTTCCTGAGGCACCCCATTCAGCAGCAGCAAATGTATTCGCCCAACCCCGTAACTGGGTTCCTAGAGCTTATATTGATGGGAATTCCAGCAAAGACACACTCTGGGTCCGGGCCACCATCAGGGAGATTAGAGATGAAGGGAACAGTTTAGCAGAACAAGTAAGCATTATGAGAAATAGAGGAAATACGGTTTGGGTCAAAGATAAATATGGATACTCCCGAACAGAAATATAATCAACTTTAATTCAACAAACTTAATGGTAGCCTACTATGTCCCAAGCATTAACTAGGAGGTTGGAAAAAGACTTAGTGTTTGCCTTCAGGAATCCCACACTCTGAGCTCTCTAACAAGGGAAACAGATTAGTAGACAAATCAACCAGATACCTGCCAGAAAGTGCAAAGGGCCCAGAGAAACACATAAGCTAAACACCATGGGAATAGAAGGGAGAGAGAAAAATTTCAGCTAGAATAATCTGGGAAGACTTTTTGGAACAATTGGGCTATAATCTACACCATGAAGGATGGGTGGAACTATGGCAAGGCTAATGAAATGTTATTCATTTTAAGCAGAGGGGTTAGCTGGAGCAAAATCACCAATATCAAAAATTGTATGTAGGGCATACTTACTAGCAACAAGCAGCCTCTATGTTGGAAGGAAATACAGAGTATACACTCTTGTGAGGTGTGTGTGTGTGTGTACTATGTGGTGGGTGATAAAAGGTAAGGCAGAAAGGACTATTAACAGCCAAATCATGGTGGATTAGGAATGCTGAGACTTTATTTTGTGGGCAGTAGTGAGCCTGAAGGTTTTCAAATAAGTAAACTACATAATCGGGCTTCTGTTTTTTTTTTTTTTTTAAATCATCGTTAATAGTTTGGAGGACAGCCCTCAGTGGGAGAGAATTGTCAGACATCTTGTCTTGGAAAAAAAGCAGCCTGTGGGAACAGTATCTGGGGATCAGATAGTAGCAAACATATTTATATTCTTTCAACTCACAAATAAGCTAAACCTACACCAAACCAAAACGTTCTCAGTTTGCTACAAACCAGATGTACTAGGGGAATCACCACCAACCATTTTCTTTGAAATCTTTCATATTTAATGTTCATCAGTGATTTTCTAGAATGCATCTCTGTTGCATTAGGTATATATTATAAAATGCACATAAAATGTTTCTATCTTGCCATTGAATGTCAGTGAAAACTTTTGGGGCCAGCAAGATTTTCATGTTAAATCCCAAAACTTGTTTCTATTTGTCATCATTTTAACTATGCCCAGAGGGTAGGCCTAAGAATCTGCACTAATTACATACTTGGCCCTGACTCTCATGTTGCCCACTGTGTTCTCTGTGTTGCAGATTGGATAAACCCTTTAAAATAATCATCAGTCACTAAGGTCTGCAAGTTACGTTGGAAGTTTTTTTTTTTTTCCTTCTTCTGCTTTTTCTTTTGGGTAAAGCAGACAGTGGGGAACTCTCTAGTCTTATTCAGTCTCCTGGTGGAGCTCCTAAAGAGGCTACAGCAGACTTACTATGTCACCTTTGGCAAGTAATTTCCCTCTCCTCGGGGATTCAGCCATCCCATCTGCTAAATCACGGTGTTGGACTGGATGGACTCTGAAATTCCTTTTAGTTTTATTTCTCTCTGCTGCCAAAGCTCTTGGAGCCCAGTGAGGGATGCAGTTTGCTGCAGGCCACAATCATCTCTCTGTGAGCACCAGCCAGTGTGGCCGCCCCCAGCAGAGCCTCCATCAACAAGTACGTTCCATTAACTTGCTTCTCTCGGGATGTGAGTTTTTCTGGTGATCTTCATCAGTTACCAAATTCTGAATCCTCTTTCTTCTTCAGCTGTTCTAATCTTGGACACGAGGCACTGGCAATAAATAAGTCCACGCTAAACTGGTTTTCTTTTCTTTAAACCTTGGCCCCATGACCACCACTGAGGCCAGTACACATAAAGCACTGGGGGAGAAGTGACTGGACCCGGGGCACGTCAAGCAGGCGTGCACAGGCAGTCAAGGACAATGTGTCAGCTAGTGAGATAAGCCTTTGTTTGGGCCATTACAGTGCCAATGGAGTCTTGAGCATATAATAGGAAGCAAATGCTTGAGTTCTCTGATGGCATCAAGGAGGGTAATGCATTGCTCTAGGGCAGGGGAGTCAAACTACTTTTCACCAGGGCCACATCAGCCTCCTGGTTGCCTTCAAAGGGCCGAATGTAATTTAGGACTGTATAAATGCAACTACTCCTTAACAGTTAAGCGAGAGCTCGGCGCTGCCGCCAGCTAGAAACAAGGTGCCAGGCCAGATAAAACAAGGTGGGGGGCCGGACTCTGCCACGGGCCTTGTGTTTGCCACCTGTGCTCTAGGGGCCTCACCCACACCAGGATGCAGACTTCACAGGGCAGCCTGAGAGAATAGCTGCTATCACAATAACAGGGGAGAGAATGCTGCTTTTGAGCCAAACATGGCGGTTTCCTTCTTGCTAAGCTTGTGCCAGCAGATGGCTTCAATCTGGCCCTAATATAGCAACAGAGCAATACTGCTATCCCTGTGTTTTGCATTTGCTATATACAGTTGGCCCCCAAGACATGAATATGAGAAACCTTTGGTACACTGCTTGGCAGACCCCAGGGACTAAAACTGAGGAAACCTCTGGAGGAATCACGCTCATTGCGTGACTGCTCACTCTGCTGGCCATTCCCACAGAAGCCCTCGGGCTCTGCCATTCACTTATGAATCCCAAACAGATCTTGCTTTCCTTGTCTTCCCCTCAACACAATCCTCCTTCCTGCCACATCCACCCTCCCTCCTATATGAACCTTCAGGTGTGAAATGACTACCTGGACTTGAAAGCAGAAGAAAGTGACTTTGCGAATGACCTTTGGGTTTCTAGGAGTCTAGATTTTCTTCTTCATAGATCAGGTGAGGGTGAGCTGGCACGCTTGAGGCCTCTGGTTTTTAATTGGTCTAATGGGACTCCTTTAAGAATGGACCCACTTTATTATGTGCCTTCTAACAAATAAGTGTGTGTGCTGCCAATCTTGTCTAGTAAATGATCGTAAATCCTAGGAATAATACAATGCCTGCTCCTGGAAGAGGGCTGGGGCAGGGAGATGCCCACTTCTTTGCTTACAGCTAATTTCAGCCTGCAAAGACCCTCAGATCCAACTATGAGATGTTGAAAGAATACAATGGCTTTCCCCAACAGTATAGGCATGGCCTCACTTATTCTAGGCCTCTGCCGCTCAACCTGGGGTATGTGTATCATCAGGTTATGCTGCAGTGGGCTGTGGGTACACGAAGCCATGGCATGCTTCTTCCTAGGGATTTATAGGTGGAAAGCACACTATTGTATACTGAAACATACAAGGTCGTTATGATGGAGTATAAATGCACTGTGTGCAAGCTCTTTTAAGACTTCATACAATGTTTCATTCTGACCGGGACCTTCAGGTTATGTCCCAGATCCTCAGGAGCAGGTGTTCACTCGCACTCTTCACTGATGTAAGAGGCGCTTAGGTGAAAGATCTTAAAGCACCGTTAGGCAACCCGTTAGGGTCACCAGGGCTTTGTCAACTACCAAGCTGGATACTCTAACTCACAAATTCCTTATTAATGACTTAACATGGCCTTTTCTATGACAACTTCTTTGTCAAAAGGGAAACACCACAGTTAATGCCCTTAACTGGGCTTAGATGACTTAGTTTTGTAATACAAAATGATTTCTAGGGGTTTCAATCATTAACTATGCTTCGTTATTGCATTCAGCAATTAAGAAAGGAGCAAACAAAAATATCACTTAATCCCATGAAAAAGAAACCATTTTGTTGTAGACTAATTATAATATGGGCTACTAGTGTACCTATTTAGGCATATCATGAGTAAAGTCATATTCCCAGTAACACAATAACTCCATCCGGAAAGCCCTGACAGTAATGAGCAGTGGTGTAGGTGCTGGCCCTCCTCATTAGCACCAGAATTATCAGCAGTTTTCATGAATGTCAAGACTATTGCTCTCATGTCTACAGATTCTTCTCCCCCAAGGATGCCTAAGAGCTCCACGGGAATCACAGCTCATCAAAGCCCTGACAGCCCACAGAAGTTACCTCATTCCCATGGGCTTGAAAGTCAGTGGAAAAGTTTGTGACAGAGACACTGTTCAGCTAGGGCCAGGGGAGAAGATGAAGGGAGCATGCTCAAAGAAAGCAAGGGAAGAGAACATTTTAAAGAGGAAAGGAAGGTTTGAGTGGTTGAATGTTATAGAGGTCACCAAACGTAAGGACTGAGAAGAGGCTACTGGCCTTCCTCATCTTTGTCATTTAGAAGGATTTGGAAGATTTTTGAGAAAAGTTTCAGTAGCGTGCTTGGGTCAAAACCAGGTAGCACGGACTTGACAGAATGGAAGTTGATTTGGCTTCATTGAATACTGATTAGTCTCTTGTACAACAACACTTATAGCAGATTATTTATAATATCCAGAAGGTGAAAGCAACCCAAGTGTCCATCAGTGGATGAGTAGATAAACAAAATGTAGTACACCCATACAATACAATATCATTGATGTACAAAACAGGAATCAAGTATTGACATTTGCTACAAGGTGTATGAACCTTGACAACATGATACTAAATGAAAGAAGCCAGTCACAAAATACCAAATAGTATATGATTACACTTATATGAAATATAAATTAGCAGAATAGGCAAATTTTAGAAATAGTGGAATGGTTGCAAAATATTCTTAATGTAATTATTCCACTGAATTGTACACTTAATGGCTAAAATGGCAAATTTTATATTATATATATTTTCCACGATTTAAAAAAAAACTATAGAAACCAAAATATAACAACATAATGGGTACATGCCAGTTCCTAAGGAGAGTGTACTGCTACTCTGGTATTTTGCTTTGTAGAGGGGCGAGTGTGTGTGAATCTACCAGATACCAAATCTCCACCTCCAAATCGTGTTCCTTTGGTGCTTTTAAAGTCAAGTTAAGTTAGTTCTTTTGGACATGTAAGCACTATACTACAACTGCAGATATGGCTCTTCAATTGGGAATGGAGGACAAGGGCAATTTTTGTCAAGGATTTTTGTCTGAGGATAACTATTTTAAGAAATTTTTATATAAACTCAGGAAACTTATATTTACTTTTGTGACTCACACAAATGATGCTAAGCTAAAACCATGTTAAAAATTGATTGAAGAATATACTCTGTTCTCATTACTTCAAAAACATTTAATGGTTTAGAATCAGCAAGTTATGTTTATAATATAAATTTCAGGCATGATGCAGTACAGACGTATGCATCATTTGGCTTTGAGGATGTAGAAGGAAAACTCAAAACGTCACTTGCAGTAGCCAGATCCAATTGCTGGTGAGGGATCAGGAGAGTGAGGGAGTATTCCAAGATGCTCAATGAAAAGTACTTTGATAGAATTTGGGGCAGGGCTTTAGATATACTTGAATGGGAAAACCCAAAGTCTGGTAATCTTCCATTTTTAATTAGCCGTGGTAAAACTTACCAAAAATGTACCTGAGAATTAAAACAATTCCCATGTCCTGGCAATGCAACAGCAAGGAAAATTACTGGCACAATAGTCAATAGGTCAAAATGGCTTAAATCCCTAAAACTACCCAGCTTGGGTGCGGGAACATTGCAGGCAGGGAAGCAATAGCAGGCAGGAGTCCTCATAAATGGAAGATGAAAAGCCGCCCTAAGTTGTTCCATCTGAACTTGTTCCTTAAAAAACTCCCCAGTCGTGAAATGCCTCCCTCCTCACCCATGGCATTTGGGTGAATTGAGGCTATTTTCCTCTCAGTTTACTTGGAAGAACACATTGTCACCCGGGCTCCATCCTCCTACCTTCTCATCTTCAGATCCAGGCTGTTGGTAAGGCCCCATTCTCAGTCACGTGGGCATCATCTCCTCTGTCTTTGGATGTCAAATATTTCTCCTCTTTTTCTCAGCTGCCCTCTCCTCTCCAACTCCTCCCACAGTTCTCAATGCCCCAGCTAGACAAGATACCCACTGCTTTTTAATGGCCCATTGCTGTCCAGGAAAAAGAAATGTTCTATTCTGTGATAGCAAGAATAAGACAACACTTTAAACCACATGTTGAATCATATTTTCTCTCTTCCTCAGAATCCTTTGATGATTCTCTACTGCATGTGGGACAAAGTCTTCATTCCTTAGGATGGCATGCACGAGTGTCTCCATCTCATCTTGTCTTGCTTTCCAGTTCCTACTGCCCATATATTTCTTCAAGCACTATATACTATAGTCATGCCATCCCATTCATCATTCACTGAAAATGCCTAGTACTTTGAAGTTCCCGTATTTTTCTTCTTGCTGCTCCCTCAGCCTGGGATACTCTCTCTCTTAGGTCTCGTGTTGCATCTCTTCCACAAAGTCTTTCCTTCTTACCCCACCCAAATTAATCACTTCTTTCTCTGACTATTTATTGGATTGTATTTGTATTACAGCACTCATTTCAACATGCCTCATAGTTGAGTTAGTCACTGCTATGTTCCTCTCCTCAACTCGACTACGATCCCCATCAAAATAAGAAATGAGTATTATTCCTTTCTGTTGCTCAAATACAGTACTTGGCTAGCACAGCCACTTAAAAAACATGTTTGTTGACTGAATGAATGAGTGCGAGGATCAACGGCTACACGAATAAACTTATATCCCCAGTCTACTGAGAGTGAGCAGGTGAAGGGCTACCTCCCTAGCAGACACCCTTCCCAAGGAATCTATCCTCATTAACTGATTATTCCCTTAGGAGAAGGAGTCCCACAGAGCTATGATGAAGACAAGACAAAGGCTAAATCAATGGCAGGTAGCTCAGGGAGCAAATGGCAGGGCTCAAACCCTGACTTCTAGATTCCAAAGCCCTTCTGACAATTGTCAGTTCTCATTACCCACAGCATCAGTTCACAGCACTCAATGTGGTTGGAATCTACAAAGATTATTTTCTTATTCTATTTTGCTGCCTGGAACATGATGCCTTGCTCTGTAAGCAGCTGACACATGCTGGCATTCTGTGTGCCATGCTGGATAGGAAACAGGTTTTCTGGTGAGCAGGTTCTATTTATTTTTCACTTCAAACCTTCATGATTCGGTTCCCACACTTTTGACCTCTGCCTTTGCTTCACAGTCGATCCATCATTGGGTTGTATCCTGCCCTTTCCATTGTCACTGATTCCTAAGTGCGGGAGCTGCTGGTATTGAAATTTCAGTGCCTGTCTCTGTGACATCAAAATAAGCTTCGTTAATGAAGTCCCTTGCTTGGCTATAATAGTACAAAGCAATAAGACTTCAGAATCTGCAGTAAACATGCTGGCACTCTGTTCCCCTTGCAGAGGTCTGTGGGATGACTGCCAGGAAAATACAATTACGTTCTGGCACAGGAATAAATACAATTCCTTAACCTAAAAGTTCTGTGTTTTCATTTCCCCCCTTTCCATTTCTCTGTTCACTTCATTGTCTCTTTCCATTGCTCTTTAACTCATTTCCTATGTCCAATTATCCTCTTCTGTCCAGTCATTGATCTCCTAAACATTCTCTCCTGTCTCCACAATGTTCTTTTCCATATCCTTAGGCCAAGGGTAAGGTTGGAATCTTCCGTTAGATTTTGAACCTTTAAAGTGCTTTTCTGTTCCTCCTTGCTTCAATTTAAACCTCTAATGAGCCCTGGATGGTGTGGCTCAGTGGACTGAGTGCCAGCCTGCGAACCAAAGAGTTGCTGGTTCGATTCCCAGTCAGGACACATACCTGGGTTGAAGGCCAGGTTCCTGGTTGGGGGCATGTGAGAGGCAACCACACATTTATGTTTCTCTCCTTCTCTTTCTCCTTCCCTTCCCCTCGCTCTAAAAATAAATAAAATCTTTAAAGAAAAAACCCTCTAACCAACATGTCATTTACTTTAGAAGAGGTTGTAGTATCTTGTTCCTTAATCTTCAGCAGTGTTTCCATTCCTGTGCCGTTTACCTCTCAGCACTCTTCCTGCCTCTCAGCTCAGATTCCCTCATTTGTCCCTGTAGCACCAGCCCTCCTTCTGTGGCACTGCCTGATCTCTTGCGCCTGCTCATGCCCCCTTTGCTCAATTTCCCTTCTCTTTCTCTATCTCAGATTTTTCTTGCTCCATAGTCATACCATTTTAGTAACTGCTGTTTGATGGCCTTGTCTTTCTCCTGAGGAAAAATGATTTAGACTTAAGAGAAATTTTAAAACTTTCTAATACTCCGTGCAATTTGAAATTTTCATAGGCTGCCTCCGTGCAGTGAGATTTATCTCCAGAGATAGGCCATGAGGGTTTGGACCTCTATTTGGTAAAGCAATTCAAACATAGAATAAGGGTGAAGGTACTTAGCTTCCAATGTTCCTTCCAACCCTGAGGTTCTAGGATTTCATTCAGGTCTTTAGATGTCTCATGGCAGACGTGAGGGTGAAGGGACAGGTTTCAAGTGATCTTTGCATCCCTACCTCTTGACACAGACATTTTCTGGAGGGGGAATCCAAAGATACTGCTTTGGATCTTCTCTCAAAGAAAGCAATCAGTGTCTTTTGTGGACCACAGCTAGCTTAGAGATGACGGCTTTAAGTCTGCCAAGGAATTATCAATCAAGACATAATTTTAAGGGAGTAACTACTGACCTGCCTAAGGTGGGGAGAAAGAACCACATAATCCATCCAGCTTGCTAAACTGGGGCTAAGTCTCAAAAAATTATGCGAAACTTTATCAGGCAGTATGAAACGTACACATATGGTGAGGATTCCTACACAGAAGGTGGCACAACCAAGTCAGGAATCGTTTACATCACGTTTTTTCCTAACAATAGGAAACGACTAGCAGGAACTCACAGGGGACAGGCATCTTGCTCAATGCAGCCGCATAATGGCATCACTGACTCAGGATCCAGAGGAAGAAGAGGCATTAGACAGAGAAAGTTCATTTTGGGAACATGAGTAGGACATGAGTTGGAGAGAACCAAAGAGAAGGCAATGGAGGAGAAAGTGCTGGATGGCCCCCATATAAATAGCTCTGTGGACATTAGAACAAAGTAAGGAAGTCCAAAGGGAGGCAAGGAAAGGTAAAAAAGATGCCAAGTGGCATAAACCCATGGCTATAAAGATATAAAAGGAAAAAAGGAAACTTCTGCCACAAGAAAGAGCAGCTAGACAGCCAGATTACTGAGGAAGAGTTTAAAAGTCAGCAAGAAGATATTAAACCAAAATAAAAAGAAGACACTATTGGCAAGAAATGAACAGTTTAACTAAGGAGGGTCAAGGGCAGCCCTGGTTTCTTATAACTGAGAAGGGGCAGGAGCTTTCCATACTGTTTTTACCTGTCTACAGAATACATCAAATATGCTCATTAACCAAGAGAAACAATCTATCTTATTATTGGCGAAGTCAAATTAATGGAAATAGAGGTGTCAGAAAATGAATGATGAGATTTTAAAGTGAAAAGGCCTTAAAGAGTCAATAAAGAAGCTTTGTTTACACACATTAACATGTAAGCGTTAAAAACAAAAACAGATTAAAACTGGGACCTTATAGCCTTGTACCCTAAACTTCTTCTGAATATACATGCTAAATAATAATAATAATAATAATAATAATAATAATAATAATAATACAACTATTCTGCAATTAATAAAACAAAGACAGGGAATAAATAAGGTGATAATATTGCTTTGTTTGTTGAAAAGCAAATCAAACATATGAAGCAGTTTTTGATATTGCAAGAGAGCGAGGGAGGATCAGGACGTAGCACCAGTAATCTCATATGCTTCCTGTCACTTTATTTCATTTCTTTCCCCAACCATTAAAAATAAAAGATTATAGACTGGAAAGTTCCCCTGGAATCATAGCTCGCTCCAAACCAAATTTCAATGGACACTTTTTTTTTTCATTTTTTACTTTCTTAGACAACTTTACTGAGGTATAATTTAGATGCCATAAAATTCATCCATTTCAAGCGAATTTCAAGTGTATGATTCAACAATTTTTAGTAAATTTTGCAGGGTGCGAAACCATCATCAATTTTCGAACAACACCCAATAAGATCCCTCGTGCCAGTTTATAGGTAACCCCTCAGTGGAGTCTTAGTTTTTCATCCTGAGCTCTCTGCAGCTTCCAATATTGTTGGCCACTCTCAGAACTTGGTGTCCCCCTTTCTGACACAGCTTCCTCCTGGATCCCTCATCTGCCTCTGACCATCCTCACGGAAATTCTTTTTCCTTTTCAGGCTGCTTTTCTCTCTCTTGGCCACCTCATCTTCTCACTTTACAAGCCCTGAATGCCTTCATCTGTGGCCCTGGTTTTACCGATCACTGAGGATTTCCCTATTTACTCAGAAGCAAATGATTCTACCTAGCCGTCTAATTGCCCAAGCCAGAAACCCGCAAATCACCTTATAGTCCCCCTCCTTTTTCATGCTGCAGGCATAATTAATTACCGCATGCTGTAATTCTGTTTCCTTAATATTTTGTGAATTCTCCTTTCAATTGCCATTGTTTGCTACTGCTGCTCCTCAGATTATGTTCTCATCACCTCTCACCTAGAGGACTGCGACAGCCACCTGTCTCCTCCTCCCTCCTGCAAAACATCCTCCGCACTTTACATAGCCTTTTTATTTTGTTAATTTAACTATTCAACAAATGAATACATTTTTGAAGCTAAAGAGCCTAACAATACCTTAGTAAATAGAGTAAATAAAAAGAAAGCCCCCGCTTCAAACTTCCCCTCCCACAGCTCCCCAGGGGTAATTACTGGTAAATGCATTTTCTATGCATATGCATGATACTTGTTTTTGGAAATATTTGCATGATAACACATGCAGACCTGCCTCATTCCTTTCGCACAAATATAACACACTTAGCCATTTCTTCTCCAATGGTCAGTTACTTTGTTTCTAATTTCTCCTTGGCACAAACAGTGCTTCAGTGAATATCCTCTAATAAATGCCTCTGGATTATGTGGTGTATTTCCAAAAGAATACACCTAGAATAACCTTGGCATGTAGGAATGTACACCACATGGGAGGTAAGTTGCAGGACAGGAGGACAAAAAGTGGGAAGGACTGGTTGGAAAAGATGGGGAGAGAAAGGAGAGATGTTATTTCTCAGAAAGATGATGTAGAGGATATCAAGAAGATAACAGGATAATATTAAGGAATCTTTAGGAAAAACATCACCTTATAATGTCATCCTAATGCAACAGCTATTTTAAAAATTCATTTATAATAAACTATGCATTTCTAAGCTATGGCAAGCAAATCTAGCTGGACACACTTGCATGACAAATGACTTGGGAGTGAGTCACAGTGACTCACTGCTGAATATGACTGAGCAATAGGGTGCTTTCATCAAGAACATCAGTATATTTCCCCTTTGTCACTCTCCACCAAAACAAACAAATAAATAGAACTGGTTGGTAAAAATCTGTACTCAGAAAAAATAAAAAAGAAAATAAGTATGCTAAATTATGCAAATTGGATTGTGGAGCAAACCCTAGTACATAAGCTGTCACCATGGTCTGGTACCTATTTTAGTTTTGTTCTGAATTTTTATTTTCACAATTTTATTTTGGGAGATGTTGACAGTACTTCTCAGATTAGAGAATTGAAATTATTAAGGGGGTGGAAAATAAGTCTTTTGAGAAAGTGCTAAAGGAAATATAATTGTCTGGTGACCCTCAATTCACTTGCAAAAGTGGTGACATTTGGTTCTGAGACCCACTTGGCTGAGAATCGTTAACGCTGGTAATAAGTTCATTGCTCGGCCTGTAAATCAGCAATGGCAGCAGCAGCGAGCAACAATGTAAAGTGAAAATCAAAATGAGCAAACTATAATTAGGGAAGCAATGTCACCAGAGAAAGCAATTTACTAAAGGGATTACCACGATTAAAGATGCCTTCTCCTTAAACAGAGATTGTTTTCTCTGATTGATTTGTCCCGATCAATACTCTCTATGTCATGCAGAATTCCAGGCACACAGCACCGTCTGTTGTCTTTCTAATTTCTCTGCCAAGAGATTAGAGGAAGTAAGTCGAGCTTCTTCAGTCACTATAATTTCCTCACAAATGGAAGGAGTATTAACAGAGAGCTATGGAGACAGATTACAGTTTAGGTCACCCAGGGGAGAAATCTGAAGCCCCCTTTTGACTAACAACAAGGTAAAATAATCCTCAAATCTTTTTTTCCTTAGTATTAAGCCTAAAACCAAGTTTACGAGGCCTCCTTTTCAACTCGATTTTTTTTTTTTTTTTGGTTTCACCTTTCTCATGCCCCAGCCAGCCAGGCAGCCAGGCAGGCAGCATTTAGAGGGTGTGGGGCCCTGATTACAGATGTCGGCAGCATTCTTCACCTAAGGGTCTCGCTCACCTGCCTTATTTACCTCACGCTACTTTTTTCTTTCCTCTGTAGTTTCTTTCCTTAAAACCTCGTCTAACCCTTGTCATTTCCACAGTACTTTGGGGGGAAAATAGTGTTAAAATATAGGAAATTCTGGGTCTTTATATTTGTTATCATTATCTGAGTCCTAAAATTTTTTGGCTTATTTATTTTTTAAAGATTTTATTTATGTATTTTTTAGAGAGAGGGGAAGCAAGGGAGAAAGAGAGGGAGAGAAACATTGATCGCTTGTCTTTCACTCATGCCCAGAGTGGGGACCGAACCTGCAACCCAGGCATGTGCCCCGATGAGGGAAATGAAACTGAGATGTTTTGCTTTGTCAGACGATGCCCAACCAACTGAGCCACACAGATCAGGGCAAAACATTTTGGTTTAAATGTATTATCATGAATAACCCCTTGAAGTAGATGAATGGTAGATGTGGCAGTCCAAGTGGAATGGAAGGGTTTATGTTAAGTATGGTTAGCACAATGTAATTAATGAATTAAACACTTGTTGAGTACTGGAAATATTTACGGATGTGTAGTAAGTCCTCACTTAAAGTTGTTGATAGGTTCTGTGACTTTAAGCAAAATGATGTCTAATAAGACCAATTTTACCATAGTTAATTGATACAAACCAGAATTAAATTCCTGCAGCATTCTCAATGTTATAATGAAACTAAATTGAACAAAATAATGCTCTTTGACGACCTGCTGTGCTGGGAATCAGGCAGGCCAGGTGCTGTGGATACAGGATAGTAAGACTTGGAGCTTATCCTGAAGGAGCTCTGTATCCAGCAGGAGATGGACACATGATATAGGTGTCAGGAGGGACAGAAATGAACATGAATTTGGACCCCTGTTGTTTGCTAGACATTTTGCCATGTGCCACAGTAGATACAAAGATGAAGAAAATTCAGTCATTGGCTTCCAGGAGCTCTCTAACCTGTCAAGAAGATGACAAAGGTATAAAAATAACTGTATCTAAGTTACAATGTGATAAGCACCACACAAGAAGCACGAAACAAGTGTGGGAATTCTGTGCAAGGGCAGATCCTGTGCAGGGGTGTCCAACCTTCTGAGGCCTCTGGGCCACACTGGAAGAACAGTTGTCTTGGGCCGTACATTAAATACATTGTGACTTGTAACCACAAAAGAATCTCATAATGTTTCAAGTAAATTTCCAATTTTGTATTGGGCCGCATTCACAACCATCCTGGGCCGCATGTGGCCCACGGGTCACGGGTTGGACACCCCTGAAAAGGGAAACCTGGGGAAGCCTGACCCACAGAGCTCAACTGCTCTGCTCTTAAGCAGAGAATACTTTGTTATTTAGGACCAAAGTCATATTACTATACTTCTCAAGTGAGATAAGAAACATAAATATGATTTGTAACCTTAATGTGCTCCACAAGCATGTTAGTTGTTATTTGAGAAAACCATGAATACCAGAACTTTCTCTGGAGAAACAGTGCCCTGGAACCTAAGCAAATCTCTCATGCTTTCACACTGCCTCCCCACCCCCCACTTTTTATGTTCATCCTTCCTCTCTCTCCTGTCTCCTCTTTCTCTCCTAATTGTTTGATGATCCAAACTGTTAAGGGAAGGATCGTGTGCTTCAGCCTTCTTCACTGACTGACAGGAAACCCAAGTCAATAACACAGGGCCAGATGTGCAGAAGGCATGGATTGCCGGCTATGCCCTGTCACCAGCAGGTTCATTATCGCTGCACTTGGAGAGAGTTCCAATGTACCGCCTCACTGGCGTTCAGTGCATCTGAGCACAGGCGCAGTGGGGTGCAGCTGCTCTTCAAATGAAACCCTAAACCCTTTCAAACACTCGGCAATCTTTCTCCTTTCTCAGATTGCGAGGCTCTGAAGATTTCCCTCTGTACATTTTTCCAGCATGATGTGAGATGCCAGTTTAGTCCAGAGAGATTTAGAGAATGTCTTTTATATGTATTTCCCTTTAAAAAGGAAGGCATACTCCCCTGGAGTTTTTGCCATTAGCTATCTGTCAGTTTATTTGCACATTTTATGAACTGAAGAACAAACATTCCCACTTAGAAATAAAGGAATTTGGATGGGTTATGTTGCCAGTCCTGATTATTGAAATGAAGACAATTAAAAGCCAGACAGATAATGAAAAATGTCAGATGCAATGAGGTAAGGGAGTGACAAACCTGTGTTTCATATTCTCATCCCTGCGTATAGAAAGAAAAGTGCATTTACTTCAGCAATGTAGGATGTATCTTATTGAAGAAGTAAAGACATATAACCCTCTCCAAAGAGTTTCTTACTGAGAGGTACCACTGTGCTAGTAATGATCACCCTCCAACTTCCCTCACTACCTTCCTCTCATCGCCTATTTTAAAACATCAACTCCCCTTGGGTGAGAAGCATGTTGGTACTGTCATTATGGGAAGGTTTCATCTAGCAGATTCGTAAATAGAGGCTATGAGCTTGAATTACTGAAATTAGCAAGGCTAATGCAATGTCACTATTCAAAACAGTGCCAATTTGGAATTTCTTAATGGTCTCAGGAGAGGGAGTCTTTATACATCCTACGATCTCTCTTCATTCTTCCCTAAATTCCTTCTCATAGATGTTATGAATGGCCTGTTTTGTAGCCAACACAAACTTTGTCCAGTAAAATAATGTAAGGAACTCCGAATGAAAGGAGATTAGCTGCTCCTGGCTCCTGTTATTTTACAGCAGAAATAACTTTGGCTTCTACGGGTTCATAGACAAAGCTTGAAATACAAAGCATGCTCAACTCTAGATGCAGCATGAAAAGGACCTTAAAATATGCCCAAGAGCAAGTAATGAACTTATTAAAGGGAAAAAGGAGGCACTTTTCACACAGTCCCAAGCTCTTTCGTCCTGTCATATCAGTAATCTTGCTTAAGAATTTCATTCTAGTTACATTTCTTCTCCCTTGAAATATCCTCAGCCCTCACAGGGCATCAAATAGTGAAGCTTGTCAGATGTTAATTTCTTTATGTTAATTATGGGGAGAGCATGTCAAGCGTACAAGTGATAGAACTTGGAGCACTCGGAACAATTTCAATAGGAATTAAAAAATCAGTGCTGTAGTTTTAATTGAACACCTGATCATTTATCATCATAGATATTTTGGGACGCAAACTTCAAGCGTCTTCTTTTGACTATTTTTGGCATTGTTCCAGAACAAGTACATTTACCATTAGGAAATTTAGTTAATATTTGATGACAGAAGCATAAGCTGCAGCATTTGGGTGATTATGAAAACATTATTTATTAAATTTATTTATTTATTTTTATTGAGTTACAATTGTCTGCATTTTCTGCCCTTCCTTCCACCCCACCCCAGCCAGTCTCACCTCCCTCCCCCACCTCTACCCTCCCCCTTGATTTTGTCCTTGTTTAAAAAAAAGTGTTGTAGAAAAAAATCTTAACATGAACGGCTTTCAAGCCACTGTATATAAAGCGCATAGCTCTAAAATATACACATGTACACACACAAGGCCTTCTGCTTTAGCTTTAACAGGACTCAAAACAATAAAAATAGTCCCTGAAAAACTTCTGGCATCTTGGAATATTTGTGTGAAATCAAAAAGGTGAAGTCACAAGAACCTTTGCAAGCAGCATTAAAGTAAGGAGGCAGCCCGTTCAGTTCCCTTCAAAGGTATTAGGTTTTAGTCTTGATTTTTCCCCAAGATTAAGAATGGATTACTTAGTGTCTGTGCCTTAGTCTCCATCTTTGACATAGTTAATGTGGTTAAGTAGGACTTCGATGGAATTTCCACACGGAGGCCCATTTTGATTAGATGCTAGTCTGTCTTCACAGGATCAGTGAGAACTGGGGATCACTGCGGTGGAACCATGGGGAGAATGTCAGGGTCTGGAAGGGCATTGTGTGAAACTGAGTATCCCAGGCTCCTAAGCTTCATTCTTCCAGGTCCATCACCTACTAGCTATGAGACCACGGTACTTCAAAGCTGAGCTTTTATTTGCTAATCTGCAAATTCAGGACAATGGTACTGCTTTCAAAGGACAGAAGAAAAAATTAAGTGAGATAATACCTATGTCCCAGTTTATAGACCAAAGAAAGGGAAATGTTCAGGAATAGGGAGAAAGAAGAAGGACATCTCAAAAATGTTTCTGTCCTTGAATAGATGTAGGGGAGAATTATTCAAGGATGAGTTTGGGTATATTTAAACTTTGTTTTAAGAAGCAATAAATAAAGCTAGGCCACAAGATCCCAAAGGACTTGGGGAAAGGAGAAGTCAAGCTGACTATCTAATGCTATGGAAACAAGATAAAAAAAGTTGTTTTGCTGAATTTGAGTTTCTTTTTTAGAAAGTCACTTCAACTGATTTGTACAGAGGTAGTTAGATTGAGTTTGAATGTGCAGTTAGTTTTACTTAGCATTAAAAAAAACATTAGAAATAATTCAATTTACAAACTGTGCTCAAATGAGAAAATAAAGAGACCATTACAGGTAACAGTTAAGTGATAAAAATGTTTTCTTATATAAAGATCCAGCAACTATTTTGAAATGCCATTTCCTAGATTTTTAGATGGAAATCAAGATATCCCTCCTCACTGGTTTATTACTGATGAAGACCAGCAAGCTAGCACATCAGGTATTTTTGAAATAATAAAGTTCAAAGACTTGCTTTTTACTTTAGAGGCAGTTCAGCCTACTTGGTACTTCATTTTCTGACAAGGTTTTCCTAAATTTTATTCCTCTGTAGCCAGGACCCCAGGCCCAGGCATCCGTGAGTATTTTATTTATCTAAGCTCGACACTACTTCCCATTTCCAGTGTACACACCCTGACCATTTCTAAAGATGGAGTGCTCCTCTGCCCCCTGACAAGGTAGGGGCGGGGCTCTGGCCAGTCATTTCACCAGGCTTCATTCCACACTCCCAGGCTGCTTCTAGAAGTGCTTTGGAGACAGTGTGCTAAAGAAGTTAGGCCAACTCCAGATTGTGAATTCATAACCTAATAGAGGA